>NC_139682.1:33455160-34055160 GCF_964106915.1 Podarcis gaigeae
AGAGGTAACCAGGCTCATTTTCCCTCATGGATTAGTACAATTTTATTTTGTGGAGTTAAAAAAACCAAACACTTCAGTTGCAATTGTAATATTAGTTACCCCCCCCACTCCCCTCTGCACACATGAAGGAAACATTCTGTTGACATCACCATGATTTGACACCCTTTGACAACAAGCATGAATTCCTGCACATCTCATGAATGTCATTTTTACTTGTTTAATGAATGATGGAAGCAAATTCATATTATTTGCATTTTACAGATGGGGAGATTTCCTTGTTTTTGCTCTCTGCCTGACAGTTTTTGGCAATATCTTATGTATTTATTTTTTTTAGAAAAAATGCTTCAGAACCAAATATGTAAATTCACCATATATTTATCTGCACACACACGGATAGAGAGAATGTATTTATCTTCTTTCACTAACAAGCTTCGAGCATCAGCAGGGACTGAACCATGGATTGCCTCAAAGTTGTAAAAAGAGAAAAAGCACACTGTCCATGGTACCATAATGGCTTTCAAAAGCAGTGGTTTTCTAAGCAAGAATCTAGACAGGAGGGTTTCCTTTAATCAGCTCAGTTATAGCGGCTGTACTCAGAAGTCCCACTCAGTTTAGTTTTTGATCCTCTGAAATAGTTTTATTTCTCCCCCAGCTCTAATATATACTCCATTGCATTTCCATATACCATATACAGCTGTTTCCATCTATTGCTTGTTACTGACCCTTGGAGATGATAGATGATAGATGATAGATGAATAGATAGATAGATGATAGATAGATAGATAGATAGATAGATAGATAGATAGATAGATAGATAGATAGATGATAGATGATAGACAGAAAGAAAGATATGGTGGTAGTCAGCTAAATTTTAATCAGAGTTGTTGGCATCTGTCTGTCTCAAGAGACAAAGGAGTGAGTCTCTAGAGGCGAAATCAAATCGCTGCATTAGTAGCACTGAAGTGACCACCCAGGGTGCAAGCCTGGGCAGTAGGTATGGAGGTCCTGGGCTGCCCAGACGACAAGACCTCCCTATTGGCCTCACTGATGTGGTCCAAAGGAAAGCAGAGCAATACCTTTGGCTCCAGCTTGGCTACATGAGTTGCCAGAAGGAGGTATATGAGACATCATGCAGCCCTCTTAAAAGGTAAAGGGAACCCTTGACCGTTAGTTCCAGTTGCAGATGACTCTGGGGTTGCGGCGCTCATCTTGCTCTATTGGCCGAGGAAGCTGACGTACAGCTTCTGGGTCATATGGCCAGCATGACTAAGCCACTTCTGGTGAACCAGAGCAGCACACGGAAACGCTGTTTACCTTCCCGCCGGAGCGGTACCTATTTATCTACTTGCACTTTGAGGTGCTTTCGAACTGCTTAGTTGGGCAGGAGCAGGGACCAAGCAACGGGAGCTCACCCTGTCATGGGGATTCGAACCGCCGACCTTCTGATCAGCAAGTCCTAGGCTCTGTGGTTTAACCCACAGTGCCAGCCATCTTAGGGACCCACTAAAATTAATGAACATGACTCAATTGGGTCCATTATTTTCAATGGGGCTATTCTTACTAAAACTTAGTTGAATATCACCCAATGTCTATTAAGTGTGCATATGACAGTAGCCCCTGGTGTTTTCTTTTTAAATGTAAGCTGAACATTCAGGAATGGTATCTGGAGTGTGGGTCATTCTGCCCCCCCCCCATTGACTTATTTTACTGTATTTTAATATTTTTGATCTGGCAAACTGATTTGAGATCATTTATGTAATGTAAAGCCACAATACATTTTAAAATAAATAAAACTTTACTATATAATAAAACAAAATAAGTATCCCTTCTCCCTGCCCATCTGTGGCTACATGTTATTATGACACAAACATAAATAATGGTTAGGACAGCAAAACTGTTCCCATTAGTCAGAGGGGAAAAAATTCTAGTAAGAGGACATTTGAAATGAGGGATCTGTGTGTCCAGAAAACCCTGGGATAACAGTTTCCCACATGCAAGCCCTCATTTAATGATGCATTTAGGATGGCGACTCTGCATGCACGAACGCCGTCAGGGTTAGGCCAAAGAGGATTAGAAGTCTGTGCTTTTAAAGATAATCCCAAACGATGTCATCTTTCGACTGAAATGAGTTTCAGATCTGTGCTATTTACTTTGCTCTCGAACTTGTTCCGCAAGCAGCTTCAGATCAGCGCACCTTGCTGCACCTGTCTTGGATAAGGGGCTCAGGTGTCGGTGGGTGTTGTACAGGGAGGCACCCGCCTCATCCAGCCTCCTAACTTCACAAGGCTGGATAGAGCACAACTCCAACTCCTTCATGGGCCCTGTGACTCACTCCTTGGGAACCTGCCACAGCCCAGCAAATCACAGGCAATCACAATGATGGCTCAAAAACAAAATGATCACCACCCATTTGCCACCAGCATTAGGTCTCAGAGACAGGGACTTCCTTTGGAAACAACCCTTGGGAAAGTCCTATTCTCCTTTAAAAAAAAAAATTGACACGGTGACCATGGGTGTAACCAGGATTTTTTTTTTTGGGGGGGGCAGGCTTTTGTTGGGGGGCAAAACCTCAGATCTGTATTGATTTTTTTTGGGGGGGGAGCTGGCCCCGCCCCCCCTATGCCCATGAAAGTGACCAAGTTGCAAGCGAGCCCTCTAAGCATCTGGGTGCCTCTGATCCTCTGATTCAGTGGGACACGGATGACTTGATGAAGTGTTTTTCTCCACCCTCTTTCTCTCTCTCTCCTTTTTCCACCTTCTCTGCCTGCACAGCCGTGGAGAAACCGGAGGCAGAGTCGGAGAGGCAGGAAAAACTGGTTCTGAGCAGGGAGTTGCCCCCGAAAACCCAGGGCGCCTTGGCCCTAGCGTGGAGCTGAATTCAAACTCTTCCCCAGCCCGGGCAACCAAAGAATGGCTGCCTTTGTGCGCAGGCTGGGTCACGTCCCACCCTCGCAGGGTGCCTTTTGCAAGGTGCTGCTAATAGACAAATTACAGCTCCCAGCCTGTCAAGGTAGATAACAGCACCATGTGATGCAGGCGGCCCGGCAGTCGACGGGTGGCACCGCAGGGGAAAGGTGCGCAGCGCAGCGCGGAGGAGGCAGGAAGGGGACGGGCGAGCGCAGCGGGACTCTCCGCCTCGTGAGAACCGGGGTGCTCTTCTTCCCGGAGGATCTCGCTCCTGCCTTGATGCCCCGGGAAGTTTTGCAAGCGCCTTGGAAAGAATAAGAAGCGAGCAGCCACCGCCACTGGCCAAGCCCAGCGGAGGAGATCAGCATGGCTTTCGGCAGAAAGAACTGGTCTGCGCTTTCCAGGTGGGTGCTGCTTTCTCCTTGAGCCGGAATCCCCCCGGGTTGGGAAGGAAGGAATGAAGGTGGGGTCTTGGACAGCCAGAGAGGAGGAGGAGGAGGAGGAGGGGCAGGGGGCAGGCAGAGTTTCTTTGGGATCCTGCCAGGGAGAGGGCAGCGGGGAAATCCTCTGGGCTGTAAGGATTCCGAGGGAAGAAGAGCAAAACTTGCGCATGGATGTCCTTGGAGGCGGATGGTCCCTTGGCGCAGGTTAGAATTAGTTGATGAGTAGCCCCTTTAATATACAAACGGAGCTTCACATTTTCTCTTCGCCGGAGGCCAGTGTGGGGTGGAAACTTGTGCTTCTTGAGGCGGACTCGCATCTCTGCCCGAGCGCACAGGGCTGGGTGGTTTCGCTGCAGGCGATTGCTGGATTGGCCACGGATTGTGGGAACTGACTCCACGGCGAAGTTGGGTTAGGGTGGAAGCGAGGCTGCACATTCGGAGTTGGTTAATCCCTTAGAATCCAACCATTAGGTGAAGGGATTTTAAACATGTTGGTTGACTAAAAAGATGTTCCCTGCCAGATTATGATGATGATGACTATCATCATTATTATTATTATTATTATTATTATTATTATTATTATTCTCCAGACAGCGACTAGCATTTTAACGAAACATTCTCTCCTGTGCGTGAGAAAGTGGGGTTACCCTTTCTAGGTTGATGCCTGCTGAGAAAGACAGAATAGCTCAGCTGGTTAGAGCATGGTGCTGATAATGCCAAGGTTGCAGGTTCGATCCTGATAAGGGACATCTCCCTTTAGAACTTTTCACCACCCATCCATCAGATACTATAGTATAGAGATTTAAATGATTGATTGCCTAAAACTCATGCAATGAATGGACTAATGTTTCATTGTTTGGGTGAGTGTCCCAGTTTGAAATGAGGAGAGTACGAAAGCTGTATCTTTGGTGTTAAATCTCTGAACTTGATGTTGCAGCTATCAGGTAGCGAGCATGCATATGTCACCCCAGTCCTCAGTGGTTGCTTGAATGTGTGAACTGACTCCACTAAAAAAACCACAATTGTCTTGATTTAATTCGCTAAAATGGATCTGTTTAATAGCTGGGATAGTTCATTCACACATTCAGCCTATGACTTCATATTACAGTGGTCAAGTGATAATCATAGTTGTGTGAACTAGAACCAGATTTTATGCAGGGCTGCACAGCCATTCCAAGCCATGACACATTATTCAGGGTCACAATTCAGCTTTCATCACAAGTTGGCCAAAGGAAGCAGGGTGCAACCCAACCGGTATGTCTAAGCATTACTTGCAATGCGGAGGATGAACCTCTTAGATTTATTGATGCTGCTCTTTGGGGTGGCAAAATAATATGGGCCAGTTCCACTCTTTCTCCCATTTTGCAGTTGAGACTATGGGATAGCAACCTGCCCAGGGCCACTTAAGGCAGGACCACAAGGGAGCGTCTTCCTGTCTCTTGTCTTCAGTGTTTAACTGCCAAGCTGGAAGTTTGAGTGAAGACCCTCCCCTCCCCTCCCCTCTCCTGCTCCACTCCAATAAAATATAACGTGGCATCATGGACAGCCCTTTGCCAACATCACATTGTGGATTGTTCAGGTAACACATCACATTTGAGCTGAGCTTTTGCCTTTTCTCTGTGGTGATGATCAAATGAGCAGATCTGGTTCCCAAGGAAAGTACCTTGCAGCACACGCCTAGTGAGCTAATAATCAAAGTAAGATTTGATTCCTGGGCTAAGTCCAGCAATTGGCTTCGTTGGCTTTTGCAGTGGGGCAGAGGAACTCCCAAGAACCACCCTCAGAGAAAAGTACAACCAAACCAAACAAACAAAGCTGTTTTTGAAAGCTACAGGCCCATTGATTGCGAGTTTTTAAGTCAGTTGGCAACCTGATCTAACTGATCAATTGATCATAATAGCTCAGTGGCAGCTGGAGATTATTTGGGGAAGGTTAATGATTTCCCTTGACCGAATACTACGAGGGGGAGAAATTTGCTTCAGTTTGTAATTAAAAACGAGCTTACCTAATTTTCACTTTCCAAAACAATGTGTGAACTGAACATAGAGATCTTTCAAAATTCACACATCTCTGAATTTTGCAATGTAGTTTTCTGGCCAAGTAATGTGTACAAAAATTAGTAGGCTAAAGTGTGTATAAAAGTGCAAATATTCTTGAAAGTGTAAAAAAAAATGCTTTATTTTAGGTAAAGTTGCTTTGCAAAAGTGAGTTTATTAGGCAAAACTGCGTACAAAAATGTGTGTATCAGGAGAAATTCACGCTAAGATACTGCTGAGTTTTCATGAGGACTTCACAAACTGATGTGGAAAGTGGAGAACTGTGTGTAAGGTTGGGAAAATGAGAAACGGAAAGAAATTGAAATTGACAGATTCATCCATTCCCAACTACAAGACTTCCTGCACTCTTTGGAAAATCATTTTGCTATCTGAATGAATAAAGGTAAAGGTAAAGGGACCCCTGACCTTTAGGTCCAGTCATGGCCGACTCTGGGGTTGCAGCGCTCATCTCGCTTTATTGGCCAAGGGAGCCGGCGTACAGTTTCCGGGTCATGTGGCCAGGATGACTAAGCCGCTTCTGGTGAACCAGAGCAGTGCACGGAAATGCCGTTTACCTTCCCGCCAGAGCGGTACCTATTTATCTACTTGCACTTTGAGGTGCTTTCGAACTGCTAGGTTGGCAGGAGCAGGGACTGAGCAACGGGAGCTCACCCCTCACGGGGATTCGAACTGCTGACCTTCTGATTGGCAAGTCCTAGGCTCTGTGGTTTAATACACACACACATTTGGATCCATCTCTCAACTGGCTTTTAGTCTTGGAAGGGCTTTTCCCCCAAAGGTAGCACAGTAATATTACAAATACATATAGACAGACAAACTGATATGGGCTAGAGTTGGGCCATGATTAGACCATGGTCCTGTTTTGAACCTCCAGCCTTTCTTTTGGGGACTGCCACAAGAGCCTTCTGAATCAGACTAAAGGCCCAACTTGTCCAAGACTAGCTAATGTGGTGCCCTCCAAAGGTCGCTGGACTCCAACTCCCATCAGTCCCAGTCAACCAGCATGGTTAGGAATGAAGGCAGCTGTAGTCCAATGGTCGCCAGAGCATGAGACTATTAATCTCATGGTCACAGGTTTGAGACCCATGTTGGGCAGGAGATTCCTGCATTGCAGGGGGGTAGGACTAGATGATGCTCCTAGTCCCTTCCAACTCTGCAATTACATGATATGATAACATCTGGAAAGCACCATGTTGGCTATCTCTGATCTGGTCTAACATCCTTTTTCCCAGAACATCAAGCCAGATGCCTCCAAACTGAGCATTAAGGCAACAGCTCTCCCCTGTTGTTGCTACCAACTGGCTGGTGTTGCAGGTTCCCATAAACTGCAAGACAAGAAAATTTCAGAGTCCTCCACCTGCTCTATAACATTTTTTTGGCACTTGGCAATGATTGCTCATCCCAGATACAAATTGTCCACGACAATGTCAGCGGAACTGAACGCCCTTGTCTAAATGGAACACCTATGGTTAAGATCTAATTAAAAATCCATGTTTTTAAATTGGTAGTTAAGGAAGTCATTGTTATTCTCCCAATAATTAGAGTGATTAATGTTTCCCAGCCCTATTGAGAATGCATTCATTGGTGTGTCATGAAAATGGATGATGCTGTCATAGCCGCATGGATCACGGATCTCCCCAACCAGTTTGCATGGTGTATTTCCCCCTCTTCCTGTGTTATAATCCTCATTCCAGAAGTGCTGCAGGTAGGGAAGGAAACTTAAGGAAGGATGTGAAAACAATCACGTGATATATTTGGTGTGGGATCTTATGTACGATACCAGATTATGAATACAGTAGAACCTGTTTTGCTCTGATATCTTAGGAATATAACATTTGCGCCTCACAGAGATGTGTCTACATATACTGATGGTGGAAAGAAAGCCTAAAGATATGAAGTCCTGGAGGACATTGTACCTGCTACAGAGTTATCCTCATCTTGGAGGTCTGAGTGTATTGTAGCAACTACTTGATAATCACTTGACTCCAGCAGATCCCTGAGGCTGGCACTGATGTGCAACCCTTAGCTCTGGTTTCTAGTATGGAGCCAGGGTGCTTCTGAATGGTAGGGATAAATTTTTAGGATCCAGTAGCCTTGGTGAGAAAGAGGTCGCCTGCAGTTGTTGTTCACACATTTGGCTTTTTATAAAAAGGGTGGAAAGAGGTCAAGTGTAAATTGATGTGAGTTGGCACAAACTGTACATAAGAATCACAAATTGCCAAATTTACATGGTCTCCATAGACCAGGCATAGGCAATCTTGGCCCTCCACATGTTTTGGGACTACAACTCCCATAATCTCTGACCACCGGTCCTGTTAACTAGGGATGATGGGAGTTGTAGTCCCAAAACATCTGGAGGGCCAAGTTTCCCTATGCCTGCCGTAGACCCACTAGAAAGTAATGAGCTGGCCATTCCTCAGTGACTATAAAGGAGGCGGGATTCCCATTTGGTGGATGTTTCACTTAAGACAGAAATGTTGGAGCAAATGCATAACTTGTGAACAGGATATTTTCTCTGAATCTGAAGCTTTGATACTTGTTCCCATGTTTGTGACTTTTCCTCTCACAAGCATGTGGTTTATGAGCATCAAAGAATACAGCTGCATCCCAAAAGTTCATTTCCTCTGATTGAGAGATTGGTTTTTGAATGGATTATATACCGTAACTGAAATTGTGTGGCTCTTACGTGTGCAAAATTCAACCATTTGAAAATCTCTAGTTTAGTTCAGTCTTGTCCTGCCTGGAGTCTTGTCTCCTGGAGCCTGGAGATGTTGCTGGATTCCAAGTCCCATCAGCCCTAGCCAGCATGACTAATGATCAGGGCTGATGAGAGTTGTAGTCAGTTAGGGTTAATTTAATAAGAACTGGCAGAATGCATCTGAAGTTTCTAGTTCTATTCAATGACAAGGATTTAGGCACTTCGTCATTGAAGTGGATGGACTTGCAGTGCTTAATTTTGACTGAATTCTGCCCAGTGATATTAAAATATATCCAAAATTCCATCCTTTAAGTCTTTGTGCACACTAAGTTTACAGGTGATAATCACAGGTCTTGAGCATACCATGCATGATGAAGTGAGTTGGAGAGAGGTCCAGTGATGATTTCTCCCTAATTCTAGTCTGATGGAAGTGAGAGCATTTGTCATGTCCTTGTTATTCATCCATCACATCTCTGATTATGGCACAATATGACAACCTAAATTAAGAGTCGGGATTCATGTGACAATCTTAAGGATGTTATCTACTCATCTGTCTGCCCCAAAATTCTAGCTTCCCCAGAGTTCCACACCTTCTTGTTTCTTGTTGCTGGTGAGATGCCAAGGAGTGATGTAACGTCAAGCCTGGCGGAATTTCAATTAAGTGATGACCTAGACTACCCCCATCTTTTGGGAGTTTCACATGTAATCACAACGTTTGTATTATCTACACATAGGGCAGGGCAACCTGATGGGTGGGATGAGTTAGAACCCCGTGTATATTGCCCAAGTGAGTAGACTAGATGCTAACAACGACATGAGCTGAGGATGGGATAGAAATAACACAGAAAGATAGGCAGTGTGTTGGACTAAGGCCTGGGAGGCTGGGGTCCTAGTCCCCCTTCAGCCATGAAGCTCACAGGTGACCTTAGGCCAGTCACTGCCTCTCAGCCTAACCTACCTCACAGGGTTGTTGTTAAGATATCTGGGGAGAGGGGAGAACCATGTATGCCCCCTTGAGCTTCTTGGAGGAAAGGTGGAATATAAATGTATTAATAAATCATAGAATTATAGAGTTGTAAGGGACCCTGAGGGCCATTCTAGTCCAACTCCCGGCAGTGCAGGAATAGAAATAAATTTTCCCGTGGAGTGATCAAAGTTATTTGTGTTGTTTAAGTGTTAGTTTTGTTTTGAATAATGCAAACATAACAAGGGCAAAGGGGGTAGGTACGAGGAGAACAGGTTATAGCTCACAAAGGAAAAATGGAGAAGGGGTATTTAAGTGCTGTCAAGATGATGAGTGTTTAAGGAGGGCAGCTACATGTGTATGTAACTCTTTTGGCGTGTGCTGTTCAGATGTCAAAGAAGTGTCTATGTAATGATCCTGGCTGAACTCCTATAAAATGAAAACCGGGGATTCCAGAAGATTAAGTGACCTCAAACTTGAACCGACAAAAGAAAAATGACAAAATTGGCAATGATGGAACCTGAGCGCAAAGGTAGCTTCAGTGGGACATGCACGGTAATCTCAACAAGAACAACTTGAAAGACAGGGAGTTTGAGGGGAGACCACAGGAGAAATCTCAGATCCTGCTGCTGTGTATATAAAGGACACCTTGGGCACTAGGTGGTCTGTATGTAACTGGGCCGGGGGAGGCGGGAGCAGTGTCTTCTCAGCTTCCTTCCTCTTATATTTGTGATAAAGGAAAGGAAGAGCCGTGCATTGTCTGGCTTCAAAACAGGAAGGAGAAAAGATACTTTGGAAGACTAAGTCTTGTTCCTGGAGTGGTTAATATGTGCCTGATTTCCTGTTGCATCTTGCTTTCTTTTGGTATCTTGTTTTGACAATGGTTGCAAACACATTTTTGACAGGAAAGCCCTTCCTTAGCTCTTTAGTTCTTGGTAATGCATTCCAATTGCTCAAACTCACACAGCCAATTATGAGTTTCCTGTCCAGCATTGGTTACATCTTCTGATTTATTAACAAACACATCTGTGAACCAGTCAAAAAGCTTAATATAAATCTAGGGGTTCCCCATGTCCTTTAACACATATTTTCCTGTTACAGATAGGTAGCCGTGTTGGTCTGCCATAGTCAAAACAAAAAAAATTCCTTCCAGTAGCACCTTAAAGACCAACTAAGTCAGTTCTTGGTATGAGCTTTCGTGTGCATGCACACTTCTTCAGATACACTGGAACAGAAGTTTCCAGACCCTTCTATATAGTGAGAAGGTGGGGAGGGGTATTACTCAGAAGGGTGGTGGGAATGGGTGATTGGCAGATAGCTGTGATGAGCCTGTTGACGACTCTTAACGACTGCAATAGGTCTTACAGGAAGAAGCAAGGGGTGAAAAGGTGAAAAATGGCTTTGTCATGTATAATGAGATAAGAATCCAAGGTCTTTGTTCAGGCCAGGTTTCTCCATGGTTTTAAGTTTGGTGATAAGTTGTAATTCAGCAGCTTCTCTTTCCAGTCTATTTCTGAAATTCCTTTGTAGTAAAACAGCTACTTTGAGATCTTGTATAGAATGTCTTGGGAGATTGAAGTGTTCTCCTACTGGTTTCTCTGTCTTGTGATTCCTGATGTCCGATTTATGTCCATTTATTCTTTGGCGTAAGGTCTGGCCTGTTTGTCCAATATAGAGAGCTGAAGGACACTGTTGGCATTTGACGGCATACACAATGTTAGACGATGAGCAATTAAATAGTCCCGAGATGGTATGTGTGATGTTGTTGGGGCCAGTAATGGTGTTGTCCGGGTGTATGTGGCAGCAAAGTTGGCATCTGGGTTTATTGCAGGCTCTGGTGCCAGTGTCCGTGTTAGGTCTGGTTGTAGTAACCCACAATAATACTACAACCAGACCTAACATTATTGAGGAAAGAATACACACAAACACACACACACAGTTTTGCAAAATGTAGATTGATCCAGAATGTGCAAATCAGGCTAGTTTGCTTATAAATGCAGACCCAATGAAATTCTCAAGCATCCCTACTCCAAGACCAGGCTAACTTTAACAACATCACACATACCAATCAGGCTCCCGGAGGAAGTTAATCAGCCTATTAGGCTGGTAGGATCGTAGAATGCAACAACTCATTCGCCTGCAGGAAAAGACCAATCAGGCTCCAGCAGGGAAGCTGAATCAGCCAATCAGATGGGACTCATTGTGCAAATAATGTATATAAAGGCCTGAGGTTTTGGGGAAAATTCAATCACTGTTTTACAAGCTGCAATAAAGAGCATGAAATCACTGCAGGACTTTGAGTATATTTCAATATGTGAGTGGGTTTTATTCAGATATTGGCAGGAGCTGGTGCTGAAAGTCAGTGATGTGGTTGGTTAGGTGATTGGAGAGCCACATTGGCTACCCACAAATTTGTTGGATTCCTATCAACCCAAGTCAGTATGAGCAATGGCCAGGAATTATGGGAGTTGTAGTCCAGCAGCAACTGGAAGACATCATATTGGTTATCCCTATTCTAGGTTCTGGAATGAAAGTTTTACAGAGTCCCTTCCCTTTAGATGGCAATGTCTATTACTTCACCTATTTCAAAATGTGGTGAGCCCCTCCCTTCCCCATTCACACCAGTGCCACTGCCATTCCTGCTGAGTGCGGCCAAGGATTTCTTCCCCAAAGTCCTACCTGAGTGAGAGTTAGTGTCATGAAGTAGGGAACTGAATTTGATTTAAGATTCTACTTTTGCCAGGCTGTCACTCTACCTTGGCCAGGTCACTTGTCTCAAGCTGTAGTTCCCCCTGGGACAAAAATGGGAATTCTAGGAGGAAGGATTCAGCTAATGAGCCCTACAAGTGGAAGTACTAGCACCATGGGGCTTTCTCCCATTTCATTCAATGCCCCTTTAGTGCTATGTTGCATTCCTTCCAATGGCTGTCGGGTGGAATTCAGTGTAGCATCAGGTAGGATGTGCATGACCGGAATGAGGTCACCCATATAACAAGACTTCCCCTTGCATGTCTTCTCCATCCCTAAACATGTTCTGGGTTTCCTCTAATCCTGCAGAGCAGATTTAGGGTGCCCAGGGGGACCCAAGGTGGGAAGTTTCAATTGCATGAGTCAAGGCTCATTCAACAACTTAGCTGAAACTGGTCTATTGTCTCTAGATTGTTGCCTGAGCTAGCACAATAAAGATAGCAAAGGGAATTTCCTTTTTTGAAGTGTTTTATGATAAGTGGCAATATTTAAATCTTTTATTTTTTAAATATTATATTAATTGTATATCACTTTTCAGTATTACAAAGTCATTTTCTTCACTTTTAAAAATATGAAGTTAAATAAGAGCTTTCATTGATATAACTATCCATTTATATATCTGACTAATAACTTTCTTAGGTAGTTAAGGCTAGGAAATTGTGGCATTAGATTTAGATGCACTATCACTGAATACACACTGCAAAGAGAACCAGGTTATTCAGGTCTAGTTATCTAGGTTATCCAGACCAACCACATATTTTTTTTATAGTTTAGTCAATCACTTTGATATAGTATATCTTGATTTCAGCAAAGCATTTGGCAAGGACTACCATGGTATCCTTGTTGATGTGATAGTGAAATGTGGACTGGGCAATACTTCTGTTAGAGCTTCCTATTATTAAGATCATCTGCTTCAAGAGTTCCAAAATCTGCTGGCTGGGACTAGCAGTGTAGCTAGCCGCTCGGGTGCCTGGTGTGGCAGGTGCGTCCACTGGCTGGGACTGTTGCTCTAGAGAGAAACCTAGAAGCAATGGGTGAAAATTGCAAGGATATAGATTTGGGCAAAATGTTAGGAAAAACTTTGGAAGAGGTGAGATTGGCAAAATGCCACCACTGTGTCAGCTCTTCCCATGTGGAACTCCCTTCCTTGCATTTGCCTTTAATCTGTTTCTCCTCCACTTCTGCCCCAAATGTTCCATCACTATCCACTGCATCTTCACAGCAGCACTTCTGCAGAACTGTAGGCTGGGAATTAAAGATGAGAGGTGAATATTTGCCTGAAGCCACAAGTGAGACCATGGCTTAATAAGTCTTTGATCTTTGGACCACACAGGATTATGATATATTAACTCATAATGATGTAACTGTTTGCTTATGATATTACAGATTCCCCATATGCAGTTTAATTTGGCAAATTTGCCTTGGCAACAATACAGGCTAGACATTCTCATAGTTTCATTCCAGTACTTGTTTTCCTTGGTAAACAAATACCTGTACGATTTGTAATAATATCGGGAGAGCTGTGAATCGTTCTCTTAGTGAGCAGATGACTTGCATATTAAGGCAGCAAGATCAGGATCTACTAGGAACCTGTCCTGCACAAACCTCATTGAAATGAATTATTATTGGCGGATTGGGACTGAAGCTGCAAAGACTTGTGCGTTCCTGAGGTCATGATCAGATATACAGATGTAAACCTCTGGAGAGTGAATATGCTGCAAAAACGCTTGTGAAGTGGTTTTGCAATGTTTTTAAAATCATTAGCAAGGATTTCCTAATCACCAGGCAGTTGTGCAAAGAGAAATAGGAAAACCTCTGCTGGATTTGATAAAAAGTGAGGTTGTATGGAACATTTTCACTTTCCCAAAGTCCACCTCTGGTGACCATGAAACAAAATTGCTCTTTGGCAGTTCAGTTTGGACATGTGAGGGCAAAAATATGCAAAAGGATGAGCTCTGCTCCCAGCCTCACTGGACATCTCCCCCCCCCACCCCCAATCACTGACCTTAGTGTGTTTAGCACCAAGCTCTGAACAGTTTTCTTGCTGTTGTTACCTGATGAACCTGACAAGTTCAATGGGCCCAGATAAACTAAATTTCCTGATGGCAAGGAAGCTTGCAAGCTCTTTCAGGGAAACATGCTTGCAACCCACCTTCTCTCTCTCTCTCTCTCTCTCTCTCTCTCTCTCTCTCTCTTGATGGTGAAACATTTATTCATTAAAACAAAAACAAAAAACCCCCCTTGGCTGCCATGTTGTAGGGAGGGTGAGAGGTGGGTGCCCAGTCCACAGTGACTGAAAGTCAGTGCAGGTATCATGGTGTGCCAGGTTTTTGTTACTTCAGCCATTATACCTCGTGGAGGAGTCTGCTGCTGCCCTCTGTGAGGCGCAGCCCTAGATGACTGTTGGTGGTGGCCCAGAAACAGCCTGCCTGGACCGAGTTTGCAGCCCTCCAAGCCAATCTGGCCTTGTCTGAGCTGTGCCATGTTGCCTTGCCAGGCAGAGTAGCTGGGCACAAAAACATACTTGTAGAAGAAGACACAAAAATATGCATGCTGATTTGCAAGTGTGGATGTGAACGTAGAAACAATGACTTACAAACTATGAAGTAGATCTCATCCTAGTGGAGACGACACCTCATCTGTCTTGCCATGGCAAAAGAAAACAGCTAATAATAATAATAATAATAATAATAATAATAATAATAATAATATTTATTGCAAACTGCCTTCTGACCTTATGAAGTTTGAGAGTGGAGGGGGCATGTCAATAAAGCTGAGGGTGTGGCGGATGCGTGCACCCCATCTCTCTACACACCTTTGCCTTCACATCTCCGGGCTAAACACCTGAAGTTGCCTTCATTTTCATTGCAAAAGAACAACGTTTTCCCATGTTGTCATTCTTGTGGATGGGGCTCAGAAGCCTTTGATGGAGGATGCTGATGAACCGCATTGTTATAGTGGAATGTGTCTGCCAGCCAACTTTCAGGCTTGCCTATGGCAGAACTGCAACTGAGCAGACTGCAGACGAAAACCCTCCTCCGGCTGGGTTCCCCTGCGGTCCCAACAGGAATGCTTCAGTGCAGGATGATCGATCCTGCTCCACGCGAGCAGAAGCTGTTGCTGGACTGTCAGTGTATGGAATGGATGTAGTACTAATGTGCTATCTGTTTCAGCATGTATTCCTCTTTCAGAATCAATGCAGGTGTTGGTAACATAAAACATTTACTGCATAAAGCAATCTGGCAAAGCTTTCATACATGGGCCTAGGGCAGGATTTCTGACTGAGTGCTGGACTGTGCTTAAGGCAGGTGCCTTCAGGAAGTATGGTCTATGACTCCCCTAAGGAGCATGACCAGGGATAATGCTAGAAGCAGTCCAGCAACACTTAGCTTAAAGGAACAGTACAGTCGTTCCTTGGTTGTCGAACAGCTTAGTTGTTGAACATTTCGGCTCCCAAACGTCGAAAACCCAGAAGTGAGTGTTCCTGTTTTCAAATGTTTTTTGGAAGCCAAACATCTGATGCAGCTTCCATGGCTTCTGATGGAGTGTGGGAAGCTCCTGCAGCCAGTTGGAAGCTGTGCCTTGGTTTTTGAACGGTTCCGGGAATCGAAGGGATTCCCGGAATGGATTAAGTTCGACAGCTAAGGTACAACTGCACACAGTTAATTCACTTCTTCCTCCTCCTCTTCTTACTCTTCCTTAAAAAAAGAGAGAGAAAAACTCAGATTGTAGAAGAGGGTGGGGCTCTCTTGTTATGATCTAAGAACAACAGAAGGGAAGGGTCTATGAGTCATGAATGGAACAGAAGTTGATGTGTACTCCAAGCAGATTGCTGCCATTTCTGGTTTCATTCCTGGCTGCAGGCAGGCAGCTTGCTGCTCCAATAGGATTTTAAAAATTCAGTGCAAAGGTTTAAACACTCTTCTTTTTCTTTCCTCTTTGTCCCCTCCCCCCGCTTATTCCCCACTTCCCCATTTGTATGGCCCTCTCACAAGAGTGGAAAACAACACAGCGTAACTTTTTATTGAAAGTAAAAAAAATGCAGTGGAATCCATGGCACAATAATGATTAACCAGCATCCTGTGATAGCAGGAGTGGCAGCTTTCTTGAATGCCAGGGGGCTGGGCACGCCAGTGCCACAGTCGATAGCTGGAGCCTTTTCAGTCGCAGGAGTTTCAGCAATGCCCACCAAAACAAGTTGAAATCTTGGGTGCTTCCGCACAGAGATCTGTGCTCATGAAAGCCTGTACACAACCTGTTCTGATGCATCTGCCTCTCCACAGCTGTCTGGAGAACAGAGCTGTGCCCAGGAGATGTGGAAATCTGGAGATATAATGTAGACATGAGAAATCTGGTACCACATCATATCACAGTTTCCCTGGAACTGGTTTCCCACCCCCACCCAGTTGTGTGCTAAGGCACAAAGAAGGAGAGCAAGAAATGTTCACTGATGCATCCCCCCGCCGTCCCCTGATCTGTGCCCACATCCCAGCAGCTCTGTAGGAACACCCCATTTTTGCAGAGAGTCTTGGTGAAAAGGGGACATTCTGTTGACAAGGCTGGATTAGGATCTCCTGCCCCTTGGAGCATGCTGCTCAAGGTGGGTTGCCTCAGGTTGCCTCACTGCTAGGGCAGCAAGCTATTTTAGGGAATGCAGGGCAGACCACTTGTCACACCTTCCTTTTTTCTTTTTCCCAGACAAAATAAAATTTTATTAGACAAAAATAAATACAATGAAGAAGGCTCTGCCAAATGTTGATAAACTCCTAGTTCCAATATGAGACTCTCTAAAAATGATGAGCAGGAGGATGACATGTTTGTTTAATTGATTTGGAGAAGAAAGCAGGGTAGGATTTCTCTGGCTAATCATTGTCATGTATTGTTACACTACTAGATAAAAACACTTCTCTGAAAATAAGTTTTCTATTGATCCCGCCCCCGCCCCCCCCGTTTTGATTATTTATTTATTTGAGTTCAGGATTTTTACATACCTTATAGTATCTTCTTCCAATTTTAAAATTTCCCATACAATTTTTCCCTTTCCCTCCCCCCCTTGTCACACCTTTCTAGCCCCTTTCCACTCCTCAGTATTTGCCGTCTGAGGCAGCTGCCTCACACTGCCTCATAGTAGGTCTGAGTCCTGTCTCCATGTAACCACACCATCTCAGAATACATATAAAGTATGTGGTACAGCAAAGACAACCATGTTTCATGTGTGTTTGTCATGTGAAATTTTAAAAACCAATCTTGAGTAAGAAAAGAGAGGTTTATATATATAATTATTGTCCTTAGCTACATATATTTAATATATACTGTATTTAAAACTGCCTTTAAGGGTAAAAGGCCATCTCAAAAAAATAAAACAATTAGAAGACACTGAGCACAACTAATTAAAACAGCAGCATTAAAAAGGTTCAGAAAATAAAATTAAAAATTCAGTAACAGGTGCATTTAATTATTATTATTTATTAAATTTGTATCCCACCCTCTCAGGGCAGTTCACAGGATAGTTAAATGTAGATTGGAGAATCCAGGCCTTTAGGCCTGATAAGGGAGGGAGCTAAACACACTTCTAGGGCTAGAGTCACCCCAGAAAAGTCCCTGTGTCTCATGCACAACAAACTGATGGAACTTTTTGGCAGATCCTTAATTCAGGCCTCTATTGCCAGTCTTGGCAGGTCCATAAAGGTGTAAAGTGGCTTTTCCAATAACCTGGTTCTGTACCATTTAAGGCTTCCAATGCAACAACCAGCAGTTTAAACTGGGCCCAGAGATGCACTGTGCAAATGGATCAGGATGAATGTGCAATGAAAAGCTTGTCTGAAAGAAACCTAGAAGACAGTTCTGCAAAGGCAGAATAAAAGCAAAATTCTCAGAAGCCAGAAAAAATAACAAGTCACTGTCAGCGTGCCATTGGTCAAATGCTGCACTACAAAACTTAGTCTTAAGAGAAGGCCTAGGATGAGCCAGGTGGTCCTCTCCAAGGAGGACATTGCAGAACTGTGATGCCATAGCCAAGAAAGCTCTTCCCTGTACGCACAGCTACAGTAGCTCTGGAGACTATGGGCATTATCCATCTAGCTCATTCCATCAGTGCAAGGATTTCTGAGTCAGCAGCAGCTGAATAATGCTTATTTCTCTCTCATTCCTCCTTTCCCTTCCAGCCTGGCCCAGCAATGGAGTACTGAGGATGAGGAAGAGCAGGAGAGGGAGCGCAGGCGGAGGCACAGGCAGCTGAGCTCCACCATCGAAGTGAAGGAGGAGACCCCCAACACAGTGCAGAATGCGACCAGCCGAACACCAAATAGGTATATGTTTGCTGGGAAGGGAAAACAAAGCTCTCAAGGCTCTGAAGGCTGTTGCTTGGTACCGCAAGGGAAAATGTACAAGGTGTGAACGGAAAGTTTGGTGAATGGTCACAGAAATCAGACAGCGAGAAATATTCAAACATACATGCCTTACAGGCCTTTAAAGTAGGTCCTCTCTGATAAAATGCACCATTGACAATGTTCGTAGAACTGTTGGAAACTTCTGGAGAAGTCCTCTTTTCGTACTGCTTTCAGTTCCCCCATCGCAGCAGCTTGGAAGCATGAAATGTTGGGAAATCTGTGCCCTTTCAGTGCGGATATCAGTTTTGGAAAAAGAAAGAAATCCAGTGGGGCCAGATCGGCAGACTATGGAGGGTGGGACAACTCAGTAACCTCAGTAATGATTTCACACGGAATATGCAATTCTTTTGTCATCTTTCGGACGGACAAACGCCAACCCCGCATCAATAACTCAAGAATGTTGACATTTGCTGCTGTTCTGCTCTTCAACAGTCTGCCAGACT
Organism: Podarcis gaigeae; assembly: GCF_964106915.1. NCBI lineage: Eukaryota > Metazoa > Chordata > Lepidosauria > Squamata > Lacertidae > Podarcis > Podarcis gaigeae. The sequence goes on from NC_139682.1 coordinate 33,473,810, forward strand.
GAGGGTTGTCTTCAATGGTTTGCCGCCCTTCATGGAAATGCTTAAACCACTGTCTTTCGAGATACAGCTTCATCTCCATACACAACTGTGAGCATTTTGTAGCTTTCCAATGCCGATTGTGTGTTCGAATATTTCTCGCTGTCTGATTTCTGTGACTATTCACCGAACTTTCAGGTCACACCTTGTATATGACTCTGCACGGTTATGCAGAGGTTGAAACAACTTCTGACTGTGGGGCCTGAACCAAATTCCACTGATTCCAAGTCTGGTGAAATCTTTTGGTTTGCTTTAGTTTGGGTTTGGGGAAGGCGAGGAAGAACAGGATCAGGGAAGTCTTGCGGGCGCCATTGGGCACCCATGTCAGCTCCTGTGCTCTAAAGGGAACTTTTGAGAGCTTTCTCTCTCTTTTTTCATTGTAGGTTCCGGGGCTCCTTGGAAGTAAAGCCGTCCAGGCAGGAGAACTCAAAGCCGGCAAAGGACAGGACACTGGAAGAGGTAATAAATAAGCCAGAGGACAGAGTAAGGAGGAGAGTGGAGATGTTCAATAATGTGAAGCAGGAGAAAAAGGAGACAGTGCCTGCCAGGAAATGGAAAGAGGAGGCTGCTGAAAAGAAAGCTAAGCCTTCTTCAGAACCACCCCAGGAGAAGAAGGAACCCACGGTGGAAAAATGTGAAAGCCTGACTCAGCAAAAGGAGCCTGACAAAGAAAACCATCGAAACCTGAGTGAGGAAAAGAAGGTGAGAAGCTCAGAGAAACAGGAAAACTTAGATCAGGACCCCAAGAAGGACCTCAAAGTTGATGAGGATTCAGTCTTCAGTGAGGAGCAGAAGGCACTGAAGGAGCACAAGTCTCAGCGACCGGCCGCAGTCCAGAATGAGGTGGCCACACAGCAGCCTCTGCGAGCTTCTTGGGAGCGTAGGAGCATCAGCCGGCTTGAGGTGAAGATTAACCCCAGGGTCAGGAGCTTCACAGAAGTGGCTCCAGCTGCCTCTGGGACACAGGTACTCAGTCTTGGAATTTTAGAGGGAAGAAATGGAAGCCAAAGGGCTGGAAGGGAAAGGCAGTAGATGTGCATTGGGTATCAGTGCAAGTCAGAGGTAGAGTGAACTGGAGTCTCCACAGTTGTCAGCATCATTCAGCACTGGGATTGAGAAGCCAGTTGGTGAGAGCACAGTTCTGGTAACACCAGGCTTCAGGTTCGATTACCGTATGGGACGGCTGCATATTCCTGCATTGCAGGGGGTTGGACTAGATGATCCTCAGGGTCCCTTCCAAAGCTATGATTCTATGAGAAATAAGGATTAAATAAACTGAAAGGAAGGAACTCTGATGGAGTGAAAGAATGGGACATCATCAGCCGTTGTGGGCTAGGTAAATTGAGGATGGGACTTCAGGTTGTTCATCTGTGCTATAAATAAAGTCTATCTTACATTATTTTATTTGTTCACATATACACATAAATAATAATAATAATAATAATAATAATAATAATAATAATAATAATAATATTTGTACCCCGCCCATCTGGCTGGGTTTCCCTAGTCACAGTGGGTGGTTCCCAAAATAATAATAATAATAATAATAATAATAATAATAATAATGTGATAAATAAAGTGACATCAAACATTAAAAATGTCCCTAAACAGGGCTGCCTTCAGATGTCTTCTGAATGTCAGGTAGTTGTTTATCTATTTGACATCTGATGGGAGGGTGTTCGACAGGGCAAGCACCACTACCGAGAAGGCCCTCTGCCTGGTTCCCTGCAGCTTTGCTTCTCACAATGAGGGAACCGCCAGAAGGCCCTCAGCGCTGGACCTCAGCATCCGGGCAGAATGATGGGGGTGGAGACGCTCCTTCACGTATACTGGACTGAGGCCGTTTAGGGCTCCAACACTTTGAATTGTGCCCGGAAACGTACTGGAAGCCAATGTAGGTCTTTCAAGACCAGTGTTATGTGGTCTCGGCGGCCGCCCCCAATCACCAGTCTGGCTGCTGCATTCTGGATTAGTTGTAGTTTCCGGGTCACCTTCAAAGGTAGCCCCATGTAGAGCACATTGCAGTAGTCCAAGCAGGTGATAACTAGAGCATGCACCACTCTGGCGAGACAGTGTAGACCAACATTCAGTCCAAAAAAATGCCTCCCAAAACACTGATTAACTTTTAATTATCCATATAAAATAAAACATTAAAGCTATTTTAAAATTTAACATCAACTCCCCCCAAACCTATCTTTAAAGCCAGCATAAACTGCTTCCCAGTAGCCCAGCAAACACCATCAAACACAGTAACATCTACTTCACCAGCTCCCAAATGTCACAGTCAACCGATAAGTCTTCAAGGCTTGTTATGAAAATGGAAGGATGGCATTTGCTGGATCTCACTCCTAACTGAATTCCATAATTGAGGGGCCACTTCAGAGAAGTGTCCCTGCCATTATCGTATCAGCCCAGAGTTTTCTCTCAATCCACCCAATGGTTTCTTGACTCATATTTGTTTTCCAGGCAGCAGAAAGAATTAGGCTCAAAATAGAAGAAGCTGCAAGCTCTCCCTCTGCTCAGGATGGATCTGAGGCTCCCTTACTAACCTCTCAACCTCGGATTACCTACAGTAGTTCATTCAAACGAGTCAGCCCAAGGACAATCTCATTCCGGGTAGGTATTCATGATCAAGGCAGGAAAATACACCTCCTTTGAAAAGGACAAGAGACCACTTTGTGCATTATTCAGATTACTGGGACTCTATATACAAGGCGTGTCCAAAGTCCATTTCAGGGGCCTAATCTGGCCCACCAGATTTAATGTGCCCCCCTGGCAGTATGTAAAAAGGTAAAGGGACCCCTGACCATTAGGTCCAGTCGTGACCTACTCTGGGGTTGCGGTGCTCATCTCGCTTTACTGGCTGAGGGAGCCAGCGTACAGCTTCCGGGTCATGTGGCCAGCATGACTAAGCCACTTCTGGTGAACCAGAGCAGCACACGGAAACGCCATTTACCTTCCCGCCGGAGCGGTACCTATTGATCTACTTGCACTTTGACGTGCTTTTGAACTGCTAGGTTGGCAGGAGCAGGGACCGAGCAACAGGAGCTCACCCCGTTGCGGGGATTCGAACCGCTGACCTTCTGATCAGCAAGCCCTAGGCCCTCTGGCAGTATATGTCCTGGGTTAAAATCCTAAAAAAAGCTCAGCAACTTTGGTCGGCCCTCACGCATGTTCACTTCATCAAATCTGGCCCTCCTTGAAAAAAGTTGGGGCAGCAGGGGATATGTGGCTAGCCCACTCCCCATGTCCCTTGGCTAATTCAATTGCTCAGAGTCGGCCTGCTTAGCTGATCATGCCCAGCCTTAACCGTCCACATTGGAAGGGTATCTTCTTGGCAGGTTGAGTCTAGCAGTTCAATTTCTTCCCTTGTGGCAAAGACCACCATTAATCACCACCAATTATTGTGTCTCTAGGTTGTCCCCAGGAAAGAGAAACAAGATGATACATTAAGCAGAAGGTAAGTGGGTATCAGGCTCAGCTAATTCTTTAGATTTGTCAAGATGCTCAGGGCACTTAGGGCTTCCGAGCTTTTGTTAGATTTCTTTCTTGTGGACCTTTGAAATATTTATTGAATTTGTTTGAGTTCTGCATAGAAAACATTAGACTGGGGGGCTGGAGAGTAGAATGCTTTTCTAGCTGTGAAAGGCTGCATGCACACAATTCACCTGGAGCAAATTTTAAGCACATGACTTCCTCAAAAGAATCTTGGGAGCTGTAGTTTGTTTAAGGATGCTGGGAATTGTAGCTCTGTGGTGGGTAAGCTACAGTTCCCATGAGTCTTTGGGGAGGTCATGTGCTTTGAATATCTGAGGTGGTATTCAACTAAGTTATACACAGAGCAGACCCATTAAAAGCAATTGACTCAACTTAATCATATTCACTCATTTTGATAGCTCTACTCTGAATATAACTTAGTTAAAGACCATTCACAGTGTGTATGCAAATCAAATCCTTGAGTACAAAGTCAATGCACTTCCTGTATCCATAAGTGTTTCTTGCTATAAAAAGAGACAAAAGTACAAAAAGAAAAGAATTAAAATAAATATTGCAGCATTTTTATTTTTTTTAAAGAGAGATGAGTGAGCCATCAAATTCCATTGGTAGCAGAAAGCTTGTCATGTTTTTGTATGTAGGAGGAGATACCCTTCTTGATTTGTGGACCTACCAAACGAATTCTTTGCTGTACATTCTTTCAGTTGCATAAATCCACTGCTAAGTGCAGGAAGATCTATTTTGTAAAGCTGCATTTCTCACTGTAAAAACAGTTGCATCCCAGACATGGTCTTGATGTGAACGAAATCTTTGAGTTTGATCAGCAGTGGTTAGAATTCACAGTATGAAAATGTTTAAGGTACATTGCTATTTCTAATTCCAACTGGATATTTAAAAACAGGAGCCGGGAAGGGCAAAAATAGTTGTTTCTGCTTTCTAGAATAAGGGAGCTTTTGAAAAGATTTTGTTTTTAGTACGAGCAGTAGGTAATGTGCTAGCTATGGAGGCTGTGTTTTGGAATTTAAGAAGGGCGGGGGGGAGATGCCGTGGTATTAATTTAGGGAGTGTTAATTTATTGCCCTCATTTTTTTTTAAATGCCCAATTTATTTTTTTCTTCGCAACTTACATTTCAAATAAAAAAATGTTCAAGACTTAGTTTTCAGACGTTTCAAATTTGCATTAAATTTAATTTTAGCTTTACAATGGACTCCAGAGCATTGATGCCAACTTATTAGGCTCCAGTGACCTTTCACTTGGGGAATGAATATCACTGTTCCTTACAGGATCTTGGAAGGTTTTTGGTCATACCCTGTGTTATTTGCTCTTTTCCACTAGTGCCAGCATGAGGCTCCCAGCAAGCACTGCTAAGCTGGAGGAGAAGCTGGAGAAATATACTTCTGCTGTGCAGGTAAATATTGGAACAAGCTGTGATCATGATCTACGGCAAGGGAGGCTAAACATTTTCAGGCCATGGGCTACATTGGCTCAAGGCTAACCCTCTGGGGGCAACATGTCAATGTGGCTGTGACCAAAGTTATAAAATAATAATAATAGTAATAATAATTTTTAAAATTTATTTCCCGCCCTGCCCAGCTGAAGCGGGCTCAGAGCGGCTAACAACAATAAAAGTAACATAGTTTACATAAAATCACAATCAATTCATTAAAATTCATTCTAAAATCTATTCAAAATCAAATTAATGGCAACCATTGGGCTAGAGCCTCTTACCACCTCTTCTTTATTAATTTCCCATTAATTAATTCATGATTGATTTTATTTGATTCAATAAATATGCCCTGCCCCACTTTCACTCTCTGAAATATACTCGGCTGCATTCTGAATCCTATTGTTCTAGGACCAATCAGACTGTTGCCTTGTGGATCCTATTCCACTCAGTACATAACACTCTCACATTCCTTATTAATTTCCACCATCAACAGCTTACTGTTTTCTTATTTCTTATGATTTCTTTCTTTACAAATTCTTTATTTAATCTGCCTCAATAAATATATCTTGGAAGTACATTCAGTGATGAACACAATAGGCTGCACTCACAGAAGTTCCCCAAAACAGGAAAAATCTGTGAAGGGACCAAGGACAGGTTGAGTGAAGGGGGAGAGACAGAGACTCCTTGGCTGCAAAGGAAGGAGGCAGCATGGGAAATGGGTGGGAGGGGGGAAAGAGAAAGAGACTGGCTCAAGGTCATCCAGTGTGCTCCATGGCTGAGTAGGGGTTTGGATTCTGTCTCTCAGGCCCCAGTACAATACTCTAACCATGACACAATCATGTCATCCCTGACCATTTGCCATGCTAGTTTGGGGGGTATGCTAGTGAGTGATTGGTGCTGTTCAAATGTGGAAATATTCCTTTGTTAATATTTCTACCAGATGCTCAGTACTGCAGAGGTGTAAAAATCATTCTCATTATTGCTGGTGAGTGCTTCATAAAGTACAAGCATGGAAAATGTCCTAGTCAGCTTGCATGGCAGGTAGGAAGGTGACAAAATGTCTTGGGCCAGCCCTGACCATCACTAATGAGTGTTCTGGAGTGCTCAACAGCACCACCTGCTGCTCAGGAATAGATATATAATAGAATCACAGAATTGTAGAGTTGGAAGGGACCCTGAGAGCAGGGGTCAGCAAACTTTTTCAGCAGGGGGCCGGTCCACTGTCCCTCAGACCTTGTGGGGGGCCGGACTATATTTTGAAGGGGGAAAAAACCCCGAATCCCTATGCCCCACAAATCACCCAGAGATGCCTTTTAAATAAAAGCACACATTCTACTCATGTAAAAACATCAGGCAGGCCCCACAAATAACCCAGAGATGCATTTTAAATAAAATGGCACATTCCACTCATGTAAAAGCACACTGATCCCAGACCATCCATGGGCCAGATTTAGAAGGCGATTGGGCCGGATCCAGCACTCAGGCATGGATAGGCAAACTATCTAGTCCAGTGGTTCTCAACCTGTGGGTTCCCAGATGTTGTTGGACTACAACTCCCATCATCCCTGAGCTCTGGCCTTGCTAGCTAGGGGTGATGGGAGTTGTAGTTCAACATCTGGGGACCCACAGGTTGAGAAAGGCTGATCTAGTCCAACCCTCTGCAATGTGGGAATCTCAGCTAAAGCATCCATGGCAGATGGCCATCCAACCTCTGTTTAAAAATCTCCAATGACGGAGAATCCAGATGCTGTGGAAAATACAGTACAAAAGCCAAGTTGTTGGGGGACTTGGAAGGCCACCAGAAATCCATATGGCCCATGGGCTGTGGCTTAGGCACCCTGGCCTATGACTTCTTTGTACTATGCGCCCATCCTCTGGATAGGCCATGGGCATGAGTAATTACTAAGCTCTTGAATGATGTGAAAGGGACTCTGGTATGGACATTCAAGAAGCTTTGGCTTGATTTACATCTGAATCAAAAGGCCAAGGGATAATCACACAGGTATCCAAAATGTATCTCTGAGGAAGAGAGGACCATGAATAAAGTTAATAAAAACCAACCCAAACTTCTTTTGGCGGGGGGCGGGGGGAGCAAAAGAATAGCCAGTGAAAGAGAGGAAGATGCTTCTCTGCCAGGCATTGATTAAGCAGAAGAAGAGGTTTTTTCTTGAAATTTGAACTTCTCATTTTGCCTGTCTGTCTTCTTGACCCTAGAGAGCAGGGTCAATTAAATTACCTCCATCTACTCGGAGAAACTTCCATCCGCCTTCAGAGGGTGTGGCCAGCAAGCGCAGCATCTTTGAAGCAACTGTCCCCATCCGGGCTGAGACGACCACCCCTGTGCGGAAGGTAAGGTCTAAGTGCAGTCAGGATCATCAAGCTAAAAGGGATTTGGATACCCAGAAAAAGGCAGTGGGGAGTGTTTAACAGGAGGAAGATGGCACCACCAAGCCCACAGCCACATCTGCACCATACCTTCAAAGCACTATTATATCACTTTGAGTCATGGCTTCTCCTAAAGAATCCAGTGGGAACTGTAGTCTGTTTAGGGAGCTGAGGTTTGTTAGGAGACCCTTGAAAAACTGCAGTTCCCAGGATCCTTTGGGGAATGCCATGACTCCTAAAGTCAACTAAGACTTTTTTAAATGCATGATGTGAATGTAGCCATGATGAAAGTTGCCAGTCAGTGTAGACAATCCTGCGATCCGACCTGTTGAAGGACCGACGATTTGACTAAGTATAAGGCAGCTGCCTATTTCCCTATGATCCTAATTAATTAGGGCCCCATCTTCCTTCCTTCCTTCCTTCCTTCCTTCCTTCCTTCCTTCCTTCCTTCCTTCCTTTCTGTTCTCACATTTCTCCTGCCTTTTTTTCTGCCATGGAATCCAAGGCAGCATAGACATGGTTCTTAGACAGTCTCCCATCTGGGTGCAACATGACCCAGACCTGCTTAGCATTTGCAAGGTGTGGCCTCATGTGCTTTTCAGGCCATACCCTGGGATATGCCATGCAAGTCTCTGTACCATTCACCTCTGTAGCAGGGCCACATGCTCTTTTTGCTCTGCTTGCCCATGCTGGAAACTCTTGTCTGCCCCTCCTGTCATACCACAGCGAGGATGCTCCAACATAGGAAAGGCAGTGATAAGTGACTTGCTTTTCCCCACTCTGCAGTTCTGCACTCTCTATTCTTTTGTTATTTAGGAGAGTTTGAAGATCCCTGGAGGCGTCACATCTCGCATCAATCTCTGGATCAGTCGAACTCAGGAGCCCAGCAAGGATGAAGGAACCAAGGTATGATCTGTCTCAGTGGCGTAGCGTGGGGGGTGCAGGAGGGGCCGGCCGCACCGGCCGCAACATCTGGGGGTTAGGGTTAGGGGCGCAAATCCACGGGTTAGGGGGCGCAAATTACTTGCCTTGCCCCGGGTGCTGACAACCCACCCTACGCCACTGATCTGTCTCATGAAAACACTTGGGTTTAACAATCAAGAAGAGGCAAATTGCTTGTGTACAGTCCTGCTCAGCTACAGCCATAACCCATAAGCAAGGCAGGAGGACCCTCTTAGTGCTTATTTGGTTCAGGAACTTGAGTTGCCTTCTTTAGTTTCACTTTTGGGATTGTCAAGGGCTGCTTCCTTAGGATCGGTCAATTCACTAGTTTCTTGTGCCATTCCAGTCCAAATACTGCTCTCGTCTGCATTTTGTTATCTGCTACAGGAGATGAAAAATTGTTCAAAGGGCTGCCATAATCACATCACTCTAGAAACAGCACAATGACCACAAATCTGCTCCTGGAAACAGGTGTATTTGTGATAATGTTAGAAGTGCATCTAAACAGGAAAAGGCATGCGTGGTGGGTCCATTTTTTCCTGGAACCATGTGCATCTGCTTGGAGCTGCTCTCCCTTTCCAAACTCTGTATCTAGCTTAGCCCACCAAATCTTAGGTAGCCACATGTCTCTGTGGGGAGTCGTTTGAAGAGCCTGTGACTTGTCTTCCTGCAGGACATTCAGAAAATTGAGAACAGTGCGGAGTGGAGTCAGTTGGAGAAAGGGCCTAATAATTCCTGAAGGAAAACCAGTGCAAGGGCAAACGGAGGTCAGTCCTGAGGACACAAAATGACTTGATCTGATCCTAATGGGTGTCAAAACCACTTTGATTGCAAAGCGAATTCAGTTGAACTGGGTAGACTTCATCATGTGGGCAAATGATAATGCAAGTAGCAAGCTCAATAGATCCACTAACACAATCATTTCCTCTTGAACAATGGAATTTTCCTCCCTCTCCCTGCATACCCTTGAACCCTCTCCACATCTATGCCAGATCCTAGACGTGCAGCTAATTGTCCTTGCACTTGCAAATGGAATGCTGTTTGGTGGAATGCTGCCCTTAGGGCTATACCGATATTCAACTAACCTTTACTCAGAGTGAACCCATTTAAATGAATGGCCATGACTAACTTAGATTCATTCACTTCAGTGGGTCTGTTCTTAGTAAAAGCTAATTGAATACAACCCACTGCTTCCAGGTGCACTGGCACAAAATCCCCCTCATCTTCAATGTGCTACTGCCATCTTGCTGATAATGGAAATAGCAAGAGTAAGATTTAGTCTGGATGCTTTATGAAGTGATTGTATATGGATCCACTACAAAGACCACTTTGCCCATTTGGAAGGTTAAGACTGGGGCCATAATGTTAAAGGTCCAAAATAGGCATGGAATAGGACGAGCTGAAATAGCATCTGGCCAATGGATCAGAGCATGGGTTTCCTCAGAGTTATAACACTGCAAATTTGTAACCCCAGAGAGAGAAACCAGAAATGTGTTCTCATGATCTTTGGTGATAGGTGGCCCAAATGAGTTAACATTTGCACAATATATAGTGGTTAAAATGTCAGATTAGGACCTGGGAAACCCAGATTCAAATCCCACCTCAGCCATGAAGCTCACTGGACGACCTGTGGTCTATCTAGCTCCTTGGAGCTGAGATATACATTTAATTAATAATAATTTGGAGGGTGTATTTAATGAAATTGTATTCCCCCCCGGATATTTATTGAAGAAGTCTACATGCTAATATTGTAGGATATATGCAAACTGGTGCCCAAGGCTTGGATTCAAAGTCCAGTTCACCCTTCTTTCTCCCTTGCAGCAAGCTCTGCACTAGCCTAATGCTTCCTTTTATCTTGCAGGTGTCACTGAACAAGCTGCTCTGGGGACAACATTATCTCCATTTAAATCAAGGACCTGGACCACTTGAAATTACCCTGCATTCCTTGGTTTCAGACTGTTCCACAAGGCCATTTGCCTGCCAAAGAGTATCTATCAGTCAAGCTGCCTATGGTGCCTTTTCATGGATGGGGTTTCTTGGTGACTTAAAAAATGCTTCTAATTGGTGGATGGGAAAGATGGCGATTATGACATGGAAACTATATTACCCACGATCCACTTCTGTTCCTTTCCACTCCTGTATCTTCTAGCCCCCAAATAGCAAATACATGTGGCCTATTCTCTGGATTTTCCTTCAGTTTTGTATCTGCCATAACAATAGGGTTCACCATGTAACTCATGTACCCTGCAGTGACTGCATAGAGTTAGTATATCTACTTGCCACCAGTTACGCCACCACACGGCTGGATCTTAAGAACATAAGAGGAGCGCTCCTGGATTAGACTGAAAGCCTGTCTGGCCCATCATTCTGTTCTCACACTGGCCAACCAGAAGTCTCTCGGAAGCCCATGAGCAGGAAATGTGCCCAATAGCTGCCTCCTACTTGTATTCCCTAGCAACTCGCATTCAGAGACATTCTGCCTCTGACACTGGAGGTAACATATAGCCATCATGACTGGTAGCCAGTGGTGATGATGTCACTGGGATGAAAGAGGCTGATTCAAAGGGGGAGAATTTGTGAGAAAACTGCAACTGGTCAGGGCTGTTCTCAATGGAGATTTCTGGTATCTGAGATAGGGTGATGGGCTACCTGTGTGTGGTGGCAGAAGGGTGCAGGATGCCTCAAAATGTGTGTGTGTGTGGGGGGGGCTTCTTGCTACAGCAGCCCTGCCAACCCTGTGCAAAGAATTGCTAAGAAGTCATCCTGACAAAATATCAAAGGGTGTATGTGTTATCATGCAGTATGGATATGTTCTTAAAACCGATGGAACAAATCTGTTGTATCTCAAGGCTCAATGTTTCCATTTGTACTTAGAGTGAAATCTTGTGCATTGCTACTTAGAAGCAAGCTCCACTGATTTTGGTGGGATTTACTCCTAGGTAGGTGTGCTTAGGACTGGAGCCTAAGTCATGGCAAACTTTAGCTGGATCAGGGGCCATAGGTTCTCGTGTGAACCCTGCCCATAACAGCTTATGCCAGTGACTTAAAAATCAAACCAGTTTGAGCAGAAAGTTTTTTATTTTTAGTATATATTGACTTATGAACACCTAACTCTAGATTCACTGGTGATTTTGGCTCTTGCTGTATTTCATAATAAATTTCACTTTGGTTCCAGTACTTCCTGTCTTTGGCTCTTCTTAAATTGATTCTTGGCTGTGAAAAACTGCGCTGGGCTGAAGATCCATTTTGCCCGTTTCCAACAATGGCTGTCCAGATGTCTCTAAGACAGCAACAAACTGGACCCAAAGGCAATAGCACTTCCCCACTTCTGTACCCTCAGAATCTAGTGCATTCAGATCTATACTGTTTCTAAAAACAAAGTTTCTATTTAGCTACCATAGCTAAATCCATACTTCTGTTTCTGCCACAATTTTTAAGCACAGATCTATGACTTGTGGGCACAGGTCTGTGCTTTTTTTGGGAGGGGTCCCTGTTTCACCACGTTCCCCAGGAAAACCCACTGTTGATCACTGAATTGGAACAAACATCAACCCACAGAAAGCCGATTGACACTTGTTCTGATTCAGCGGCAAACAGGATGTTTTCCTGAGGAAAGCAGTGGGGCAAAGAAAAAACCTGCCCAGACTTATGCCTAGAAATTGTGGCATAGATGGAAGTGTGTATGAGCCCCAATAGCCTTGACAGACTACCCATGTTAATCTATTTTCTAAGCCTGTTGTTAAACCACTCTAAGCCTACTCTGGGCCTACATCCCATCTTGTGGTTCTCAGTGCAGAGGAAATTGTTGTATCAGTCCAAGATCTTGGAAAACTCACATACTGCTAATAGAACAAAGTTTGGGGATGAAAATGTGCATACTTTCTTCTGTGTGCAGCTGTTGAGTACCTTTGTATATAGTTGGTATGATTGCTTAGGTATTGTTCTTCCAACTGTAAGCAATGACTGTGTTGCTCTGGATACTTTTTCATGCTGTCATTTGAAGAAATTTCTCATGTCCAAGAGATCTTGTACATGAAAGAGAACTTTTATACAAGCCAAACAATCATGACATTTTCTCGATTTCACAGGTTTCACGGTCTATGGACAAAAGGACCAAATGGAAGTGTCATAACTAAGTGAAACAATTTGCCTATCTAGTCTACTTCCATTTCCTGTTCTGCAGCATCCCCTGCTAGAGCTACTGGATCTATTTTACGGTGGATGTTGGGGACTGAACTTGGGACCATCTGCATGATGAGCATGTGCTTTACTACTAAGCGATGGTCTCTCCCCTAAGGATCATCACAGTTGGTGATGATCGGTATATAGCAGCTGCAGCAACCCCCCCCCAAACCCTCAGCAGAATACAGTCTGTGGCAAATCAATCATGTGAAGCTCACGCTATGCACTGAAAGTTTATATGACAAACTGATATTCCTTGCTGCATCTGTCCACATGCTGAGTCATCATGAGAATAGGCATTTGGAGAAGGTGCTTCAAGGGGCCAGCAAGAGATAGATGTAAGTGGGCAACGTAACCATGAAAGTATTTTGACACCATAGCTAAACCTGGAGGCGTTGCATGCTCAGAGGTAGTAGCAGTCCATAACTGTGACTAACTCCAGTAGGAGAAGATGACAGATGGCCATGAAGGAATTCAACAGGACCAGCAGTCAGGAATACCCTCTGTAGAAGTCAGTGGCTTTCAAACTGTATTCTGAGCCCTGAGATTCCTTGAAAGTTTACCCAGAACCCCTCAAAGAGAAGATCAATGCATGGCTGATAAGCTTCCTTATCAATGCTACCAATCTCCCACACTAACACACAGCTGCAGGAGCATGTTGGGGGCATTTACACAGGGCAGGGATGGGAAGCCTGGGGTCCTTCAGATGTTGGTAGCCATCAGTCACAGCCAGCATGGTGAAAAGTCATGGATTATGGGAGCTGTAGTCCAACAACATCTGAAGGACCACAAGTTCCCCATTCTTGATGCGGCACCAAGGAGGCCCTTCAGGTCTGGCTTCCATTTGGTCTGAACTGTCTATGTGCCTTAAAACAAGCTCCAGATGACCTTAGAAATGCTATGTGGTTTACTGACAGGCAACTTCTTGTGAAAAACATTCACTGAAATAGAGAAGTTTTGAAAACTTAAAGTCAAATAACAAGATGGGTATTAGAAGGAAAATCTGTATTAGAATTCCTATTGGGTGGGTTGTGGGAGGCACGTAAACTTTCTGTTTAGGGTTTAAAGATAAACTCACTCAGATGATTTCCCTCCATGTTTTCTTTTAATGGAACATAGGGAGAGCTCATCTGGATCAGAATAAGATAGTATCTATCTCAGTATCCTATTTTCACAATAGTCAACCAGGCACCTATGGGTAGCTCACAACACCCCTCTTCTGCAGTTGTTGCCCAGTAATCAGTATTGAGAGACAAGTTGCCTCTGATTCTGATGTATAGCTGTCATGAAAAATAGCTATTAATCTCCATGAATTTGCCTAATCTCACTTTAACTAGATGGCCATTCTAGGCATGAGTCCATGTATATGTAGTTAAGTCCCTGGCACAAGTAGGGTCAAAGAGCTAGAGATTTAAAAGACTCTTAAGTACCACAAATCTCTTGGGAGCAGAGCAAGCAAGTTCTGGTGACCAGCTCAGTTGAGTTGATTTAAGCCTCCAGTTTAATGGTTGCTTCTGTGCATACTTTTTTTTTAAAAAATGTAGCTTGTCATTTAGCTCTACCCTGCCATCTCTGCTCATTTGCCAAAGCAGCTGTGCAGGCAGTAGGGGGTCAGTGGTGTTCCAATTAAAGGGACCTGGGGGGGGGGGGATAGGGAGAACAAAGCCATGTGCCGAGCTTCACTTGCTAGCCTTCTAGATTTCCACCATGAGCCCTTGCAGGGCAGAAGCATTCCATATCAGAGTTCCAGGCCACTCGAGAGTGACAGCTGGCTGGCTTGTGTCAGACTCTTGGGCACTTGGGTATCTGGGGTTTAAAATAGCAGTTCTCTGAGGCCATACAATAGCAAGGGCTTATATGGGCTCTGGGGAGGGGAAGAAAAGAGTTGCACAAGAGGCTTCAGCTGACACTGCCAAAATAGCAGCAAAGCTTAGCATTCCAAGCTGTTCCCTGCTGGCATTCCTCCAATCAGGCACCCGGCCCGGGGGTGGCAGCCTGGGGTGGAGTGGCCTTGTTAAAGCCTCACTCTTTTTAGTTGCATTTCTCAGACACTGCCCTTGTCTCCACTGGAAGGACTCTCACCTGTTCTCTGCACAAGAGGTAAGGGATTCAAGCTTAGATAGCATTCCTCATTCTGAAGTTAGCCAGGGCACAGGATATACCTGGGAATTGTCTGTATGAAACCTTGTGGGAGAGAGGATATTAATTGATATTGGACAAAATCCTTTCCTCCCCCCTCCCATTCTCAATGGGGGCACAGTTTCTGAGCCCCCACATACTTACTGGTTTCAAACACCCATAGCAAATAATTCCTTGTAGAGAAGCTACCCTCTCTTCTACATCAGGATGGAGAAAGAAAGAATTGAGCCCTGCATGCAAATATGCCGTTGGAAGGTGATGGAATGCAAAACAAGAAATGCATCAGTTCATGCATAAAATACATATGGAAAGCACAGGGATGAGCAGGGGACAGAATTCAAGAGGTAGAACTAGAAGTATAATAGAGTTATTCAGGGCAAAACTGGTTTGCCTAATGGCATATTTACAAAAAGAAAATCTAAAGTATGGCGGGTATCAGTGTAGCATCTAGACAATGACTAGATCTGTGGGTTTTGTTTTGCAAAGCAGAGTGTAAAAAGCACCTCTGGTGGAATTTTGTAGACCACTCAGCACACAGTTTGAGCAGGGGGAGCTCATAGTTGTAGCAGAAATGTATATGTATTCTGAATCATCCTCAGGTTTCCTTAAAGTCCTTTGCATAGTGCAAAACTATGTCATGAATGCAGTTTGTAACCTTACTGAATTAGGCTTCATTTTTAACTAAACAGTTTGGCATTATAATTGGAGGTGCATTAGATAAAAGAAAAGTTACTGTTCTTTTCATTAAATCTTATTGTGGTTTCAATTTTTTGCAAATTCATATTTTGTTCATTGTGGTTCACAGCTGATAACTTGTTTGTTTAATTCTTTGTGGGTAAAAATTGCCAGCTGAGTGTAAACATATGTGGCCTTCTAGGAGTTTTGCTTTATTAAAATAGTTGGGTCTGAAGTGAGATCTGAAGTTTTATCAAAACGTTATACAATATGGATTCACCTGGTCCTCCTGTCTGGAATCTGAACCTGTGGAAAGAATTCCTACATGCTTTAGGGCTACAATCCTACACACATTTACAAGGGAGTCAGCCTCAATGAACACAGAGGGACTTACTGCAGAGTAAACGCGTATAAGATTGCACTGCTTAAAAGATGCTGGATGCATTTCTTAGCACCTGGTGAGAGGATAGGGTATCTGAGAGACTGAAATGCCTAGAAAGATAATGAGGGGGCATATGCTTGTGGCAGCTCAAAGGGAACTAAGGAGGGAATAGAGTCATACCACCCAAGACTATAGAAGCTAACAACAAATAACTCACCTTCAAAACCCATAATTCAGGGATGGGGAAGATGTGGCTCTCTCTAGATGTTATTAGATTCCAATTCCCATCAGTATGAGCCAGCTTTGTTAATAGCCTGTGTCACAGACTCCTTTTATAATCTTGACTGCATGACTCTCTTGAATTCACCCCTCCATCTAGAGCATGGGTGGGGAACCAGCAATCCTCCAGATGTTTCCAGACTACAACTCCCATCATTCTTAATCACTGGCCATTCTGGCTGGGGCTGATGGGAGTTGGAGTCCAACAAGAACAACATCTGGAGTGCTGCTAGTTCTCCATCCCTGATCTAGACAGTGAGGTGTCCAATTTTTTATCTGTAGATCCTGGTTCATCATTGTTAAAGTTAGCCTGGTCTTGGAGTAGGGATGTTTGAGAATTTCATTGGGTCTGCATTTATAAGCAAACTAGCCTGATTTGCACATTCTGGATCAATCTACATTTTGCAAAACTGTGTGTGTGTGTGTGTGTGTGTGTGTGTGTGTGTGTGTGTATTCTTTCCTCAATAATGTTGTAGACAAGCCAGCATTTGCTGTGAAGCCAATGTTATCACCACTCTGTGGAGGAATAAGGATCTCTGTTTGCAGTAGTCTCTCATGTAATATACAGGATATTTGAATATACATGTAAGATTCAAACATGCGCAAGACTCCCAAGACAAGTTGTGATTTAGATGTTATTGCAACTTTTCTCCCTTTATCTTTCGCAAAATCATTTTGTGAACGGAGGCAGTGGGATCCTTGATTCTGCTATCATACAGCTGTTGTACATGGCTCAAATAATACATGCTTTGATGCTCTGTCCCTAGGCAGAAAAGAGAAACATGGAGGTATGGCAGGGAACAGATGGCCTGACACATGGGAGTTATTTGTAGCGCTGGGCAGAACCTCCCTACCAAACCCCTCCAGTTTCACTTAGTTTGGGGATTTGCTTCAAACTTGAAATGGACAGGCTGGATTTGCTGAGAGCTTTTGCCGAGACTCAGGAATGTTTTGAGCAGCCAAGACTACTGGGCAAGGTCTGGGCAAGGCTCACACTGATGTACAGTGTCAGGTGGAAACATGCAGCCCAGGAAGAACCTGGCTTTAAACATGAAACTCAGGGGGGAAATGGCTTGGGAATCTACTGAGGATTATGGAGGCCTCTATTTTAGTGATGGATACAAAGCTTGGAATCCAGGCTTAATTGTTCTTGGAAGGGAAGGGAACCAAGAGATTCCTTAAAGGCAAGTTTCCATGCCCATCACCCTTTGATATCTCAGTCTTTTGTAAACATAACAGCACTTATAGAGGAGGTTACAAGCAAAGGTTGCAGTGATGGCATCAGCACAGAAAATATTATGGTGGGCACAAAAGGGGGAATCAGATTGCTACAGGGAGGCAATCCTCAAGCCATCTTTAGTCTTGCAAGTGGAACAATGCATAGATGAGGTGACACCCTTAAAACCACAAAGCCAAAGCTGCAGAATGAAATTAGGATTCACTCATCCCTCATCCTCTCTTGTCATTGTGCATGAATTTAGTGTCCATGACAGGTTTAAAGCCACATTTATGCCACAAATTCCATGAATCTCCAAATATGTTCTTTGGGCCAAAGTTCACAGTGCAAACCCTTATCTTTATATATTTCTGCTCCAGTATAATTGATTGAAGATCAGAAAGGAAAAGCATTCTGACTATTTGAAAAACACCTTTCCTTGAAGTACAGAAAAGAGGGTTGGGTCAAGCTGTGGGTCAAGCAGGGGTGGAGGAAGGAGGTGCGGTGGGGGCGGTCCACCCCGGGTGTCACCACTGAGGGGGGTGACAAACTGCCAGACGGCACTCACCTTGGGTCCTGACGCATGCCTGAGCCACACGTCTCTCCTGTGAGTGATGTGGTGGTTTGGGCGCCCGCAGGCTCTGCGCTGCCCAAAGGTCTGCCCGCTGCCTCCCCCCAACTGTAGGGTGGCTGAGTGGGAGGAGGCAGGCAGACTCCTCGGAGGCCCCGTGGAGCGTCTTGCCCCGGCTGGCCCCGCCCCCACACAGGGGACGCACAGGGCATCGGCTTGCTCCACCGTTGGTGTCAAGGGCAGATACTTGCCACCCTCACCCCATGTTAGTACTGTCTGTGGTTAGCTAGGAGTAAAGTGTCCTCACATTCGTATCTCAGGTGTAAACCAACTTTATGGTGAATGAAATCATGTGCACTGGGTTTACAGAAGTCTGTGCAATGCACCATCTCGGGATTTATTATCCCTTGAAGTTGTATGTCTGAACTGACTCCGATGAAATGCACTGCTGATGTTCCACCTGCAGTGTTTGAACTTCAGGTCCCTACTTGAGGTTGAGATCATCAGCTGATCAGCTTGCATGTATGAGCCAGCCCTTATAAACAAGCCCACACTTTTGTGGATGTTGCTGTTCATGTCTTGGGCTAAATGCATGAATGGGGACCAGGTCTGTGCTTCCAGACCCCACCCATCATACACTCCCACCCCCTCGACATTTGTGCAGGTGTGATATCTGCTAAGGAGATACCTATATATGCACAGAGAGCTGAAATAAGTGTAGGTTTCCATACACTCCATAACCCTGGGTGATCAGGATTCCTGATCACATGGCAGTCTTGCACAGACATCTCTTTTGTAATCATTGTGTTGAACATGTGGTTGTCCAGGAAGCAGGGTGCACAGCAGCAGCAATGGGGTCTGGAGAGGTTGATGTGGTCCCACTCTCCACCCATGCCCTACATATAAACATCATTGTCTGCTGTGGCCCTCAGCATCAATGTAAAGTTGTCTACCTTACAAGGTTATTGTAATGATTGCTAAGGTAATATGTTGACAATAATTTTTATTAGCTTTCAATTACAATAATCCAATGGTAGCCTTATTATAACAATGGCAAATTATAATACAATTACTAATCCCAATCATTCAGATGCCAATTTATATAATTTAGGTGGCCTCCTGCGTGCTAGAATTGATGGTTTGATGATTTACTTTGTTTCTGTGTTCCAAAACCTTATTTGTCTCAATGACATTGCATTCAAAATAACAATCCCTTATACAACAACTGCAATATTAATAACATCCATTCATCTTGACACATTAAATGATTTATAAATCTATAGGTGAACCATTCAAAGTATATCCTTATTCCTCCTGTGTGTGACAATTATTCTGTCTGTGGTGTTCTGTCCTTGTAAAATTGTTTCCCAGCTGTTGCTGCTCTCCAGATTGCTAAGGTAATATGAAGCACATGTTGTTGTTGTTGTTTAGTCGTTTAGTCGTGTCCGACTCTTCGTGACCCCATGGACCAGAGAACGCCAGGCACCTCTGTCCTCCACTGCCTCCCGCAGTTTGGTCAAAATGAAGCACATATGAGAAAAAATACTAGGGATGGCTACACTATTCACTGCCTTTTCTCTGCATTCAACAGGACTAGAAACATTATTTTAAAACAGATATTAAATGGAAAGTTGAACAAGTCCCCTAGCCCAGTTATGACCTTACTTCTCAGCTCTATCAAAAGTAAACCCAAAGGACATGGCCCAGTCAAAGATATGTGCTCTCTGGGCTTGAAAGTTAAGTACAAGCTTAAATCTCTCCCTCCGAAACCAGTGGGGCTGAAAAGTGCTTAACTTGGGTTAGACTGTGGCCAATGTCCTTACCTAGTTGATTTGGCTTTTAGATGTTTAAACCCTCTCCCCGCCCTCTGCTTTCTGTAGTTGCCATTTTCTAAAGTGGAGTCGTAGCAGATGTGGTTAAAGCCTTAATAGCATCCTTGGAGATTGCCTAAAGAATATCTGTTAGGTCAGGAACTGAGGTTATCACTTTTAGTTTAAGGTCCTTGTTTTTTAAAAACCAAAACACCAACCTGTAATTCGTTTGGGTTCCTTGATATAGAGAAAAACACGATTGAAAAAGACAAAAAAAGACAGATAAATGGATATATATCTGTATAGCTATATATATCTATATAGCTATGAAATTATCCCAATCACTTTCGCCTTTGAAGATGTGTAAGGAAGAAAAGAGCAAATGAATTTATCCTTCATAAAAGGGAACAGCAGGAAAGGGGATAACCTCAGAACCTTCCACTCCAGATATTTTTTTTATTTCCTTATCTTTGTGACACTCTCCACATATCTCTTACTTCCCTTGAAACAGGTCTAATTCTCAACACTGTGTACCCTGCTCTATTTCACATCGGGCTTGCTCTTGGTTATCAGTGTTGGGTGATGCTGTTGCTAATCTCTTGCCACCTATTTTAGGAGAATTTTGTTGCTAAGCAACAGAGCCATGGAAGAGAATGGAGGCTCCACTGTAGTGGTATATCAGCAAGTCAACATTTCCAAATCTGAGCCAAGATGGAACAGCTTCCAGCAAGAAACTGTGACTTTTAGGCATAGATGGCGCTGCTGTTTTCCTGAAAGCTTAATCATTTCACTTCTTGCATGTCGAGGTCCCCAGGCCACCCCTCAAATAAAACACAATTCACACAGAATTTTTCTTTAAGGTTTAAAATACATAAATGTGAGTGGTTGCTTAGGCATTGGTTACGACTATCTGGCCTCGCCCAGGGACAAAACTGACTTCCGGATTCCAGCGAAAGCCCGTAAGGGAAAACAATATTGGGGAGAAAATGGAGCTGAGCCCCAGGCCCTCACCTCTCCCTGCATGCTCCCAGGGGCTTGCAAGGCCCAGGCCCCAGACCAGGGATTCGGACAAAAGCATGGCGAGCCCCTGGATTCCTTTAACGGAATTCCCTTGCAGCAGCAGCATTGGAGGGGCAGGCCCAGCCAATCCTTACCCCTCCACCAACCAAATTTTTAACCAATGCCTAACCGCAACCTTAAAAGTTGTGACGATTTGCTACGCAGTAGGCAAAAACCAAATGGCACCAGCCAATCAGCCAAATGGACAAAATTCCTACCAGGCCCCTGCCCCAACGGCAGGTGACCCCATGACAGGCATAGCAAGGTCAACGCACAAGCCCTAAAATTAGGTAGGGTGGGCGGGTGATCTGGTGGACACAGCAAAAGAGAAAGCTCAATGCTGCATGCCCTGAATATAATACCTTTGGTCCAACCCACAAAATTGGCAACATCAAATTTACCCCAGCAACCCAAACAGCCCAATCACTGCCTATGGCCATCTAGACAATCCTGCCCAGCAACAGAGGGGTAGCCTGTCAGCCCCCACCACAACACATGCTCTCCATGAATGAGAACACGCTTTGTCAGTAACTTTTTGTCTCCAAAGACGTCATGATGTAATGACTATGTACTAGAAGTGAGCAAAAAGCAACCACTTTTCTAGTTCAACTATATATTACTTGAGGTCCAAGAAGCTTTTACGGCCTTCAAGCTCATGTGAGAATGCTGAAAATTTATTTCCTTCCTTCCTTCCTTCCTTCCTTCCTTCCTTCCTTCCTTCCATCCATACTTCCTTTCACATCAACAGAAGCATTTCATAAACGGTCACCTAAGACAAAATTAAGTCTTCTTTCCTGGTTTCTGGATTCCTTATATAGGCATTGCACCAGTCACTCAATGAAAGGTGATAAATATTGCTGCATGCCACTCCAAACTCTGAGTAATGCGAGATTCCATTGGTTCCAGGTGCTTACCCAGAGTTTGTGTTTCCTTTGAAATGAGATACAGTGAAAATTGTGGTGCCCTTATGATATATGGTTTATTTACACATATATACAACCTGAGCCTACGATGGAGGGGTTCACAGCATTAACACCCCATAGTGTTTCTTCCCCTATAGCCACAGCCTTGGATTCAACCAAAAATCAATCAGGCATCTCCCCCCCCCCCCCGCTGCTTCCTTGCTTTTAGCTCTTGTCACTCAACACTCCTGTCTCCTCTCTGGCCTTTCTCTTTCTAACTAACAGTGAACTGAAAGACTCCCAGTCCTCATTGCTGCACAAAGATAGCGTGCAAGGAGTCTGGGGATAGTGGACATGATGAGGAAAGGCATACAAAATGGAAATAAGTAAGACTAGGTCATTTGTTTTTGCCTTTATTTTGTGGAGTAATTAGATTTTGGTTTTTTTAATCACTGTACATATTTTACAATCAAAAGTGCCCAGTAATTTGGGATGGCTCAGCTTGAAACACGTTGTGGACATGATTTGCAGAAGTCTCAAGCCTTGTTCTGGTAGCAATGTATTTGGTCCTGGTGGTACTCTTCCAAGTTCCTGAGGGTGCATGAATATCACTGTCAAATCACTGTGGCTGTATCCATGGATACATTATTACATCATGTCAGCTATGCATGTGACATAAAGGTATTTTAATTTTTGTCACGTGAAGCAGCCCCAGGACATGCTGAAAATATACACACTTCTGATATCTCGATATTAAAGTGTGTCCCACAAGACAAGGGTGGATAGAGGGTAGTTTGGCAAGTACTCCCAGACCTCTATGTGTTCTGCAGTAGAATTGCAAGGATTTCTGACTCTCAGTTGTTTAGCAGTAGTTTTGGGGTAGCCAGGAGTAGAATTTTGTGTAGAAAAGCTATCGTATGTACTCCATTCATTTCTGATACTCAAAACAAATTCCTGGGCTCAGAGTTTTTAAATTTGAAGTGCATGTTTTTTGCACCAGGCTCCAGCTGGCAGATGTTGGGGTTCTACTAAAATTAAATAAAATAATGTCTTGCAAGGTTTAAGTCTTTTCATTCTTGTTCTTTAAATGAAGATGGTTTCTAGAAATGCTTAATGAGGTGTGTCTGCGATTCAGGGTTTCCCAAACTTCTAAGTTCATTGATCCATTGATGAGCTTATAAAGCTGTCATCAACCCTCAACCTGAATTCTGAGAAATGTACATACATACATACATACATACATAATTGGATTTGCATGCTGCCTTTCCACAATCCAAACAATGCTCAATATGGCTTACAACATTTAAAAAAACCACATAATTACAGCATATCAAAAGGAATCATAAACAATAAAGGAAAAATAAAAAATACACAGCCAAAACTGAACATTTTCCACATAAATCACAAGATCTAAAATAAAGACACAAAAATTCAACAGCAACAGCAGCATCAACCCCCTAAGCCCCCAAGACAACACCCTATTTATTAAATGAAATAAAGTAAAGAAATATCAATATATAGTAAACATTGATTAATCACCCATCACCATGATGATGGTTTTTTTTTTAAAAAAATGCTGTTATTTTTTACCTATGTCATTTTAAAGTGTGATATTAATACTGTATTCTTAGTTTTAGATTTTAGATTTATGTGGAAATTGTTTTCCATTTGCTTGTGTATTTTATTATGTGGTTTATTCATGGTTTATGACTTCTGTAATTATGTAAATCTTGCCATGTTGTAAGCCGCCTTTATCATCGTTTTTAACTGTGGAAAGGGGGCATACAAATAAAATTATGATGATGATGATGACCATTACAAGGAGTAATGAAATGTAAAAAATAAGGAGGTAAAGCAAGTGAAAACAATAATGACAAACAATAAAACTACATGGTCTGAGAGTACTGTTGCATTGTAGAATCATTGTAATAAATACAGTGGCTCTTCATGCACAAGGGAGGCACACTGTCCTTGTCCATGCTGTTCCCCTTGATTTTTCAAATCCCTAAATCCTAATTAAATTTGTAAACTTCTTTCCCACCCAATGGTTCTTTCCAACCCTTAGATCTTTATTTATCCCCTGGACAGTCCCCTCAACCTCAGGGGGTCGGTACTGACTTCTTTAGGAAACCCTGATGTAAATAGACCACGTAGGAGCATAAGGTGGTACAATAAGGTATTGCCTCATGTGCAGCAATTTTTATCTGCCAAATGTGGAAAGGTATGTATTACCCACTGCAGTGAAGGCAAGGGCCATAGGGAGCCAGTGTGGTGTAGTGGTTAGGAGCAGAAGCCTTGTAATCTGGTGAACTGGGTTCGCTTCCCCGCTCCTCCCCATGCAGCTGCTGAGTGACCTTGGGCCAGTCACACTTCTCTGAAGTCTCTCAGCCCCACTCACCTCACAGAGTGTTTGTTGTGGGGGAGGAAGGGAAAGGAGAATGTTAGCCGCTCTGAGACTCCTTTGGGTAGTGATAAAGCGGGATATCAAATCCAAACTCTTCTTAGCTCAGTGACATGTTTTGCATGCAGAAGGCCCCAGCTACAAGCCCTGGCATCTTCAGATACAGCGGGGAAAGATTCCTGCCCGAAACCCTGGTGAGCCACTGCCAGTCTGTGTAGGTAATGCTGAGTTTGATGAGCTAGATGGACCAATGCAGAAAAGAGTTTCCTGCGTTCCTCAGGCCTCTAGATCTGTACTAAATCTGTGTTGTTAATTTCAGCAAACGCTGCAATATATCTATATGTGTGTGTGTGTGCGCGCGCGCGCGCCATGGGAATGTGGGTGAAATACCATACGTAATGCCTGGATTTTCCATGGGATTTCCAAGGCTGAGGGTGTCCTAGTTGTTGGTTTTTTTAAAAAAATATGGCAACCCTAGACAGCAATCCTGGTGCAAGTTGCAATGGCACTTACTTGGATAGTATCAGTATTGTAAAAAGACACACCTTCAGCTAGTTCTCCAAGAGCATCATAGCTATTTAAAATAGCTGCCTGTGATTCCTATTTATGTATCACTGCTTCTTTTTCTTTATTAAATTACAGTTAACTGAAAATGTCAGACACTGAAGAGATCATTGAGGAATATGAAGAGTAAGTACTAGGTTCTTCAATGTTTTCCTTTCCCATCCATATGCAGAAATGTGTCTTGCTTTTCGGTCACTCACATTGATTTATGTGGCTGTGTGGTCATTCAGATATGCCATTCCTATATTTCTACAATCTGGTCCAGAGGGGAGAGAAATCACAACATGAAATCATTCTGAATGATTAGGGTGCTGATCCATAGCAAATATTTTATTTATCTTCCCCTCTGATGTTTAGGTAGTGAGTGCTGCTGTGTAAAGAGCTAAAATGCTACTATCTACATACGAGGAGGTTGCACTTGGGGAAACCATTCTTTAGGAAAAAGCTCTGAAGGGGGAAACCCCTGAAAGAGGCCAATAAGAACTGAGCATGCTCAGTGTTTTCGGAATGCTGACTGACTCTTGGAAGGAGAACTTTAAAATGGGGCTGGAGAATGGAATGGAGTGGCTGGAATCTTGAACACCTGAACTGCATACTGCAATATTTTGTTCCAGGTCATTAGATAATAGCAATTGATAAACCTAACATTTATGCATTTGTGTAACACTTTTTTTTAAAGTGCTAATGAACGAGTCACCCTCCCTTTTAGCCTGTGATCTTTGGATGAAGGGTGGTATAGAAATTCAATAATAATAATAATAATAATAATAATAATAATAAAGGAGGGAGTGAAGATCAGCATCAGAATTTTTTTTTTTGGGGGGGGAGTGAATATCAGCACGGGAATAATAATAATAATTATTATTTATATTCCCCAGCCACTCTGGGCGGCTCCCAATAGAATGTTAAAAACACGACAAACACATCAAACATTAAAAACTTCCCTAAACAGGGCTGCCTTCAGATGTCTTCTAAAAGTCAGATAGTTGTTTATTTCCTTGACGTCTGATGGGAGGGCATTCCACAGGGCAGGCACCACCACCAGGAAGGCCCTCTGCTCTGTAACCTCATTTATTGCAGTGAGGGAACCGCCAGAAGGCTTTGGAGCTAGACCTCAGTGTCTAGGCTGAACGATGGAGGTGGAGACGCTCCTTCAGGTATACTGGATATAAAAACACACCCTTAACGAAGTAGAGCAGCGGAAGTGCCAATTTCTAATTCACTTCAGGCACCACAAATGTCTAGGGCCAGCCCTCTTGATAATTCTAGTATTTCTCATAAAGCACTTAGAGGGTTTGTTACAAACAAGTGGTATATAAATTTTATCAGAAAACGAAGTGTTGAGAAGGGATTCCAAACCCCAGAGGTGAGGGTCTCACTAGGCTTCTTCTGAAATTAAAAGAGAATCTGGGTCTCTGAGGATTCTTGGGACCTTCACGTAGGAAACCTGTCCCAAGCATAGAATGACAGACTATTGGGATTTAAAGATTTTGGATACCGGAAGAAATGTAGATACAGTACTTAATTAGCAACCAGTAAGAGCCATACAGCTATAAATTCCTGGGAGGTATAGATGGCTTGTGACTTGGGTATGTCTGTAATTTTGGAAATTCTTCCTACCTTTTTTGATCCCCTTACTCCCACTCACACAGACTTTCTCAGTTTTCTACGCTCCCATAGCTCACTCATCAGCTTCTTGTTTTCCAACTGCAAGGACTAACCTAGTTAGAGAGAGCACTGAAAAATGCTCTTTCACAGCCTGCCACATTCCTGCTCTGGCATTTTTATCAACACCTGTTCCAGTTACTTGAGCTGCATCTCCAGCTGATGCACAACATGAAGTCATGCCTAAGCATGTTGTATAGGCAACCTGCTCCTTCCAGTCCTCTCCCCCCAAAATAAGCTGGCCCTAGATCTGCATGTCACTTCACTTAAATGTACCCAACTGTCCCTTAATACAGCAAGCTTTTAATTGCATGAGGTGGGGTGTGAGATGGCCCCAGGTATCTGCTTATCTATTCCAGGGGTTTGGAAATACATGTGAACTCCTGCCACCATATGGGCAGAATCCACTCAGCAAACAAAAAACAAAAACCCTGACTGTGGGACAAAGAGAAGTGTCTTGTTGCGGCATTTTAAAGCTAGAAGATTTATTCCGGCATGAAATTTTGTGCGACATGACTCTTCTCCGCTGTTTCTGCTGTAACAGGTTGGCATAAATTGTAAGTTGGTTGTAGTGCATTCTTCCAAAAAGAATATGTGTCAGAGACCATGGATCATGTTGTTCTAAAATCACTTACTATTTATTATTATTAGTAGTAGTATTATTATTAGTATTATTATTATTGCAAACCAGCCATTATTCTAATCTAGCTGTTTTCCCTTCTGCTTTACAGGGAACAGGAAGGTAAGGGAATGAAAACTGTCAGATTAAGCATGTTTTCCAAATCCACCATTGCTGCTCTAATAATGCTCTCTCTTTTCCTCTCTTCCGACTTGATGCAGAAGAATGTGTCGAAGAAGGTAGGCTTCCATTGTTACTATAAGAGTCAGGGTTAGATGAGGTGATGTGTTCTATTGGGTCATGACACCATGCCATTAAAAAAAACTATTATGGGATTGGAGACCTTAATATGTATCATAAATTTGTTATTTACATATACTGTATGTGAAAAACTATTAGGTGTCTCAGTGTAGCGAGTGTAGCTACTGATGTGTAGCTACATTGTCTGAAAAGGCACTTTTGCTCATGTCACCATCATCTGAAATGGTGATATGGGGGAGAGCTTGTTTTCTGTAGTGGCTTAGAAGTCGCTCACACTATGGGGACCTCCTGGTCACACAAGGTTCTGTTTCTTTGGTAGTGTTCTATCATAAAACTGTTCTGTTTCAACTGGAAACTCCTTATGGAATTTTTGTGTGAAGAAGAAAATGAACGTATGATATCTGGGTTTGGGATTGAAGAAAATATTGATGCATAGAAAGTGGAATTGTTGGGTGTTTTCTTGGAGAGGATGTTTTGAACAATTTTCTATTTATAGCTGACAGACAAAAAATCCCTTTTATTTTATATTATTTTATTTTCTTCCTTCCTTCCTTTTTTATTTTTATTTAGAAAGCACAGAAAAGTGTAGGTTGAATACGGCTGAGTATTTGCCTAATATTGTGTGTTATGAACATTTAATCCAGCCTTCATCAATTGGTGCTCACTTGGTATTTTGAACTACAACTTTCACCCATTGGCTGTGGCTGATGGGAATATTAGTCCAACAGATCAGGAGGGCACCAATTTGGGGCAGGCTAACTTAATCTACTATTTTAGGAACCTGGGTAGAGTATTTCATTGCCAATAGGACTGACACTGATAAACTCAGTCTGGAATGAGCTTTCTGCTGTTTGCATAGTATCACTAGAAGCTGATCAATGTGTCTTTGCGTTTATTTTTTACAAGCACACCTCCTCTTCTATGCTTTTGTATGAGGTCATAATTACTGCCTCTGTGTGTGCATGGATATGTGGGTGTTCTGAATGTTCCAGGCCTTAATATCCTATTGAACTTGGCAAATGTTTGACTTCACAAGTGCTTGGCATCTGAAAACTAGGCGTGCACACAAATGCAAAGCAAAGATCAGAATGAGAGACAGCCGTTTTGTCCATAGATGCTCCAGCGTGAAGCCACAGCTTTCTGTGATCCCTTGCTAACCTTTTCTACTTATTCCCTTTCACCACCCCTGCTTGCCCTGGTTAAGAAGAGGAAGAATGGATAGAGGTGGAAGACGGTAGTAGAACATTTCTTTACATTTCACTTTGCTGCTGCTTGCCAATGACACGCAGGCAGAATACTTACTGACCTATCGTGCATGGAAATCACAAGCATTTATGTACTGTGTGCATCAGCCAAAGGCCATACCTGTTTGGAGAGCTACAAAAGAGCCCTGGAAATTGTAGTTTTGGAAGGAGGAGCTAGAATTCTCAGCATTTCCCCAAAATACAGTTTCCAGGATTCTTTGGGGGAAGCCAGGATTATAAAGCAGTCTAAAATCTATATATGTTTGTAGTATTGATATCATGTAGCCTATGCAGGTTTATGGCTTATGTTTAAAATCACATGTGGGAAGTGGGCTCATTCCTACTCCTCTCCTCAATGTGTTGATTTAATACAAAAAACAAATGCCTAGTGCTTATATAATAGCGTCATTCAGATTTGGGTACCAGAAGGTAGCCTCTGTGGGTGGCAGTACAATTTCTGATTGACTCCTTTTGCACCATTTATTTCCATTTATTTCCATTTATTTAAAGTGAGACGTTTCTGAGAGCCACTGTCTTCTAACCCTGGTCACAAAAAATCTAAATGAGATTCCATCATATTCTGTGGCATCAAAATCCCTAAGTAAATTGTGTGGTGTGTGTGAAGACATGTTTCATTTCTCCAATTTTACAAGGTGACCCTGAGTTCTGATATGATGGAAGAACCCTTCCATCGATCCACTTTCTTCACACCAGACATCACCTCATAAGCTTCTATCACATCTCACCTCTTTAGTTATCTGTTTTATAAACTAAAAATCCCCAGATGCTCAGCTTTTCTCAGTAGGGGAATGTGCTGTAAACCTCTGACCATTTTGGCTGCCCTTTCTTCTTTGTTGCTCTGCATTTAATAATATTGCGATGGACCAGGAGTGTGGACCTTGACTAATAACCTGCCTCTACATTTGAGGTGTGTATCATGTTGAGGACTGATGAAGCTCATCTGAAACCCTACCTCCCCTGAAGAACCAGGTGCGCAGCCTGGGAGTCATTTTGGACTCACAGCTGTCCATGGAGGCACAGGTCAAATCTGTATCCAGGGCAGCTGTTTACCAGCTCCATCTGGTACGTAGGCTGAGACTCTATCTGCCTGCGGACTGTCTCGCCAGAGTGGTACATGCTCTGGTTATCTCCCGCTTGGACTACTGCAATGCGCTCTACGTGGGGCTACCTTTGAAGGTGACCCGGAAACTACAACTAATCCAGAATGCGGCAGCTAGACTGGTGACTGGGAGCGGCCGCCGAGACCATATAACACCGGTCTTGAAAGACCTACATTGGCTCCCAGTACGTTTCCGAGCACAATTCAAAGTGTTGGTGCTGACCTTTAAAGCCCTAAATGGCCTCGGTCCAGTATATCTGAAGGAGCGTCTCCTCCCCCATCGTTCTGCCCGGACACTGAGGTCCAGCTCCGAGGGCCTTCTGGCGGTTCCCTCACTGCGAGAGGCCAAGTTGCAGGGAACCAGGCAGAGGGCCTTCTCGGTGGTGGCGCCCGCCTTGTGGAATGCCCTCCCATCGGATGTCAAGGCGATGGACAACTACCTGACATCCAGAAGACATCTGAAGGCAGCCCTGTTCAGGGAAGTTTTTAATATGTGACATTTTAGTGTATTTTTTATCTCTGTTGGAAGCCGCCCAGAGTGGCTGGGGAAACCCAGCCAGATGGGTGGGGTACAAATAATAAATTATTATTATTATTATTACCTCCCACAACAGAAACATCATTGAACATCATTAAATTGAATCACAATGTGTTCAGTTTAAGATGGCAGTCCCAAGTTATCACTTGTCATTTAGCCATGTTCTAGAAATATGCTATCTTTCTTTCCCAACCCCTCTTCTCTGACCAACGTCCCAATGGCTGGGATTCATTACCTCAAGCAGAATTTTGTGTAGGCCAACAATGAAAATTCTCAGATCTGTTGATGTCATCCTGCTGTTTTCTTCCTTAGAACAAGAACAAGAAGAACAAGAACAAGAACAAGCTGAAGAAGTCAAGGAAGATGAAGATGAACCTAGGGCAGAAGGTATGATGTTCTGGTGAAACATCTCTGGCCAATACAAGCATTGTGATGGAGGGTCTTTTTCAGGTAGAACCCTTCAATGAATAAAAATTCAGCAGCATTGTTTTGGTTAAGCTGTGATCTCAGAGCACACTTGTCATTTTGGGGGCGGAGAGTGTAAAAAAATAAAAGTAGAAAAATTATAGTAAGAATGGGGGATAAAATTAATTCACTTTGCAAGTAAAGGTGAACTTACACAATCCCCACTGTTTGAAATGCTATGAGAACCAAAACACCACAAGCCTTCAAAATTCACACTTAACCGAATTTTTCACTGTGTTTCTCCAACCAAACAGTGCTTACAGAAATGCATATATTAGAAGAAAGTGTGCATAAAAATGAATATAGTCATGAAATTAACATACAAAAAAAATGTACTCAACATAGCACTAAGGAGATCTTTCTGTCAGCACAAGCTGTACACTGTTTGGGGAGTTCTGACTCCCCAGAGCAGTTTTGGAAGAGTGGGATGAAAGCCTCTTGGCACTAGTTGAATTTGCTTCATTGCATTGGGGGAAATTGCTTGCAAAAATGTACAAACGTGTGCTTATTAGGAAAAATGTGCTGGCAATTTTAAAAGAAATCTGCAAATTGCTGCAGAACTGTGGAGAACTGAATGGGAAAATGAAAAATTGAGAGAATGCAAATGGACAAATCCGCTGCATGCCTAGTGGTTGGTCCCTTGTACGTGGTGTATGTTTCTTGAGTAATAAATCTTCTATAACAATGTTCCATCCCTCTATGAGTCTGGCTGTTTCTCTGCATTCTCCTTAATACTTTACCAGCATGGGCAGTAAAGGAAAGCTGATGGCACAGGAAGATAACCTGTGTTTGGCAAATGGGCAGCCTTGCACTTGCAGAGACCGCCCCCCCCAAAAAATACGCTCCCCTTAAAAAAACAAAAACTATGTGGAGGAACATCATGGCTTTAGGGGATGCCCCCCATGCTTTGGTGACACCAGCAATCATTACATCCTGTAAACAAATATTTTTCCCCACTGTGGAAAGCATCTGGCACTCTTTACTGATAGTAGTTCTGCTTTTCCCCTCTGACTATAAAGGGAGAGAAACCTGTAATATTTTCAGGGTAAATAATGTATTGGGAAAAGTTTTCCAAAATTGGTACCCCCCCAAACTATTCCCAGAATTTTACTGATTAAAGCCACCTTCTTTGGTGAGTCCAACTGCTCTGGTGTTCATAACACTGACATCGCATCACCATCTGTCCTGGAGCTTCTGGTGTTGTGAAAAATGCAAAAGAGGGGACGCCCCTGTCTCTGATCACCAAATACCAGAATGCCAGCAATGTAAACTCTCCCAGCAATGGGTGAATGAACTATGAAGCATGCTGGGAATGCCGTAATCACAGCTTAGAGGAAATAAATGTATCAGGGAGTGTGGGGATTCTAGACACAACTGCGCTGGCGTGGTACATCTCTAATCAAAATTCTTTGCTCCCCTTTTAAAATAGAACAAGAAGAGCAAGCTAAAGAACCAGAAGGTAAATGAAAAGTGTGCACCGTGGACCAGTATATGTGCTAGGGATGCTTGAGGAGTTCAGTGTCTATAAAATTCAACGTAAGCTGATCTGATCTGCACTTCCTGGATGAGTGTGCAGATGGGGAAGCAGTTATCCTTTGGATTTTGCATCTCTACCAAATTTGCAGTAGTGCTCTCAGCTCAAAGAAATTACCGGAAGGAAATGCATATATTGTGATAAAATGTAAATATACATATTTTAATGCTGATATATAAAAAAACCAATTCACAAGTGTATGTTAAAATGGGACTGAAGTCATACAATGTCCCATCATGCAACCGTTACAATTTTGAGAGCATTTCCCCATCATTTTCTTTACCCATTCATTTTTAATTTTTTTTGGAAGCAGGTTTGTTGGACAAGTGTACAAAATCCATGTCAATCAGCCTGAGAAAGCGAGGCAGGAACTAGAAAGGAGAGATGCGCATTCCCCTGCAGTTCAAGAGTTAAGAATGTGCCCTTAACTCTGAAACACACACAGACATATTAAAAAAAATCTGCCCAAGCCTTTATTCACATGAAAAAGTACAGGGGGAGATGAGAGATGAGCGATGGGAGAGTTGGGGAGCAGAAACAACCCATATAAGCCTTAAGGGAGTCAGTAGGCCTGTCGCTTCAATTTATCTACAAAGGGAGCAGGTAAATATTTTTGTTTGGCAACTCTTTAAATGTTCATTTGGTTTCTTGCAGGAGAATCAAAGCCTAGGCCCAAGTAAGTATAAGTAGAGTGGATTTTGATGCTATGGTTAGCAGGCAGTTGTTGAGGCAGGGGCAGTTGTGTGGAAGGGGGAAAGGAGATGGTGAGTACAAGCACAACTGAAGAAAAATAGAGAGATGTCAACGTTTGACATATTATATTATTGGCTTCCTAAAAATTCAATTAATGGCAGCTTTGGAACATGGTGCACATTTACCTGGAAGTGAGTCCTGCTGAGCATGGTAAACTGTACTTCCAAATAAACATGCACAGGATTGCACTGTTAACAAAATCTTTTTAAACAACAGCAACACTGAAATATCAAAAAAGCAAATGCATGGTCTCTTTGGGTGGTACAAAATTATCTAGATTTTTTTTATAAAAAAAAGTTGCCCACAAATACAGAGACACTGCAAAATGCATCAGGCAAAGTGATGAGACACTATCTCAAGAACAACATTCCCACCCCAGCTTGCCCAGTGATGAAGTTATTACAGCTGTTCAGTGGCTCGTATAAGTCAAGTCAAGGAAACTTAAGACTACTGTGACAGCTGCGGCCATTGTAAAAAGCTCAGCAACCGGTATGGCATTCCATACGGCGCCTTCCAAGAAGCTGTAAATTGTACCCTCAGCTTGGAACTACATTCAGTTTGACATCCAGTTTAAATAAAATGTGCAGAGTGAGTTCTAAGGTTAGCTGCTCCCTCCCAGATTTCCATTGTTAGGAATTGAAGTTTCACCATTTATCATTCTGTAGAGGGTCTTTTCTGATTTGATGGGGCTATCTAGTTATTAGACTACTGGACACATATGGATATAAGATGCATAGGGTCCCCCTTTACCTTGCATTTAGTGTTGTAATGTAAGGTTGTTGTTTTTAAAATGATTATATCTTCCATTTATGCTATCTATGGACTCATCCACTTCCATTTGTCCCTGGTTTCTAGGCATATATCTATGATTTGTAAGGCATGTGTGCTAGCAGGGTACTGCGATAGTTCAGTCGATAGAGCATGAGATTCTTAATCTCAGGGCCACGGTTTGAGCCCCATATTGGGCAGAGGATTCCTGCATTGCAGAGGGTTGGACTAGATGATCCCTGTGGTGCCTTCCAGCTCTACAATTATATGATTCTGTGTTTGTCTATATTGTCTTGGCCAGATTTACTCAGAACCCAGAGACAGACCTCTTTAAAATCAATGGGATTAAGCATGGATTCATGTTAATAATGTCAGCCAACCCTGATAAAGAGATGAGATGTCAGGTGTTGCTGTACTAGTGGCTTACCTCTCTATTCCCCGCTCCCCTCCAATTTCAGGCTCTTTATGCCAAATTTGGTGCCTCCAAAGATCCCTGATGGGGAGAGAGTGGACTTTGATGTGAGTATTAGCCATCATCATCATCATCATCTTCTCATAAAGCTGGTTTCCTTCTCTCTCTCTCTCTCTCTCTCTCTCTCTCTCTCTCTCTCTCTCTCTGTGTGTGTGTGTGTGTGTGTAACATTCCAAATCCTCATATTGTCTTTTCTGCTTTGCAGGACATTCACCGCAAGAGAATGGAGAAGGATCTGAATGAGCTGCAAACCCTGATTGAGGCCCACTTTGAGAACCGGAAGAAAGAGGAGGAAGAGCTGATATTTCTCAAGGACAGAATAGTATGTCACTTCCAAAAAGAAGACAGGACTTAAGAGTGTTAATGTCTCATTCAGATCCTAAAGCCACTTGTCGGTGATGCAGAGCCACAAAGACAGACATCCCACACGTATTCTGGGAATGCTTAAAAATGCACATTCACAATATAATTAATGAAATGGCAGGATATTTATTGTCTAGACCCCAAAACTATATTCTGGACTATTTTAAAGCCCCAGTTTTAGAGGCTGATCTAGAAGTATGAGATAACATGGGTGCAATAGGTAGCCATAATATTATATTTTTTTACCATGGGAGGTATCATTTGGATGCTCAGGTGGCAAAATGTCAGGTGTCCAGCATTTTCAATAGTGTTATAGTTTCAGCCTCAACTGTGACTGCCTCAGGCCATGCTGAGTTAAGGAGGGGGCATTCATCAGAGTATACCAGACCCCCTCCCTGAACAGGTGCTGGGCTGATTTCTTCCTATAGGAGCAGCGGCGAGCAGAACGAGCTGAACAGCAACGGATCCGCAGTGAGCGAGAGAAGGAACGTCAGGCCCGCTTCGCTGTGAGTATACCCAAGACACGAAGTCTACAGCAAAAAGTCACTTCAATACCTTTATGAGTTGGTTTTTGTTGTTCTGGCAAACCCCCATTTATGCATGGGGCAAATTTTCCACTTAGCTGCTCATGTAAGAGTTATACTCAAGCAGTAATATGAGCCCATCTTCCCTGGTCAACCAGGGAACCCAAAGCCTTGGAATTCAGGGAATCACTGACATAGGCCTTATGCATAACAGACCAAAACCAGACTAGAATTGCTCAGTTTATAATGAAAGCACCACTGTTACTTATTTTTCTAAGTTTTCCCTTTCTCCAAGTGCAGAAAAACAAGGAGGAACTGATCTGGAATCGGCTAATGAGCTTGCTTACTAACCGGGATTGGGGAACAGAACTCATCCTGTCTGATTTGTGTCCATTCAGTCTCCTAAACAAGTTTCTATTTGATGTCCCTGTAGATCAGGGATGCGGAGCCTATGGACCTCCAGATGCCGTCGTTTGACTCAAACTCCTATCATCCTTGGCTGGGATGATGGTGGCATTTGGAGGCCCACTGGTTAGTCGCTCCTGCTGTAGACAGATTCTCTTTAACTACCTGCCATTCTGAAACCTCTCTGTCATTCTGCCTGTGGCAGGAAGAGAGAGCCCGGAAAGAGGAAGAAGAAAATAGGAAGAGGGCTGAAGAGGATGCCAGGAAGAAGAAGGCTTTCTCCAATATGCTCCATTTTGGAGGCTACCTACAGAAGGTACATATCTAGCCTGAATGTTCTTCCAGAAACTGAAACCCACATCTGGGGACAGAATTTCCTGTCTGGTTGTCTACTCACCTACATGTTGTATGCCCAAATAGCTCAAATAGAGACTGGTAAAGGTACAATGAGAGTGTATCAGGAGCTTTTTAGTCTTTGTTTTAATCTATGTGTACTTATATCCTCCGCATTCATAGTCCATGTACCTGTCTGATGAACTGGGCTGATGAACTCTGATGCCACTCAAGACCTGTTTTTGGTTTTTTTTAGACAGAGAAGAAAAGTGGGAAAAAACAGACAGAGCGGGAGAAAAAGAAAAAGATCCTCAGCGAGCGTCGAAAACCTTTAACCATTGATCACTTGAATGAAGACAAATTGAAGTAAGAAGGGAAGCTGGTTCTGGGGCAGCAGCCAGAGGCTCAGCGGCCAGTAGGGACCTATTTCCTTCATGATGAAGAAATTAGATGAAACAATCTTCTACCTGCCACTTTCCCCATAGTTGTGATTTGTGGTCTCTCAGAGGGCCAAACTAGACATGACTTTAAATCCGTTCTTTGTCTTTAACATACAATACAGACTTTTTGTTTTTAAATGGAAATAACATCCACTGAGGGGACTGATAATTATTGGGATCAGAACAAGCTTTTCCAGGCTAAAGTACACTGGAGGCACAGTGACCTTAACATAAGACAGCTCCTGAAGCGTTGTAAGATTGCCACAATCCTACAGTTACAGCATGCATTGTGTGCTATGCTGTTATCCATATTTGGGGTTATGTGAACACAATGCAATGCTGGCTTGGCTATTACTATGGTACTATAGGGTACAGTTAGGGCGCATGCAGCAATGTTCCCCTTGCTTCTTAGTTCATCACTCCTTGGAAATGTTAACTGCCCACAACATGCATTAAATGGTAGCAGAAGCTATTATATCCCACATGGTTACAAGTCAGGAAGCCATAAGGGGCTGTTAAATTGTACTAATGCTTCCTCATCCAATTATCATGCACTGTTTCCAAATGCTACCTGCATTTGAGTTTAAGCAGACAGAGTCAAATGAAAAGGAGGGAGCCAGAACACTAGAGGGTGCAATAAGCACATGGAAGCATATTGGAGGTGATGCAGTATGAAACCTCAGGTAGATCAAGGGCTTAACTACATATTACATCAGCTGTGTGTCTTGCAGCCACATCCAGGGATTAAAAAAACCCCTACAGGTTGAGCATGATTTCAATCAGAACCACATCCTCAGTCAAAAATGCCCTAATCCTCATGCTGCAATAATCAATAGGGAAAAAAAATATGCTTATGTGGTTTGGTGATGCACATTAGTCCTATTCAGGCAATACCACCTAAAGAGGGAACATAGGCAGAGAGAACCTTCACTGGTACATAAGATTACCAACAGCAGATGTCCACTGTAAGCACACGAAGAGCCAGAGGAGTTGTGTGGGGAGTGGGGCCAAAGATGTATTCCTGCAATCTCTCTCTACTCATGTGCTCCCTCGATGTGGTAATGTCTGAAGAGAGCCGCTGCTTCACTTGTGCCCAGGTTGTTCCACACTTGGCAGAAGACCCAGTTATGGCAAAAGCATCAGCATAGGTATTTGTAAAGTAGGAATATACTAAAATGTGTGATTTAAATTTAAGCACAAGTTAAAGATAAAGACATAAATGGGTTGAAAGGTTGACAACTGGGACTTTCAATAATTTAGGAAACATTCTGGCTGAAGCTATAAATGTTATGTATACTCATATTCACAGGCTAAAACACACAGACATATATATTCATATTATGTCTCTCTCACACGCACATGTACATCATACATATACCGTATGTTCACACTCATGGACCACATAATAAAGAATATGCACACAATTTTTATGCCTGTGCCCATTCACATGCATAATGTTGCATACCTAAGATTCTCATTCTTATGTTCTTTCCTATTCTGGAAGAACACGCTCACATTGCATGTTCCTATGTGCATATATAAGCACTGGCAACCACATTGATTGATGCTGCATGTTCTCACAACAGGGAAAAGGCAAAGGAACTGTGGCAGAATATCCATGACCTTGAAGCTGAGAAATTTGACTTGCAGGAAAAGTTCAAGAGGCAGAAATATGAGGTGAGTCTGCACATCTGTTGAAATATCTCATCTTTTACAGCCCTGTTTTCGGAAAGGAAGGGCGCTTTTTGCAAGAAATTTCAGCAGCATCCAAAAAATGATTGCTCTCCGAGTAATTTTTGAGACATTGTATCAAAAGAGGACAAAAAATACCCATTCATTGAGAGGAAGAGCAATGTTTTCTGACAGCTGCTTCATTTGCCCTCACTTTGTGATTAAATTTGATTGGCTACATATTGTCACATTATCATCCTTTTCACTATTCAATCCCAATTAGCTAGCATCACTGATGCAACAAGTATTGTCTTCATGGTCAATTATCTTCATTTGCTCTGTGGGACGTCATGTTGACATTCCATCACGATACCATCCCATTCAGTACACAATTCCTGATTGGCTGGGATTTCCCACATTTCTGTAATCAGCAAGATGACTCAGTGATTATAAAGGAGAAAATGGCACTGAAGCAGCAGCAGATTGAAGTGGAAGGGGAATATGAACATTTTCATCACGGGAGCTTTTCAGGAAATGTTTTCCCTTCTTTGAAAGAGTTACTTTCACTTTGAAAATTGAAATGGGCAAACATTCAACGTAGTTTTAGTTGATACTTGTCATGCTTTGCCTCTTCTTTTCCTTCTTGCTTAGAAAAACCACAGGTATGTCATTTGATCATACTTGTCTCACTGAACTTCATCTCCCTTTGGAACCTACTTCAGAAATCAGAGCCAAGTGGCTCATTAAATGAGTGGAGTCTGGCACTTTTCTGCTTCAAATGGATGTAGCTTTATGGATGAAGTAGCATCAGTCTAGGTCTGTGAAGGTCCTGCCTAGTCTCTCCAGACATTGAAGGACACCCCAAACCACACCATAAGCTGCAATAGACTCTGTCAAAGCCAACCTGGCCCATTTCAATTTGACCAACAAATATTTCTACCCTGAAGACCACATTTGTGAGTGCCTTGTGATCACTCACCTGCCTAGTAGCTTATTGAGTCTAGTTAAATATTGTTGCAGCCGCTTAATTAATCTGCACTAGAACTGGCTTAAATATACCACTAGAACTGGCTTAAATATACCACAGCTCATACTACCTGTCTCTTTCACTAACATCACATTTAAGCTAGGGTCGAGCCTAAAATGCAAATTTCCAAACTTTTGACTTGAAATTCTGAGGGTAAGATAGGGGAATGAATTCAGGGGACATATTGGAAAGGGAAAATGTCTGAAACATTCACCAGTGGTGGGGGCTTCCTGAATGGCAGAGGGAGGTGGCAGAGGTGGCAGCAATGACAATATTTTTCTTTTGGGGAGCAGGTGTCTCATTAGTGGCAGCGATGCTTTTCCTGGTAGTTGCCATTTGGCTGCTTTCTTTTACCAAAATGCCCCAGACTTAGTTCTGGAGTATTTCTGATCTCCCCCTCTTTTTACTACTTCCCCTCCAGCAGCTGCCATTTCTTTGTGGGATGAAGAATGCTTCATCCAGGGCATTCTCATTTCAGGGTTTCAATGATAGGGTTGTGTGGATTTCGGCAAGCCTTGGCATTTCCTCAGGCCTGCTGATATCTCCATTTTGTGCATGGATGGTGTCATTTTGGCAACAGACTATCAGCAATCAAAGGACAAGTTTGCTATTAGTATATAGAATGCACTCGACCTCACCTATAGTTTGGCTTCTCATACTGAGCACTGCTTTCTCAGGATCACTGCCTTCTTCTTGTTAATTTTCCCTTTGCAGGGGCTTTCACATCTATAATAATCTCCTTTCTCTAACCCTAACTAGATTTCCATACTCACTGCACGCTGCGATGAGTTAAGCAAGTAGTAAGTATGGCCTGTCGCCACCCCACTTTGCTAATGGCAGTGCTGTGATGAATGATAAAATGTGTGGAGCTAAGTGTGGCCCAGTGAAGTTCGGTCCATGTCAGCATCTTCTCAAGATGGTATTTCATTGTCTTGCATGGTTGCCCTGCTTAGCTTGCAAAGATTTCTAGGATCAGCCATTTGTCTTTTCAGCCAGATCCTCTGAAAGGGGTAAGTACTTGGATGCACCTAAGAACCTTTCTCCTCTGCTTTGAATCCTTATACCAGAAGCTGGAGCTTCTAGGCACCTTAACTGAACAAAAACTCCATTACTAGTTATCCACATGGATTTGCTCTTTGACATGGTATCCCTCTGGCATTGTTTTTATTGCATTTATCCTGCTTTGTGAACTTCATGAGCAGAGCACATTTGTGCAGAGAACAACACATAATGCTCAACGTATAGCAAACTTTAGAGATGCTTTGAAAGAAGCACCGAGTCCAGGAATTGCTACAAATGGCACAGCGCTGCTCCCAAGCATCTATTAACTGTAGAAAAGTGGATATTTCTAGAAGATTCTGTAACTGGTCAAGATCATGATGGGAAAACTTTGAAGAAGCATCCTGAAAAACTCACCTGAAGCCTTCAAGAATGCTGGAGAGCAGCCTTTGTTCTCAGTCCCTCCCAAGGCTATTTTTCTAGAAAAAGAGGTGCCAGAAATCACCACGAATGCCTCCCTTCTCTTGTAGTGGCAATCACACCCATCTGAGAGGTGCTGGAACTGGGTTCCAGTGAGTTTCAACTGAAAAAAGCCCTGTTCCTTCCACCAACCATACCAAATTTAATCTCAGCTGCCTGGATTTGTAACACTTCCATTTAGTGTGGAAATAATATTTCACGGCAGAGAAAAACTTCTAAGTATCACATTGGATAGTATGGACAAACAGATCCACTGTCCTTTCTGACTCCCAGTCTTTACCTATGGAAATTCCAACAATTAGAGGGATTCTTTACCCACCACACAGCCCTGCTGACTACTCTGTGCGATAAAACCAGCCCATGTTTAGACTTCTTTTCTTGCTGTCTTCACACAGTGGCCGTCCCAATCCCCGCATGGTGAAGTATTGCCATGTAGCTTCACCTCCTGTCTATTTCTCTTGCAGATTAATGTTCTACGGAACCGCATTAGTGATCATCAAAAGGTGTAAGTACTCAGGCCATCCAGTTTGATAGTATCCAGCATTCCCATTAGATCTTTCACAACCCCCCCCCCCCGCTTTTTCTTTTTCTTTTACAGGTGCACCACTTTCACCCTTCCCTTCTGTAAAATACTTGTTTGGAGCTTTCAGGATTTTGTTTACGTTTTGCTTCCGTTCTTAACTTCCTGCTGTTCCTCCTTTCACTTTCATTGTCATTAGTATTTGTCAGCCCTTCTCATTTCAGTTCTTGGCTTCTTTTTGCTCTAGAAAGCCTGCTGCTGTAATAATAGGCTATGCCTCCGTGTCCAAGAATCTTGGATTGAGCACTTCTGGCTGTTCATAGGATTGATACAGTTAGATTCCATTTAAGAAACAACAACCTTGCTTTATCACCACCTTTTCTTATTTTCTTTCTTTAGTCCTCATTTCAGCTAGTTGCTGCTTTTACTGCCTCCTGCCTCCCTTTTCACACCCTTTATTTCACCCCTCCTTGTTGCTTTATTCTGTCATTTCATTCTCACCACTTTTTACCCCTTTCCCTTCCAATCCACCTTTCAGACCAGAGTCACAGCCACATCATACATTTAAAGCAAAAGACCAAAATATCAAGAGGGCACCAGGTTGGGTGAGGCTGATCTAGACCATGTCAGGCTCACTTCAGGCTTGGAACCAACATGCGCAGGGTCTTCATTGGCCACCAGACACTTGGATGTCTATAGAAAGAGACCCTCATTGGTGTTCAGGGAGCTTAGCGCGCTTTGCTAACTGTGCCATACTTTGTCAGGGGAGATTCACACCATAGATTTAAATCACATCCAGCACATATTCAAAGCACATGACTTCCCCCAAAGGATCCTGGGACCTGTAGTTGCTTAAGGGTGCTGTGAATTGTAGCTGTGCCTTAGATGTGTGTTGTGTTGTGGATGTGCTTTTCTCCATTTGCTTCTTTCACCTAAAGTTCTTTCCTGGTTTTCTGTTTCAGCCACATTTCTCACCAGGCGCCTCCAATTTATTTCTTCCCTTGCATGCCTTTTGCACACCTTCTTCGTTATTTTGTTCTGATCTCTGAACTCCATCACTTCCTCACCACTTTGGGTCATCATTTTTTTCACTCCTTCACAGCATTTCCCCTTCTAAGGATATGTCCATGAACACCGTTTAGGAAATAGTTTGGCATAGTGCGGCAGCTGAGCTGTCTGTTTACCATCATCCACTTATTGAGATCTGGGGCATTCATCCTCTTCCCTTACATCAGCTCATCTCCTTTCAGCATGTATGAATCTGACTTCTCTGTCTGTAGAAATTATTGGGGACCTCTGTTGGATTGTTCGGTGCAGTCACCCATTTCCCTCCATGCTTCATGTCTCCATGACTCCATGGTTCACAGATGGAGAGCAGAGGCCAGGAGATGCTAAAGAACTTGCTTGGTGTCCTGTGCGTAGCTGATGGCAGAGTAGGAAATGAATCATCACCTGCATTCTTGACAGCAATGCTGATCAACATGGAACATTCTTCTTCCACTTTACCTGAACAAGTAGCGTAGCCATCTTTCAGAGTGGCTGTGCAGGCAAAATTGTCAGAAGATTCATCTTTTTAATCCACTTGTCCAGAAACAAATGGCAGTCTGCATTAGGAATGCCTCCTTCTCTAGTGACCTTTTAGGTGCACCCAACTGGTTAGTCAAGAATGTTACATGCTTCTCACACCATATTTCTTCTTTTATTCCCTCCTAACCTGCTTCAGGAAAGGGTGAGTAGCATGTTGCGTCCTTTATGGTGTGCTGTGGTGGCTTGCAGTGCATGCAATGAAGGCAAATGACTTTATGTTCCAAATTAGGCCCTGGATTTCTGTATCAGGGATAGTTTAGTTGGATATGTGTTACTGTACTTTAAGACGCTAGATAGGGACACTTGCTTTAATACCTGGGAGTGAGATATATCAAAGTGCAGTCATGCTAAATGTTAGCAATTACAGTGGTACCTTGGGTTAAGAACTTAATGCATCCTGGAGGCCTGTTCTTAACCTGAAACTGTTCTTAACCTGAGGTACCACTTTAGCTAATGGGGCCTCCTGCTGCCACCGCGTGGCCGTGCAATTTCTGTTCTCAACCTGAAGCAAAGTTCTTAACCCGAGGTACTATTTTTGGGTTAGCAGAGTCTGAAACATCTGTAACCTGAGGTACCACTGTATGCATGCATATATATATATATATATAGAGAGAGAGAGAGAGAGAGAGTCTGTATGTATAGCCCTCAATATTTTTGAAATCCAGGTCTCGGATTATTTTTACACCTTGCCCTTTTCAGTGTGCACATAAGATTAAGTGTCCAATTTATAGACCAGCAGGGCCAACAGGGAAGATGGGATGTGTATAGGCCAATCACATCTGAAGAGCATCACACTGGCTATCCCTTCTATATAGTGAGAAACAGTCCTCTGGACCTTATCTTTTAAGGCACATGCCAAGCTTATATCTTAAGGTGAATACCTCTACTCATGTTGGGGTTCTGATGTCAGTAAGGCAAATGGCACAGAGGCTTCCACAACAGAAGTAGGGGACTTATGAAGCCAGAACCTCCTCTCCAAGGCCACTCTTTCCACCCAGAGGGAGGAAGATCCAAAACATTCTGTGGCCTGTAGGATGTAGTCTTGTGCTGGCCACAGGTTCCCCATCCTTACTGTAGAAGAATTCTCAAGCCCTTACCTGCTCCCAGAATACAATTCTTAGGGTTCCTTGGAGAGAAAGAACCAGTTCTACCCAAGCTTTAAGTCTGGGAAACAGACCTGTAAAGGCACAAGATGAACTTTGTTCAGGATTCCACAACTTGGGCTCCCAGCTCACTGCTTAGTGTGTATAAACACAGCAACTTTGCATGAGTTATGCTCACATTGCGTTTCCTTCATGTAGACTGCACCTGCCATGTGGACACACTCACCAAGGAACCAAGTTGGGATCTGTGTGGATGCCACTGAATGAGTGACCCACAAATATTCCTGTGCAATAAGTACCACCACAGTGCTGTTTGACAGTAAAAGTGGACACTTCCCTTCTCCCTCGCCTCTGCCTTTTGCTCACTGATGCCTGAAATACCTCATTTGCTTCTCTGCTTCCCCAACAGCTCAAAGGCCGCCCGTGGGAAGCCTGTGGTTGGTGGCCGGTGGAAGTGAGAGATGGTTTATGCCTAGCCTGCGGAGACAGCACAGCAGAATACTTCTGTGTGGGCCAGCCTTTGATCCAGCATCCCAACCCATGTGGCCCAAAGGAAAGCACCAACTCTTCCAGATTATTCAGACCAAGCCACCTTCCAATGGCTTCACTCTGTAGAATGACTGTAGGTGTGTGTGTAGCACTGTCACGGCACGGAGCAAACACGCTGCTGTGTAGAAAAAATGACTGTGTCACCAAAGTTAAGCATACTGTGTCTGTAAATAAAGCAAACCATGCAGCAATGCCCACTTTATTTGCTGGATTGCTTACAACCCATCAGGGGAAGGTATAGAAACCAGCAGGAAGGTGGGGTCTCCTATTGTCACTGCTGTTTTCATAGACCAGTGAACCACTGCCTAGAGGCTGGAAGCATTTGTGTATCAGGAGCACCGTGGAAGCTGCTGTGAGTGTTTCTCTTGCCAGTAAAGAGTTAACTATCAGACGTGTGCCTTAGTTATCTGGGACAGGCTCGTGACACTTTCACATGTACTGCTGGCAAGCCAGCACAAGTCCTGCAATACTCTATGCAAATGCCCTCGTTTTGCA
Source organism: Podarcis gaigeae (assembly GCF_964106915.1). NCBI lineage: Eukaryota > Metazoa > Chordata > Lepidosauria > Squamata > Lacertidae > Podarcis > Podarcis gaigeae. The sequence goes on from NC_139682.1 coordinate 33,518,232, forward strand.
ACCCTATAGACAGTTTAGTGTGAGAGGTTTTGAGGGGTGGGGTGATAGAGAGAGATTTATCTCTGCCGAAACATACTCTGAAGCAGGCCTAGTCAACATGGTGTCCTCCAGCTGCTCTTGGAGTTCAGCTGCCATCTTCCCTAACCATTGCCCATGCTTGTAGTGGAGATGCAGTCCGACAACATCTAGAAGGCACCCCCTTGCTTTCAAAGAAGCATGTGGTTCTAATGCAGAGAGGAATTGCTGAAGATTTGTGAGTGAAACACCAAGGGAATTTGCAGGAAGCGGATTTGTCAGGCAGAAGCTCTGCTGTCAGTCAGTAATCATTCTGAATGAAGCAGGCAAAGATCAGCACAGATACCAACAGCTGTTCTCCCGCTATTGCCTCCCTAGCCAAACCAAAACTCTTGAAAAGTCCACTGCAGTACATTTCCCTTTGATTGACACAAGGTGGCACCCTGGCCTCTGTCTCTGACTTCACCTTGCCAGTGATCACACCCTGCTTTTTAACAGCCACGCCAAACTCATGGTATTGTTTGAGCCAGAGACACGCCTGCCAGTTTTCGTTTCCTCACTGTGTCCACCACTGGCGTAGCTGAATCAGGCACCTGAGTCAGCGAGTGGTGAAGTGGAGAGCACAAGCCTCAAGAGCTTGTTCAACACCCATCACCCCCAAAGGCTTCTATGCTACCTTCCTGACTAAACTAGCTAGATTAACGGTGGAACCACTTGCAGAGAAGAAAGGGGTGGATTATTTAGTCAAACTGAAGGCCCATCTATGGTTGTTTTTGGCCATATGTAGGCAGTTTGCTTGCAGAAGCTAAATAGATGGAGAGCATGAGAAAACATAAAAAAGAAAAACAGGGGAGGATCTTGAGATACCATAGGATTCCCCAAGTTGTAGTACATGGTCCATGAGCTTCATTTGGATAATCTAAAGGGCATCTGTGAAAACATTTACAATTTGAATTCTATGGGATTCTATGGAATTCAAATGTAATACAGTAAAATACAATAATGTATAAGAAATATAAGGAGCACTCAAAAGATAGTTAACAATACACCATATACAGCTCATTACAATTGCTATGACAGGCAGAAAGAAGTAAATAAGTGGTTTGTGAAGAACCCCAGCAATTTTCAAGTGGTCCGGAGTGGTGCGGTTTGGGAACTACTGACCTAGAATAATGTTTTGAGATCTAAAGAAAGTATCTCCCATGATTTCTGTGTCCTGCTATAAACATCAGTGGTGTGAACATCTGAATATGTTCCTTAATTATGTTTTTCAAAAATGCACCCCGTGGTTTCCTGGCAAATTGGGTAGATATGCCAAAATGTGTAGCCATTTCTGGCATCTAGGGAGAAGGAGTACAAAAATATAAATATAACTCACAAGGCACCTTCCTGAATCTAACAAAATACATCCTGGTAGAGAACCTACAAATTGAAAATCACATCTGGCAGCTATCCCACAAATGTGAATGGGTGCCGTTTGCCACCCATCTTTCTTCATCTCAGCTTCTAGGAGCTGGGGATCACGAAAGAGAGGTGCTGGTGTCACACACCAGGAGCCTATTGCATCGCATAGAAATAGGGTCAGCCCTACTGTGAGGCAAAGTTCTTGCCCCAGGTGGCAGGTGATGAGGGAGGTGACAAAGTGTCAAAAGGCAAAGCTGTGGGTGTCACATGTCCTGTCTGGCACCCTCTAAGGTAGCCTGCTGCCCTCAGATGTGGTGGAGGCTGCTCTTCCATCGCCACTGTTAATTCATGGAGGATAAGGCTATCATTGACTACTAGCTGTGTTCTACTTCAACTCTTGGAGCCTGGAGGCTGGTATGTCTCTGAATGTCAGTTACTGGGAATCACAGATGGGGAGTGTACTGTTGTACTCAGATTCTTCTTGCAGTCTTCCCATAGGAAGCTGGACTAGATGGGCCATTGAGCTGCTCTAGCAGGGTCTTTTATCTTCTCAAGTAACTGCAAATCCAGTTGGCATCTGCACATGGAGCAGGGGAAGGCTGACCTCAGGCAGCAAAATGTCTTGGCCCAATGTCTGGAAAGTGTTCAGCTGCATGTGTATATGTGTGCAAAAGGACAAGACACAACTACTTAATCAGGGCTTTAGTAAGTGTTGGTCACATAAGGGAAGCAACAACTCTCTTTAATTTGGGCTCTGGGGGTTATAATCTCCTGCCAAGAACGCGTTTTTGCTTTCTGAGCTCCCTGTTGGTCCTCAAGGTACAGAATCATTTGCAGAGTTTGTGGGCTGTGCAAGACAGTAGCCATTCTAGAATGCAAACAATAGTAGTATCAATGTTTTTATTTGAGTCATCTCAAAGCCAATCGTAAACATAAGTAATGTACAATGTAAGGAGGCACATTTTAGCAGAAATCAGGCATTAGTCACTGTGACCTACAGCACAACGATGCAAATATAGTGTTTAACTTTGCTTAACTGATCCCAGTTGGCATGTAAAGGAAACAGCTCCACTGGAACCCATTCTAAAGGTGTGGGGGGAGAGCTATTAGTTTCTCAGAAGAGCACAGCTCCTGAGTCATGTGCTTTGCATGTTGTCTCTTGCCACTGTTTTGTGTAAATGTATTAAATGCAAGAAGTGCACTTTTTGTGCCTAGCTCAGGAGTCACTCAAAGAGGTGCCAGAATTTACTGTCAGTCCGGAAGGTTTCATCTGGAGCAACAACAGTGCATCAGTCCGTATCTGCACAAATGCACACCCACATTCACATACCCCAAATGGACTAAACCAGAAACAATCACTATCTCAGATCGGATCCATGACACCACCATCCTTTCAGGCCTTAGATGTAGTCTGTGCTCATGGTCAAAATCACACATATATTTCTAAGTATTTGGGAATCTTTTGCTATTTCAGTCAGTGCAAATCATCACTGTTAAAATTTACCCTTTTCTGCTAAGAATATTGCCACAGTCCCTCTAACCTGCAGACAAGAAGCCACTTCCCCACTTGCCTATCCCAAATGTTGAACCAAATCGCCTTGAGATTAAAAAGTCTTGTCAATTTCACAAATGTTTTATCAGGTCTTTTAAAAAACAACAGCTTAATTAGTGGCACAAACAGAACCCTGGTGTCTCCTGCTAAGTGTCAAGCCGCATAGCTTCTCCTAGAACCCATGAGAATTGCTGGATCTTTGCACTCTCTTAGGATCAGGCCTGAACTTGAAAAGCCTGGGCGTGTGAGTTTTGATTGGCACAAATCCCACGAATGGCTGAACTGAAAATTCAGCAGGCGATACCTACAGAGAAGAGATGGTACCTGGCTCCACTTTTACACATCAACCAAGTGGTAGCTCCAACTCAACAAGCAGTGAGAAATATATACAAAAGTAATGAGAAGATTTCCTATACTGAGCTCTTCCTCCTTATCAGCTAGAAAAGCAAAGCATACGATTTCCCAGGTACCTTGGGGAGATAAGCAAGTATAGATGCCCCAGTACTCTTGATGGTAGAGAATAATGCTGGTTATAGTTTTAGCATTGTATATGTTTTCAGTTGAGTAGATCCAGGGAACTGCAAGTCTATAGGAAGTGTAGCAGTATAACCACACCTGGATTAGTGTTGGTTACAGAGACATTGGCTGAGGAATACATTCTTTTCAACTAATACCACAGATAATATAATGCCAGCTAATACAACAGCAGTGGTAACTGCTGGCATATTCAATGCAAATTTCATTCTTCTTGTGTTAAGTGTTATATGCACACTTTTGGTCATGAAAACATTCTCCCATTTGCCACAGTTAGGATCTTTGTTCCTTTAATATTTCCACAATTGACAAGAAAAACAGCAAGTGAAACTATACTGGTCACTGGGGAAAAAAAAAAAGATTTAGCTCTCAGTATAGGTAGGGAAGAAATCAGATTCAGTTTGCATTTAAAGCCAAATTTATCACATATGCATTTTCCAAAACAATATAATAATTGAAATCTAGTCATCCTTTGAAATTTGCACTCAGCTGTATTTTGTAGTTCTCCAGCTAACCAATGCTTACAAAAATGCATATATTAAGTAAAAGCAGTGTGACTTCATGGTGATTACTGTTACCTATTTTTCTAGAAAAAAAAGCACTGAGTAAAAGTGTACATAAAAATTATGCAAGGAGGGAGCTGCAGCCCAAGATAGGAAAAGAGGTAGTAGGGGAACACCTAGCTGTTCAAAGCTCCAGAGCTTGATCAGCTGCACCCAAGGGTACTAAAAGAGATTGCAGATGTAATCTTGGAGCCTCTGTCTACTATTTGAGTGAATTCTTGGAGACCAGGTGAGGTCCCTGCAAACAATGGTTCAGACTTAGTAACGGTTCCTCATCATCCTGGGAAAAAGTAATAAGTGGGGTGCCACAGTGTTCTGTCCTGGGCTTCTTGTTGTTCAACATCTTTATAAACGACTTGGAAGAAGGAATTGAGGGGATGCTCATCAGATTTGCAGATGCTGCAGAAGACAGAATCAGGATTCCAGATTAGCTTAACAGTTTGGAGAACTGGGCCAAGATTAACAAAATTAATTTTGATAGGGACAAATGTAAGTTTCTACACTTTGGCAGGAAGAACCAGCTGCACAAATATAAGGTGGAGGACACCTGGCTTGCCAGTAATACATGTGAAAAGGATCTTGGGGTCTTAGTAGACCACAAGCTTAACATGAGTCAAGAGTGTGATACAACAGCTAATACTATTTTAGGCTGCACCAACAGAAGTATAGTGTCCCGATGAAGGGTAGTCATAGTATTGCTCTATTCTATCTTGGTCAGACCACACCTGGAGTACTGTGTCCAGTTCTGGGTACCATTATTTAAGAAAGGTGCTTAACAAGCTGAAATGTGTGCAGAGGCAGGCAGCCATGATTGTCAAGGGTCTGGAAATCAATCCATATGAGGAATGGTTGAGGGAGTTGGGTATGTTTAGCCTGGATAAGGGGAGACTGAGGGGAGATATGATAGCTTTCTTCAAATATCTCAAGGGCTGTTGCATGGGAAATGGAGCAAGTTTGTTTTCTCCAGCTTCAAAGGGTAGCATCTGGACCAATGGCTTCAAGTTACAGGAAAGGAGAGTCTAACTAAATCCTTCTGACAGGAAGAGCTGTTCAACAGTGAAATGGACTCCCTTGAGAGTATTTTAAGCAGAGGTTGGGTGGATGCGTCGCACGGGCCCTTCCAATTCTACAATTCTATGATTCTATGGTTTTGAGCCAGTCTGACCTCATGCCGATGCACCTGTACTGTGCCAAGCTCCCTGCTCTTTTTGCCCCTCCCCCTCCTGGTACGTGGCCGCAACACCCAATGATTGAAAGCCACGAGAGCAATGTAGCCGCCTGCCCTACTTACTGGTCATTACTGCCTCATTCAATGCCACTTCCTACATCTGCTAAAGGAATGGGACTATATGCTCTAATAGTTTACTACAGAAGCTAAATGGTTGGCTGGCAAGGTGTGCCCAGGTTCAGTCAAAGAAACGCCACAAGCAGAAGAGAAGGAACAATATGAAGCCGCCAAGTCTGGTGGTTTCTTTAGACTGGATGGGAGGCAAGTTTTGTCTGCTTCTGAGCTTCACAAAGCAAATAAAACTTCTCCCTCTCAAGAGAAGCCCTGAGAGTGCAACTTGTTTTTCTAGGCTGCATCTGAGTCATGTCTGCCTTCCCATAAGGCTTGTTGGCTGATGACAGAGATACCAAGAGATTGGTCTGCCCTGATCTTTTGTTTCAGTAAAAGGTGTGGTACGAACTCCAGGCACAGATTTGAGGAGACGCCTGGGAATAGACAGCAGGGCCAGCCCACTGCAAACTCCTCCTAAGTCTTCTGACTTTGCTACCCTTGTTCTTTGAAATTATAGTAACCCTTTAAGGCCCCACAATGTCACATGCCGTCATCTTTTTGCCCCTTGTTCAGATTTTGAGGGGAACTTTCTTTGCGCATGAATATGGGCACACAATGCACTCCTAGCAAGTCAAACACAGGCACACTTGCCCAGATCCAGATGCAAACATACAGCTGCATGCACACAGAGGCAGAGGCATGGGCAGCATCTACTCTGACCCACAGCAAAAGCACGTGTACTTTTTGAAGAAAATGATATGACTTGACAATACAATACATCAAAGGTATAGCATTCAGAGCAGACATGCAGCTGATGACTATGTCTCATTTCATCAGTTGTATCATTGGCACTATAAAATATATGCTAATGGCAGCTACACAATCCTGATACACATGAAGGCCAGGATGGCACTAGTGGTGTATGGGAGGGTGGGGAATCTGCATTTCACAGCAACTTCTAATTGTCTGTATAAAGCTGCCCTAACATGAAATTTCATGTGTTCGGTTACAACAGCGATCCTTTCTGTGTGCTTAAACCAAGGCTCAGTACCTTGCAGCAGGACTGGCTTTGTACAACAGGAGGAAAGATAAAAATCAAAGACTGTACACTTATTCTTTATTCTTTTATAATGCATTTCATCATAGCAGGCACATCGAGCAACATATAATATAAACTGGATTATCGTCTAATGCATCAAGGTCTTTTTAAAAGTTGTTTATTTCTAATTATTAACCTCTTCTCTTTTGTAAGTGCAGCGCATTCAGTGGCCTCATTTGGGCTGATTCACACAGCCACAAATTAGACCTGCTTTTCAGCCTATGACAAATTTGTGAATCAGTCTGCATGCAGCAATGTTTCTGAATACAAGTTGTTGGAAACCACAGGGAGAATGCTCTTGTGCTTTGATCCTGCTCACTGGTTTCCCACAGGCATCTGGCTGTCCATAGTGAGAACAGGATGCTGGACTAGATGGGTCATTGGCCTGATCCAGCGGGCTCTACTTACGTATTCATTGATGTAAGATTGCCCTATAAGAGTTGCTAATGATCTGTTTAGCCCCACATCCTGGCTGTGAGTGTAATTGATGCTAAGTAGAGCAGAGCAAAAAATAAAATAAAAATCTGGTGTCCGTGGCAAGGGAAAACTGCACAACACATCAAGATGGTTGGATTTAATTTTGCTCTGTTTAAATGCATTTCTGCCAGAGATTATAGATATGCTTATGAGGCAATCATCCCTTCTCACTCACCTAGCACTTTTCATCTTCAAAGCACTTTGGAAAACCAAAGCTATTAAAGGAGGCACAGCAGAAGTGGATGACTAAGCGCTGAACAAAGTGGCACACAATTCAAACTGCCTGCAACAGCCCTTTGAAGAGTCTAATAAAAATAGATATATAAACTAGATGGTGTATTGAAGGCATGGTCAATGCTTGGAAAGGTATGTAACAAATTGAAGACTTTTCTCAGCTTCAAAGCTGCTACAGGGCCATAACCACTTAGCTGGCATCCCTTATTAGTGTCACATCTGGGGGGAACCAGTGCTCAGGCAGTGAACACATGGCCCTGGAGAAAGCCAGCTCCATTGCAAAGCCAGTTCCGCTTATCATGAGAAAGTAACATTTTCTTCCAGGCCTGATGAAATGAGATGATGTTAAAGCTTTCCTTTGCCAAAGGGCTCTTGCTGGAGACAGTGCGACGTCTGTAGCCCATGCAATGCAAGGCACTAAAGTGCCCATCCCAAAGATTGCTGCAGACTGATACTGCAGCAATTTGAAAGCTCTTGTATTTTTAAGCCTGCTGTTTATAGCTTTGGCACCTATTATGGTAAGGCATGTTATGGACAATCCCATAAAGCATTCAGAAAATGGGCGCTCTTCTTTTGAGGTTCACCAATCATCAAATAAAAATGCGGTTTCAAATAAGGTCATCAGCAAACTCAGAACTTTTTACCTGAGTGATTACCAGCATTTGAAATGAATAATTGGCTAAACAGTGACATTTTAATGGCTATTTCACCGGAACTTCGATGATTGGTAATTGGTCTGCTGGTGCTAAAGGAAGTGCAAAATAATTTACAATTAATAATACAACCCACAACATATTGGTAGAAGGAGCAATCTTTTTTCTTTTCTTTTTAGATTTTATTTTCCAGTCCCTATTACAGCAATACACTAGAGTCAACAGCCTCAAACACAAATGCCAATCTCTCCAATAAATTTCCCCCTTATTAAAATTGACTACACATGAATGAATCACCTAAGGTGGGACTTCTGAGTACAGTTGCATAGGATTGCCTTGTAAAGTTTGTGACTCAAGCAATTCTGAGAACTGTGTCCCAGACACTCATATGTCTCTTTTCCAAAGCCTATTTGCATACATCATCACCTTCCTGCACTCTAAAACATTTACTATTTTATAGTATTTTTGTTGCTCCCAGTCAAGGTTATCTTAGGATCTTCTTCAGAAGCTCTGCTCTGTGTACCTGTGCCAAGTAAAACCAGGCAGGTAACTACATAGGAGAGGGTCTTCTCAGTAGTGGCACCCCTGTTATCAAATAACCTCCCAAGAGAGGCTAATCTGACAGCAGTTTCAGTGCCAGATGCAGTCTTTTGTATTTGTCCAGGTCTTTTAAACTTGGGTTTTTGAAACCAATGGTAGGCCTCTGCTGTTTCAGTGTGGTTTAAACTAATTTGTATGCCCTTGTTCTTTTAGATCCATTCTTTACAATCTCCACAGCCTGGCAGTGCTTTATAGAGTGATGGGTGGCATAGCGTGGGGGAGGGGGACATATGGGTGGTTGCCCCAGGTGCAAAATTGTTAGGTAGTGTCAGGGTTTCAGGGACAGAGAGCGAGGGAGAGGGGTCCCAGGGCAACGAGGAAGAGGACGACGATGACCCGAGGTTGTCAGTGAGTCCGTCAAGTGAATCCGAGGATTCCCAAAAGGGAGCCCCCCTGGTCAGGCCAAGGGGCAGTAGAGAGGGAAGCAGTCAGAAGCAGGGGAACGAAGAGGGAATCCCCAGTGGGGGTTGGAGATCGGGACCGGCCTCTCCGTCGGAACGGAGTGAAGGGGGTGGAGTTGCCAGTGTGTCAGAAAGAGCAGAACAGGGAGCAGAGAGGGGAAGGAGTTCGGAGCAGAACGTCCTGCCGGAAGGGGAGGAGTGTAGTACCGAGAGTAGCGTAACGGTCGAAAGGAAGGTCAGAGGCAACGTACGCGCGCCAAGTTCAAATGTGGAGGCGCGCGGAAATGAGGAGAGCCCTGAGGAGGAGCCTGGTCCCAAAGCACGAAGGAGGGGGGAGCAGGTGTCAGAAGACTCAGCCTCGGGGGAGTCCCGAAAGGAGGGAGCACAGGGGGGCAGGAAGACCCTGCGGAAAAGGAAGGAGAGGAAAAGGTGGAGCAGTACAAGCCTCTTAAGCTGGTGCAGGGGCGGGACTGACTCAGAGGGGACTTCAAACATCTAAGGGTAACAGATGCTGAGCCACGGAGCTTGGATGTAACGACAACAATGTTCTTCAATAAAACCTTTTGTATATAACTTGGACTGGATTTTGGTCTCTTGTGAGCTGGGACCTCGGGTGGCTCTGACAGGTAGGCATGCAAAATTTCAACATCAGGTGCTGCCTCAATACAGTGATGTACTTCTATTGCTGGGTTCTGTTGAAAAATGGCAAACTAGGAAGTGACCTCTCCAGACACTGGAATGACTCTTTTTTAAAAAAATCACTGCAGCTGCGATCTCCTGGGTGACATAGACACCATTATGCAGTTGAATGTGCATGTGTACTCTATTTCTCTCCCTTCCACTCCCCCCGCCCTCGCTGCTCCGGGCACTGGCAACCCATGCTACACCACCTGCTTGACAGTTTAGAATATGCAGAGGACAAAGGAAAGTGGTTTCAGAACCCTCCTGGAATTTTTCAGTACTGATAAAAAAATTATGCGTGTGTATCTGTGTTTGTGGGGAGGGGGGAGAGGCAGTGATGGTGAACTCTTTGTGCTTTCACCTCGGGTCCTTTTGACATCTGGACATGATTTTTATATTATATTATTTATTAAATTTATATCCCACCCTTCATCTAAAGATGTCAGGGTGGTTTAAACATAAAACATGGTTGGGCACCCCAATGGCAGCTTGGATACTGGAGGAGTGACCCTGATTGTGCTATCCGCCATCACAAAAAAGAGATCCTTACACTGCCAGTCTGCCTCTTTTGGCTAATTCTGTGTGAACAAGCCCAGTCCCAGTGAAATGAACAAGTGCTGACTTCGCAAATGCTGAAGCCATCACTCTATCTCTGAGCCTTCCTTTCCCACATTCTCTTTGATTGAAGTGGAGCTGTGATTCACCTCGGAGTTGCCTCTGTGCCAAGAGTTGAGCTGAGCTGAGTCCTCTTTCTCCCTCCTGTTCCCATGCCAGTTAACCACAGCCAGAATATTAAAGTGCCTCCGCAGAGCTCCTACAGGACAGGTTTCAGGGACATAAAACCCACATGGGTGTGTCTTTTGTTCTGCATCACCCCGCCCCATGATGTCATGGCTTTAAGGAGTGTAATAACAATCATCTGCTCCACCCAGGACAGTCCTTTAACCCTTGTAACTGCTGGTTCCTCCTTCTTTCTGATAATATTGAGTCATTCTCCAATCACACAGACTTAAGTGCTATTAACTCCCTTAAAAAAATATCAGACACGATTAGATGACTACCAGCACCAAAACAGTAACTAGTAGTAGCTGCAATGTTACAATATACTTTCCTGTTGCAAGAGAAGAGAGGGGTTTCTACCCTAGAGCATGATAAGAAATTGCTGTCCCTGAGACTACAGTATTTACTGGAGAAGTGGTACCCGCTGTCAATCATGCCGGCAGTTTTGCTGTAAGAAGCCATGCTGGTAAAATCAGCCATGCACAGTTGCTCTTCTAGTGCTTTGGCTAGAATGGTAGAAACCAGTGGCGTAGCGTGGGTTATCAGCACCCGGGGCAAGGCAAGTAATTTGCGCCCCCTAACCCATGGATTTGCGCCACCTAACCCGTGGATTTTCCTAACCCCCAGATGTTGCGCCCGGTGCGGCCGGCCTCCCCTGCACCCCCTACGCTACGCCACTGGTAGAAATCATTCAACAATGTTATCAATTCTAGAGCACACATCCTGCTTTTGTGAAGGAGACTCTTGATGTAAGTGAGAAGTGACTAGCACTAAGACAGGCATAGGCAAACTTGGGGCTCCAGATGTTTTGGGACTACAACTCCCATCATCCCTAGCTAACAGGACCAGTGGTCAGGGATGATGGAACAAGCATTACATCAGTGCAAGGATTTGCTTGCACCATGGAAAATTCACCCTTCTTCTCCTTGCACCCCTAAATCTGTTCTAGGGGTTTCCCCAGTTCCCTAGAGCAGATCTGGGTAGGGTACAGGGCACAGGGAAGGGGGCAGGAGAGGGGGAAGTCCTGCTCTTGTGCAAGTGGAAATATTTGTGCTGATGGGACTGGCTGGCTGAATACTGTCTATTGTGTGTATCAAACCTTGAAAACACTCAGTTCAACCAATTTAGAAATTAAAGGTAAATGTGGTCTCTGTAGATAGATATCTGTTGAGGACTCAGCTAGGGACCATCTGACAAAAGACCCCTGGACCCAATAATGGAGGCAACCTCCCCACTGCCTTGCCCCTCTTGCTCTCCCTCATGGTAAGCAACAGTGACTCTGCTGTCAGGAGGTCAGGTAAGCAACACCTCCACCCTGTTGTCCACTACTGCCTGGGTCCTCTTCACCATTGTAATCAGCTTGATTGTTCACCTGCTTCTCGCTTCAGCTCAGTCAACTCTGGTGGTGAATGAGACACAGTAGATGCTACTGCCTGCTTGCTATTTGGCTCTCTGCCTGGTAAGGAAGTGAGTGATAGCAATGAAGAAGAGGAGCAGCAGTAGTTAGTGATAATAGCAGGGAGCTGGTAGATGCAGGCAGTGGGGGTCCATGAGAAGGTCTTGCCGAATGATCCTCCAAAGTCTGAAGCTGATACTAGAACCCATTGCCTCAGGATGGGAGTGAAGTCCAAATGTACTTCAGAAGAGAAGGAGGGAGAAGGAGGAGCAAGCTCTGCTGTAAGTGGCCAATTTTGATGCAGTCTAAAGCAGCCTTCCCTAACTTGGCTGGGGTTGATGAAAGTTGTAGTCCAAAACATCTGGAGATCACCAGGTGGGGGAAGGCTGGTCTAAATGAATAGTCTCTTTGTGCCCCAGTAGACTATATCAGCATATGTATTGATTAAATGCCCCTGCGGGTTGTGACCAAAATTCATAATCCTAACTTTTTAACAGTTTCCTAGTTCTGAAAGCCTGAAGCTTTGCCTTGTATTAAGGTGAGTGTAACTATAAACATGAGTTCAATACTTTTGTGTGAGCTTACTTATGCTTTATGACCCTGTCCACATGTGTGCATCAGTATTAACTGCTATGTGCTTCCAAGGAAAATGCACAACACATTTCTGTTTATTGTTTATATTGCTGAACCTTCATTCAGGTTAAATCCCCTGTGGTCTCATGTGTGTAAGCAGGAGGTGTCCGTCCCTGCCCCCCCGCCCGCTACTGGCTGCAGGTAAAGTTTGTGTGGGCCATTGCAGCTGACCAGGGAAGGGAACACATCCAACTTCACATATCATCTCGCTTTGATCTGCCCTCCATTCAGAGTAAACCGTAAATATTAGCAGGGAATTGCTTTGCCAGGTGTGCTTGAAGGTTGAGAAGACCACCCTACTGACTTATTCACCGAATAATATGATACACCTTGCAGCATTTAGTATCTTCCAACAATGTCAGCAATATCTGCTGATACGTTTTATAGCTGATGATTGGCAGTTGTAATCTAGATGTCAGCATCTTACCAAAATCCCAGGGTAGCCTTATTTGCATCGCTGCCCTCTAGGCTTTACTTTTAATATGGTAAAATGTTCCATATCTCTGGCCTCTTTGATGTTGTGTAATGCTTCAACCTGGCTGCAAGTCTTTACTCCATAAAAGGGCCTCAGCTGCAACTGTGGTGTGAAACAAAGCTCAAGGGGTCATCTTCCAGCTCCTTATTATTTCTGGATAAAAGCATCAACAGGATTAAGGCTAGATTCACATCATACATTTAAAGCACTGTGATACAACTTTAAACAGTTATGGCTTCCCCCAAAGCATTCTGGGAGTTGTAGATTAAGGGTGCTGAGAGTTGTTAGGAGACCCCTACTGCCCACACAGAATTACAATCTCAGAGCTCCCTGTGAAGAGAGATTGACTGTTAAGCCACATAACAAACTACAGCTCCCAGAATTCTTTGGGGGAAGCCATGACCATTTAAAGTGGTATCATGTGCTTTAAATATATGGTGTGAATATGGCCTAAGAATGACAGGGAATTAGATGGAATTCTCCATACATAGCTCCTCTTAGGAAACTGCAAGGCACAACTGTGCTGATTTCTATCTGGTTGGCATATTCTTTTCTACTTGGGTACTACTATTCCAGTTTTACAGTAGCTTTCTGAAGTTTTGTGGCCATGATTTATGTGGGCAATTACTTCATTCCAAAGTATAAAAATGTCACTCTGCTTAAACTTTCCTGAGAATCTGCTGGGGCTATAAAAGGTTTGCCTTTGGCTATCTTGACTTTATTTCAAACGATGAAGTGACTTAATTTCATACAACAGCAGAGCTTTGTACCTGCCTGTGCTTACAAAGGGAAAATGAGGCAGAGTGACGTGCATTCTGCTGCAGCCGATGGCATAAGCAAACATTAAAAGATTAGGCATCTTTATTGCTGTTTTTGACAGCCCTTGTCTAATAGATATGCTGGATAACATTAACACAGCACACAGAAGAGCAGCCAGTATTTATTTCTATGGGAAATTGCAGATTTAGTATTTAGCCCCCATGTTGAATATCTTTGGGGCAGAGACTAGAATAAATGGGTTTCAAGGTTCAGAGGGTCTATTACAGTAATTTATTCTTTTTTTAAAAAAATACATATTTATTAAACTGTTCATATTGCAACAAAAGAACAGTACAGCCGACTGAAATATCACATATGTACATGGAAACTTCCATTTTCTTTTATTATTGTGTATAGTGTTTACTTAATTGAAGTAAAATTGGTTTTATATGGGTGTTTTAACTTGGAACTGTTTAAATTGTATTGTTTATGGATAAATTTTGATGTATTGTTTTAGATTTGGATCAATGGCCATAATAAATCAAACTAACTAACTAACTAACTAACTAACTAACTTTTATTATCAGTCCCTTTCTGTGCGCAGTCTAGGAGCCATCTCTACACTCCATGACTTCCTGTAAAGTACCAGATGTTCTTCTGTCATATCTCATGTTCATCTGGTGGGCCTGCATGGCTTTCTCTGTCCCAGATAGCAGATTTCAATTAAGGAATCTTGTTTAACCACTCCCCTCAGCCAACTGATGTGATGTGTCAGCTTCTTTGATATGCTACATGACAGATGCTGCCATATCAACTTTGAGCAGTAATCTAGTGTCGAGAAATCTCCATTCATGTTGTGACATGCGGAAAAGCCACTGGGGGTATGTACTGATTAGCAGCTTGGAATACAGCAGGGCCACCCCCACCTCTCCAATTGCATTTGAAGCTGTATTTGCAGCATTGCCCACATTAGAGAGGGTGTTGATTATGATGTCACCCATTGGGCATGATGTTTTTGGTCCCCCTGCTGCAATCCCCCCCCCAACTCTTATTCATTAAGCTGTCATCTGTCCACGTAAATTCACCTGTGGGTGTGTGACAGCTGATAGGGTATATTTGTGTTATCACTTTCTCTATATCCAGATTTGTAGTTGGACTGAAGCGAGTTTGAGGGGGAAAACACATCAAACTGCAGTCTTTGTCAATGAGCTACCAGGATCATTCTGGCTAATGCCATGTGAATGTAGCTTCAGAAACTAGCAGTGGGAGTGCAGTGGATGTAGAGAAAGCTGTAATGGTAATGTAGCCTAAATCTTTATAGGGTATCTGTTCTGCAAATTCCTAATACATTCAGAATAATACAAGCCATATTTTTAAAATATGAAATGGATACATTCATTGACACAAAGTGAGACCTATGCTGAATATTTAGTTCAAGAAGTGAATATGAACTATGTTTCTCCATACCAGTCAGGGCTAGCATACTTGCTGTATACAGACACTTAGAAAGGATTTAAAAGTTTCATGCTTCAGTGCTAAAGCTCACCAACAAAGCAATGATATCTGATTATTAAGCGTCAGACTCAAGCTGTCATGGAAGAGAAGATCTGATATGAATGTGAACTAGATATTAAGCAAAATAACCTCCAATGATATAATCCAAGGACCTGCATGCTTCAAAAACTCTAGATCTAAACTTCTAATCACAAAGCTTCATTTTTTATCATATGGCAATGGATTAACCGGTGCAATTTGGTGGTGTGCAAAGCAATTCTGTAACAGCATATAAGTATAAAATGAAACAACTTAGAAATGAAACAAAATACCTAACATATGCCTTTGCCAAGAAAGAAAGAAAGAAAGAAAGAAAGAAAGAAAGAAAGAAAGAAAGACAATTAGATGACTTGGGGATGATGTATAATTTACAGAGAAGACACAAGAAGGGCCTAGCTTAGAAAACGATGCAAGCGTACCTGGTCATTTTGTATTACTTAATTTTGCATTACATAGGTATGGGACCTATGGTTGGTCTGAAATTCCAGCCAATTTCTCTTGGGCTCTAGTGCTTCTGTGGCAGCTACATTTTTTTTTTTGAAGGGGGGTGGGATTTCTAACACTCTGCTGTGTCAACACACTTGCATCTCCCTTTGAAACTGTGAGATCCTCATGGCATCTGCTTCACCGCAACAGGCATGCAGCTGCAGGTTCCAAGCTTTGGTGTAGCGTCAGGCCTATTATCCCCTCCTATCCTTGGAGTGAAACCAGATGCAATCGGGAAAGCAGGGCAGCCAATAGGAGCAGAGGACTATTCATTTCTTACATTAATTTATGTTTTCATATGCAGTTGTTTCATCTGGTCATGTCTCCACAAGCTGCTACTGTCTGCAAGCCAGTTTGGTAAGGGAAAAATAAAACCACCTTCTCAAAAGATGCCAATGCTACAGTTTCTTATCATGGTGTATCTAATTCCTTCCACCACTCCCTGCTCAGATGAAGGAGTGTGGCTAACATTTGCAAGTGTCTATATGGAGCTTTTTTTCTCTGAGCGGCTACTGCAGATCTTCAACTGATGCTACTGGTAGCACCAGTCAATGTTGGTAAAGCTGTATTTAAATGGCAGCCCTGGGAAAAAAACAACAGCCTCCCATCATTACCAGATATACCATATCACAGGCCTTGGGTTCTCCAAATGTAAGTCAGGCCTCAAGTGCAACATTGCAACTTGAAGAGCAAGTGTTTTGCTCTAAACGTGCACAATCCAGAGTGAGATGAGATCACTGTGGCTGCTCTCGCCCATTTGTCTGACCACCCTTCTGCCTGCAGTGAGGGTTTGATTTACTGTAGGCAGAGGAAGAGGGTGGAGACCATGACAAGCAGAGGGATGGGCAAGAGCTATCTCCTTTCTCACTTAACTGGTGCATTGAAATGGAAAATCCTCATTCTCTAGATAGCAATTGGGCAACCCTAAGACAAGCATCTTGACCAGACAAAAATAAATTGCTAGGTGAGGTGCCAGCTACTTCCAGACTCCCTCCTCCAGCTCATCCTTTAGATTTCTCTTCGCTGCTCCAAGAGAGTGTAGAACTATTCCTCCGTGTTTTAGTTTTAGTTTTTATATGTACTTTTAATTAAATTTTCTGTTATATAATTTCAAATAAACAGTTTACATAATTTAAAATATCCAATGACTTCCCTTCTTCTCTTTCCATGGTTCATTTTGCATATCTTACCTCCCTGCATATTTTACAATATCTATTCCAATGGGTTCTCCACTATTACATCCTTCAAAAATTATTTACTCTGTTGAACTTATCTTAATGCCGCCGGCGTTTTCAGCTGTACACAGTTATTCCCCATATACTCAATAAACTTTTTCCAATCTTCTTTAAATGTATTTTCTTGCTCTCTTATTCTATATGTTAAATGTGCAAGTTGTGCATATTTTGTCAACTTAAGTTGCCAATCTTCTTTAGTTGAGACCTCGCTCACTTTCCATTTTGGGACTAACAAAACATGGGCTGCACTTGCTGCATACATAAAAAACCTTTTCTGACATTTGGGGATTTCTCCTTTCAGGAGAAAGGACTCTGGTTTGGGCAGGGGGAAAGTAATTTTAAACATTTTCCCCAGTTCATTATAAATCATTTCCCAATACTCTTTTACCTTTTTACATGCCCATGTTCTTCCATGTTTTTGAATTAGTCCAACTCTAAGAATATCCACTGTCCTTAAGAAAACAGTCTTTTTTTTTGAGCTGATCCACAAGGCTGGGAGTCCCAGAATAACCATCCTCCTTAAGGAGTTCATGTTGCTGAAATACACCACTGGCTTGTGAGAATGTATTTATGTCCTGATGGAGAAGCAGGATAGATAGCAGCTCCTAGAAACGCAGTGCTGTGATCTATAGTGAGACTGAGGCATGTCCTCACCTACCAACATAGTCCTCCTGCTTCTGTCTTTCATTAAAGCTGCACAAAGCTGATGGCGCATAATAGGAAATATGTTTTGAGATCTATAGAAGAAAGGACAGTCTTCCACTAACTGCAGAATGTAGAAAACTGAATTATTCGTAAGTTGCTTTATTTATCAAAGTAAGCACAATAGCCAAGGTGAAAAGTTAAAAGATCTCCCAACTCTTTATTGATTTCAGATGTTCCAATGAAGCAAATACACATACAGTACAGGAAAAAACAAAGTTGACATGGGATTCTTGTACATATATATTACAGAATACTTTGTATAGCTGGGTTAGTGATATGGGTGGTAATAAAAGGTAGTAAATTAATACAACCAAGGAGTAAGCTTGCAAAAGTTCATTTCTTCTAGTTGTGCCCATGAACCTTCTGAAATGATGCATTGGACATCCAAGACATCCTTTGACTAGCATTTTAGAATGCATAAAACAAAGCAAGCCCTAATAAGGAAAGCACTTTTTGCTATCTTGAGGTCATAACAGGTTCTAGCATTTATTTACGTGACTCACGTCCTATGCAAACACCAGCCTGTTGCATCTTGCTTCTCATGTGGCAGGGCCAAAAGAAATGTTCAGCCCATCCTCACAGATAATATTCTATCCATCCATTCCATGCTAGCAAATGATATATACACTGGGGCCCTTTCTCTCTGGATAATAAGTTAGGAGAAGAGGGCTGATCAGGGATCAGGAGCCATTGTAGGGCATTTGACATTACTGCTCATGTAGATCTCTTCAAGATCAATTTGCCTTGCTAAACAGCATAACAATACCAGTGGTAAGGGTTCTCTTACTACATGCCAAACATTGACAAAACTGAAATTTTTTTCCTTCCAGTAGCACCTTAAAGACCAACTAAGTTAGTTCTTGGTATGAGCTTTCGTGTGCACGCACACTTCTTCAGATACACTTCAGATACAGTGTGCATGCACACAAAAGCTCATACCAAGAACTAACTTAGTTGGTCTTTAAGGTGCTACTGGAAGAAATTTTGTTTTGTTTTGACTATGGCAGACCAACATGGCTACCTATCTGTAATTGACAAAACTGGTTTATGGAGGGCAAGTGCAGATGACAGGTAGTTCTTGATTATCTGATAACTGACTAGTTGTGCCAAAGCCTTCTATTAACTCAGTGATAATCATTCTGCTAATCATTCTGTTAACAAATCTGGTGTATGTGTAGATACACACTTTATGCTTACGTATATGAACACTATTAAGACTATTAGTAGCTTGTCGTTATGAAATATCAAATGTTAAAAATGTAGTTCATGACCAGGTCTGGCATCACCACACAGCAATTCTTGGGACCTGACTCTGGTAGGGCCTACTAATGACATGTGACCTGTGCCTGCCCCCTCATCTACCCCCCCCAGCAGCCAGGACTCTAAATCAACACTGGGCACCACTTTTACATTTCCCACAATACCATGGAGTGATGCAACATAGGCATTGTGGGAAATTAAACATCAGCATCATGTCTCAGTAAGTTAGGAAGGAGTTGATTTTGCTGAGGGTCCTCTGAAAACTTGGAACCAATCAAACTGATGAAGATGAGATAAAGCACATGTAATCCAGAAACCTACTGCCAATACATTTGATTGGTACATTCAAAGGTAAATTGCAACATTGTTCATTTCTACAGTTCCTGGCCATGTGCAACCTTCCTGTCTGCCCATTCTCTTTCCTAGTTTCTTTCTCCTCTTAGATTCCTCCCTCTCCTCTCAGCTCCACTCCTCTCAACTCCTCTCCCTTATTCTGTACCACTCCTTGTCCCAGTCCTCCTTTCCAAGACTTCACTTCTTCCCTAGGTCTGTGCTCTTTCAGCTGCCTTTTCCCCTGCACGTCATTCTACAATGTGCAGGAGAGTCCCCCATCCTCTGGAGAGTTCCCCACCTGGAGACTGCAAATATCTGCAGGGAGAAGGAGGGAACAGGAAACTTTCCCACCCTCAACTTCTTTGAATTAACTTATCTTTGCCGTTTATTTGGAATGACACAGCAACTTGCTTTCATAAATGTACTTTTATCACTGAATAACGACACACCATTTGCCCAAGCTAAAGCTCCTCTACAAAATGCCATAACCACCCCAGGAGTATTACAACACACCACTGAAAAATGTACAAAAACCTATGACAGGATGCCTCTGAGGTGTGAAGACTGAAATGGTAGTTGAAAAGCATAAGGCAAATCCATTTTAGATCCAGCAGAAACTGCTTGAACATATTTCTTTTTTAAAAATTAATGAAAACCACCACCCCTTTCCTCCCAAGCTTCTAAAATGGTCTGACAAGAAACAGTTCGATTTCATAGCTACTTGTTAAACACTGTAATTTCATTTTGGTTCCTACTCATGAGCCTTGGGAGAAGGCTCTGGGTACAAAGTGAAGTCAGAAGACTTCTGCTCTCACAATGGAGCGTTTCCCTTTCCTTTTCTCTTCACCCCCAATCCAATTCTATGTCCTCCCCCTGCATCTTCAGAATCTACTTCAGAGGGTTGGAAGACCCTGTGAACGGGGCTTGGGGGCCCACAGGGCAGAGGAGAGGAGAGGAAAGTTCCATTGGGTGAGAGGAAATTGTTTGTGCTACTGAGTGAACATGACAGGAATTCTCAAAGAGTAGATCACGTCTATTTTTCTTTTTTCTGAGTATATATCGGCAGACTTGTTCAGCTGATGGATTTATGAAATAGCAAGAATCCGACTTTGGTAAAGCAAATATTTTTGAAAAGCCACATAGAAGCTTGTGGTAGATTATATCCTTAGTAAGACCTTGGGGGTCTTCCACACAATCCATTACTTATATATAGTATAAAAATAAAGTTTTCAAAAACTATCAAGAATCAATTCAGGAGAAATTTATCTGACATGAATTTGCTTCTTGGGATTTGGAAACTAAGTGACCTAAAGGGAGAAAAATGCTTAGCCATAAAATGGAATACGAAAGCAGAACTGGTGCCCACACCCTCACCCCCCCCCAAAAGAAAGATGAATGCAGAAGAAACTCTGTGATGTCAGTAAAGTTTAGGGAGAAATAATTTCAGCAATCTAAAACAGGAGCTCTATACTAATTATCTATGTAGAATGACCACTGACAAAGAAAGAAACACATAAGGTATTAGTAATTTTACATAATTTGTTGAAAATGAGGAATAAAAAGGACTTAAAGCACTATCCTGTGCATGGTTATTAAGAAGGAAGCCACACTATGTTCAATGGGGCTGACTCCCAACCCTTTAGGTTGTGCAATCCTGTGCACATTTTCATGGGAGTAATCCCCAGTGAACTCAGTTTTCCAAATAAACAAACATTGAATTGCACTGTTAGACAACTGAATGGCACCCAAATGCCTTTGGTGACACTGGAATTCCACTTCTCCCACTCTATATACGTACACCCACTAAATATATACATACATATGTGCTACCTCCTTAAAAGTTTCCTAACATAGCATCAGTTGGTAGGTAGGTGTCTAACTTATTCATTGTACCTCTCAAAATTGTAAGCCCCCGTTTGTTTTTAAAAATACTAACAATTGACATCAAGTACCATTAACCTCCAGCCTCCCAGCCTATTCCCAGAAAAAATGAAAGAAATATTTAAAACAGCCATTAGAACATTTTAAGATATGCCAGGCAATACAGCTTTTGTACCTAGTTTTACAAGTGTCTTGAAATCTGGCAACATTCTCTCTGTGTGTATGTTAATGTCCAAACAATTTCTTGACGGCAGAGGCCTCTAGGCAGAAAAGAGTCACAAAGTCTGAAAGAAAAAGAAAAAGACTGCAGAATTAGTCATTTCCAAGTGTCCCCTATGTACATATTGAGAAATGCCCCCGTGCGCCTTTAATGAGCAGTTGTACCTGTGGAATACATAACACACATAGGAGTCAAATCCTAGGGGCTTCAGCCCCACCATAAAGTATTTGAGGGAACCGTGCCCCCACAAAGTTGATGGGCATTCCCATTCAAATGGTGTGTGTGCACTGTGTCATGTGATCAATTATGCAGGGCGAGGCTTATCTCTGGGGCCCCACAATATTTTATTCAACTTGGCACCCCTGATAGGACACGACTCAACCGAGTCTTCTTCCTGCTGCTCCTCTGTTGAGCCATGAGTTCATAGCTGCACACAGATCACAGTGCGCTCAGAATGGGAGGGTGGCGACGGGGACGCAGGTGGCGCTGTGGGTTAAAGCCTCAGCGCCTAGGACTTGCCGATCGAAAGGTCGGCGGTTCGAATCCCTGCGGCGGGGTGCGCTCCCGCTGCTCGGTCCCAGCGCCTGCCAACCTAGCAGTTCGAAAGCACCTCCGGGTGCAAGTAGATAAATAGGGACCGCTTACCAGCGGGAAGGTAAACGGCGTTTCCGTGTGCGGCTCTGGCTCGCCAGAGCAGCGATGTCACGCTGGCCACGTGACCCGGAAGTGTCTCCGGACAGCGCTGGCCCCTGGCCTCTTAAGTGAGATGGGCGCACAACCCCAGAGTCTGTCAAGACTGGCCCGTACGGGCAGGGGTACCTTTACCTTTACCTATATGCTCCCTAAATAATCCTTCACTTCTCCCTCTTCGTCCCAGTTCTTAAGGCAGCAACTTAACCCACTGATAACCCCGTGGAAGTACAACTTTTTTTGGGATTGGGAGATAAGAGGTTTCCCTTGAGTCCTGTACCCAGCAGTGGATGATGTGGTGGCCTGAGAGTGTTCCCCTGTCATCCAGTTGGTTGTATTGCTGCTGCTTACCTGCTGCGGGTGAGGGCAATGGTGAAGTTGGCATGGTGCAAACAAACCAGCGGAGCCAATTCAGTCCTTCTACCAGTTTATTTGCGCCACGCCGACCTGGCCATCAACTCACATCTCTCCCTCTACCTCCCAGCAGTGATATGACTGACCAGCCCTGCATATTGAGGCTAATCTAGATGTGACTAAGGTTCCCCCCCCCCAGCTTTGAAAGTCTGATTCAGTTGTTTACCTGTAAGCCAAACATGCAGGAAAGGTATCTTCTTAGAACCTTGAAGAAAGGGTCCTGAGAGTGCTTCCTGTTAAGGATCCCATCATATTTCTATCATATCCTTGCTGCAGAATAGAAGGTTGTAGATCACATAAATTGGATGAAGAACCATTATGTTATGAGGAGTCAGATGTTTTAATATAAGCATGAGAGAAGTCAAATTCAGGGAAATGTCTGGATGCACTCACAAACTATATATGTTGCACATGTAAAACTCTCTAAGGCACGAGAGTGGTTTCAACTGAAGATTTCTAGCAACCTCACTTAATAACTCATATATAAATGCAAAAACATTTTGCAAAGCTTCTGAATATTCTGCTTCTGTGTCCACAATTAGTCGACGTGAATCTTTCTGTTCTTTTCTTTTTAATTGTCATCCATCAGCAGACCAGAGGAGCAAAACTAACAAAGCACAAGAAAATGCATTGCATTTTTTAAAAAAGATATGTCACTGTATATATTATTTATATTGAATATCTGAAAAGGTAATTCCTTTTCATCCAGAAGAGATGCCTCTAAAACAATTCTGTATACAAAAAATGAAACAAAATGACAGCTCTACTTTCCAAAACAGTTTACCATCACAACTTTTTTTTAAAAAAACACTGTTTCTATGATCTTAGGAGACATTCACCACAGGGCTAGCCACACCTTTTATTATGTGAGTGAGGCTGTCCAAGTGCTGTGCTGTTTATGAGAAATAGTGAAAAAGACCACATTATTCTCTTACCTGTTTTAGTATACTTTGGAGCTCCCTGTTTGACCATAGGTCAGACAACAGCATCCGAGCAGCTTCAGCTGCTTTTGGATAAGATCTACAGAAAGAAAAGAAGGCAAATGAGCTTTCCAGAAAAGGATGGATGACAACAACTTTCTTGCTGTTCTTCCGCTGGCAGGTAAAGACTTTCTTGTTCCAACAGGCCTTTGGAAATTGACTAGGTGTTTTTTTTTGTAATTATTGTTATGTTTTAAACAGATTTAAACAGATATATAAAAATATAAAATATATAGGTATATAATATATGCATATTTATGTAGTATTATATATACAATATATATATAAGTGGCCTCGGTCCTGTATACCTGAAGGAGTGTCTCCACCCTTATTGTTCCGGCCGGACACTGAGGTCCAGCGCCAAGTGCCTTCTGGCGGTTCCCTCGCTGTGAGAAGCCAAGTTACAGGGAACCAGGCAGAGGGCCTTCTCAGTAGTGGCACCCGCCCTGTGGAACGCCCTCCCACCAGATGTCAAAGAGAAAAACAACTACCACACGTTTAGAAGACATCTGAAGGCAGCCCTGTTTATGGAAGCTTTTAATATTTGATGGACTATTGTATTTTAATATTTTGTTGGAAGCCACCCAGAGCGGCTGAGGAAACACAGCCAGATGGGTATATAAATAATATGTTAATAATAATAATAATAATAAGAAGAAGAAGAAGAAGAAGAAGAAGAAGAAGAAGAAGAAGAAGACATGTTTGATGTGCTGTTGCAGGCGTACTATGGCATTTCTTCTTTCTGTACTCCTCCCTCTGGCTCATCCATGCAGTGCTAAATCTTGGTTTAGTATTACATGCAAATCTTCAGAATGTAGTTTACAAAATAAACTACAATAGCCGAAGTTTAAAATGCCATTCAGTAGACAGCAGCCACCACCAACCCCATTTCATGGTATTAATGAGTCTCTAGGTATGCCAGGTTCAAAGTTAAGGACAGCGCTGAGGAGCTTTACAAAGCCCATCATCTCTGACTAATGGCCATGCTGGCTGGGCCTGATGGAAACTGGGATCAAATAACAACAAGAGGACCACAGGTTTCCCATCAGTGGTTTAGGAAAACAAACTCGGTATCTGAGACTCACACTAACCACAGAGTTTGTTTTCCTAAACCACTTCGGCTATTGTCTTCTTCTTCTTCTTCTTCTTCTTCTTCTTCTTCTTCTTCTTCTTCTTATTATTATTATTATTATTAATATATTATTTATATACCCATCTGGCTGTGTTTCCTCAGCCGCTCTGGGTGGCTTCCAACAAAATATTAAAATACAATAGTCCATCAAATATTAAAAATGCTTATGGTGAGGTGTCAGTGTTCTGCAATAAATAAATTAGAAATGGAAAAGTTCTAAGCTGCACATATATATGATATGCAAAGAAAGGGATATATTCAAATCATGGTTCAAATCTCTCGTATGCCTACTTTTCGTCACCATTACTCACCCATTACGGCATAGGCCTACAACATTATTTATCAAGCTGCCTGTCAGGTAGGGCTTGGCCATTTGTGGGTTGGACATGATTAGGTTCCTCAGTGTGTAGCAAGCAGATGTCATAATGTCCCCATAGTTGCTGGAACCTGGAGCCTGGAGGGCCAGGAGACGGGTCACATCTGGGAGCACCTGATTAGCTGAAGGGCAGAAACAGATTACCATTAAATACAACTCAAAAAAGCTATTGAGTTGTCTAAAACTCAAAAGGGTTACTGAAACTAAATAAGCATTACTCAATAAGGTCTACAATCGGGCATAAGGGGAATATTAGTCACCCTTGGGAGTTGTAGCAACAGATCCCACTTTTGCTAAAAAGCAAAATTATCAGGTGGGAAGAGCCAAAGCAGATCAGCTTCAGGGAGTGATGAAGTTCATATAACTGTGACTGTGGGTACCAAGCCTAACCTAACACACCTGCCCCCCCCCAACCCCAAACAATAGCATTTTACATGAGAGAGATAGCATCATCCGGAGGGTAAATAATTCTTTGCTTATTCTCAGTTGCTTTTTAGATCATTAGATAGACCTGCTGATCTTGAACAAACATGAAAGCACAAAACTGGATGAGAACAGAAAAATGTTGAACCAGCTTCTCACTGATGAACACTTTACAGTGGTACCTCTGGTTACAGACGCTTCAGGTTACAGACTCCGCTAACCTAGAAATAGTACCTCTGGTTAAGAACTTTGCTTCAGGATGAGAACAGAAATCGTGCTCCAGCGGCACGGCGGCAGCAGGAGGCCCCATTAGCTAAAGTGGTGCTTCAGGTTAAGAACAGTTTCAGGTTAAGAACGGACCTCCGGAACAAATTAAGTACTTAACCCGAGGTACCACTGTATTGTGATAGAAGAGATTTAAACACTCTGATCATTTAGCAGAGTGGGACTTTGGAGAAGAAACGACATATATGAAGAAAAGCGCGTGAATGTAAAGAAAGGAAAATAGGTAGAATACAAAATGGTGCCTACCCATTGTTTTGTGTAGAATAGGGTGTCGAGACATATTGCTCAGCAAGGATGTTCCAGAGCGAACTACTTCAGCATTATTGGACTGCAGAAGGCGTGCTATACGGGGCAAACCTTTCTCCTTTAGACCAATCAACTGGCTCATTGCATTTGACATCTAGAAAAGTAAATAATTAGGCATTTCTTATTTCTAGAGTTTTGGGGTGGTAGCCAGCATACATCACACGCAGAGTGTCTACTATCATCAGTCAACAAAGTGCTTTTCCAGATGTCTAACCAGATGTGGGGTCAAAATAAGGCATTTACCAGTCCTCTGCTTGCAGTCAGATTTTGCAGGGCTCCAGCACATGCCTCCAGGGTAGCATCTTTCTTGCTCTGGTCCATCAGAGACAGATATGTGCGGATGGCATCTGAATGGTACAACCAGCTGGACCCTCTGGGTTTATAGTCCTCTTCAGGAAGAGGTAGGTCATAGTCATCATACTAAGGGTAAATAAGAATAATTAAAAAATCTAAGAAGTTGAAGTTTTACAAAAGAACCCCCTTTTTAACCCATGTTTTGCAAAAGAACCCCATTTTACCTATTTATTACACAAAACTAATATTAAACTGTTTTTGAATATTGCATTTTTGAATTGCTGAAATCCACCCTGGGACTTTATGGCGAAAGGTGGGCAGGAAATTGAAATAATCATCACCCAATGTTGCCATTAACACAAGGCAATGATGTAGCTCTATGCACCAAATCTCACCTCCAGTTTTCCACCTCTGTTGTTGAAGCAGCCAGTCAGGGTTTTGTCTGTGTAACTGTTCCTGGCCATGTGGTTGAGCTGCGTGTATTTATTAGGCACCTCAGCGTCAAGGCGGTAGGACAGATTGTGCAGGATACAGATGCAGTTCTCCACAGACTAAAACAAAGAAAATGAAATAACCGGTCACTTCTCTCAGTTGTCAGTGCATAAATACTTTACACAGGGCAGGATTCTTTAAAAAAAAGACATTGCTGTAAAAATAATTCTGGGTTTACAATTCTGGCAATGTTAACAAGAGTTATATCAGCTGATGAACAAACATTACTCTACGTCTGACTTGTACCTTGTCATCTGGACGGTTGGCAGCCACACAGTTCTGAGAATAAGCCATTACAGAGTCAATCAGTCCAGGGTGGTTCCTCATGGTTTGACGTCCAACATCTGCAGAACTCAGGTTCCTACAGGGAAGAGACATTTTATAAATCAAAGGGAGAAGTAATCAGATCAGTCAGGCACCTCAGTTACTCTTGTCCTGTGCTCACCAATCTCTCTCTAGTTCTCTTTGATTCAATGAGGGTGAAATTCTCCTATACAGAGAGCCTGTGGAATATATCGCAGACCTATTCCACAAAATAGATCTGCTCCTAAGCACAACTATTAGCTTCATGGCAGCTTTCTTTCTAAAGCTAATAGCTGGGATCACAGCTGGGGGATAAATGGTTAAACCTCCCCTCCCCACATGCTGTAGTCCTCAATGAAAATCATCTGCAATATCTACTATTAACTTTTCTTTTTCTTTTTGAGCCCAATATCTGCTGTGTACATATTACTGGCTTAAAACACATCTCAGTCTTTCTTTTGCTCAATTTGGATTAAAGATGATTGGGGGGAGGGAGACGACACATAAAAATGGTGTATTTCATAAAGAATGGCAGGACAAATACAGAATAGATATGGATTATGGCTAATGTAGAATGTACACTGCTTCCAAAACTAGCGGTGGGAGCACACTGAGTGCAAAGTAAAAGGGAGTGTGTACACAGCCAGGGCTTCTAATAATGCATTTAGCATTGGGTCTAGCTTGGTCCCAAAAGCTGCATATGCTGAGAGAAACAGGGTGCTTTAATATTAGTTGATTCTAATCATTTAAATAACTATTCAAAAATAATGTTTTTAAGGGGGTGAATATAATATCTGAAAGTTCATTAATCCAAATACAGTGGTACCTTGGTTCTCAAACGCCTTGGTACACAGACACCTTGGTTCTCAAACGCCAAAAACCCAGAAGTAAGTGTTCCGGTTTTCAAACATTTTTGGGAAGCCAACATCCGATGCGGCTGTTGGCTATTGTTTCTGGGGCACCTGCACCTTGGTTTTCAAACATTTTGAAAGTCAAACAGATTTCTGGAATGGATTAAGTTTGGCGCTTTTGTTTTTGTTATTTATTTTGTGTTTTTGTTTTTGAGGCTTTTTCAGTTAATTGTGTGGAACCCAGTTCAACTACTGATTGATTGATTGATTGATTGATTGTGTGACTAAGGAAATAGATAAAAGCCCTCCATCCAAACAATGACTATCATCAGTGCAGGTAAGAATTTTTTTTTAATTTTTTTTTATCATCTACAATAATGTCTTATATATTTTATAGTACAGTACATTGATTATTGCTTTAATTTTATTGATCAATGGTCTCATTATATAGTAAAATCCATGTTATAATAGCTGTTTTAGGGGTCGTTTTTAAAAGGCTGGAACAGATTAATCCATTTTGCATTACTTTCTATGGGAAAGCGTGCCTTGGTTTTGGAATGCTTTGCTTTTGGAACGGATTAAGTTTGAGAACCAAGGTACCACTGTACTTAATTTAACAATTCTGGTTGGTTTTCCAGGGGTTGCAAGGGAGTCTGAGAACTTTCTCCTTTCAATAGCTCAAACTCATCTCCTTTTGCTCAGCTACACTACCATTAAGGCTGATGCCTGCCAAGTTTCATAACACAACCATTAAGATGAAACAATCTTTCAAAATGTTTGAGGGCAAATGCAAATATTGTTTGATCAAACTAAATAGTGCTGTTCAGATGGTTATAGCTAACGTCTTCAAGACACTGGTTTTTCTCACATGAGGCTTACTTCACAATACTGTGTCAAGGTGCTGAGATTTTTTTTTAACAGAGACCATTTCTGATACACAAACAAGCCCTAGCTAGTTTTAAGATCACTATGGAGCTATTTTTTCTGTTTTCCCTTCAGACTCCCAAAGGTTTGAAGATATGGAGCTTGGAATGCTTCCATTTTGCACTGAGTCATTTTATAAGGGAGCTCTCTCTCCATTATCTACCTAAGCAAGAATGGAAATAATTTACTATTGTACAGTGAGTTTACAAGCTGCTTATATCAGCTTGTTAGACCCCTGGACCAAGAAAGCTGCAGTCGCTGATGCAGTTCATCTTTTTCATTTCACCAAACAATGGTACTTTTAGTTCATGTGTGTGCTTGAGGCTGCTGCTCAATCCCCTAAGGGTGAACTTCTAATTGTGTAGCTCTTCCATTGGCTCATTCAGTGATTCTCATATGCTGGCAGTCTAGCATTGCTGGAGATCAGTAAGAGAAACTGCAAGTCAGGACTAATACGTTCATGCCAAGGAATTTGATAGCTTTTCCTAAGCTTGAATAAAACTATTGCATGCTAACTAAGAGGCTTCCTACAGTTTAAAAGTGGGTGGTTGTAGAGGACTAGGGAATCTAATGAAGAAAACCAATATGGAGGGCAATTCAAAGGAAAGTCATTGCCAGAGGCAGTCATTAAAATTCAATGAGGAGCAAGCAAAAGGTTTGTGTGTTTTTTAACATGCAGGTGAAGAACGTTTGGTCAGAGTACCAGCACACACCTGGTACCTGCGCCTCCAGTCTTTATGCATACAACAAAAATACATCTAGATGACTGCAATGAGAATGGTTGAGAAGCTTCATTTTGTGCAGAATCGGACAGTGCTTGATGCAAACTTAAAGGAACTTCACTGTCTGTCAATTTAAAGACTGGCACTTAACCTTTTAACCTTTACAACCCGAAATAGCTTTGTGCTCAGACTACCACACCTCACATGCTTCTCAGTAATACTGGAAATCTGCATCTACTGGGCCTGAAATCTCTGAGTCCAGTCCCTATATAGCTCTATTTTCATTCTGGTTTGTTACTAGAATAGGGAACCAAAAGCAGTGAATCAATGATCTCAAAATACCACTTTCATTGGAATTTTGGCTTACAATTCCAAGTCTTTTTCAGACATGGAGCTCTACAATGGATTGCTCTACCCAGCAATGGTATGCCTGGTATATATTGAATTTTAAGTGACAAGCAAAAACCTTTCAATTCACCCAAGCTTTTAAAAATTTCTTTTATCTTAAATTTTTAAACTTCAAATCCCACTGCTGGAATGTGAAATGCTTGCAACATTCTAGTGACTTTTAGGGTTGTCCCAATTGTAGACAATTTCTGAGAGTTTATTGTTGACCAATACGACTATTCTTTGTTTCTTAAAATTTTTAAACTCTTGGACTCTTAATTGCACTTTCATGCATTATTTGTTTTGTTGCATTAATTTTTGTATACTGACTTGAAATCATTGATAAAAGACAGTATATCAACATTCTAAATTACATACATAACATAAATGCACCTCAGTTTTTTCAATATGATCAAAATGCTAATATGTCTGTTGACCTACCTCAGACAGCCAGTGGCATTGAAGAATACCTCTGGGTCAATAATTTCTCTTGATCTAGTACTAACACCATCAGACCAGCCAGAAAAAGGAATAATAACACGATCAGTCAGAACAGGAAGAGCTTCATGTATTAAATCTTCTTTCAGTTCATCTGTGGACGATAAGTTCCAGAGCAATCCTGGAAAGCAAATACATGAGACACATTGCTATAGCTTCCTGTCATTCTCATTTGGATTCATAATAATAATAATTTTATTATTTATACCCACCCACTCTGGGCGGCTCCCAGCAGAACATTAAAAACAGAATACAACTTCAGACATTAAAAACTTCCCTAAATAGGGATTCAAGAGGAAACTGCAAAGCTAATAGGTATTCTGAAAGTGAATCTCCAAATGTTCATGGAAGGCATTCAAGCTACAGTCATGTTAAAATAAATTCTACCTGCCTCACTGCCTGCTTATGAATGATACTGGGAATCTACGTCTACTGGGCCTGAAATCTCTGATCCCACATAGCTTTATTTATGTTCTGGTGTGTTACTGGGATAGGGAAGAAAAAAACCAGGGAACCAAAATATCAGTCTAGAAGATTGTCTTTCCTTTTAACAAACTGGTAGTGTTTCTTTATTAAATTCCAACTTCTCTTCCACTTGCTGCATTAAATGAAAAAGCACCAATACTGAGGTTTTCCAATACAGTGGTACCTCAGGTTACAAACAGTCCTGTTTATGAATTATTCGGTCTACGAACTCCGCAAAACCGGAAGTAGTGTTCTGGCTTGTGAACTTTACCTCGGTCTACAAACGGAATCCGAATGGTGGAAGGGCACCGGCGGAGGGAGGCCTCATTAGGGAACGGATTTGGTTTAAGAACGGACTTCTGGAATGGATTAAGTTCGTAAACCAAGGTACCACTGTATACAAATATATTGAAGTTTAGTCAATTTTATGTTACCTATATTGAGGGCTTCCACCTGCACCACAAGACTTCCTCTTCTCTCCCCAATCTGTTCAGGTTTTGGTGGGTAGCACAGGGAGCACACAGAGTGAAGAGATGGAAGAAGTTGCATTGTGAAGGTATAAATCCTTGCGCTAATGGGAAACCTTTGCTGGACACAACCCAATATTTATGTACTAATTTGTATTAGTGATTTACTGATCCAGTTGCTCCAACATTGTTATAAAAGGGTGGGGGTACCTGTCAGCTGCTTCTGTATCTCTGTGCTCCCAGTCCTTCTCAGGAGGCTCACACATTCTCGAATTCCATTCTGACGGCGGGTTTCTAGCTTGTTGGTTGGATTTCTGAAAACTAAGTTTCGGAGGGCCCCAGCTGCAGCCTGTTGCACGTTCTCATCTGGGCTGCGCAGAAGCTCAATAAGTTTGGAAATGCCACCAAGCCGATAGACCTAACAAAGAAGGGATTTAAATGTTTGTTGATCAAAACTGTTTAGAAACCTCTCTTGTTTTTTCTGCAGATAGGAAGCATTCGTGTTGAAGGTTAACATATGACGTATACTCATTGCAGTGACCAGTGTTGAACTACTACTGGCTTTACTGTGAATATTCATTCATTTAATTTATTTATTAAATCTATATACTTCCCTTCATCTGTAGAGCTCAGGGAAGTTCACAGCATAAAAATACAAAATAAAAATACATAATACATAATATAAACATAATAAACACATGACAAAGTACATAATAAAAACAAAAACAAAACAATAACGCCCTCCCCCTATATATGTATATGTGCCCCATATAGTAGGTTTTATTGCATGCATAAACTGCTGCTTCCTATTGCACATGATAGCATTAAGAGTTTATAGAGTGTTCCTTGGGGCCCAAAGTCTCTTCTTCCTTTAAAATAATGAACCAATGCTTTTGATTGGTTCAAAAGCCACCTTGGTGCAGAGGTCACTCACTATACGTGAAGGAAGGAACGCTTTGCTGATGAGTCAGGGCAGTTTCTGCAATTCATCAGTTCAGGTGATAGCAGTCTAAGTTCCAACATGCCATGTACTGTAGGGGAAAGGGTGTGCTCTTGTTCATTGACTGCTGAAAGCTCTGGTCTAGACCTCACTTGGTTCAATGACCCTTGTACAATATTATTTGAAAAGGTGGAAGTGAGACTGGAAAGCTTATGTGTTAAAGAGGAAATGGGTGCTGCTCTAGGAAAGCCAGACTAGTCATGATGTAGAAAGTAAATATAAACGAACTGTTTATTGCAAATTGTTTAAGTTGTTGGACAGGCAATTAATCAGGATCACTGCCCTGATATTTTATGACATGGCACTATAGAAATACTTTTTATAAATAAAAAATAATTCAGAATAAGTGCTTTCCTACTGGTCATATTTATTCCTCAAAATACTTTTTATCTCGCTCCTTCCATTGCCTAGTGGATAGGCATTATTGTTTGATATTAGAGCAAATTATATGTCCCAAACAGGTATTTTTTCCAAAAGTGTGCAAGATTTATTTGCCTTCATTGCAAGTTTGTTCTGAGTAAATTTTGGAAAAGGATATACCCATGAAGACAGCATGGTTATGTTATTCAGTAAAGTATCATTTTTGTTAATGGCATGATAATATAAATAATAATATTAACTGGATCCTGGCCTGCACCCAGCTTTGGCTAATGGGGATGCAGGCTCGGGACTTGGGCTGTGCCAGGGGGCAGAGCCAACGGAGCAGGTAGGCTTCCCTTGGATCCACCCCTTGCCCATTTAAGCAACTCACACCTGGGGCACTACCTATTTGTTCCTTCAGCAGCTTTTCCCCCCCTGCACACCCACCCTCGGTTTAAGCTTATAGTCAATGACTTTGTTGTGGCTATGGTGGTTGCTGTTCTTTAAGGGGGCCGGGTAGGAATTTGCCCACCGGGCTAACTGGCACTGACCTGGTGGTTTTGCCTACCTCATAGAAATCGTCATGACTGGTTGGGCATTGGGCCAATCCTTTGTTTTGGATGGAGGGGAGGTTGTAGTCTCCATCAGCCCCTCCAAAAGCTGGGGTATCCCGTTAAAGGGATCCAGGGGGAGTGGCCATGTCTGCAAGCCCAGGTGGGTTCCAGGGCCGAAGGCACTCTCCCAGACAGCGGTCCCTGCAGGGGGCACCCTATTTGATGTAAATCTTAGGAACCCCCATCTGGATTGGCCACTCGTCACTTCCAGTAGTTGGGCTGGAAGTATTTTGATTGCCTCATGCCCAAGCCAAACCTCTTTCATCTGTATTCAATAAAGTTGTGGTGTGTTTTGACCCCAAAACCAGCCTTATTGGTCTCTTATTTGCATGGGTAGGGGGAGTATGGAGTAGGGGGAGGGTATTTGTCTGACAGCTTACTTTCATATAATCATAGAACCTTAGAGTTGGAAGGGACCCAAGGGTCATCTAGTCCAAGCCCCTGCAATGCAGGAATCTCAACTAAAGCATCCATGACAGATGGCCATTCAACCTCTGTTTAAAAACCTCCAAGGAAGGAGAGTCCACCACCTCTTGTGAGAGTCTGTTCCACTGCGGAACAGCTCTTACTTTCAGAAAGTTTCCCCAAATGTCTAGCCAGAATCTCCTTTCTTGAAACTTGAAGCCTACACTCCAGAGCAGGGGAAAACATGCATACTCCCTCCTCCACGTGACAACCCTTAAGATATTTGAAGGTAGCTAGCATATCTCCTCTCAGCCTCCTCTTTTCCAGGCTAAACATAGCCAGCTCCTTCAAACGCTCTTCATAAGGCTTAGCTTCCAGACCCTTGATTATCTTGGTCACCCTCCTCTGCACACGTTCCAGCTTGTCAACATCCTTCTTAAATTGTGATGCCCAGAATTGGACACAGTATTCCAAGTGTGGTCAGTGAGAATTTCAGAATTAGATAACCAATTTGTTCTGAAGGAACAAAAGTGGATATCCTAACTGTTTCAAAGCTGAATTTTGATACATTTATGGGATCTGACTGCACGCTAACGTTGGTGCTGTTTTAGAAGTCAAATACTCAAAATGAAAGTTTTCTCAGTTGTATTTGCAATTCTGACACAGTTCTTGAAAACATAAATTTAAAACAACTATATTTCAATTATCATTACCTGGAAATAACCCCCAAAAAATAATCACTCATATGCATATGCATCAATTCAAATAACCACATCTGAACCTATGCCAATAATTTTGAAGTCAGATGCTGATGCTCTGAACAGTTGTATGTTTGGAAGTTTAAACATAAGTTATTTGCAGAGAAGTAGAGCTTTGTGTGTGCCTAATACCTACCCAAAAAGCGCACCCAATGCACTAATGGCGAAGCCCCCTTTATACCCCTAGTATTACCTCTTAGTGTTGAATGGACAAGATACCTCTTCCCAATCTGACTTCCTCTTCTTTCTGGTGGAGCTACAGGAAACACGAGTCCTGACATAATTCCACACATTAAAGCATCTCCTACAAAGCCACACACAGCTGAAGTAGTGAGGGATAACTTTACCTCTTGCTTGGCAGATTCATCTTGAAAACAGGTGTGCTGCAGGTAGTAAGCCCCCATGGCATGGTACTTCTCATCTGAAGAACACAGGAACTGGATGGCTTTCTGAATAGTCATTGCTCCATAATCCATCTCATCATTGACTATTCTAAACATTAAAAGGGGAAGGAAATGTCATTCACTGTGAGGCAGATTCCTAGCAGTTTAATAGCAAAATAGTGGAAGAGCTAAAAATGAATTACATCCTCTTCTTATCTAGGTGACAAGTATTAACAGGGAAGTACAGGAACTCTGAACAGTGCATAAATCCCACCCTGTAAACTATGTAAACACTATCTATCAACCAAGAAGTTGTAAATATACAACATTAAGATTAAAATAACAAGATTACACTAAAGTTAAGATTCTAGCTACCTCCTTGCTCAATAAAACCATCCCACCATCTCTTCTGTACCATATTGAATGGACACCACTTCCCATAATGTAAAATCAGGCATAGGCAAACTCCGGCCCTCCAGATGTTTGGGACTACAATTCCCATCATCCCTGATCACCGGTCGTGTTAGCTAGGGATGATGGGAATCGTAGTCCCAAACATCTGGAGGGCCGGAGTTTGCCTATGCCTGATGTAAATGATTCACCTAAATTAAAGGGTCAAAACCTTTATCCCATCCTCATCCCTTTTAGCCATAATCCAGCCTCATTTCCTCTTCAGTTCCTATTTTAGCATAAAATTGTCCTGTCATTCTCTTCTACTCACCCACCTAACTAGACCCCAGTATAGAAGTTATCCAACTGGGTAGCAAACTAAGGGAAAGGACCAAGTGAACAATCTTCTAAGACATCTGGCTTGCACGGCAGCAATGCAATTTTACCTCATTCTAAATAATAATAATAATAATAATAATAATAATAATAATAATAATAATAATAATAATTTATTTATACACAACCCATCTGGCTGAGTTTCCCCAGCCACTCTGGGCGGCTTCCAATCAAGTGTTATGGTCCCAAAGTACTTGCTACCACCCAAGAGTTGGGTAGCATAGGATAATTCTGTACCAACACAATCGTTATAAGCAGTGCTTATAGGAAAAAAGGTGCTGGTACTCACCACGAAGTTGTTACAATAAGTGCCACACTTTTAACATTTGTTGGGGCGGGGGAGAATATGCTAGTACTGCATACCCTTGAGTACCCCAAGAAAAAAAGCCATGGTTGTATACCTGTAGACCTTGGAAATGTGAATGTACATAGCTACATGCTTAAGTTATTTTGTCTTGGAGTTTTGACTAGGAGCTGCAGCATGGTGCCGTAGATAGCACGGTGTACTCATACAAAACTTATTTACATCTGCCACATCCAAAAGCAGCTGCCAAGTTCTGCACTACAAGTGCATATGGAAGATCACGGGTGAATCTTTTTTTCTTCAGGTGAATCTCAAATTACCAGTTGTGATTTCCTTTTTAATCATCTTTTCTCTCTTTTTTTGGACTAGAAGCATTGGTATCCCATCAAAGGGATTCAGGGTGGAGGTGCTACTGTCCAGGCACCCAGATGGGTGCTGACAGGTCAGGTGATCACAGGTGGGGTCACCCTGATTTGGTGTGTGTCATAGGGTGGTTCGTAACCTTGGTTAACCCTGCCAAAATAATCAACCGGCAACTGGGCTGGTTGATCCAGGTTACACACCCAGTGCCTGCACCCAAAACCTGTTGACATCTGTAATCAATAAAGTTGTGACCTGTATAAATCTCAAGTGGTTTTCCTGCATTTATTGCAATTCTACAAGGCTTGGGGCTGACCACCCACAGCTTCACTGTGCCTGGGGCCCACAACCATCTATTCAGTCTTAGGCAAGTCTTAAAATAGGTAATGAGAAAAAAAAGAAAGTGTTTTTCTGCTCGATCCTGATAAAATATTCAAAGTAGAAATAATTCTATAAGCATGTTGATTAACTGATGGAGCTGGAATATGAGAGCAAATGTTTGGCATACTTAGGTGTAGCAATCCATCCTGGAATGTTTTACACCCAGAGATAAATCAATTCTCAAGTCTCAACTGATAACCATTCTCAGTCCTCAGCCTGTCCCATATTTGTAGGTACACGGTGCTCTATTATGCAATGTGCCACTTAGTAGGTTTTCAGGACACCAGGAATAACTATGAACATGCATCGGAACATTTTGCAAATAAAAAACCAAACCAAAAACCCTAGAAAATTTACCTAGTGATCATTGCACCAAGCCCCTGTTTCTGGTTTAAGTCTCATTGTTTCATAAAAAAGCACAATCCCTTCCCATTTCTGCAGTTTAGGCAAATTAACATATTTTATTTGAAAGCAAAAGCTAAGGGCTTTCCCACCAAGTAAGAAAGTTACTTTCCGAAAGAATTTTCTTCTACAAGCCACTACACATTCATATCCTAGAAGCACTTTGCTTCCTCTATTGTGAATACAGCAATTACAAAAATGTTTAGTAAATATAACAAATAGGGTAGCCTCTCAGTTTAGACATGTTCTTTCATAGTTATCCATCTCTGCACCTCTCCTCCTTCTGTGGTCATAAACGGGGGGGGGGGGGGAATGCAGTTGCAGGATGACCAGGGACTGACAAGCTTTGTTCCGGAAACACTCCATGTGGAGTGAATTTGCCCAGCAGTGCATGGCCTAGAGAGCAGTGAAATAGGTGGAATTTCATCCCCACATCAGGGCTCTTGCACAATCTTGCAGTAGAGATGCTCCTGTGGGATCTCAAGAGAGAAGGATGGGGTCAGAGGTT
Organism: Podarcis gaigeae; assembly: GCF_964106915.1. Lineage (NCBI taxonomy): Eukaryota > Metazoa > Chordata > Lepidosauria > Squamata > Lacertidae > Podarcis > Podarcis gaigeae. The sequence goes on from NC_139682.1 coordinate 33,555,711, forward strand.
TTTCAAGGCCATGTTGACCTGTGAATTACCCACCCTGAGATTAGAAGCAGAGACAGATTTAGGGGAGTTTGACCGGTTCAGTTGCAATGGGCATGAAGCTTTGGGGATGTCACCAAAGACACCACAACTATTATTTAGAATGGAATGAGAGAAGTCTCTGCAGAACCAAGAGCAGCTGGCCCATCTCCCCCACTTGTCCTACCCGCCAGATTATTTAAAAACAGTTTTCAATTTGAAGATTCTGTTTTCAGAGGCCTATAGGTTATAGAAGCTGTTTGCCTTGCAGAAAGAATTGGCATTACCAGTGGCATCAAATCCTCTCCAAATTAGATATTGGACTGAATTTTCAAGTTCTACAGTGCTTCAGAACCATGCAGATAGTCTCAATTCTAGAAAGGAGACAACTCCCCAACAAGAACAAGTTCAACTGGCAAGAAGATTCAGCAACCAGGCCCAGTGCTTCAAGACAGACAACTCCCAAATCTGAACCTGTTCTACAAGGTGAACCACACCCTATCAGGAAAGGTGCTATAAAGAGACCACTCCTGAGAGACATTTGGCAGAGGACAGTGTTTCTCACTCAACAGTTATGCTGCTGATGAATCTTCATGAGCTGAAATGGCTCTCTCATTTTTTAAAAGCTCTATAATAAACCAGATCTGTAATAATATTTTCAATGGTAACTAGCCTTTTCTTAGGGAGAAGTTTGGGCAGGGCAACTAATTTGACACTCCAGAGTGGCAGAATCTCCTCCTCACACACCCAAAAGAGTCATGAGTGGTGTTATAGAGACTAACACATTTATTATGACATAGACTTTGGTGGACTAATATCCACTTTGCCATAAGTCTGAAGTGCTATCCTAAGTTAGCAGGTATGCAGCAGCCCATACTTGTCTGCTTAGGATAACACTTCAGGCCTCTAAAGAAGTAGACTCTAGTTCATAAAAGCTTGTGCCATTTTCTGTTCTTTAAAGGTGCAGCAAGACTTTTTGTAATTTTAAACTAAAGTTCCATAGAGTTCCAAAACATTTTTCTGGATTCCATGTCACATGCCTCAAAATAATAATAATAATAATAATAATAATAATAATAATAATAATATACTGCCCTCTACCCGCAAGTCTCAGGGCGGTTCACAGAATAAATCTAACTGAAGGGTCAATACATCAGTTTTCACTGGAATTTTCTTTACTCCAAAGCTTAAGACATTTTACAGTTACCACTAGTAGGCTAAACTAATTACTTGAACCTCACTTAAAACTTTAGTTCATAACTCTTTACTTGGGAAGAACAGATAGAGTAGAGGCATATGTTATTGGTGCTGAATATCTGACTGCCATTATTAGTGTCACAGACAAATGATCTGTTAAATGTGGTTTCAAGTTATATTCTTTAACATGGAATTTTCCCTTTCCAGCTGAGATCCAAACAGTGCAATCCTATGAATGGTTACTTAGAAGCTCCATTGTGTCTAGTCCAACTTGCTTAGGATTGCAAACTAAATGGCTCAAGTCTTGATTCATACAAGCCACATCAAAAAATCAGGAGGCAAAACACCAGAATAAGGTTCTGATGGGAGTCAGAATTGGCAAACCTTTTCTTTCTGCATGGTGATGAAAACCAAGTAAATTGCCCTGCAGACCATGAAGAAGAAATCACAAGCAGAAAGGACACACATGAGAACTTACTTTGAGTTAACCTGTCCATAGACTGCATCCTGCTTGCTGCTAGCAACAGGCTGTACATAGACCATGCTGGCAGAGGTGCAAGAGGGACTGCGGACTGGAACTACTTTGTTTGGCCTTGTTGCAGTTGTAATTCCATGCTGGTTGTTGCTTGTGCTGTTGTAGAGGCTATGGCGATGCATACTGGCCTTGTGACTCACACGGCTTCCACTCTGGTTTCTCCTCAGCGTGCCTCTTGGAGGGTCATAGTAGAGGTCTGGCTCACTCCGGCTACTCTTCATAGTCTGCACAAGGCAGTAATCACTGCCAGGAACAGTTGGGCTACAGACCTTGTTGTAGTTCCGGCTGCCCCAGCCGTCCATTTGGCTGTAGGAGCTGTAGCGTTTGTTCTCGGCTTCTCTTTTGAGGGTTCCATTGTACAGCTGGGGGAGATTGGGGAGAGGGAGAAGGGGAAGAATAGGAAATACAAGGGTCAAAGTTAGAATTTCACTTGCTTTACAAAGACCACTTAGATCCCTGAGAGGTACTGAGCACCATGTCCAATGAAAGTAGAGTGGCCATGTGCTCTTACACTGGACAACCTTCCATTCGAAGGGCTGTCCAGTCCAAGCCCACCTTAAAGATGAAGTACCCTAAGAAGGCAAAGCAGGGGCCTTGACGCTGCCCATCAACAGTTACTACTTGTCAGCACGCTGATCATTATTCCCCTCTATGTGTTTCTATTTAAATTAGAATATCTATTTTTCAAAAAAATGCATCTATACAAAAAATATCCTATGGAAATTTTATGTATTTCTTCTATCTGGAAAATGCATAAGTAACCACTCTAATCAAAAGTAGCATTCCACTCATTACCTTTGATAGGAAGAATGAATGAGCCATGTTCAGTAGAAGCAGTGACAGCCCAATACATTTTGCTACCTGAGCAAAGTCCACATCACCAAGATAATTTTTTTTAAAAAAAGGCTTTCTGCACCATATAGGAGGCACTCTTTTTCTGCCACACCCCACCAGTGCTGCTTTATGGAGCCATAGCCAGATCTACAGTCCTCCTACTCATGAAAGCTATAGCGAAAGGGGCAGGGAGCAGGATGGTCAGGCCTGAATCAGGCTGGTGCAGCAATGGGGCCTGGATCCCCAAACAGCTGTGCCACAGATCCTGGCCTGGCTCATCCCCACATGTGAAACACCCCTTTAAGCATACTGCAAAGCCTTTCATGAGACTGATGGCCAGTGGGAGGCTGCCAGAATTGGATGGAGCACCTCCTAATCCAACACACAAACACACATCTGGTAGAAGGAGAGTTTAGGTTAAAGGTAAAGGTAAAGGTACCCCTGCCCGTACGGGCCAGTCTTGACAGACTCTGGGGTTGTGCGCCCATCTCACTTAAGAGGCCAGGGGCCAGCGCTGTCCGGAGACACTTCCGGGTCATGTGGCCAGTGTGACAAGCTGCATCTGGCGAGCCAGAGCCGCACACGGAAACGCCGTTTACCTTCCAGCTAGAAAGCGGTCCCTATTTATCTACTTGCACCCGGAGGTGCTTTCGAACTGCTAGGTTGGCAGGCGCTGGGACCGAGCAGCGGGAGCGCACCCCACCGCAGGGATTCGAACCGCCGACCTTTCGATCGGCAAGTCCTAGGCGCTGAGGCTTTAACCCACAGCACCACCTGCGTCCCTGTTTAGGTTTAGGTTGCTCTGGACAAAACCAATTCCTGCCTTCATCTAGTCTCATAATGGTTCTGCCTAAAGCAAGTCATTTCACATTGCTGGTGAATTTCACTCTACTCAGCACCCCTCGGGATTTTTCTCATCACAGCATTACACATTAATATGAACCGAGTGTATTTTTATCCCTCCGCTCTCAACCACAAAGTAGAGGGGAAAGGACAAAAAGTGCAAATAAAATAGAGAATTGCAACCACAAGGCCAGAGCTGTCTCAGCAATTCACTGAAGTTCAGTGCAGCATTCTAAGAACTTCCTAATAAATTCTCATTTCCCCCCCACCTCACTGAGGCTTTTTGCATCTACTTAATGAACATATGTTCAGAAATTTGGATTTGTGAAGAATCTCAAGTATGTCCTGGCCTACAGTGTAAACATGTTGAACCATCTCCAAGACTGGAGTATCTCTAACCCTCTCTGGCAAAGTAACTCTCTTAAGAGAAGGAGAGAGACTGTGAAACACCTTAATATGGATTCATTCAGTCCAAGGCTATTTGTGTGCTCATTTGAAGGTTACTCTTTTACCACACATTTCAAGCAGAATATACATCCATGTATCCATGTAACAATAATTTGTGCTTGAGCTTGTTTTCCCCTCCTTTCTCCCACCCCCCTTTTCTTCATGTATCATGTCCTTTTAAATGGTGAGCCTGAGGGCAGGGACCTACTACAGATATATGTAAGCTGCTCCAAGAGGTGCTCTGCCTAAAGGGTGGGTTTTAGAAATGCAATACTGTAAATAAACCAAAATGTGCCAAACCAGAATGTGCAGCAGCATCCCATGGTGTTTAGTCAGGATAAGTAAATCCCACTGTATTCACTAGGATTTTTGCTTTCAGTTTGCACACATATTAAGGCTAGATCTAGACACATCAAAGAAGCTTTTCAGTTAAATGCATTGTAAACTCATACAGGGAAATCCAGTAGGAAAAGACAGGACTCCACAATGCCATCTGGTGTCACAGTTTTATATCGCATATACAACGCTTTTTCTTTACCAGTCTAGCTGAGTCCTAAGTGTCTGTGAGACAGCTGCTAATTATGTCCCTAACATGATGCATTCAACCAAAGTGTTAATGTCATAACTTCAGAGTTTGTTTTTTAAGCATGCACACCAGTTTTGCTCTACTGCTGGCTTCCTCAGCCTCGGCCCTCCAGATGTTTTTGGCCTACAACTCCCATGATCCCCAGCTAGCAGGACCAGTGGTCAGGGATGATGGGAATTGTAGTCTCAAAACATCTGGAGGGCCAAGTTTGAGGAAACCTGCTCTACTGGATCACTGGGATTCAGTGGGTTCTCTGAGACCTTCTCCCTTGTGTAGAGTACTATTCCAGTTAAAATGCACAGAAATTTATGCCTTAGTCTTCCAAACTCAGGGAAGCGTTTTGCTGACACAAAGCTTGCCCTGACAAGAATGTGTCCTTGTTGGAGACAGAACATTTTCCTTTCCTGATAAACACGAGAAGCAATGGGCCTCTCCTGTCCATCTTACTGAGAGACCATCTGACATGGCATATCAGTTTAAAAGAAAAAAAGCAAAGAAAGATGAAGAGCAAAAGTAGATTTATGCGGTCAGGATAAAATAGCAAACTGTAATGCTGTCTATTAAAAAACAAACCACCAGCTAGAATCTTGGGAAAGAATGAGATGCAGAACCTTGGAGCCTGTGATATCAGGGTTCAGTTTATAGCAAAATTCAAACACTGCTTTTGATAATGAGGTTATTTTAACACCATAGAAGCTGTTTTTCCACATCTCTGCAGGATAAATCTTGTGCATCTCACTCCACCCAAGCTGTGCCTGCATTGACTTGTTTCTAAGAACTTGTTTAGCAGAAAGGTGTCTTCCCAGAGCTAATAACTTGGAATCCACAGCTCCCAAGCTTCACTGGGAAGAAGAACATGTTAACAGCTCAATAGCACAGAAAAGGAGCCTGCCATTCCAAAATTCAGGATACCCCCCTTGATAATTCCTTCTCATAAACACATCGAAATGAACAGTGTACAAACACACTTGTGCACAAATGTCTTTTTTGTTTGTTCTCCTTCCAGACACTTGATGTGAATAAATGCAAAAGTAAACAGAAGCCTTACATAAATAATATGTTAAGTCTTTAATGGAAACATAATAGCTAGCTTTTGTTAGCTGCAAATGCCCCAGGGACTCAACATCTGTGCCAAGCTGCTATCTCTCTATTATTCTCTCTTTTGCTGCTATAAAGGTGTATGGCTTACTAAAAAAAAGAAAAAAGAAAAAGAGTGTAGCCAAGGTAAGTCTCCAGCCATTCAAGCTAGATCAGACAGCCTTGAACATAGCCCACATAGTTTGAATGCAGCAAATGTCAACACTGGGGCAGCAAATAGCTGATCAAGCTAGCACTCAACTTGAAGTGCAAGAAGTAGAATGATGGAGAAGAGGACTACAATGCCATGTGGAATTTAGTATAACAGCCTTTGGGTATCTCTCATTTAGCCCATACCACCAAGACTGGTCCTGGTAGTTTCCCAGTCTGTGTTTGGTTCTGGGATGAGGAATCAGCAGTAGGATTAGCACAGCTGAACCAAGACATTTTGGCATCCAAGGTGGACCCCAAAATGGTGTTCCTTATCCTGCCAGGGAAGAAAGTGTGAGAGGAGATCTACAGCAGGAACAAAGAGTAAGGCTGATAGTGAGATCTGCTGCCTCTATAGATCTTGCCACCTGAGGCAGTCACCTCACCTTTCCTCCTGGGTGGGCTGGCCCTGAGGATCAGCATAGTAGCCCTACCATCGTTTGATTTTCTTAAACCAGTATTGAAGAGCCATCTTTTTTCCATAGCCTTTACTGGCTACTGCACATCAAGCTGTGGAAATGGTTCCTGTTTCCACATATGGTCAATTAATAATCAAAGAAGGAGGAAAATGGAAACTAAAGCCATACGAACAAGTTAGAGAACATGTTTATGACTGGTTGCATTACTTTCAGGTCAATGAAATGTTTAAAAAAGACATTAAAGAAAAGGGTTATGTAGAAAAAGATTCAAATAATGATTCTAAAATTCTGTCAAAAATGTACAAAATATTGTTGGAATGGAATATGAAATATGAGAAAGTTAAATCGGTAATGGTACAATGGGCCAAAGATTTTGGTTATAATATACAGTTTGAGGATTGGGAAAAACTGTGGAAGGAGAACTTAAGATTCACTGCTTGTATGACACTAAAAGAAAATGTTATGAAAATGTTTTACAGATGGTATATCACACTGGTAAAATTAGCAAAAATGTATAAGATGTGTAATAAATGTTGGAAATGTAAGGAAACAGAAGGAACGTTTTATCACATGTGGTGGGAATGTAAGAAAGTGAAGGGATTTTGGGAAAGGTGGCTGCTTTAAGCAAATATCTCTCACCGCTTGAATTATTGAGTACCGCTATGGAAGCAGTCAATGTCAGATCCACTAACATGTGGCTAACAAGGGCAGTTGGCAGTGGCAAGTTTTTCACATTTGTTTTGTTTCAGGCTAGAGCAGCTGAAAAGCATTAGAATCAGGTTCCTTGGGGGATCCATCATGCTTTGGACCCAGTAGATCCATAGATTCAGTTTTAGTGTGGGTGGTGCTGTGGTCTAAACCACTGAGCCTCTTGGGCTTGCCAATCAGAAGGTCAGTGGTTTGAATCCCCGCGATGGGGTGAGCTCCCATTGCTTGGTCCCAGCTCCTGCCAACCTAGCAGTTTGAAAGCCCGTCAAAGTGCAAGTAGATCAATAGGTACCACTCTGGTGGGAAGGTAAATGGCGTTTCTGTGCGCTGCTCTGGTTTCGCCAGAAGTGGCTTAGTCATGCTGGCCACATGACCCAGAAGCTGTATGCTGGCTCCCTCCGCCAATAAAGCGAGATGAGCGCCACAACCCCAGAATTGTCTGTGGCTGGACTTAACTGTCAGGGGTTCTTTACCTTTACCTTTTACTGGCTACCACTGATAGTAGCTTCTGACCACCAATGGCACTCCTCTCTGATGGCAGAAGTTTATGGGGATTTTAAAATTTTGCTCTAAACTATGACTGAGGCCAAGCAATCCAATTTCTGCTAATGTATATCAGCAGCTTGTTAATGTCAGCATAACATCAGTGTATCTTAGGATCCCATAGCAATCTAGGTGACGTAGATGGAAAATATATTAATGCCTTATTAATCATCATCTGCTTAGTAATAATAATTTGTACAGTACTTTAGTGTTGGATTATCTCAGTAATCCAGGCCTGCACAACTTGCCACTTGCCAAGTCAAATGTAGTCTATCTTCCTTTTAAAACATGGTTAATTAAATATATTAACACCCCCATAAGTTAAGTAAGTAGCAATTATTGTAAATGTTCATATCACCAAAATGATTCACAAAGCACTTAAGTGACATGATAATACATTTATAATTTTTATTGTGCGAGGCTGTGGTCACCAAGAACTTTTCAGAAGTGGATCCCTATCATTCTCCACCCTGTCTAACTGGAGAAAGTGAACCACAACCTGCACACATAGACACACACAGAGACAATTGGAAACTGAATAGGTCAATGGGAGAGACAGGAATTGAACCCACTCATGAGCCTACTTATTAGGTGGTTCCAATTTCTATAGCTAGCAAAGTGATTAGTAGAAAGATAGGAACTGAACAAAAAAACTACAGATGGTTTAGTTACTTCTAGAGCAGCAGATGGTGTGGAGGTAAAATAATAAAATTGCACAAACACGTTGGGAGGAGGTGTCTCTCAGGCCAGAGGGGAAAGCCAAAGCAATGAAATATGATGGAGTGCCACCCTGAATGATGTATTGTGCACACCCTAGATCCTGCTTGCGAAATGCACTCATTTCAGTCTGTTACACACAACTGGAAGAGAAAAACTTGGATAACCAGTAAAAATAAAATAAAATAAAATTTCGTCTGGATTTGAAATATTTCTTCCCTTCACTTTCATATTTTTCTTTGACACTTTCTCATTTCTTTCAGAAAGCACAGATGTCCAAGTGTCTATTTATTTATTTATTTATTTATAAATAAATAAATAAATAAATAAATAAATAAATAAAATTTCAGTTACAGATAGGTAGCCATGTTGGTCTGCCATAGTCAAAACAAAAAAATTCCTTCCAGTAGCACCTTAAAGACCAACTAAGTTAGTTCTTGGTATGAGCTTGAAGAAGAAGTGTGCATGCACACGAAAGCTCATACCAAGAACTAACTTAGTTGGTCTTTAAGATGCTACTGGAAGGAATTTTTTTGTTTTAAATAAAATTTGTTATTTTGTATGCTCTCTTTAATCAATTGATCCAAAGACAGCTTTGGCATAATTTGATCAGAATGTGAAAATGAATTCAGATAACGTTTCTTCTCACACTCACACATAATTTTTTTTGGGTCATCTTATAGTGCAATTTATTGCATACTGCCCTGGTATCCACATGGCAGAATTGTTTAATATACAAAAACGAACAAATAAATAAACACCCCTATGTCTGACATATTGTCTGACACTAGCCTCAATCACAGGCAAGTTTTTAAAAAAACAATTTTTGTTCAACTGGCTGGTGTTATGAGAATGCATTTGACTCTGAAATTATCCAGTTCTGCATAAATCTCACTGCAAGGTGACTGGGGGGAAATGTTTCATGCTCAGTACAGATCCTCATTTATCTGACTGGGTGGTATGATGCTTTAATCCCCAGATAAACAGACGATTCTCCTTCCTTCTCAGCTGGGCTGCAAAGAGTTTAGCTCTCAGTGGCGTCCCACGTCACTATTGCAGCTCAGCCAACCAGTTTCAGAGGATTCCCCGATGCAAGCAGTATGGGCAGAAGATTACAAAGATTTCCCTTTCCATCTCTCAGACTTATAATACTGGTGAAACAGGATTACCAGGGACAGCGTTATCACAGTACAATACATTTAGATGATGGCTATTTGAATGTTTTAACAGGATCCAATTTGCAGAGCCATGAAAAACAGCAGCTTTGTAACCTGGCCCGGTCATGGGAAACTCAGACAGCCGTGGATTTAACCAACACCCAACATCTCCCATTATTCTTTTTCTCTCCCACCTCCTTTATTACTTGCACAGCATGATTCTTCTCTCATGTTTGCCTGAATCTGTCTGACTGCAGCATCACCGACTTTGAGTTTATACAGTACATTGTTAGGCGTGCCCTCTGCAATGAGTAGCCTTCATTCTCCCCAGCCTGTAAATTCCCTCGTTTACAAAAGATTTAACATGCTTCGGCAGTAGTCATTTCCATGACTAATTAAAGAAATATTTCTAATGAAACTAAGAAATATAGAAGCCGAGTGACACGTGTGTGTAATGAGAGAAGATGTTCTCCTGAGAATCTCTCCCTAGGTTACGGAATGTAATACGCAGCAGAGTTTCGGAAAGCAATGATGCCCATTCAGTTAGCTTTATAGGAGGCAGAGAAACAACTTGAAGCCAGTTTTCACATTGAATCTGGGAGACAAGAGAGTGTGCATGCTTACACTACGCTCTTCATACACTTTGTGGCTGTGTGTGAAGAAAATGTCAGTTATGTGTGTTTCATTTTGTAGAAGAGACCAGGGAAAGAAGGCATGATATGCACTCTGTCCTGAGACTTATTGCTGAGCACATGCTGTTGTTGCTGGGAAGGGGAGATCTTATGTTATGTTGTAGACTTCAATGTCCCAAAGAGACAAAACCAACATAAAAAGTTTCATTAATGAGAATGATCAAAGAATTGCTCAGATGAGAAGGCAGCCTAAGGGAGAAACATGGTATGCAGTGGGATGTCCTATTGTCCCATCATCATGCTCTCCAGGATAGGAAGTTCCCCCACAGCTGGTGATTATTTAGGCAACCCAGGTTAGTGAAGGACGTGGTTCTTCTCCATTAGGGCAATGAGATTCATCTTTGGAGGGGTGTGTGCTCTCCATCTTCCTTGTTTGTTACGAAGGCTACTGTTTTTGTTTTGAGGTTAGTGAGAGTGCCAAGGAAACCAAGCTGAGCTGGCTATTTCCTGTGACAGGAGGAGGAGTGTATGAGAAGCAGCTTGGAAAGGCAGTGAAAACCATCCTTAAATGTGACTTACACAAGGAAGAAGAGAGCAGGAGTTCTGCAACAATCTCTCAGCGGGAGGCACGAGGTGGACTGCACACAGCAATACTGGGAAGCTGCTGGGCGGAGAATGCTTGTGCATGTAGGATTGCAAATAGGGACTGGCTCAGGATTGAGCCAGAAAGGCACGGATTGATTTTGAGTGGCAGGACAGCCATCTCAGTACAGTTTCCTTGGGTGCCTGGTTAGAAGTTAAGCACGCTTGCCTCCACACTAGTTTCATTGCCGTTGTAATCTTAGACAGAGATAAAAATAAAGTTGTGGTTTGTTTCTAGTCAAGTTCTGGTGCCCCTCCTTTATTACTCCACAATGTTGCTTGCTCTGTTGAAACATTACTTCTGCTTGGCTCTGGCAAAATTCATGAGATCTTGACATACTATGTAATATAAATGCACAAATACAGCAAAAATATAGTTCCATAAACGTCTTCAAGCATGACCAGCAACTGAGCCTCAATTCGCCCCCCATGGTAATGGACTTGTAGCCTAGGCCAGGTCCCTGCTTTACATGACTGCCCCCACCCCAAATCTAAGCAGATGATTGGGATCTGAGTCAATATGTAGTTTTTAGAGTAAAATTGAGTTATGCTAAAGCTCAAAAACTACAAGGTGACTGTCTGGTGACATTAAATTCACGGATAATTAAAGACAGAATCCTACAGACCAATTTTGAGAAGAAGCTGCACATAGGCAACCAAAGAATAATCATACTTAAACAAATTCCAGCTCGAATTTTGAGATAAAAAAATAATTATAAATTTTTGACGGAAGCACTAAAAGCACACGAGATCTGTTATAGATGGGAATACCCGGAAGGCATCTCATTTACATTTAATGAAAAGAAACAAAAATGTAGAGACCCAAATGAGGCAGAAACATTCTGGGAAAGAAATAAGAAAAAGCTCAAAGCAAAGAGACCTGAACCAGATGAGGAAGAAAAAAGAGCAGTGGGAGGACGAAGAGAACAGGATAAAGATAATCTTAAGGACTCTAAATAAAGCAGAGAAATGGATTTGACTTGGAACATTAATAGACTGAATAATAAAAAGAAGCAAAACAAAATAGAATATATTTTACAAAAACAAATCTGGATATAATTTGTTTACAGAAAACACATGCTGCTAGAAGACATAAAAGAGTGTTAATAAATAAAAGATCGGGTTTGGACTTTGTTTCTTCGGATGAAAGCAAAGAAAGAGGCATGATAATGTATATAAAAGAAAAACTTGAAACGGAAAAATATATAAGGACAAAAAGAGACGAGTGATAGTGGTACAGGTATCGTCACAAGGGGGAAAAATAGTAATTGTGGGGATTTATGCACCAAATTTAAAAAGAAATCAGAATTTTACAAAGAATTAGAGGGGGTAATGTTTGAATTCATGGACCAGAAAATAATATTAATAGGTGACTTGAATGGTGTTCTCTACCTAGATATGGACAGAACAATAAGAAAATCAGATTCTAAAGAAGGGAGACTACCTATAAATCTTTTCAATCTGGTTGAGAATTTTAAATTGAATGATGTACAGAGATATAAACACTTGTTTGAAAGACAATTTACACATTTCTCAGAGCCTAATCAGTCTGCTGGAAGAACAGGAAGGGCAGAAATACAACCTAGGACTCTCAGACCATAATCCAATATATCTGGAATTAAAAGGACAGCAGAACTCAACATTCAGATGGAGACTAAATGAAAGCTTATTGGACAGCCAACTGACCCTGGAAAAGGCAGAAAAACTTTTGAAGGACTATTTTGAAATAAATTTAAATCAAGATACAGATATAAATGTGACTTGGGACGCTAGCAAAGCTGTGATGAGGGGCTTCTTCATACAGCAGAGTGCTTACAGGGAAAAAAATAAGAGAAGAAAAAAGAAAAGGGGGGAAAAGGAGATCATGGAAGAATTAATGGGAAATGGGGGGAAAATGATAAAGGCCCCCACCCTAAATCTAAGCAGATGATTGGGTTCTGAGTCAATATATTCAACAACACATCATATAGCATAACAGTGACATATCATTCTTGTTTCAAATGAGTTATTGCCTTTCCAAGGAAGAAAGCTATTTTTGCTTTGTGACAGAAGAGCCCCACCACTGTTTCTCCCCTTGCCCACCATCAGCATCCCATGGTTCTTAGAGAAAACCTTACCCCATGTCCCCAGTTGTTGCTCCCTGTGTGAGCTTTGGCATAGTAGGAACCACGGGCTGTTCCATAGCTGTGACCATCAGCCAGACCGTCGTACATGGAACCTGGAAGCAGAGCAAAAGAATTAGGTGTGAAAAGGAGGCACTCTGAATCCTGATTTGATTGAATATTTCAGTGACTGAAGTTTAGTCTCTCAGGAAAATAAATCTCCCCCCCCTCCACCCAGTAGGTAAAGCACAATGGACTCAACAGTAATCAAGAAGATATGGATATGGCTGTACTAGGCACAATGTCAGCCCATTAACCTACATCAAGTGAGAACTAGTGATGGATCAGTCCATGCCAGTTTTGCAGGTGTTTGTTCACACATCTGTTCCATCACACATTAATCTTCCAGTTTTAAAAATAATACATTTGCAAATTTCATATTTAAATTGTATTTAAACATGTATTTAAATGTGTGCTATATTTTATTACAAAATGCACATATTTTATCTCAATGTGCACATTTCTAAATAATAATAATAATAATAATAATAATAATAATAATAATAATAATATTTTTTTGTTTATATCCCGCCCTCCCCAGCTGAAGCCGGGCTCAGGGCAGCTAAAAACAATAAAATAATACAACATTCTAAAATCATTTCATTATAAAATTAATTCAAATCAAATTGATGGCAACCATTGGACTAGAGTTCTGTGAAAATTGCCAGAGGAGGGAGTCAGGGTGTGCCCTGGCCAAAGGCTTGATGGAACAGCTCTGTCTTGCAGGCCCTGTGGAAAGATGTCAAGTCCTGCAGGGCCCTAGTCTCTTGTGGCAGAGCGTTCCACCAGATCGGAGCCACAGCCGAAAAAGCCCTGGCTCTGGTTGAGGCCAGCCAAATGCATGTTGTCCTAAAATATATCTTTTCTTTACACATCTGGTACATTTATTGAGCCAAAAATTATGTCATAAAATTCAAATAAGTGCAAAATCTGAGGAATAATTATGCTCCAATCTCTGTGTTTTTCTTGGAGATATGAATTTGGCTGGTTCACTTAAAAATGAATGAAATTATCCTCCATCCACAATAAGAGCCAGTTCCCATGACTCCTATCTCATGAAGAATTTTTTTTAAACAAAAAGCTGAATTCTGAATTTTTCCATGTTTTGAATTTGTACGGAATTTTGTTTTAGCTCTAAAGCCGGTCAGATGAGATATTAGACAACTCATCAAACTTGGTGTTAAGTACATGATAAGATTCCTCCCAAATGATGTATCGCATAGTAAATGGTGACTGGTAAATGCAACAGTATATTTCCAAGTGAGATTTCTCATGTCACTTCTATCATATAAAAACCCCACTTACAAACTAGGTTATTGACATGATATTCTGGCCCCAGAACACTGTATTTAGGCTAGGAAATGTGATTCCTGATGATATGACAGCCCCTCTGCTCCCCCCGCCCCCCAACAATTTAAATTGTACTCCCTCAAATCTGAGCCCCAGTTATCAAACAGCCCCTAGAGACCTAAAAGCTCAATACGAGTAAGGCTGATAGGATTTATTCCTTAGTTTGTAAAAATAGATCTGCTTGCTAGCACATATTGTTCTCTCACAGAAATCTGGAGTGGAGAAATGCCTGCCAATGAATCCTTACCAACTGTGCTCATTTACACAACTTTCACTTTGCTTCTGTTTGAATTTTTTGCACAGTGTACAATTACTGACAAATGCCTTCTTTACCTTCTTCATCCACAAAAATGGGAAGCTGTCAAAATGGTAATATTTAACTGTTAAGGCAGCATAATGTAAACTAATGTCCAAAATTATGAGAAATGGGGCATGCCACAACTGCTTCAGAGGAGGTGCACATGAAGTCAACAGTTAATCAAAGTCCATTGTATGCAATGGCATTTTACTCCAATGAAATGTTAAGTTAGGTCCATTAATTTCAATGAGTCTACTCTGAGTAAAATGTCATTGACTACTATCCACCGAGTTTCAGTTATTAGTAATCAACAACAAATTAGCAACAAAGTCCAACTCAGAATAGGCCAATTAAAATTAATAGAACTAAGTAATACTCATTCATTTCAATGACTCTCCTCTGAGTAGGATGAGAATTGGATACAACCCATGCTCCTCATAGGGTTGGGGCACCACTAATGACTACTTCATATGTGGCCAAACTAAACATAAAATTCTAAAAGAGAAACATGTTCTATTTGTGGCCTCTAAGGTCAAACCATGAGCAAAGGAATGAAGTCTTCCTGGTGCATACATATGAAAGAGCCCCAGTGATGCTGCAAATAACTGTGGGTGATGTCCAGCATTAGTCATGCTCAAAAGAGACCCACTGAAATAATTAAAGTAATTTACATCCATTGATTTCAATGACTCTACCCTGAATATGACTTAATTGGACCTTGTCCTACAATTTAACACTCCTGATGCAGAAACAGTTTATTTGCTGTTGCAGATAATTGTTCCTGAACTGGAACAAATATCATTGGATCAGTAGGGGGGAAATAATCATTGGATGCCCAAGCCTTTCTGCAATTAAGCTAATTGTGCATACGACACACAGCAATTATTTAGACGTGCATTATACTTCTCATACAAGTCTGGGTTTTTGAACAAGAACACAACATGATGCACAATTATGTCAGTTGTGAGTGGAAACACAAATAAATGTTGAACAGTTATTCAAATGTCCATTGAGGGGGGCGGAAACATGTCTTATAATGCCAGTATGTAAGAAGTTAATGGGACATCCATAAAGAGCTTAGTAAAGCAATATAAATGTTTACTACTTTGTTGTTCTATATATATATATGAGAGAAGCTGAGAATGTTGCCACACAACCTCCATATATATATATATATATATATATATATGCTTTCGTATATATATATATATAATTTAATTAAACCTTCAGCCATCTTTTGTTCTAGGAGGTTGTTCTTTGGCTGAGGGCAACCTTCCGGCCAACAGCAGAAGTGCTCCGTAGAAGGAGAAGAGAAGGTGGAGTTTCACTACAGGCTTAGCAAGTTTCTTCAGCCCAGAGCACTTTTGCACCAGCTTTTTGCAAGTGTATTATTTAGCTCTATGAGAACAGGGAAACCCATTTGAAATTAGACATGCTAGAAGGAGGAAGGAGGCTGGGTTAATTCCATTCTCAAAGTGCCTGGATGTACTATGCTGAGAAAGCCTGCGTGGAACGTTGATTACATGTAGTATAATGCTCCCAGGGCAAGGGCTAAGTATGGGCTAGTGATACTAACTGCTAATACTAAGCAGGTTTGGGTTGGGTCACTGCCTGCAAGGGAGACTACCTGGGCATTCTGTGTAAGCTGCCTTGAAAGGATGGAAGAAAAGTGGAATAGAAATGGATGGAATGTAGTAAAATAAAATAATGGAGTAGCTTCACAGTTTTCCTGTGGCATTAATGTTTGTTGGGGAAACAGCTTGATGCTTTTGCTACAGAAAATATATAAAGGAGGAATTGGGCCTCCAAATTAGGGAAGGGAGAAATTCACACTTCTGAAAACTATATGCAAACTGAAACACAGCTATTCTTCGAAATTCATTCTCAAGATTTTGTGATGTAGTTCTTCAATCTAGAAATGGGTACACAAGTGTGTACAGTGGGGAAAGGTGCACATAGTTGTGAAAACTATACACAAAAATGCTTTATTACAGGGAAAACTGCATGGAAATATGTGCATATTCAGCAAAATTGCACAGAAAAATGTGCACTTAAATGATGGTGAATTTTGGTGAGGCCTTAAAAAAGCATGCAGATGTGTTGAAATCAAACTTAATGTAAGAAAAACAAGAAACCGAGAGAAACTGAAATTGACAGATGTCTCCATTTCCTACAAATACAAAGTGGACACATCCAGGGATTCCTGACTCATTGCATTTGCCTGGCAGAAGTCTTCAAGCACTTCAAGGAATGCATCTGACTTTCACATTTCACATACCCACAGAGCAAGCCCTAGTATAACTATAGGAAACACTATTACTACAGAAACAATAAAATAACTATAAGGCTGCAATCCCAGCCCCACTTACATGGGAGTAAGCCACACTGGATTCAACAGATCTTACTTCTGCACAGTCATCCTTAGGATTATGCTGTAAACCAGGAAACTAGCTAGTTGTCTTTGAGCAAATCAGTGTCTCTTGCCCTGATTTCCTTCACTGGTTGCTGCTGTAAGGCAAAAATGCTGTTTCGGTATCCATTTTCTAGTCTGCAGTTATTCTAATGGGCACAGAACCCACTCTGCATTTTTCCTGCACATGGAACTCTGGTGGGTTACCGATATTGCAGTTTAATTTGTAGTGCTGTATATTTTCTGAACATGATCCCCATTCGCAAATCTCTTAAACCCGATATAAATTCAATGCTAAAGCACATTGCCTCTGTGGGATGGGAATAGCATCACAGGACCAGTATATAAAACAGCATTTTCTCCTTCTCTTGCTCTCTTAGGTAGTATACCTAAAGGAGTGTCTCCACCCCCATTGTTCAGCCTGGACACTGAAGTCCAGCGCCGAGGGCCTTCTGGCGGTTCCCTCACTGCAAGAAGTGAGGTTTCAGGCAACCAGGCAGAGGGCCTTCTCGGTAGTGGCGCCCACCCTGTGAAACACCCTCCCATCAGATGTCAAGGAAATAAAAAACTATCTGACTTCTAAAAGACATCTGAAAGCAGCCCTGTTTAGGGAAGTTTTTAATGTTTGAAGTGTTATTCTGTTTTTCGTGTTCTGTTGGGAGCCGCCCAAAATGATGATGATGATGATGGATGATGAATTTATAGAAATAAATTGGCATTATAAATCACACTCACAAATTTCTTTGCCCTAGTCCTCTGGGAATAATTTTATAAGGCAAAACTCTTCTGATGTGTATGTGGTGCTATAATCACATACAGGACTTTGTGTTCATTTCATCAGGTCCCCACAAGTAATCCACCAGGTGTCACACATACATGAAAGCATTTGGGTTCTCATGGGAGAAACAATGTTATCATTTTATCCTAATTGACACCTAGTGAAGCATGTATGGTCCCAACATGCAACAAAGTGGGTCCCATTTCCCACCCAGACACTGTCAGTGAGAACTATACTGGTTCATTCATAAGCATCTTTCCTGTGTGCACCATAATGCCAATAGGGAGAAAAATATATGGCACAACTCAGCCCACTCACTTAGTTACTGTCATGCGTAATTCCTTGTAGAATCCCTTGTAGAAGCAAGGTCTTTGATATACAGACAGATGCTTACAAGGTTCTGGAGTGCGGGAGACGAGGGTTGCTGATCAGTCAGATTTTACAGGCCCTGCCAGAACTGAAGGATGCCAGAGAAACCTAAAAAAGAAAACTTCAGCAGAGTAATTTCTGCTGTTCAGTTTCGTAGAACAGTGTAATAAAGCAATGTGCTGTGAATGTAAATATATGTCAAGTTTGCAGCACTGTGTAGGGATCTGCCCCTTAATAAGAAGTGCATGGAGGTGGCTGGTGCCATTTTGCAAAGTTGCATGTGTTAGGTCTGCACATATGTGCACTGTTCCCCGCCGTCACCATTCACCTGAGAAAGCCAGGAGAACTCAACCCCCTTCCACTAAGTTGAGTCTTATCTTTTCTCCCACTTAACCTCTCAGTGTGGTATCCCATTGGAGGGGTGGACCAAGAATAAGATGTTAAAATCTAGACAAATCTTTTGCATACTGGCATGCACAATCTGGATAGATGATGATGATTACTATTCTCATTACTATTATTATTGCTTTCTGCTTTATCTGTGAACTAAGATGGCATTCATCATCAGAAATGAGCAACCACAAAGCGTAACAACAAAACCAGAAACTAAAGCAGACAAACAGCTTGATCCCTTTTTCAAAAACATTGCTACTTGTTGAAGAAAGAGGCGATTAGCCTGAATTGCCACAATTTCAGAAAACAAATATTGGCATGCCGACTTGTGTTTGTACTTTGCAGCATACCTATAGCTCTGGATTGCTGTGTGTGTGTTTTATAAAGACGTGTGTCTATCCAGCTGGTTAACCTTATCTTTGAAATGGAAAGTGATAGACAAAGGTTAAGCCACAGTTCATGTTTAAAAAGATATCAGCTGTCCAGGAATCCTGATGGTACTGAAGGAAAGGACACACATCTGGAATCTCACATGTGGGCATTCTCCACACCTTTCTGCACATTACTAGAATTCATTTTTGTTATCAGCTGACAGTAATTGGTGTTGTGAGACCAAGTATTTTGTATTGTGCAATCCTCTACTCATTTACATGGGTCCCACTGAAGCCAATTGGGCTTACTTCTGAGTAGACATGTATAATATTGCACTGCAAGGCTCTCATGAAACCCCCAGTGGCCCTGCATTTTTAAAAACCTGGTTTAAAAAATCAAACATTTAATAGTAGCAACAGAGTGCTATAGTGTGTTATTAGTGCATTTAACATGAAAAATGAAGAGAGGTGCACAGTGAGTGATTCATTATCCCAATGCATTTCTGAGTAAAAGAAAGAACTGCAATAACTAAAAGCAAAAGGGACTAAAATGCAATGTGAAAGCAAAACAGGGTTGTAAAATATGTAAATGGCCAGCATTTGGGGAAACAAATGTTATTTCTCTTTAAAAGTCCTAAACTATGCACAAATGTTCTGAGGCAATGAGCACTCAAAAGATGTTGATCTTTGAATCATGTGACACACCCTAAGAGACTTTGACACTATTTAAATTCTTAACATATCAAAAAATATCTACAGTGGTACCTCGGGTTAAGTACTTAATTCGTTCCGGAGGTCCATACTTAACCTGAAACTGTTCTTAACCTGAAGCACCACTTTAGCTAATGGGGCCTCCTGCTGCTACCGCACCGCTGGAGCACGATTTCTGTTCTCATCCTGAAGCAAAGTTTTTAACCTGAAACACTATTTCTGGGATTAGCGGAGTCTGTAACCTGAAGCATATGTAACCTGAAGCATATATAACCTGAGGTACCACTGTAGTTTCAGTCCTTCTATATGGATTTTCAGCTTAAATTATATGGTGTTGTGGATGTTCTACACAATTTTCACCTCATGCTACTTGCCTGTGTTGTTGTTGTTGTTGTTGAGGAGTCATGAAATGGCATTACTATCTAAGGATCCCCCTCAAAATTTGGGGAAGGGCTCAATCCCCAGCATCTCCAGGTAGGGCTGGGAGAGAACCCTGTCTAAAATCCCGGAGAGTCGCTTCCAGTTAATGTAGCCATTACTGAACTAGGCAGACCGATGGCATGACTCAATATAAGACAGCTTCATACGTTCCTAATCTGCACATGAACCATATAGCATTGACCAAAGTGTGCCATGTTGTCTCCAAATGTGCAGAGAGTCTGAGTTCATGTGCTGCAGTTTCATCCCTTGCAGCCATGATAGGCAGTACATCTACATTCCCAAGCATTAGTAAAGATCTGACCTCTTCTACTCCTCTCTAGCTGTAAATCTGGAAGATACCAATCAAAGAAGCACCATGATACTTTCTGTCTACAGTGGTACCTCAGGTTAGAAACACCTCAGGTTACAAACACTTCGGGTTACAGACTCTAATAACCCAGAAGCAGTACCTCAGGTTAAGAACTTTGACCCAGAATGAGAACAGAAATCGCGCTCTGGTGGCGCAGCGGCAGTGGGAGGCCCCATTAACTAAAGTGGTACCTCAGCTTAAGAACAGTTTCAGGTTAAGTACGGACCTCCGGAACAAATTAAGTTCGTAACCAGAGTTAGCACTGTACTTAGTTCACATACTTCTTTTCTTTTTGCCTTTGTCATTAGTAACACTTTCCAGAAAAATAAACAAATACTTTATGGATTCCTTTCATTAATGTGAGGGGTTGCAAGTATCACCAATATTATTATTGTTCAGCATCTAAAAATTATACTAATCTGCACAATGGGGGGTGGGACACCTGCTTTAAAAATGTTATGCTTCATATGTATATACAACCAATTGACAACTGAGTAAACCTACAAAGCCTAGTGTGTGTTGCAATGAATGCAAATACATTATATTAATGTGGAACGTCAATTGCACAAAGGGGAGGTGGAGATGGGTGGGGCCAGGTTAGCACTACAGAGCCACTACCATTCTTGTTGCATTATGGGTAAGATTCAGCAAGACATATGCACTCAATTTCCATTTATTTCAATGGTTCAAATTCCATCGTTGAAATTTTCCCATGGTAGCTGAAGAAGCATTGCAAGTGCTTACATTTGGCCTGATAGATGTAAAAATATAAAGTATAATATATATGCTTAAAACAGGTAGCATACAGATTCACACTTCAGGAAGACAAGATTGACTATTGGCCAAATACTCATTTTACCAGAGTATAATATACATAATATTATACATATACAAAGTATAATACCTTTTTACCTTTAATATGTAAAATGAACCTAAGATGCCACTGATCAGTGACAAGCAACTCCTTAAAAGAAAGGCTAAGAAAAAACCCAAAATACGTCTTCCTTAAATTCACAAATCTTGATTTTATTCTGTTTAATAGCTATTTACATCATCGGAAGCTCACATTTATTGATTGACCAAGGCAAAATCCTCCTTCCCTCTCTCCTTGTACATTGATGCAAACTGCCGTTGCTCACCAAAGATGCTATCCTGCTACCATGCTTTCCATTTGCAGAATTTCCATTTATCTGTCTTGTTCAACATTATATGCATTGTTCAACAAGCTATCTACCATGATAACAGTTAATCTAAAACCAATCATCATGACATCATGACACACACAAATGTTTCCTATTATTCCGGGACTATTAAAATGTCTATAAAAACTGAGTTTGTGACAGCTTTCTGAAAATTAATGGACTTTATTACCCCTATGAATCTATCCATTGAGAAAAAACTGTGTTATTTCCTTTTCTGCAATGACGTCGGTCACCTATGTCTACTCCAATGTAATAATTCTGTTCTTAGTTATTATTTTTACTTCTATGATAGATGCTCAATTTGGGCTTAATTTTGGATTCCACTTCTTCTTTATGTTAGCAACCTTTCAGGCAGGCAGGCTGCCAGCAACAGCTATTTCTCTGCAATTTCTTATCTGTGTTCCATCAGCACTCTAGAGAGATTGCCATCCAATTTTAGCAACTTACTGTTGCTCAGATGTTAGTTACACAACCACTTTATGAACTTTACATCCATCAAATACTATCCTGCCATAAATCATAAGTTTGCAATGTACAATTAATTTGAAAAGGGTGTGTATCCCTTATCCAGCCTAAAAAAGAATTCTTTTGGGGTATTGTTATTTTCTGGACAACATCTAACAGAAGACCAATGCATGAAACCATTTTGTTTCTCAGGAACAGAAAGTCTGTGGGATTCATCTACAACTCCTAAAGGAGATTATGTTAGAAAGCAGATGACATATTTTCACTAAAGGTTTACTCAGAGTAGATCTACTGAAATTAATGGACCCAAGTTAGCTGTGTTCATTAATTTCAACAAGTCTACGCTGCATAGGAATAGCATTGTGTCAAAATTGAAATATTGATTCGTTTAGAAAACATGCAATAATTTTATTGAATTTAATGTAAATTATAGAAATAAATACTTTGGGTTACTGCTCAAAACAAATGTGTAACTAACACAGTTGATGGATTTAAGATACTGTGTTTTCTGTTTTTACTAGATAACATCCACCTAGCTGATCCCACTAAGCCGTCATTCTTACATACAAAGTAGACCTAACATAATAAACACAAATTCCAGTTGTTGCTGTATTGGTATCCTGAAATGCCTTTTTAAACATGCAGGGTGCTTCCAGGTGGGTATTTATTGTGGGATGGCATGCTCTTCATGTGTGCAATTATTTTATTTGATTTTATTTTTTGCGGCATCCATGCAACACTGTTGACATCAAAATGTCAGCAAGGACTTTTCCTTGTTTAATCCAGATTTACTCTTCCCAGTGAACAATCCAATAAATTCTTTAAAAACAAAAAATTGTGGAGTTTTTTTCTTTGTGACAGGAGTTTCAATTATATCTCAATGGCTGTTTAAAATATTAAGCTCTCATCTGGAAGCACTGACACCCTTCTTCTCCACAACACAGAGTTCTGTGTCTCTTTTCCCAGTGCTTTTCTTAAAACTGAAAAGCAGCCTTGGAAAGCTGTGGTTGGAAGCTGATGAATAATGAGGGAGGGACTGCTTTAACCCTTCCCTCCCTGCCATTTGTCCTTCAACCCCAAGTTCCTTTCCCACTCATATTGGAAAAGAAATAAGGAGTTAGTCACAAGGAGATGAGCAACTCAAAGGAATGATCTTTAGCATATCCCATAAGATCAGAAAACAGCTTGTCGGGAGGGGGCAATTTTTGGTAGACAAAGTAAAGGAGTGGAATGGGGAAATGAATACTTCACTTTCACACTCTGCAGCTCTCAAATAAAGCCACATTAGACTGTTTTTTATTTTAAAAAGACAAAATTCGGCCTCAGATGCATATGTGATCAAAAAGAAAGAAAGCATGAGCCATGTCTTTCAGAGTTCTCCTTGATACCCAAAACCAAAGCTGAGAACATCTGATGTTTGATTCAATCTGTGCTGCAACTAACTACTCCTGTTCTGATAGACTAAGGTTGCTGGTACAAGCTTTTCAGAGCAAACCAAGTATCCCAAGTTTATGAAAGGCAATTCATATATTACTATTTTCCAACTTGGAAATCAATCTATTCGCTGGAAAAATTGTGTAGCTAGCATGGGATTTTAACACCCAACAAATGTGCTGGGTCATGGTGAATATCTTCTCCTCAGCACGTACATCAAGAGCAAATAATTTTTTCACCCAGTCTCTCAAACGTGAAAAAGTCATACGCAAAGTGTCTTTCCAGAAGTTCGCTTCAACACCGATCAGTCCAAGCCAGCACAACAAGGATGACAGCAATAGTAGCCCAGAACATCCAAGGCGCCTTGATCTAAGTAACTGTTATTTATCTCTTGAATAAAAATTGTCACATTTCTAAAAACTAGCTAAGCCACTGTCCCATAACACTTAACCAACCAACTGAAGTCTTAACTATAACAGAAGTTGCTTACAAAGGATAGCCTTGGTGCAAAAGATATGAGTTACAAGAAGCACACTGTTTTATCAAACCCAATTGTGAATAAACAGGTGACCTATTTAATCCCAGGAGGATTGTTTGGGGTACAATTATTTGTTTATAAGCGTCTTTAAACTGCCTAATATTAACCGGAAAAACCCTCTAAGTGTTATACAAAATAGCATTAAACCAATAAAACAGTACAATAAAAACAGAGACAAAACATTAAAAACCCATGAAACCCTATTAAATAAAAACAGATGAAAACAGGAATTCAGAAATGACAGTCCAAATCTTGTGGGTCAGGGAACGTTTGGATAAAAAGGTATATCATCACAGGAAGTCTGAAGCTGCTAACAGATGATGCTTTGTATATGATGGACAGAAGGGCATTCTGCAGTGCAAGGCCAATGACAGAAAAAAGCCTGTTTTGGGGTTACCACCCTGTGATATTTGATAGGGTCAGAGCCCCAAGTAAACTTTCCTCAGATGATCCAAGTGATCTTACTGGTCTATGCAGCAACAGACAATCCTTCACGTAACCTGAAATCTTTCATGTAACAGAACATCAAGGGGTTTATATCCACACTCAGTTGTGCATAGCTTTGCTGAGTGACCATAGGCAAATCCTTTTGCCTTGCTATGCATAGAGGATACACAGAGGATAGCCTTTCCTGATAGAATCCTTTGCTATTTTGATCATGGAATATATGGATATCAATGAAAGAAATGCCAAAGACAATTGCTTCTTGTCACACATTACTTCACTCTTTGCTTTTAATGGAGTCTTATCCTTTCCGAAATGAGCTGAAATTTACAGGGCCATGGGTCTGGCTCTCAAGTCTGAGATATGAAGGACAAATTATCTCACACACGGATAAGATGTTAAGACACAACTCCACAGTGTTCTTCAGCCAAGTGTCCTGCCATGCAGACAAGAGTGGCATGTCTTGTTGGCTATCCCTAAGGACCACCAGGGACATAATGCACAACTACCTGGCATTCTGCTTCATTTTAGGATTCTTAATTGACATAGTTAGTTGCTTCTCACAATCTCCCTACAATGCATACAATCTGCTGGAGTAGTTTTAAGTATAAATTCCTCAAGACGTGAGTCATGAAAATACAAAGTACATGTATAAATGTGGTTTTAGCCCGAATGATTCACTCCCAAAGATTTTCAAAAGAAGCAGCAGCAGCAGCTTGAAATCATGAAACTTCACTGTCTCACACAAAAAGAAGGTGTGTGTTAAAGTGCTCCCAAATTAGATTTTTAAAAACCTCATTCTTTGAATAACAATGTCATGAACTGTGGAGACAGAAGGCAAGGCTTTGGGGTTTGCTCAATAATCTTAGAACACTAATTAAGAACAGTGATGTAAAAAGCACAAAGCCACACACTTTGCTTAATTGATATATGTGTGTATGTGTGTTTTTCAAGATCATTTGCAGTTTAAGGTGTGCAGAAGTTGACACACGAGCTGTAAAATAAAAACCAGGGGGTGGTTAAATCCAACTAAGTTATACTTCTGGAGGTACCATTGAAATCAATAGACTTGGGTTATGTAAATCTATTGGTTTCAGCGCGTCTGCTCTGTGAATGACTAACGTTGAATATTCTTTCACTGTCTGGAAAGTTACAGAGTACTTAGATCAGTGGTGCAAATAAGTAGTAACAACATTCTCTGTTTGACAGTCACAGCAGATCTATGGACATGCCTTAATTTCAACCAGACAACTTTCCTGCTGGGGTGCATACCATTTCCAATTTGTAGATAAATAGACTTGAAATGCTGTCAAGACTCCAGATAATATCAAACCCTTGGATCTAAGTTAAATTGTGCATTACAAATCTCATTGGTTTTAGTGGGAATTGCTTGACTTCTATGATTCCATGACTCTAAATTGGAATGGTTTCCTCTCCTGCTGAAGTCCGTGGAATTTATCTGTCGTTAACTTTTGCAAAATTGTACCAGTCATTCACAATAGAATTACGGGAATCTTGAGGATGAAGCTGGCTAGAAGATGTTCAGCTCCAACCTACTTCATCTCAAAGCAGAAGCATTTGCTCCTAGCACCACCTTACAATTCCAAATCAACCTACACAATCCAAATCAAAGTCCTTCAGCTTATCTTGAAACCATTTCGGCACTAAGCTGCAAAACTACCGAGACTGGGATCCCCAAATCCCTAGTTATCCCTCAAGATGTTGCAAAACTTCCTTGGTATCACCACAACACAACCTGCCAAGAGAACCAAATGACACCAGCTGTATTGACTCCAATGGACAATGCCCAATACCACACATTCTTAAGCTCAAAGAGGCATCGGATGGGGCAAGCGCTGTACAGCCAAATTTCTCACACTCAGCGGTCATCCCTTGTTAATCAAGCAGTGATAGGTATTTACCTCGGTTGGAGTGGCCTGCTGCATTCGATGCTGATGAAAGGGAGGTCTTTTGCTTTTGCCGTTTCACCGTCATCATCACCTGCTCCTGGACCCTTTGTTTTCCTGTCCCCCTAGTTTTCAGCTTGTGATCCGAGGGCAACGCTAGAGTAGAATTGGCCTGGTCCTGGAAGCACTCATAAGCCAGTGCTGTTTTCAGTGGAGAAGGAGAGTGAAGCATGGTTGCAGATGGGGTGGCAGTGGGTGGGATGTCACCTGTCTCTCTTTTGCGACTTAAAAAACAAAACAAAAACAGCAGTACAAAAAAAAAGGTCTTGTTCAGGTGTAGAATGTCAGGGAGCCCTCCTTGCCATACGTCCGTCTGCTGACAGCTGCTCTTTCCCCACACTCTGCTCTCCTGTGTGTGAGTGAGCAGGCACGCCCTCTGCTAGACTGGATATACAGCCTGAAGACTATGTCTGCACACACCCACTTCTGTACTCTGCTTGCAGATCTAAGGCAACACAAGACACTCATCCAGGTGCAAGAGAGCTGGCGACCGCGTTGTTGCTGCTATTTAAGCGACTGTGCTTTGAAAAGTTAACATAAATGTAGCAGAGGATTAGCAACCATGGCAGGTGGGCAGTGTGGGGTAAAACGTAACATCGAGGTTGCATCTTACATAATTTTATCTTCTTTCTATCGCTGACAAAAATGATTGCTCTGAATAATTTTAATTTTGGCATGTTTCCCTCATTGCACCTGGTTAATACCTCCTACACTGAATAGGGATGGGCAAATCTGTCAATTGCAGTTTTTTTTCCTTTTTCCACTCTTGTTCTCCACATTTCCGTATCAGTTAGTGAATATTTCAGTCCTTGTGAACATTCAGCAGCATTTTACTGCAAGTTTATCCTAAAATGCACGTCTTTGCATGAAATTCTGCCTAATACATATATTTCTGCAAAGCCATTTCCCTTAATATAATGTATTTTTGTGTGCTGTTTGCAAGAATATATGCATTTTTATGTTGACTTTATCCAAGTATATGCATTTTGTGTATACATCCATTGATTGGCTGGAAAAACTGCTGCAAAATTCGGAGAAGCGTACATTTTGAATAATGGTTGCATTTTAGTTTGTGTATTGTTCTGCGTATTGCTTCATTAATCAATGCAAACTGAATTGAATTTCACCCCGTCCCTATCTTTGAATGAATCTTTATTTTCTTTCCCATGCTCCAAATTAGGTCACTAATTAGCAATCAGGTGTATCTTGCTAATCCACACAACAATTCCAGACATATTGATTGCAGAGAGAAATTGTGGCAGTAAAGAGGAACTGTGCCTGAATTCCACATGGGCTGGGCCATAAATGCTCTAAAACAGCTGCTGCAAAATGGTCTTTAAGGTTTCTGTGGGTGTCACTGAATCTTGCCCCCCCACCACTATGCTTTCACCTGCTTAGGCTTTTGCCACTCCTGTGGATTTGGGGTTCAAAAGATCACTAGGAGGTCTGGTATAGTAAGGAAAAATTATGCTGTGTCCTGCTGGGATGTGCACTGAGTGAGCAGGAGGCCTCAACCCTCCACCAGACTCCCAGCAGAAGGAGCAGGATGTGGCGGCAACAGCAGATATCTTATTCTCACTGTGGGGCCAAAGTGGGGCTTCATTTGCTTCTACAGAACCATGTCCAGTAGCATTAGAGTAAGAAAAGTGATGAGGTAGCTTTTTAGGTGATATGCCAGTGAGGGGTGTGGAACCACATTGTATGAACTGAAAGTAATGTTGCATACACACTGCACATTTAAGAGTACATCCAAAGTGTATCCCCCCCCCAAAGAATTCTGAGGTTTGCTGAGCTAAGGGTGGCTGGGAACTATAAATCTGTGATGGGGTAAACTGCAATGCCCAGTGTTGGTAGGGCATACAAGGCTCTGGTCATGGAAGTTAGAGGATAAGGGCTGGAAAGACCAGGCAGTTATCCATCAATGCATCATATTAATTACAGTCTGGTCCCTCTTTTAACTCAGACTGCTCTGTGGAACACAATGGATGTGCCTAGTGTCAGAGCGCTCCCTTTCCATAATTTTTATACAGATTCCAGCACCCCAATGTTTATAAAACTATGGGTTGAAAAACTCAGCTATGTATACCTTGGCTCCAACAATGCTCTGTAATCTCTTTCCAAAAACACAAAACACTTTGTCTCTAGTGGCAAAGCTAATTTTGTTTCTGTTTTTTTCATCCCATTCCATCTATGAATAAAAATAAGCTCCCTACTGCTTAGGAATGAACATTGTTTGTTCACTAAATAGATTCAGCAAAAATATGCTTGTGTATCTAGAGAAAAGGGTCATAAAACAAACTCAGATGAAGGATTATGTGCATATTGTTTTTTAAAATTATTACAGTAGAACTTTTCCTTGATTTCTTGTTTTTTGTAAATAGGTTTGAGGGTTTTCTCAAGTGATGTACCAATTCTATGAAACAAACAAACAAACAAACAAACAAACAAACAAACAAACAAACCATGAATTAGGCATTAATATGTTAGCATGAAAATGTAGTATCTCATTATATGTATTATGTTTTTAATATACATTGTATTAAATCTATAAATAATCTTTTAGAAAGCAAAAAAGGTGGATTTGAAGGCTCAGTTCCTCACCTTTGCTTGTTTTTGATCTCTATACCTGCCCAAATTGCTCTCAGAGTTGCCTGTAAGTGAGTGAATACAATAAAATACTTTTGCTGAAGGTAAGTGATGAGGAATGGTATATTTCAGTGACCTTGTTTGCATGTCATGGTAAGCCATAAATCATAGCATGCTGAGCTCAAGCAAATGACTTCTACTTCACTCTGCCCCATTTCTCCCAAGTCGCACTTGGAAAATACAAGTCATGATCCCTGTCGAAGCATTATGTCCAAACCAGGTCAGATTGTGGTCAGACACCATAGTCATGATTCTTATTTCAGGCATAATGTTCAGACAAAAAATCATGGCTTGTTTCTCCACAGCATGAGCAGGAAGGAACAAAACACCCCAACATTTTCATGGTAATCCATTAACTACAGTTTATGGTGACGTGTGAACTGAGCCAATAAATTCACACTGAAAGAGAAATGTTCTTCCATTAACTACTATGTTGAGCTAGAACCTAAGTTCCTGCCAAGTTTACCTTGTTCATCTTAATTTACTGTGGAAATTTGCTCTTGATCTGGCAACACTATTCTAGGGCTGCCATGTGTCCTCTTTTTCCAGGACACGACCTCTTTTTCACAGATAAAATGTCTGTCCGGGTGGATTTTTTAAATCTGCCAGAATGTCTCTGGTTATACTTTCTGGATGAGACTTAGACATAACTGGTGGTTGAAGACTTGCTTTCCTCTTCTCCGTTCCTGTTCCCCTCAGCAATATATCACAGCTTCTATAGCCTACATATAGTAGGGGTATTTAAAATGAGAGTCATCATAGTGTCCTCCTTTTTGCTCTTCAAAATATAGCAACCCTTATTATGCAAATCGAACTTGGGCTTTCTTGCTTTCCATTGTAGCATTTGTTGTTGGCACCCTTTGGAGGTGAAGCCAAACTGTTGGAAGTTGCAGCACCTGCTGTGGCTGTAGAGACTGATAGAGGAAAGACATGTTTTGTGGCAGCTGCCGCAGGTGAAGGTGTCCGGTTGTGCTGCTGCAGATGCACCATGGCATTCCTTCTCCCAGAGGTCATTCCTCCCCTGGTCACTGCTATGGATACATGACCTGGCTATTGAACACATGCCTTAGAATACCTGCTCCAATCATCTGGACCTATTATAATACAGCCAACATATCTCCTTGCTTTGATCTTGGAGAACTAGGCAATGATGATGGTTGGTGGTTATGCTTTGCTTGTTTTCTCATGTCAACAGTAATAGTCAGTGCCAAACAATTAAGTAGCTATTATAATGACAAGTATGTGTCACCTTCTTTTTATAACCCATGCATGTTATCCTTACACACATATCAACTCCACTTCAGCACAGAACACCCTGAACCTGGAACAGAAAAGCAGAACGACTCATTTCAACCAGTTATTTGCTGAAGTGTAACAAAACATGAGATATAGGAAGCTTTCTTTTAGTTAATGACCACAATAAAACTATTGCAAACAAGTAATGAGGAAAGGTTTCAGAAGATGAGCAGACAGATCACAGATGAAATTATTTTGCTTCATTTGCATCCATGAAGAGGTTACAATTTGGGGAAAAGACCCTCAAGATAGTGACTAATGTATATATGGGCAAAAGTCACCACTTTCAGATGATAAGAAAAACCTGCAAGAGCAAAACAGCAAATAAAACTAAGGTCAAGAACCACCTCAAGAGGAGGGTTGCCAATTTTTAATTCAAGATGGTTTTATGTATGTGTTTTCAAACTTCACCAGCTGCATGGCAGGGACAGCCTCAGCAGATGCAACTTTTTCTGTTCAGGGGACTTCCGGTGATGGACCTCTTCATGTCGCCTGCCAATAAAATTGCACATAATCAATTCCTCTTGGCAACTGTTAGACTTGTTCATTCTCAAGGTCTACGGTAAGCCTCTGATCATGATTAGTGTTAAATGCTTCACAGTGAATCCGTCCCTCAGGCAGCAGGAGTTTGTGGAGGTGGGTTGGTTGCCTGAGTCTAAAAAGGTGTTAATTAAGAGACTAGATGGAGCTTTAAAAGGAGAGTTGCTGCAGCTTTTCGAAGGAAACTTGGATGGTGAAAGTCAACACCAGGAGGAATTTGAAGAAGCCACAGCTCAGGTGCTCAGTCTCGCACATGCAGCATGTTGTGCACTCGGTACAACAGGATAATGCTGTGAGTCATCCTGCACGCCCTGAAAACTAGGGACACACCCTGAGCACCAGGCTTGTTCAAAGCATTTTTGTTCTGCGTTTCTGGGGCTCTGCCAAGCCATTGATTGCAATCAAAGGTCTTACTGGTCCTATTTTCCTGCCAAAATGCTTGAGATCTTAAGCTGGAACTTGTCAAAACCTCTCAGAGTGGTGGAAACTATAAATCTTTGTCTTCCGGGAAAACCATCGTTTATGTTAGGGCAACATTTTAAGGAAGGCTGCTGTACTGCAGTCACATCCTAATCTACCACAATCTTACCTAATTGAGGGGAATGGATTGGCTATTCAGTGGGAGACATGTTGGGCAAAGGTGTGTTCCACTAGGTGGAGACACATCTCAAAATAAACACAGGTACCATATATTGCTAATTAAGAAGTTAAATGTAGTAATAAATCAGAGAATTACAAAATGGGAGTTTAAATCAAATGGGTCTCTAAAGTAGAAAGCAAGTAGGAAGCCAGCCAGTCTCCAAATCCTCTTTTTCTCCTTTGAAAAGGATCCAAGCCAGGGTAACTGAATACCATCTCAGTTCTTTTACAAAGGGAAATAGGAGGAGGAAAATGGAGAAGAGATGGGTTAGAGAAAGAAGTTAATGGATGTTCTCCTCAAAGAAAGAGAGCAATATGCTTAGGAATGCACTATAGTTTGGTAAATAGTGGCCTTACACGAACGATTCGACTGCTTTTGCATAAATGGTGAGGGCACATCAAGCAAGAATTTTAACAGATATAGGCTCCTGGAATGGCAATGTGGTTAACGATGAGCAAGCAAGTACTCCATTTTCCCCAGAGGGACTTGTGCTTGATGCAAGCACACCCACACAAGGCACAATTGTCGCCTGATTAAAGGAAAAATATAATGTAATAATAGAAAGATTAAGTCTGAATACAAATTTGATGATATAGATAACAGGGATAGCTGGCTAGTTATATGCCTTGGTAGGCAGGATGATTAAGGAAGCCAAGGGCAGGGACTCTTTTTTTCTTTTTCTGCTGAAGGCCATATTCTGTCAGGGACTGCATGCCAGTGGTGGGTGGGGCTGTAGCCAAAAGTAGGTGGGACACCATTTTTATGTTTCTGCCATCTTCTTTCCTTTATGGCTATCTCTCCCTCACTCTCTTTCTGTCCTCTTCTCCCTCTCTCTGCCACCTCATTACTCCCCTCTCCCCACCTTTGGACAGGTCTACCTGTCCCTAGTACCCTGCTATGGTAGACACCAGAAGGAGCAAGGTTTTGTTTCCTCTTCCATGCCTGCTGCCATCTAAGTGGTGGGAGCAGCCACCACATACATGGGTGAGGGGGGACATGGAGGATTGTGGGTAGGTGGGAGGAAAGTGGGTTGCTGCTTTCCCCCATGAAAGCATGGGACGTCTTGCTCTCGCAATCTTGCCCCAAGAGTGTTTTTTTCAGGGCTAGGATCTTGTATGGGTCACATGACCCATGTGGGAGTGCAGCCCCAGAAGATGGTCTCCTGGTTTTCTCCCATGTTGCGTTGAAGGGTATGTCTAAAGGATCCCCAAAACTATCCAATGAGGAATGATTATGCTGAGCCAGCATGGAATACAGGCTGGCTGCTGGAGGGAAGAAGGAGCTAAAAACAGGAGAGAGGAATGGAATGGAGTGGAGTGGAATATCATGGAAGTGGGCATGACTGACTAACTGGTACCCTCAATGGGAACACTCCACACAGTGACTCTAGTGTGTGTGACAGAACCTTTTCATGGACCAGAGCTCCCTTTGTCACATGCACAAAGCGTCTCATCCTTTGGCAGATCACGCCACATACAGAGAGAAGGGAGAATGTTGTTACAAAGTGAGGCCAGAGGCCTAGGAATGCAAGAGGTGGGTGTGTCACATTACTATGCAGGGCAATGTGCTCCTATGTGCTCTGCATAGTAATGTGACACTCCTATCTCTTGCAATGTTAGGCCTTCTAGCCTCATTTTGTAATAACATCCCTCTCCCTTCGCTAATTATCGGTATCAGTGTTTGCGTGGGTGCTACTGACAACTGACAACAACACTTTATGCAAATCAGTTCTGGCCTACAGAAGGTTATGCTGCCATAAATTGGTTCAGGAGCTAGTGAGATCTCAGGAAAGCCTTGATTTTTCCCTGTGTTATTATGGGATGTGTTAAAGTAAAGGTAAAGGTACCCCTGCCCATACAGGCCAGTCGTGTCCGACTCTAGGGTTGCGTGCTCATCTCGCTCAAGAGGCTGTGAGCCGACGCCGTCCGAAGACACTTCCGGGTCACGTGGCCAGCATGATGAAGCTGCAGCTGGCGAGCCAGCACCAGCGCAGCACACAGAAATGCCGTTTACCTTCCCGCTATAAAGCGGTACCTATTTATCTACTTGCACTTTAAGGGTGCTTTCGAACTGCTAGGTGGGCAGGAGCTAGGACCGAACAACGGGAGCTCACCCCGCCGTGGGGATTTGAACCGCCAACCATGCGATCAGCAAGTCCTAGGCACTGAGGTTTTACCCACAGCGCCACCCACGTCCCTGTGTTATTGTGTTATTGTTTTATTGTGGGATGTGTTATTGTGAGTCAATTTGGACAAGCAGATCTGGCAAAGGAGAGGAGGAGGCTGCTTCATATATGGAGATTTGTGAATAATAATAATAATAATAATAATAATAATAATAATTTATTATTTGTACCCCGCCCATCTGGCTGGGTTTCCCCAGCCACTCTGGGCGGCTTCCAACAAAGATGAAAAATACACTAAAATGTCACAGATTAAAAACTTCCCTGAACAGGGCTGCCTTCAGATGTCTTCTGAATGTCAGGTAGTTGTTTATCGCTTTGACATCTGATGGGAGGGCGTTCCACAGGGCGGGCGCCACTACCAAGAAGGCCCTCTGCCTGGTTCCCTGTAACTTGGCCTCTCGCAGTGAGGGAACTGCCAGAAGGCCCTCGGAGCTGGACCTCTGTGTCCGGGCAGAACGATGGGGGAGGAGACACTCCTTCAGTTATACTGGAAGAAGAAGAAGAAGAAGAAGAAGAAGAAGAAGAAGAAGAAGAAGAAGAAGAAGAAGGAGGAGGAGGAGGAGGAGGAGGAGGAGGAGGAGGAGGAGGAGAAGGAGAAGAAGAAGAAGAAGAAGAAGAAGAAGAAGAAGAAGAAGAAGAAGAAGAGTAGTAGTAGTAGTAGTAGTAGTAGTAGTAGTTTGGATTTGATATTCCGCTTTATCACTACCCGAAGGAGTCTCAAAGCAGCTAACATTCTCTTTTCCCTTCCTCCCCAACAACAAACACTCTGTGAGGTGAGTGGGGCTGAGAGACTTCAAAGAAGTGTGACTGGCCCAAGGTCACCCAGCAGCTGCATGTGGAGGAGCCGAGAGGCGAACCCGGTTCATCAGATTATGAGTCTACCACTCTTAACCACTTCCCCTTTTCTGAGTCCATACCCTGTTTAAACTGCAATCCTAAACACACTTACATGGGTGTAAATCGCAATGAGACTTACTTCCAAGTAAAGATGTTTAGGATTGTACTGTTAGTCATCCAAGACATATAATCAGCCAGCTATTGTGCTTATGAAGGCCAAATTTATTTATTTATTCTATTCAGCATAATTTATATACTACATGATTGTCAGCAAACCTCTTAGCAGAATACAAAAGAATATTTAAATTGTCAATAAACCAGTTAAAAACTATTAGAATTATTTGAAGATAATTAAAATTAAAGGAAAAAAAGATTAAAACACATTGGCATCTACTGTACATGCTTACATGTTTTTAGCAGGCACCAAAAAAATAATAATAATACAGTGAAGTGGCCTTCCTGATGTCCATTGACAGGGAGTTCCAAAGTTTAGGTGCTAAAAGACCTGTTTTCTTACAACTGCATAAATGAGTGTTCCATAGTGGTTGAATGGGCACATATGGGTCAAGCAAACCTGCAAGTAAACAATTTATGATCTTATATACCAAAAGGAACACATTGAACTTGGCTTGGTAACAAGTTGGCAACCAGTGCAGATGTTTATGCTATGTTCCTTAATGCGTGAATTTTCACGAAGATTTGGCAACTTTGGAGAACTGCAGCACAAAACTTAGAGAACTGTTTGCCTATTGTGACTTTAACAACAAACTATGGTGTAGGTGTTCAATAAATAAGCAGTCTTTCGTTAGTCAATCTAGCCTTACTATTTTACATTCTATGGATCTGTTCTGGATCTAAACTCAGCCCTGGTTGTAAAATGAGCATGTATCTTTCCCCCCTAATATCATTCCTGTTACCTTCTTTTCTAAATGCAAACATCATCTTTGTGAGTGCCAGATCTATCCAGATATACTTTTGTGCTTCTCCGGGTGCTTTATCTTGTTATTTGGACCTCTCAATCGTGTTTTTTTAATCCATTTTTATTATTTCTTGTAAGCTGCCCGGAGAACTTTATGTAAAAGGGTGGCATACAAATGAAGAAAATAAATAAACTTTAGAAACCCAGGAAACCAAGTGGCTATTCAGATGCACCCACAAAACATGAAATAAACACACATTATTCCTACCAACCAAATAATAAATTGGAGATTGTGGCCAGAATACTGAAATTGTACCCTATAAGAAGGCAAAACACCAAAGTTAATTATTATGCACTGCTATTGTCTAGTTAAGATGCAAGGAAGGTTTGCAAAAGGGGTGGTGTAACTTCAACTCTCAATGAAATAAAGGGAAAGCTCCATACAACCCCTCCTCTCCTCATCTTTTCCCATCCTGCCCCCCAGAGCAGCAACAAAGGAGAGTCCAATTAACTTTGTGGCCGAACTGACCATGATGCTATCCCTAGAAGTATAAAAGTTCCAGCTAGCAAACACACCATGGTTGGACTGTTGGATTAGGACCTGGGAGACCAGAGTTTGAATCCCTGCTCAGTCCATTAAGGTTACTTTGGGCAAGTCACTGTATCTCAGCTTTACCTTGATCACACAGTTGATGTGGTGATAAAATGGGAAGGGGTCATGTACCCCACCTTGAGCTCCTTAGAGAAAAGGAGGGATATAAATGTGATATATAAAATAAAAACCTTAGGTGGGAACTACAGTAATGCAAAGGGCACTTTGACACCCCAAAGGAGCAATCTGAACAATTTTCCAGGGATCAACTGTTCAAACAAAGCGCATTCAGAACTGCCTTTTGGAAACATCA
Source organism: Podarcis gaigeae (assembly GCF_964106915.1). Lineage (NCBI taxonomy): Eukaryota > Metazoa > Chordata > Lepidosauria > Squamata > Lacertidae > Podarcis > Podarcis gaigeae. Next base: position 33,591,923 of record NC_139682.1, read on the forward strand.
CTTTTTCCAGGAACACTGCCTAGCTCTGCCTGTTTGTCTAGCAAAAGGTTGCTAGTCCTTGGGCTGGGCTGCCTGGCATATCAAATTTCTGTCTAGGGAGGGCCGGACCTTGTGGCTGCAGGTATTTATTGCTGCCCTCCTCTACCTTGTGCCTGGGATCTGGTGAAATGGGAGGCACCATGATCTAAGGCATATCTCAATGTGTAGGCAGGGTGGATTTTGTTAGCTTTCTTAATCAACTATCACCATGTATTAACTATGGTATGCCTTCTGTCCTTGGCTAATACAGTGGTACCTCGGGTTACGAACTTAATTCATTCCGGAGGTCCATTCTTAACCCAAAACCATTCTTAACCTGAGGCACGCTTTAGCTAATGGGGCCTCCCGCTGCCACCGCGCTGCCAGCATGCGATTTCCATTCTCATCCTGGGGCAAAGTTTGTAACCCAAGGTACTACTTCCGGGTTAGCGGAGTTTGTTTGTAACCTGAAGTGTTTGTAACCCGAGGTACCACTGTATAGTGTATATACAAGGAAAGGGATCTTATGAGAAATGTTGGCTAGTTCAAGTGTGCATCAACTATGGAAAAAAATCAGCTTCCATATTAAGGGATCATTAGGACAGGGATTGAAAACAAAATTACCACCATCGTAGTGGTGTTATACAAATCTATGGTGTGGCTACAGTTGGACTATTATGTGAATTTCTTGTTTCTACACTTCAAAAACAACTTTGTAGAGATGGGAAAGGTTCAGAATAGGGAAACAAAAATGATTACAGGGCTGAAGCAACTCCCCTATGAGAAAAGGTTTATTTGGGGTTTCTAAAAAGGTGATTAAGGGAGCAGGACATGGCAGAGGTGATTAAGATTATTCACAGTATTGAGAAAGTGGATAGAGAGACATTTCTCTCTCCCCCCCTCCACCTTACATAATATTAGGAGCCAGCCAGTGATACTGAATGTTAGACAATCTGAGACAAAAAAGGTACTTCTTTACATAGTATGTAGTTGAGCCATTGAATTTTCTTCTGCAAGATGTAGTGATGGCCACCAACTTGGACTGCTTTAAAAGTGGATTTGGTCAATTCCTGGAGACTAAGGGAACAATAACTACTAGCCACTAACCATTAGGGCTGTGTTCTCCAATTATTATCAGAAGTAGTATTCCTCTGAATACAAGTTGCTGGAGACACAAGGCAGGAGAGTGCTCCTGTGTTCCTATCCTGCTTGGGGCTTCCCATAGGCCTCTGGTTGACCACGGTGAGAACAAGATGCTGGACTAGATGAGCCACTGGTCTGACCCAGCAAATCTCTTCTTATGTTCTTTTGTTCTTCAGCTCCAGCAATCTTAGCATATTCTCACTCTGATCCATTCCCTATTTATTTTGTCCAGGCTAATCCATGAATGTCCAAGTCTTGTGTGTGGTCCGCCTGCTGCAGCCTGTGGAGCACATCACTGATCTGCCTTTGTTTTTGTTTTTCTTAGACCATTAACAGAAACTTTAAAAACCATTTCAACTAGGACTTGCTTTCTGCCAACCAAAACAACATTGCAAAGTACATAAGAACAAAAAAAAAGTCCACTGTTTTTATTGCTAGCTTGCCCTGCCTCTCTGAGAAGAAACTGGCTCACTTCTTTCCATCCTAAGAACATGCATCCCTTTGTCATTCAGGCCTCTCCTTGAAAAGATTATAAACCACACCACAGTGCCATTCACTGTTCAGTTTATGTAGTCATGCACTTGTATATGCTTATGTATATTTAACAACAACAACAACAACAACAACAATAATTTTATTGTCTATATGCCACCCATCTGGCTGGGTTGCCCCAGCCACGCTGGGCAGCTTTCATGCACCTCAGAATGCTTTACCAGGATCACACCCATAACCATTCTGGCTTCAGTGCATTATATATGGTAAGATTCCCCCATCCCCTTGCATAAAACATGCCCCAAATTATATAGCCCCAATCCTTAATCATCTTCATTCTTCCCGTTGTCAGCCAGCATTTAAAGTGTCTTGAAAGATAAACAAGTATTTGTAAAGCGCTTTGTTTTTGCTCCACATCTGTCACAGCACATTTGCCCTTAGGGTGTCCATTCAGCACAAACATTTAGCACGTGATGGAAACTGTAACTTCCATTCTAATTATGGATCAGTAAGAGATAGAATGCACAAAAACTGAGTTTCCATGGCACTAGCAGCTTCAGCAAGTGTCTAAAGCTTAGATCAGGCTTCCTCAACCTTGGCCCTCCAGATGTTTTTGGCCTACAACTCCCATGATCCCAACTAGCAGGACCAGTGGTCAGGGATGATGGGAATTGTAGTCTCAAAACATCTGGAGGGCCGAGGTTGAGGAAGCCTGGCTTAGATATTCTAAGCATCATGAGTCCAGGAAGTGGTTAACACCTCACTAAATGAGTGAGTTATGCCCATCACCTTGAAATAGGCAGTGGTATAAGCCCTCCTGAGGCAGCTCTCCCTGGACTCAAAGGTTTTAGAAAACTATCATCCAATTTCTATAAATCTCATCATGGATAATGTGATTGAGAGGGTGGTGGCCATGCTGCTGCAGGTGCATCCAGCCCCATTCCAGTTTGGTTTCTGGGTATTTTTGGGCACTGAAACAGCTTTGGTCACCCTGACCAATAACCAATAGCGTAGCATGGGTTGTCAGCACCCGGGGCAAGGCAAGTAATTTGTGCCCCCTTACCCGTGGATTTGCGCCCCCTAACCCTAACCCCCAGATGTTGCGGCCGGCCCCCCCTGCACCCCCACGCTACGCCACTGCCAATAACCTTTATCAGGAGGGAGACAGGGGTAATGCAGCTCAGCTGGTTCTTCTTAATCTCTTAGTGGCTTTCACAATTGGCCACAGAATCCTGGGGTTCGGAGCTGGAGGCACTGTATTATTAGTTGCAGGGTAGCACTTGCAAACTGCTGTTCAGTCCGATGGCTTTTTGAGCTATGAGGTCCCTTAGGAGTATATTCTGTCTTCCATGCTATCCAACATCTATATGAAACTGTTGGGGGCTGTAATTTGGGGATATGGAGAATGATGTCATTACTATGCTGATGACAAACAGCTCTATCTCTCCATTGCATCTGAATGAGGGAATGCTATGAACGTGTTGGACCGGTGCCTGGAAGCAGTGATGGTGGCCAATAAATTTAAACTGAATCCTCATAAAAAGAAGGTGCCATGGGTGGCCAGTTCTCAGATAACCTTCTCTGGGAGGGGTTCCACTATCCCTGAATGAAAAGGTTGACATCTGGAAGTATTCCTAGATTCGAATCAGAAATTGCAGTCAGAAATGGCCTCCGTGGCTTATGCTCAGCTTAGACTGCTTTACCAGCTACTACCATTCCTGGGTCAGAATTGCCTGGCCTCAGTAGGCCTCAGTAGTCTAGTGACCTCCCATCTGGATGGCTGCAGTGTGCTCTGTGTGAGGCTTCTCTTGAAAATGCTTCAGAAACTGCAGCTAGTGCAGAATGCGGTTGCCAGCTTGGTGAATGGGGTAGCCCAATGTCCCCAAGCAAGAGATGGTGGGCATATGGTACTGTGCCATCAAACAAGTGTTATGTAGGGAGAGAATGTCCGTTTAAGGAAGGCACATTAGGAGACAATAATTTTGACCTAAAGTACCAGTTTACAGGAAATATCTCTTATGCATGCCCCCTATTGCAATTAATGGGATTTTGCACAAGTTTCAGTTCATTTTGATGAAATTTTGAATTATCTGGAGAATTTATCAGGTTCTTTCTGAGGAACAGGGGGAACTGCACATATTTTCTTCTTCAGGTACCCAAATATGCTGAATCTGGGAATAATCTGGGGGGAAATAGATGGATAGATGAATAGACAGATAGATCTGCTATACAGAATAAAGGTAATGTAACATGAACAAAAAAGAAATAACAATAATCTATATTCACTTAATACAATTAATACTTACAATATAAATGAGAAAAGGCACAACAACAACAACAGCAACAGCAACACAGAAAACAACATGGTTCATAGTATCAGGATATTATTCCAGAAGTTGATCAACAAAAAACATTTTCCTATAAACCTACCTGAGACTTTCAGTAACTCCTTGTATAATATTGTGAGTAGCTATCACCCTTATTTTTAAAGTCATTAGAAATTGGAGTGATTTGTGAAATTTTCCAGTGATAACAGTAATAGATATTTATTTGACAAACGAATGTTTAAATCTCGCTCTGTAGCAGGCCAAACAATACCTTACCAATATATTCTTGTTCTTCTTCTACTGTTTGGTCAGCTTTATGCCAATCATAAAGAAAAGTCAATTTCACTGGTACATGATAATACCATGTGATGTTTGGGAATTCAAAACCCTCCTCTTAAATGTTTATAATAAAACGTTCTAGCTGAGAGGCTTATTTAACTAATGACATTCATAATAATCTCTTGTCATTGATTCTGGAAGTGTTTGATCCACACCTGGGGGTGCCTGAAAGTTATAGTATTGACATTCTAGAGCCACATTTTCCCCTTGATAATAGCTACGAACCACAATATTATGAATTGTATTGAGGTAAGCTTTATTCAGAGGAGACCCATTGAAATGAATGGACCTAAGTTAATCATTTCAATGTGTCTACTCTAAGTAAAAGGGACGCGGGTGGTGCTGTGGGTAAAACCTCAGCGCCTAGGACCTGCCGATCGCATGGTCGGCGGTTTGAATCCCCGCGGCGGGGTGCCCTCCCGTTGCTTGGTCCCAGCGCCTGCCAACCTAGCAGTTCGAAAGCACCCTTAAGTGCAGGTAGATAAATAGGGACCACTTACCAGCGGGAAGGTAAACGGCGTTCCGTGTGCTGCGCTGGCTCGCCAGATGCAGCTTGTCACGCTGGCCACGTGACCCGGAAGTGTCTGTGGACAGCGCTGGCTCCTGGCCTATAGAGTGAGATGAGCGCACAACCCTAGAGTCTGACAAGACTGGCCCATACGGGCAGGGGTACCTCTACCTTTTTACTCTAAGTAAAAGTTAGTAGACTACAACCCTATGTTACTGTTTTCTCGTTTGGTTATAACCCAGTTTCTCTGCTTGCTGCCAAGCAAGTGCCTGCGTGTCTGGTTCTGCCTTGCATAATCTTGCAACAATGTGAGCAGCAGTCATTGCCATGAAAGATACCCTACGCTGGAATTCTTGCAGTGAGACTACTTGATACATTCCCCAGGGAATGTAAGGCCTTGCTCAGTCACTTCCTTTATTCTACTGGAACCAAGGCGTTCAGGTCTGTTATTTGATTTGTTTTATGTTACATTTATGGGGAATCTCCTCACTTCCTTGCCCACAGCATTCTGCTCTCAAATTAAAGGCAGCTTGTCCTCTGCTCGCTGCAATTGAGCAATACAGTCCTCCTGGGAAATCTCTGTGGCTTTCAGGTATTATTAGACGAGTCATGTGAAAGCAGCTCCTCGGGAATTGCCACATCTGCGCTGGCATGTTATATTCTGCCCCATCCATGTTCTGAGCTCAGCTGCCTGTAAATTAGGCTTTGCTAATGGCTTTGTTCTCTTTGCCGTGCAGGCAGTCAATGACAGCGAAAGCCACTCAATGCCACACTAAGCAACATGAGAGGAAAACTTTCGTCAGACTTAGGAGTGGCTGTGACATCCACCCAATTTGTCATGAGCTTGGTAGGAGCAGAGAGAGCAAGGAAATAGGATTTTGGTAGAAGGCCAATATGGGCCCCATCTGCACCATACATTTAAAGCACTTTTAACAGTTTATAGTTTGTATAGGGTACTAAGGAGACCCCTATCCCCCTCACAGAGCTTCAGTTGTCAGAGTGGTTAACAGCCAATTCCTCTTCCCAGGGAACTCTGGGAATTGTGGCTCTGTAAGGGGAATAGGGGGCTTCCTAACAACTCTCAACCCCATTAGTAAACTATGGTATCCAGGATTTGTTTGGTGGAAATCATGGCTATTTAAAGCGGTATGATACTGCTTTAAATGCACAGTCCAGATGAGGCCATGCTGTTTCAGTTCAAGTTGGTTCCACACCAGCTCACACTTTTGTGGCACGCTGACTTCATACCACTGTGCAAGACAGGTGATACCTTGGAGCTGACAACATTAGGGCCCTATCTTTATTGTCCAAAACCTGCACAACTTTGAGGACTCAGTTGTAGCATGTATTTAATTCCTTAAAAAATCTGTAAATTCAAAAATGTATACCCTTTCTCCTAGCTTGTGGAAGACAACAAACCAATATTAATTATTACGCAGAGCAATATCAGTGTTCTGGTGGTTGTGATGGTTGTTTACATGACCTACCCAAGTAGGGGACAGCACAATCATTTTGCCTAAATTGCATACACAATGCTTATTCCAAACTGGAACTGTGAAATAATAATAATAATAATAATTTATTATTTATACCCCGCCCATCTGGCTGGGCCTCCCCAGCCACTCTGGGCGGCTTCCATAAAAACCAAAAATACAGTAAAATATCACACGTTAAAAACTTCCCTGAACAGGGCTGCCTTAAGATGTCTTCTGAATGTCAGGTAGTTGTTTATCGCTTTGACATCTGCTCACTGGTTCTGATTTAAAAGAGAGGTAGAGCTGGGTATCATCTGCATACTGATGAACACCCAGCCCAAACCTCCTGATGATCTCTCCCAGCGGCTGCATGTAAATATTGAAAAGCATGGGGGAGAGGACAGAACCCTGAGGCACCCCACAAGTGAGAGCCCAGGGGTCTGAACACTCATCCCCCACCACCACTTTCTGAACACGGCCCAGGAGGAAGGAGCGGAACCACTGTAGGACAGTGCCCCCAGCTCCCAGCCGCTCAAGACGGTCCAGAAGGATGTTATGGTCGATGGTATCAAACGCCGCTGAGAGATCCAGCAGAACTAGGAAACAGCTCTCACCTTTGTCCCTAGCCCGCCGGAGATCATCAACCAGTGCGACCAAGGCAGTTTCAGTCCCATGATGAGGCCTGAATCCCGACTGGTAGGGATCCAAATGGTCCGCTTCTTCCAGACGTGCCTGGAGTTGTTCGGCAACCGCTCGCTCTATCACCTTGCCCAAGAATGGAAGATTTGAGACTGGGCGATAGTTGGCCATTGTGGCTTGCAGTTGGGCAAGTTAGGCTTCCCCCCAAAAAATGTGTCATTTTAAAGTAGGAAACCAAGAGCCACACCTATGGGGCTAAAGAAAGGACTAGGAGCTGGACTGGCTTTTGCTCTTGATTTAGGTAGCGATCCTTGTACTGACAGTTACTGTTACTGACAGTGATGTTTCTTTTTAAGCTGGTGCTGCAAGATATTACACCATGTCTGGAATGTATCACCTTATTTGCAATTCAGAACCCTTTCTCGGGAACTAATGACCAAGAGCACCAAGAGAAGAATGACTTTGGGGGAGCTTTGAGACAACCTGCGATTAAGCACGGCACACATTTCTCTATAACAAGGCCTAAGTCAAAGCCAGAGGTTTGGAAGAGTGTTTTCTGATGTCAGCAAATATTTTAAGCAGATGCCAGGAAGACATTTTACCAGCCTAGGCTCCTTGGTTTAGAGCGGCATCTGCAAATGTTCCCAGTAGGAAGCAACAAAACGAGGCAACTCCCATTGCAGCAAGGAATGCATGCGATGCCCCACCCCATGCTTTTATATAATCACCACTCGTATCTTGCAGGAAGACTTTAACATTATGCTAACTTGATAATATATCACACCATATATTCTTATGGCATATAATATCACTGAGTGTTGAAAATATTTGAACGATAAACAAGCAGGCAGGGTGGACCCTTCATGTATAGTTTTGGTCCTTAGTATTCTAAAGCAGCATCTTGAGTCTCACATTGGTGGAAACAGGGGAGCTGGATCCTCCAATCAGGCATGGCCACCTGGGGCTGGGCACACTTCTAGAGGAAGAGTTTTGACCCCAGCCCCATGGCAGGTCAACTGGGAGAGGTTTCCAGTCTACTCCTGGTAGATAGAAGGGGGCATGTTCTGTCTGGGAGCATGAAGAATATGTGGCAGGTAGGAAATTGAGTTTTTTTTTGTTTTTTTTGAAGAAGAAGATTATGAAGAAGAAGGTGCTTTATTCCCAGGCTTTTCTCCACACTAGTCTTCCAAGTCAAGGTAGTGACAGGCTGAAAGGTGTGGGGAGGGGCAGAGAAACAAGGCTGGGTTTGCAATAATGAGAGCCAACGCCCAGCTTCTGAGCTGGAATGTTGGCATGAATGCCAAGAGCAATATTTTCCCCTCTCCCATAGGAATAACATATTGGTCTCGCTTTCGGGATGTGCTCCTTTTCAAAAGGAACTGGGGAAATTCCCAGAATGTATTCCTCTGCTTTCTGTAACTAGCCTCAGAGACCCAACTCTTTAGGGTGGAAGCTGAGCGCGAGAATTGTTCCGAGAACTGCTGCAACGATTGTTCTCCCCTCCGCCCAAACCAGGGAAGAGTTGTAGGGAAGAGTTCTGCTGCTTCTCTCCTCTGCTGGCTTCCTCTTGCCTGGCTGAGCATGTCCTGATTGAGGGTGAAACAGAACTCACGTGGCTGCCTTGTGACACAACCTCTTGCCGATTTTATAGGATTGGCATTAGAACTTTAATTAGCTGTTTGCAAAGTGCTTGGGAATGGCCAGATGAAAAGGCAGTGTTCTGTATCCATCAAGCAGAGCGTTTTGGCTGATGAGATCAAAGATGGGAAGGAAAGTGGTGTCAGAAGGGAGTTGCTCCTGAAGCAGGCTTTTGTCTTGCAGTGTTGCATGGATGGAAGAAACAAGAGGACTCATAGATGCATCTTGGGTGGAGAATTAATTAGGAAGAATGAGGAAATTAAGCAGTCCAAGGTGGCTGTGCTGGATAACCAGCTAGCAACTGCCTAGTTCTATCTCTAGATTTCTTGAAAACCCTCTTTTCTCAAATAAAAGCACTAACCCCAATCTGGTGCCTTTTAGGTGTTTTGTACTACGGTTCCCACCTGCATGGGGCAGCATGGCTAATGATCAAGGATGATGGGTGTTGTAGTAGTCCACACCATCTGGAGGGCACCAGGATGGGGATAGCTGCCATAGTCCAAACACTGGGTTTAGCACATCATTTCCTCGCAGTCCTCACTTGCCCATCAACATCACAGAGATGAAAAATTAGTGCACTGGTTTCATGTTATACAAACGAGAGTAAAAGTAGAACAGAAAGCAAGCTGACTGCATGACTCGCTTGCGGGAGATCTAGTAGTATATCCTGAATTAAGACTTTTGGAAAGATTAACTTGAATATGCAGGCAACCCCAGACCAAAGCAGCTGCTACCTTTCATGGCTTTTAAGAAGCTGAAATGGTCATATGGTTGTGTGGAGGCTCTCCAGTATAAAGGCAAATGACCTGACATAGATCTGGAGCAGTTATGTTCTCTCTTTAAACCATAACTTTAAAAAGGTAAAGGTAAAGGTACCCCTGCCTGTACGGGCCAGTCTTGACAGACTCTGGGGTTGTGCGCCCATCTCACTTAAGAGGCCAGGGGCCAGCGCTGTCCGGAGACACTTCCGGGTCACGTGGCCAGCGTGACATCGCTGCTCTGGCGAGCCAGAGCTGCACACGGAAACACCGTTTACCTTCCCGCTAGTAAGCGGTCCCTATTTATCTACTTGCACCCGGAGGTGCTTTCGAACTGCTAGGTTGGCAGGCGCTGGGACCGAGCAACAGGAGCACACCCCGCCGCGGGGATTCAAACCGCCAACCTTTCGATCGGCAAGCCCTAGGCGCTGAGGCTTTTACCCACAGCGCCACCCGCGTCCCAAAAACCATAACTTTGCAGATTTGCAAATGGGAATATTAAGATCATTTACTGAAAATTTTGTACAACATAGCAAATGTTACATTTGATCCAGCTTATATAGACTGAAGCTGGTGTAAAGGACCATTTTGCATATTCCATGGTGGCAAACCTGTCTTTGCCTTCTAAAGGCTCAGTTATTGGGAATCTGTGGTGAAACCCAACTGCATGCATAAGGGGGAATGCATAAAATACATGCATTTCTTTGTCAGGGTTCCTACTTCACTCCAGCAAGGCTATTTTTACAAAACTATTTGCCTTTCTAACTAAATGTTAAAAGTTGCAGTTTAATTGGCTGGATATATTCAGTGTATTTTGCAAATTGAACCTATGCAGTCAGAAGTAAGCACCACTGAGTTTAACGGAGCTTACTCTCTCGGGAAACTTTGCACAGGGTTATAGTTTTACTGACCCTTTTAAATTGGGTATTATGCTATATACTCCCCCTCCACTCTCTGTGTGGAATCCACAAAGGTGTCTGCATTTTGGACTCCTTTTTTGGCTATGGGAGCAGTTCCTGCACTTTAGAATTTACCACTACTGCACTGGCCAGTTTGGGTGAGTGATAAAAAGGGAGCTTTCCCCTTCCTCTTTGAAAGATAAGAAGGACCACATTCTGTCAGAGCAGGGTAAGTAATAAGCACAAACACATTTGGTTGATTTTTATTGCTGTGGCTCATTGCTGGTCAAGTTAAAATGGGCAAATTGTCATTTAATTAAATGAATTGACATGCAAACAACAGGCAACAAGTTAGCCAGTGTATAATCAATGGCTAAGGCATTTAAATTTTTCATCTCTGAGAAAGACAGTAGTCCTAGTACATAGCCTTCACACTTTTAGCAAAAAAAATGACTGCTCCCTGTGGAACTGTGTGGATACTGCTGCCAGCAATGTGACCAATTTGCACGTACTTCTGCTACACCAAACCCACAGAGACAGACATGATATAATGCAAATTTGCTTGTTAAGGGGTATTAATTTCTGATAGCATGCTCACCAATACTATCACAACAAAAAGAACACCTGCAGTTGCTCCAGAAGCATAATTGTGGTATTTTTATTAAACAAAATGGGTGGAAATGACTTCTACACATGTGTGCCTGTGTTATGTTGCAGAAACACTAAACATGAAAAACCACAGGCTGTAATGTAGTAGATGTGCAGATGTAGCCTGAGTTCACCCCTTCCTGTTTTTGCTAACACCCCCACTAGCGTCCTTGCATTTTTGTCATTCACATCCACTGGTTAATAATTTAAAGACAAGAAGGTCTCCACGAGAAAAGACATTTGCTTATGATCTGAACCATATACTTTTTCTTCCCCACACCAAGTTTATTGAAGTCAGTTTTGACATTTCATGTTGATTCCAGTCTTACAAAAACTTTATTATGACCATCTAATGTTGGTCACAGTGCACATCTGATTTTTTTAAAAAAAAAATTGGTGCCTTAGCTGAAGTTTTTCATCTGTTTATGCATCCAGGAACAGGCTTTCCCTTCCCACTTAAAAAAAAAAATGAACAGGAGAAGCAAACCACTGTCATGCCTTACTCATTTTTTCAGTGAGAGAAAACAACTAACATCAGAAACGCCAGTTTCTGGCTGCTGCATGTAGCCAGTATTACTGCACTTAGAATGAGTCCCCCTAGTGGGGAAATTTGGATTCTTTTCCTTCCTGGTTGCATCTCTGCTAGGGATGCCAAAGGTTGGATGTTTTAACTTTTCAGATACATGACTGCCTTTTAGTCAGTTTGAATTTATTGTATGTATTTTGCATACTTTTGTTGTACTGATGTGACACCTTGAGACCCTTCTGGTGTAAGGGATCAAAATAATAACACAGCCTGGGTTACGTTTTGAAGCAGGAAGATTTATAATTAGTCCTACCTTTTCTAAAAAAGCACTTGGGATTCTGCATGTATTAGTTCTGTTAGTGAAGCTGAAGTGCTCAGTTATCAATGATGAGTTGATAAACTAATGTACTAATACCCTGAATGGGTATAGTGGGCAGAGAAGCAGCACTGATACACTCAGGCTTTGTGCAATACCATATTGACCCACCTATGGTCCCCCCCCCAAAAAAAAAACCCCTGGCTTGTATGAAATATGTGTGCAGCTTATATTTGCATCAATATGGTAACTATTATTAAGAAGAACCATAGCTCAGTGGTTTATAGGGTCCCAAGTCCACTCCTTGAGATCTCCAGTTAAAGGGTTTTAGGTAGTTGTGTTGGGAAAGATCCCTCCCTCCATGAGGACTGCTGCCAATCCAAGTACTCAGTACAGGGCTAGAAAAGATGATTCAGCTTCAAATGTTTCTGACGATGCTAGTCGTTTATTTAGGTCGTGTTTATTCAGGTTCAGTATTAAGTTTTCACTTGCCTTTGGCCCATAAAGTGCAGTTCCTTGGTAGGGAAAATGCTGAAACAAATGAAAACCTTGCACACAGACTCTTGCACACAAGACGGCAATGGTCTAAGGCCACAATAGCCCCCCTGCCTTCTCCCTGCCCCCACCCAGGCGATCCAATATTATCACTTAGCAATACAATTAGCATTAAGGATCCAGTGTGATACCTGTGTATATTCATCACCTCATATCTGCTTTTCGAACATCAATCATTCAGTGTGCTTTCACTAGACTTTGATGGATTCTGACATCTCATAGAAAATCCACTAAAACAATGGAAATTCTGTCTTGTAGACTGGTAGAAATTCAGCAACAGATATGTCCTTGGTTAATTCTGAGTGCAGACAAAGATTTGGATATTATTCCCTAGAGATGTCTTGTGACATGTCAGTTAAATCTCTCACTACAATATTTTTGCTAAAGAGTCCATCTGCTACTGAACTTGCATTTGACTTATATTTGCATTTGACTTTTTCTGGACTTACTAAACATCTTTTGTTGTTCTTAATTAGGAAACTGGTAACTGAATACTTTTTAAATAATAATAATAGCAAGCTATTTTTCATAGCGTAAGTGAAAAACACAGAGGGCAGATATCTTTGGCATAGGGCCTCATTTCATTGAGACATTTTGAAAAGTATGAGGCTGAAACTCAGTTTTGAGCAAACACAAAAGTATAGTCTTGCTTTGATTCTTGTTGATGAGACAATTGCTGTAGGCCCAGGAAAAAAACTTATCTTAAAACAAACTTTTCTGTTTCAAGGTTAAACTAATCTTGTTCAAGCATCCTATGAATACTGAATAGGTGGCATTGTCCCACTTCAATTCTTTGTTAAGCTTTCTAAAATTATAGTTGGTTAAAACCCAAATGATGCTTGAAATTAGTAAGATATCTCATACATAAAATTTGGTGTTCTTGACAGAAGGATTCCAACTAGTTATAAACTCTTCTACTCCCAATACATTCATAAAGCTCATGTTCTAATACAGCCACTGTGGGCACAGCCAAGCTATTTGAAATTCATTTGCCATAGGGCTGGTTCCAAGTATTTTCTCTCACAATATCTTTATCCTACAAATAAACTATCTCAGCTACACCCCAGTGGACATGAATATAAAATCCATTATTATTGCAGGACTATCTTTCCTTGTCATGACATTCAGAGGGGTAGCCATGTTAGCCAGATGCAGCAGAAACAAAACAGAAAGTCCTGTAAAAGACCAATAAATTCGTTGTGAGGATGTTGACTGTGGTGGCTCACAACAACTTTACTTCCATTAAAGTTAACATATTTCCATTAAAGTCTCAGATAAGTATACAGGGATTCTGCTCTTTGAAGGACCATTGGACAGAATTGCATACATGTTTTCAAAGGGCTTTCCTGTTATGGAAAACTGTAAGGAAAAGAACAGTTGCTGATTTGACCTCACTTGCCTCACCAGATAGAATCTTCAGGCTGCTTAACAGAACAGTAAATATGTATTTTTCAGTAATGGTGTCTGTCTTACAGGAAAACGTTGTCATGCCACAGACGGTGCAAAGCTGGTTCCATGCAGGCCATTCTAAAAAGCAGGTTCTTCCACAGGAAAAAAAAGAGGAGAGAGAAAGAGACATATCACTTGACATTTCTAGATTTTATATGATTAAAAGTGGAAAGTGCACAGAAAGGAATTGCATAGATTAGTTAAAGTCCACTGATTTATTTTTTAAAAAATAGGATGTAGCCTATAAATTGCCTTAACATAAGACATATACACTGATCATCCTAGGAATTAGGACACATGCACAAGCAAATTTGTTTGGTATGTATGGGGTTGGGGAGGGGCACAAGTATACGAAGACTATTCCATGCATTATTGGCTTGCAGGTGCAGGAACTTTATCTTGTATTTTGCCGCTGTAAGCAACCAAAAGAACACTCTGCATTATTGGGGGAAGTCAAAAGGAACTATGAAGGCTCAGAATGAAGAAAGAAAACACTGCATTGAATCCAATGAAGTCACTTCTCCTTCCTGAATGCAACCTCACCTTAAATGCTTTGGAGAGTTGGGGTAGCCCTGAGCAGATTTAGGGGGTAATGGGGGCATATGGGAGAGGAGAGGGAGGGGAAGTGCTGTTGCCTAGGTAAAAGTTGTTCTGCTCACACAATAGCTTCATTGGAATGGTGCCCATTGTGACCTTCATGTCTTGATTTGAAAAATCTTCCAATTTCCTACTTATGTTCTAGTCTCAGCTGTTATCCACTCCCCGTCTTCTGCTATTATTGGGTGAAATCTAATTTCTGCAGGACTGTGGCACAATTCTCAGAAAGAGTCATGATGAGGGAAGGTCACAGGCTGTCATCAAAGGACCTTTTGTCTCATGGGAAGTTTCACTGTGAGGCAATCAACCAAGTAGAGACAGATCAGCAATTGAACAAAACTAATTGCTGAAGCTGGATAGTTTCCTGTTGTTGGGTCAGGATTTGCCAGGGTGCTTTTAAACACTCTGTCCACACCTTAAAAAGTATTGCCACCATAGAATTAATAGCTGAAATCAGGGAAGGGCTCTAGTTTGGACCAATAATATACAGTACCAGTATATAGGGTGGCAAAATGCCCTAAGGCCAGACATTTAAACCTTATTTGCTTCATGGAAGTATACCGAGTGACTGGGATATGGGCTAAGCATGCCACACCCCACCCACTCTTTAGTCTTTACCTTTTATGGTGACTTCAGCTTTGCTGACTGCTTGGCCTAGTTCATTGATGGCCACCACCTTGTACTGGCCTCCATCTGATGCTGTGACTCCTAGGATCACAAGAGAGCAGACCCCAAAGTCATTTTTGCTGAAGAAGGTAGGATCCTGAGAGATATTCTTGCCATCTTTATACCACATTACTTGAGGGACTGGATATCCAGTCACAGCACAACTCATGTGACAGTCAAATCCTAGAGTTACCACATGAGGTTTCAATGGGACAAGGAATCTTGGAGGCTGACTTTGGTTGATCCCCTTGTATTTTGGGCTTCTGACTGCAAATTTACCTGTAAGATGCACAAAATGTAGAGTTAAGGGAGACTGACCATCACACAGTATACTTAACATTCATGTCTCATATGCAACTGGCAATATTGGCTAAAAACGGTGAGGATGCAGTAGTTTCTTTGGCAAAGTTCTGAGGTTCTACCAATAAAAAGTCAATAGGTTTGTTGACACTTTCTGCATGGTACGCAGAACACAATGACCAGGAACTCCCCAAATGACCTCAGACACATGGAGATGCCATTATTTGACCATGCCTACAGTTCATTTTTTTATAATAATCTTTATTAAATTTTTCAAAAGGTTACAAATAACAGAACAGAAAAAGAAGAAGAAGAAGAAGAAGAAGAAGAAGAAAGAAATGAAATAAGAGAAAAATAAAAAAGACCAAAGAAAAAAGAAACACAAAAAACAGCAAAGAAGATTTCCACCTTTTAAGCTCATTTTCTATAACTTCTTTTCAAGACTTCCCCACGCCTCCCCTTATTGTATTCCATCTTCAATTGTTTAATCAAGCAAGTTTTCCACTTAATATCCTAAGACATAGTTTGTTTAAAATCACTTAACCCTAGTTTAATTAAGATAATTTTTTATAATAGAATTAAACTTTAGTTCGTTGTTGTACCTTAGCCATCTATTAAAATATATACCTTAGCCCTATATATAGAAAAGAAGAAGGAAAAGAAAAGAGAAAAGACAAAATAATATACCCTTCCTAAGGTTGCCACTATTTCCCCTCCACCGATTCCCCATTTTTATAATAATATTAATAATAAAACAGAACAAAAAAAGAAACCCCTAATTTTTATACTCCTAAAGCGAAAAAAAAGAAGAAGAGCAGATCCCCTTCGGACTGTTAAGTCCCACCCTTCCCTCCCCGGTTTCCATCCCTATCCAAAGTCCATTTGGTCCATCTTTTTAGCCTGGTGATCTTACGTCCAAAGCACGCAAGTCTCTTTCAGTCCCTTTCAGCCGGTTTCTTCGGAAATCTCTCTTGCTTAACACCCAGGGTCGAAGATACTTTTTCTCGGTGCTGACCATGATTGTTCCAATAAATCCTACTTGTTTACACGTGGTGCTCCAACACTGTTTCCAAGATCTATATGTCCCCATTAGTCCGACTTTCACCTTGGTCAATTTAAGATTCTTCTTAACAAATCTCCAATTCTCTTTTCTCTTCTGTAGGATCTCAGCTGTCCCTTCTTTCAGCTCCTCCTGCTTGGCAGATATCTTCTCCTCCTCAATCTTTTGTTCTTTTTCCTGTCCAGCTGCCTGTGTTTCGAGCAACGAGTCTTTTTCCAATTCAATTGGTGTGTCTTCAGATAACTTCAGGTTTGAGGGGCTCGTAGACAAAACAAAGCCTTTCTCATTCATCTCTAGCAACTTTCCCACGAGAGAGATCAGCTCTTTCAAGTCAGCACGTATTTCCTGTATTCCCTGTTTTAGTTCCATTCTTGTAATGTCCAAAGATCCCCTCTAGAGGGATTCTGGTTACTTAGTGTTCTTTTCCCCTCCGACCCAAAAGTCAGATTTAGTTGTAACAATCTTTCTTTGTTTTCAATATTTTGTAACGATATAACCGGTTAAAGTTTCAACTTTCGATTCTTCCAACTTTGACAGCTAGTTTGACAGCTGTCAAAGGTTTCTATAAATCCTCAGCAGACTCTTGACTCGGGTTACTCCCGGGCTTGAGAAGAATGGTGTTTAATTCAAATAAAATAGACTCCAATCCTCCAGCACATTAGCTTAGTCCTTTTAAATCTGTGGAATTTGTATCTTTATCCAGTCCCAGCAACTCTTCCCGCGACCTTAGTTGACAGGTCCTTGCTTTGAGTTGTTTACAATAGGGGGGAGACGGACTTCCTTTTTTTTTCGGCTCCCCCGCTCGTGCCGAATCCAAAACCAAATATATTGTAATCCAATTTTCAAATTACTCACGGGTAGTTGTTCTTGCTTTTAAGTCCGAATTTGGTAGGAAGAAGTCAGCGCTGACCGGAGAATGGCTTGCGGCTTCGCTCAGCAGGGGAAGCGAAGGACTCACAGCACCACGCCACTCCCTGGCACCCGATCCGTAGCCTTTAAAAAGGCTCCTTCACGAGTCGGGAGGGCGCTTATGGTGCCCGCCGAGTCACCATGTCCACGGGCTCCGTACCCGTGGTTTTTAAGGGTCCCCGTGTCGCCGGCACGGCAAGACCCAATCCCCTGCTAAGCCGATTCCCTCCGGAGCTCGGAGGGAATCCGCCATTAGCCAGTCGCGCCAACCCGGAAGTCATTTGACCATGCCTACAGTTCAGGTCTGCACGTTTCCATTTGGCCTTAGTGTATAGCAACTTAGAAAGCTGCCTAATACTGAGACAGGTCATTGTTCCATCTGTTCCAGATTGTCTCCATTGCCTTGCAGTAGCTCTCTAGAGCAGGAATAGCCAACTTGGTGCCCTCCAGATATTGTGGTCTACAACTGCCTGGCCAGTGGAAATGCTGGATGGGGCTGATGGGACTGAGAGTCTGAAACATCTGGAGTGACTCTGGCTCTGGAGTTTCAGGCAAGAGTCATTGCCAGCCCTAGTATGTCAGAGATTGAAGCTGAGAGCTTCTGCCTTCAAAGCAGGGCTTTTTTTTTCCATCGGAAACTCACTGGAACCAATTTCTGGCACCTCTCAGGTGAATGCCATTGCCATTATAAAAGAACAAGGTGAGTTCTGGCACCTCTTTTTCTAGAAAAAGCTTCAAATGCTTCAAAGCATCATTTGATTTCTTTATATGATACAGTGAATACACAGAGAGTGAACCAACAAGTACTGGTTTACTTTCAAAGCCTGTTTACCCTTTTCCCTGTGGATGATCCAGGGTTGCACTGTTTCAGAGGGCTCGCTGATTCCCATGCAATTCTTTGCCTGAACTCTGAAGTAGTATTCCCGGCCTGGGACAAAATTTGAGACAGTGCACTTGTTGGTGTAAATCAGGTCAGACACCAGTTGCCAAGATCCTTTGTAGGAGTCACGTCTCATGACCATATAATTCAGGGTGCCCTCTCTCTTCTCTGTTGGTGAGGGCTCCCAAATCAGAGTCACCGTGTCAGGGACCTTCTCAATTAGCTGTATAGGACCAGGAGATTCTGGGACATCTGCAAAGTGAAAATAAATAAAATCAGAAGGCAGAGCCCGAATTTTAAGATGGTGCAGTATAATAAGGTACAAGAGTATTGAAAAGAGGAATCATGCCCATAGAATTTAGTCACTCATGCTGATGGCTGTCCCTGATACAGTTAAGTGAAGAAAAATGTATATTGTAAACCTCATTTTAAGGCTTGATACCTGCTGCAATTATACTGCTGAAATGGATAAAGTGGACTGAGGTGGGTAACCAAGAGCTTGTTTTGGTATAGATGGACTATAAAGTCCATTCAGTTCTGGTGCTGAAAAACAAATTCCCAAGCTTAAAATTCTTTCCTTGAAGTATTGCATGTCTTTTACACCAGGCTCTAGTTTGGATTCTAGTTAAAAAAAAAAAAACACACAAAAGGAGATCCCGCAAACCTGAAGTCTGTCCAAATCTACCCTAATTTTTTCCAGGCCAGTTTGACTATGTAGTGTAGCTGACAAACTACTTTCAGATGA
Source organism: Podarcis gaigeae (assembly GCF_964106915.1). NCBI lineage: Eukaryota > Metazoa > Chordata > Lepidosauria > Squamata > Lacertidae > Podarcis > Podarcis gaigeae. The sequence continues at coordinate 33,610,810 of NC_139682.1, forward strand.
CCTAAACTATTGGCTACAACCAGCTACTGTCATCTTTTTGCTTTTGCTGTTGTTGTTAATTAATGGTCAACCTTGTTAAAAGTGAGGCATATAATTACCTCAAAGTTTTCACAATGCTATTGTTAGTCTTAATATACTGCCCACCTTGAGCTGCAGAGGTAAGGAGGGTTCAGCATTTCATTTAAAAGGAATAAAAGCCAGGCAACACTAGCCTGGAGCTTGCTTGTGGAAGGAAGCCAGCTTTCACCCTCTTTGTCTCCCAGACAGAAATGCCCGTTGACAGTTGGTACAGCCATTTTTGTAAACTGTAAATGGAGGGGCTGACAGACTGTGATGCTTGCAGCTGGTGTCTTATTCCATTTCTGACAGTTGCCCATAAAGGACTCCTATGACATGTGATCCATGGTCCTTTTTTGGCATTGCTAAATATGCTGACTTGCAACCTTTCAGTGCCCCCATGGGCTGCATCTCCCCTCATGGACAATAGACACCTGTCTAGCTGAAGGATTATAGAGAGTATGGTATTGAACGAATTTTCCAAAAAAGGGAATTCGAATGCAGATTGCGCAGTTGGAAACGCCTTGCATGTTCTTTACCTAGAACTTGGACTAGGAAGCTGAAAGTCTCTTTATTTCCACGCTCAGTTTGGAGGGTGATGCTATAATGGCCACTGTCAGAAAAGTCAGCTCCTGGGATGATGAGTTGGCTCAGGCCTTCTCTAGTAGCTATTGTGGCTTTTGCGGGCAGAGTAAGACCATCCTTTAGCCAAACCACTTCAAGAGGTGGGGAAGCCTGGTGAACAGAAAAGAGATAGTAAAACTGTGGAAGAATTCAGTTTTTGCAAACTCTGGTATAAACTATCCAGACACAAACCCCCCTGGACTAATGTGCAGGTCAGAACATAGTTATTTTTCAGATTTTGTGCTAAACTTAATTTTGCAATGCACCTTTTGGCTCAAAAATGTATCAAAATCCATTTGAAATGGATATTTTAAGATAAAATACATCTAGAAATGTGTATTGTATGAGAAAATGCATTCAAATATACAAATTTAAATATGTATTTAAGATGTGAATTTTCATGTAGATTTAAAAAAACAAATCAATGGGAGAAAATAGATTTATGAACAAACACATACAAACATGACATAGATGAGAAACAGTCTGAGCCATTATCCCTATTTTTCAGCTTCTGTTTTGACTTGAAATGTTCATTTTGGGCTTCTCAGAAGTACGTAAAGGAATTGGGGGGGGATGTAAAGGCTTGGGGGGAATGAAAAGTGCCGGAACTGCACTCCAGCTGAAAAAAGAAGCCCTGAGTAACAAAATACTGTATACATAGGACAGCGATGGAGAACTTCTGTATTTCCAGAGACTACTTTATTTGCCATACAAAGATCCGAGGGCTACACAAACTCATCATTTCATAATGAAGCTACCTTCCATCCAGTAGTAAGAATCTCAAAGCAGTGGACAACACATATTATGCAGTGCTATATGACATATTTCTGGCACACAAAATCAAAAAGAAAGATGCAATGTTAAATTGTATCTCTTGTTTCTTACAACTTGAACACTACCCCCCTTGAATGAATCTGTAAGCTATATATTTATGAAAAGATGAATGTAAAGTCACACACACATACACACACACACACACACACACACACACAATGGTCCATGTTTGTTTAGCAAAATCTAGAGTGCATCTTGTGCTCTTAGGTTTTTGACCAAAAAAAAGCATGGGAATGGATTTTGTGAATGCTGCACTTCTCAGAAAGGCTATACTTACTTCAAAGGGAATGCGCACACGAATGGCATCCCCTGCTTTTACAATCATGAAGCTTTTGGTGGTGTCCTTTACCAAGAGTTTGGGAGGAACTAAAATGGGGAAAAAATACGTAAGTTAAAGACTTCACCTTGGATTATGCAATATGTTTGGCACTTTGCAAAAATATTGAATGCCTAGTAACACCATCCACTGTAAGTACTTTCAAGAAGCCCTACCCGAGAAGCCCTACTTGACCTGAGAATTTTGTTTCTGTGACAGCAGGATCAGCTTCTACAAGTGATTTAACAACTGATTCTTGAGATACTTTTAAGGTATGATATATTGTGGAAGAACTGCAACTAAATAGATGGCACTTTTGTGCCTGCCAATTATTGGAGGGTTGTGTCTTTTCGCCACAATTTGATTCAGCCATCTGCAATGGCCTCCTTAGGCATGAAGCTCGATCCAAGCTTTCTCAGGTAGACTCCTTCAGTTTCTCTTTTCATGAAAAGCAGGAAGAGCTGCAGTTCAGGAGCAGAGCTTCTGCTTTGCATACAGAAGGTCCCAGGTTCTGTCCCCAGCCCCTCCAGTTAGTGCTGGGAGAGAAACCCATCCAAAACTGCCAATCAGTGGAGACAATACTGAGCTAGATAGATCCATGGTCTGAGACAGTATAAAGTAGCTTCCTATGTCCCTATGAACTGTCACTCCCCAGTCCTCACCACACCAGGTTGGATGCAAAAACATCTTTTGGTGCTCAGCTTTCTTTTTTTCTTTGGGCTTCATGTTCATTCTGATAATCTCAGCAGGTCCTCAGCATGTCTCCACCCCTATTACAGCTTTTGGTTTCTGTTTATAGTACAGTGGTACCTCGGTTTTCAAACATAATCCATTCCGGAAGACCATTCAACTTCCAAAACGTTTGAAAACTGAAGCATACATTCCTGGAAGCATTTCCGTCTGGAAAACTCAATACGGAAGCCGTGTGGCACGTTTGGCTTCCGATAATGGTTCAAAAGCCAAAGCTGTTACTTCTGGGTTTTTGGCTTCAAAAGCCGAAATGTTCGACTTCTGAGACATTCGAAAACCGAGGTACCACTGTATACCCTCTCAAGTTACTGCTAGGGTCATTTCCTCAAATTCACACCCCCTGAGAAATTACAAACACAAGACAACCAGCAATCACAATAGTGAATAGCACAATTCAATTATGTTTTTCTCTCCCCTCACCCTTTCATTTTTGTTTGTTTCTGAAATCCATTCATCACCTTTTATTGCTTCCCTGGCCATCCCTCTAGCATTTCACCATGCAGCTCTTCCTCGATCTGCCATCTATTCCCTATGGTTCATTCTCCACTGCTTTCCCCTGTTCCTAGTCTTCTACTCCTTGGGGAAGTCCTACAGATTTTAGTCTCTGTTTACCATCAATTACCAAAGCGAAAGCTGGACATTATGACTCACCTGTGGGAGGTACAGCTTGGACACAAGTGTCCAGTTCGACAGGCTCGCCAAAACCACCATCATTGACTGCTCTCACTCGTAGGAAGTACATCTCCCTGGCTTTTAGCCCTCTAACTGTGTATGTAGTCATTGGGATTGGGAGGGAATTACACTGGGTCCACTTCAGAGTGTCAGTGTGCCGCATCTCTATAATGTAGCCTTTGGCATGACTTTCTTCCTCTGCTTCTGGCTTCGTCCATGACAAAGAGATGCTGCAGTAGTCAGTACTGATCACTTTAAGATCTCTCACTGCACCTGGTGGTTCTGGAAAGGGGGTGATTCAAAATTCCATTCAGTTTATTTTGTCCTTGTTGTTCAGTTCTGCCTCCCTTGGTTTATCTTTGCTCCCTTACTTTTTGTAATGTGTTAGTGCAGAAGCATAATGTCATGACAAACCCCAGCCCTCTTTCTGGTAACTCTGGCAATCATTCCCTACCCTGTACCCAGTTCACTGGAAATTCTATACCATGCACTTTGTAACAAACAGTAGAATTTGAGTATCAAATATATATTTATATACCAGCATCAAGAGTGGCTTGTTCTCCCTGCAGCGGTACTGCTGCTTATCTTGAGAGTACAGAGAAGGAGCAGAGATTGGAGCAGGTGCACCAGCAGAAATGCTAGGTCTTGGTTGCATTGTTGCTGTCCTGGCCCCATCATAGGGAGCAACAGTGACATCACTTCCAGGCGACTACCTTACCCTGCTGGCCATGCCTGATTGGAACCCATACAGTTTTTATAAGATAACAAGTAGAAATGTCATTATTTGGCCTGCTGTGTCCACCCTCCATATATTTACTCATGGCCATTCCCTAGTGAATGTGGAGCTAGTGATTACTGCTGTCATTTGGTCTTTTCTCAAGCAAAGGGGCACATTTTCCATTACTGAGAGGGGTAATTGAGTACCGCTGCCTGAAACCCATATCCCAATTTAAACGTGAATGATGGCACTCGGCAAATGATTTGTTGAGTAGATGAACACATTGAAACATTTTGTGCAACTCTTCTCTCTCTCCCCACCTCCCCCACCTCTGGTTTTCCTGCGCCATGCCCAGTAGAATAGACTGAATCACTTACTCATGGGATCCCGAGCAAAAGCAGCTTCCGACGGCGCACTAACGTCACCCGCCCCTGCAGCATTAATGGCAGCCACACGGAATTCATACAGCAGACCCTCCTTCAGGTCAGTCACTGTGTACTTCCTGTCTGCAGAATTGAATAACATAATGAGAAATAATTAACCTGCTTTGAGTTTTGTAGTCAACAGATACAGGAGAAAAATGAAACTGAATGTTATTCCTACTCAAAGTGGTCCCACTGAAATTAATGGCCACGACTAACTTCAAGCTGTTAATTTCAGCATGTGAGAAAAACAAAGTTGACTATAACCCAATGAACGTTGTCATGCACTCTTTTTTTTTTAACAGAATGTAGTCCTCTATTAGAAAGAGACTTCTGTTTACACAATCCTGAAATATAGTCACATTATGTACTGACTGAGCTGTCCTGCACTTAGGAGACAATGAAGCTGCCAACAACAGTCATCTATGGGGTTTTTTTTAAACTGTGTGTTGAGAGGGTGGGATTGTTTTTGTTTGTTACTATGGTATGCATTTTTGTGTTTTTATATTGCAAACTGCCCTATGATCCTTGGATGGAGACATAGAAATTAAAAAAATAATAATAATGATTCCAAATCCATTCAGGAAATCATATAGTGAGCATGGTGATGCCACAATATGGAGTCAGTCAATACTGGCTCCGTGTTTGCATTACTGAGAGCAAGGATAATAACGAGACCTTAACCCATAGCACATTCTTCTAACTAATTTACCTAATTATTTCCCCTACTATAAAAAAAGAAAATAGGTATAGAGATTGATGAGAACATTTGTGGTTAAGTTCAGAAGGGAATTCTAATCAACAAAACTATCCGGTGAGAAAGGTTACTTAATTTAGTAACATATTTTAGGCAGGAGGTTCAAAGCCTTCACAAGGCTTTTAAAACATTTAAAATGCAAAACAGTTCATAAAATTAGAATAAAACCAAACAGCTATTTGAGACACCATAAATTGTCAGCAGAAAAGGGCTTATTATAACCCTGCAGATATATTTTAAAATAGTTTCTACAGCATCATCCTAAAAGCATGAAGACCAGTGCCTTATTTTCCATAACACATAACGTACTCATTTTTACTTATTCATCGCTTTTATAAGTCGTCATTATACTTTACTAGAGTTAAATTGGCAACCTAAGAATACATCTCAACATCCCAGTTCCTATTGTAATGCCCTTTAGCGACTTTGCTCTATGACTGCTTACCTGTAATGGGCACATCAGTGACAGGTGTCCAGCTGTTGCTGCCCTTCTTGCACTTCTCAATCCTGTAGCCCAAGATGCGGGAGTTGCCGGTCTTATGTGGTGCTGCCCATGAGAGTGTGACAGCACCCTTGCTGGTACTGACAATTTTGGGAGGAGCAGGAGGACCAGGAAATGCTGGAGGGAATGCAGTTGCTCATTATTTAAACATTTATACTGCCTGTTAAGACAAGAATGATTTCTAACCATAATTTCTAATTCAGCTAACAAGTACCACTAGCAGATGTCCATGCAATTTAGTTACACATCATTGGGGAATATGATGGGATGTTGAATGTTGGCATGGCAAGCTGACAAACAAACATGCAGAAGGGTCCCTGTTACCTTTGGTAGCAGCCATCACTTCATCAGACTCCAGTGCCTCACTGGTACCTTCAGCATTCACTGCTCTCACTTTGAAGTAGTAACTTTTGTCATGTTCCACTTTGTTGGTGGTGAAGACAGTGCTGCTTCCATCGGTCTTCCCCAAGGTCACCCAGGTCTTTCTGCCAACCTGCTGCCTCTCAATAATATAACTCTGGATTGGTTTGCCACCATCGTCTTTGGGGGGCTTCCACTGGATAGTTATACTATTTGTGGAGCAGTCCACAACTTCGACGGGTCCCATTGGTGGTTGAGGCTTATCTGCATGGAGGAGCAAAACAGAGCTTATGGAAAAAGGTCTTTTGTGTCTGCTTGGTATTGGAATGGTTGCCATACCTTTTGAGTTTAGTGGACAAGATCAATGCAAGGATTTACGTATTGTGGATAGAAGTTTTAGGTTGAAGACAGACGCAATATCAAAAGAGAGCTCACAATGACTTCTAGTTCTCGTGATGGCTATTATCTTACCTCCGTGATGATAGGTAGCATGCCTCTGAATACCAGTTCCTGGGGAACAAAAGTAGGTAAGATCCTCCCTCTATTGTGTGGGCAGGTAGTCCCTCCCCTACATGGCCTGGTCTCCTTGGCAACGCTTCCCCCAGGCGGGATTGGACAACTGACTGAGGTAGGCGGAGACCTCCAGGTATCCCACCTGGGGGAAGGCGAAGCCAAGCCTATGCTGATGGAACTGCTCAAGATCCAGGGGCTGCGTGCGTCCACGCAAAGGTCGCCCCCCATTTTATGTGGGGAGCGGTCATTGCCCTCATGTCCTGCTTCTGAGCTTTCCAGAGGCACCTGACGCTAGTTGGCCACTGTGGGAAGTGGGATAACAAATCTGATCCAGCAAGGCTCTTCTTATGCAATGCTGGGAAAATGATCTGTCAGCACTTTTTCTTATACTATTTATCAGTAGTCTACTAATGTTAATATATCGTTCTTGTCCCTGTCCACACACTACTGCTGCTACTGCTTCTGGTTTCACATGGGAAATGGAGTGCTCTGCAGCCATGGTGCTTGAATGGGAGGATGCTGGGCTGCTTCCATCTCAATGATCCTGCAGTAGGCACTGTGATTTCCAACAGGAGGAGGTAGCAGTAATGATCAAGCAAGAGAGCAAGCAGGGAGGGGCAAAAATGTTTTATTTTCTGATGTGCTAGAGACAGGCATTATTATCAAAAAGCATTTTCTGTGCTATGAACAACCTCTCTCTCTCTCTCTCTCTCTCTCTCTCTCTGTTTGTGTGTGTCTGTCTGTCTTCAACCTTAATCAAAATTGGTGCATGCCCTGCGCTGCAACTACCTGCTTATAGACACAATGTACCAATAAATAGGGATGCAGGTGGTGCTGTGGTCTAAACCACAGAGCCTAGGGCTTGCCGATCAGAAGGTCAGCGGTTCGAATCCCCACGGCGGGGTGAGCTCCCATTGCTCGGTCCCAGCTCCTGCCCACCTAGCAGTTCGAAAGCACGTCAAAGTGCAAGTAGATAAATAGGTACCATTCCGGCGGGAAGTTAAATCGCGTTTCCGTACACTACTCTGGTTCACCAGAAGCGGCTTAGTCATGCTGGCCACGTAACCTGGAAGCTGTACACCAGCTCCATCGGCCAATAAAGCGAGATGAGCGCCGAAACCCCAGAGTCGTCCACGACTGGACCTAAAGGTCAGGGGTCCCTTTACCTTTACCAATAAATATGCTCTCTATGCTTCAGCCTCCAAATGTGACACCACATGCAGGCCTTAAAGCCCCCCCCCCTAAAGTTGTCTTATGCCTTATAGCTAAAATACTTGAGGTCTCTCACCTAGAACTACCAGCTTGAGAGTAGCTTCAGAGCTTCCACTCTCATTCTTCAGTTTCACTTTATAATCACCACAGTCCTTCCGATTAGCACTGGATATGGAGAGCCGAGTGAAATTGTCTGAATAGTCAGTGCTGATCCTGGCATCATCCAGAAGTTCCCCTTCATCCTTTAGCCAAGTTGATCTGACTGGCTTCCGGCCTTCAAATGGGATCTTCACTATGGCATTCTTTCCTGCCTTTACTACTATAGGTTCCTTCTTCAGTTTTTCCAGAAGAGCAGAGTCAACATTTGGAGGATCTGCACATAGAAATAAGAGGAACATGAATTAGCCCCAGTATATGGATGCTCTGCGCTTATTATTCTTTTAAATAACCCACGAGCCCACAGGAAATAGTGACGCCTAATATTTTGCCAATGAAGAAGAGTTTGGATTTGATATCCCGCTTTATCACTACCCGAAGGAGTCTAAAAGCAGCTAACATTCTCCTTTTCCTTCCTCCCCCACAACAAACACTCTGTGAGGTGAGTGAGACTGAGAGACTTCAGAGAAGTGCGACTAGCCCAAGGTCACCCAGCAGCTGCATGTGGAGGAGCCAAGAGGCGAAACCGGTTCACCAGATTACAAGTCTACCACTCTTAACCACTACCTCAGAATTCACAGAATTCTTACTCTTTCAAAGTGCACCTCACTGAAAACTTACTGACAACGAAAGTCATTTGTCACTAATCCAAGTATTTGATGTTTTACTGCTGATAGTGTGCTTAGTACAAGTGATGCAGTCTTCACACAGAGGACATACAAACAAACTGTAATAGATCCCAGGGATAGGGAACAGGGTCAGAAGCTAAGTGACAGGTAGCAGGAAGCACTGCAACTGTAATGTAGGGAGTAAAGAAACAGAGGAATAGCAAGCAATGAGCCTAGTCTGATTATTTTTTTTAAGTGTTAGAAATGTGAATTCTCAGGAGGTATCTAAGTGAGTCAAGATTACAGAGCTGCTGCAAGCGCTGTACAACAATGTGGAAGAAGGTACCTAGGTCAATGAGGGGAAGAGAAATAAAAAAGGAAGGGAACATAAACATTTGGACAGCAGGTGGCATGGGAAGAGGTGCCATAGAAATTATGGAAAGGTCATGGGAGAAAACTTTAAGGGCAAGAACTAGATGTGATAGAGAGCCACTGTAGGGAAGTAAGGAGGAAGGGTAATTTGCAATCAAAGCAACAGGGGAGGATTAGTTTAGCAGAGCCATTCTGAAATGACCAAGGTTCTCTCTCTCTCTGCTTTTGAGACAATGAGATCTGGTTTATGTGGATTGTTAATTCAGTGACTTCATCATGCTTTCCAGCACTATGTGTCCCACAAAATCATATAATACTAAGAGCATAATTCAACCAGTAGCAATTTTAGCACCATTTTCTCTACTTGACTTGCCTTCAACAAAAATAGATGCCTCTGTTCGGACTCCTCCAGCTTCAAATTTGTATTTTCCAGCATGGCTATCTTGTACTTCATCTATTAATAGTTTGTGGACTGGGCCCTCCTTCTGAATGGAGATTCCATCCTGGCCTGTTATCTTGCAGGGAGGTAGACAGAAGATAAAGAAATATTCTCTCTCAGAAATTACATGGAACATTACAGCAAACAGATAGAGAGAGTCATAAAGTCAGCTATTTTCTCTAAACTGGTTTTAGACATGTCCCATCTTAGGTTGATAACAACAAGAGGCAAAGTTAGGCATTGTGTTCCTCCTGCTTGTTGTCTGCATTATGGAAGCTTTATTTCAAGATAAAAAATTAAAGTGAAAAAAATGAGTATAAGACTAAAAAGACATTCTTGAGAAGTTTACTGCTTTCAAGTTACCTTGAACCCATCTTTAAACCAAGTTCCCTCAAGCTGGTCATTGTTGAGGCTGCAAGTTAACACAGCTGGTTTTCCTTTTAGTGCATGGAGGTCAAATAAACCTTGGTTGAAACGGGGATGTGATTCTGTGCAAACAAAAGAGATAGAAGGGGCTATTTTTTAGAAAACATCTTTAAAAACATGAGAGATGTTATAAACACAAATAAATGAAGCAGGGACACAATAAATTACAGTAAGCCCACAACTTACATGAAGGTTCGGAAAAAAACATGTAAAACCAGGAATTCTCAGATGACCCTCCACTCACTCTCAGACCACCTATGCTTGCTCTCTGTGCCCTATCTCATTATCTGGTTCTCTGACTTCAACTCTCTAAAGACACTCGAACACTCTCCCAGGGTGAGTACAAAGGCTGATGGGATTGCCAACTGTTGTTTCCTGCTCTCCTGCTTTTTTCTGACATATTTTAAAAAACGTATTTGAATTTTCCCCACATTTTCCCAATTTACATATATATTTTTGATCACCTGCATAAGGTTGTGGTCACGTAAAAAAAAGAAGTGAGCATAAGATGTGGGCTTACTGTGTTCATAAATATATAATTACCTCTCACATCCTCTTCAAGAAGACTTCCTCCTCTCCCTTTCCTGTCCCTGGTTCTTGAAATATCAGATGAAGTAAGTTGACTGGCATCTAAGTCAGACAGCTGTCTTCTTCTGTCACCAGCATGGGTTCCAGCGTCAGAAAGGCCAGAAGACTGTCCATAGCCTAGGAACTCTTCACCAGGAATGCCTGACATGTTCTCATACAGGGATCCATCAACACCTCTAACTCCTGGACCAACACCAAATCCACCTAGCCTACCATCCCTACCATCCAACCATCCTTCACCACTAAGACCACCAGGACCAGTTTCACTAACCCTGCCATCCTTACCTATCCCTCCTTCACCATAACCCTCACCTGCTACACCAGCTCCACCAAGTCCACCAATGCCTGGTCTACCTGGCATTCCATCCTTACCATAGAGCCCACCAATGCCACCAGCACCACCAGGTCCGCCAGCACCAGGTCCACCTAACATACTATCCTTGCCATAAAGTCCACCAACTCCACCAGCACCACCTACTCCACCAGCACCACCAGGTCCGCCAGCTCCACCTAGCATCCCATCCTTGCCATAAAGTCCCCCTACTCCACCAGCACCACCAACTCCACCAGCACCGCCAGGTCTGCCAGCACCAGCACCAGCTCCAGCTCCAGCTCCAGCTAACATACCATCCTTACCATAAAGTCCACCTACTACCCCAGCACCCCCAGCACCAGCTCCACTTAGCACCCCATCCTTGCCGTAGAGTCCACCTACTCCACCAGCACCACCAGCTCCATCTAGCATCCCATCCTTGCCATAGAGTCCACCTACTCCCCCAGCACCGCCAGTTCCCCCAGCACCAGCTCCACCTAGCATCCCATCCTTGCCATAGAGTCCACATACTCCACCAGCACCGCCAGCTCCACCAGCACCACCAGGTCCGCCAGCACCAGTACCAGCTAACATACCATCCTTGCCATAAAGTCCACCTACTCCACCAGCACCACCAGGTCCACCAGCACCAGCTCCACCTAAAACACCATCCTTGCCATAAAGTCCACCTACTCCACCAGCACCACCAGGTCCACCAGCACCAGCTCCACCTAAAACACCATCCTCACCATAAAGTCTACCTACTCCACCAGCACCACCAGGTCCACCAGCACCACCTACACCTAAAACACCATCCTTGCCATAAAGTCCAACTACTCCACCAGTACCACCAGCACCAGCACCAGCACCAGCTCCACCTAACACACCATCCTGACCATAAAGTCCCCCTACTCCACCAGCACCACCAGCACCAGCACCAGCTCCACCTAACACACCATCCTTACCATAAAGTCCACCTACTCCACCAGTACCACCAGGTCCGCCAGCACCAGCAGCAGCACCAGCACCAGCTCCACCTAAAACACCATCCTTACCATAAAGTCCCCCTACTCCACCAGCACCAGCTCCACCTAACACACCATCCTTGCCATAAAGTCCCCCTACTCCACCAGCACCACCAGGTCCGCCAGCACCAGCAGCAGCACCAGCACCAGCTCCACCTAAAACACCATCCTTGCCATAAAGTCCCCCTACTCCACCAGCACCACCAGGTCCGCCAGCACCACCAGCAGCAGCAGCACCAGCTCCACCTAAAACACCATCCTTGCCATAAAGTCCCCCTACTCCACCAGCACCACCAGGTCCGCCAGCACCAGCAGCAGCACCAGCACCAGCTCCACCTAACACACCATCCTTGCCATAAAGTCCCCCTACTCCACCAGCACCACCAGGTCCGCCAGCACCAGCAGCAGCACCAGCACCAGCTCCACCTAAAACACCATCCTTGCCATAAAGTCCCCCTACTCCACCAGCACCACCAGGTCCGCCAGCACCAGCAGCAGCAGCAGCACCAGCTCCACCTAAAACACCATCCTTGCCATAAATTCCACCTACTCCACCAGCACTGCCAGCTCCACCAGCACCAGCTCCACCTAATACACCATCCTTGCCATAAAGTCCCCCTACTCCACCAGCACCACCAGGTCCGCCAGCACCAGCTCCACCAAGCATTCCATCCTTGCCATAAAGTCCACCCACTCCACCAGCACTACCTACTCCACCAGCACCACCTACTCCACCAGCACCAGCTCCACCTAGCATCCCATCCTTCCCATAAAGTCCCCCTCCTCCACCTGCACCACCATGTCCACCAGCTCCAGCTAACATACCATCCTGGCCATAAAGTCCACCTACTCCACCAGCACCACCTACTCCACCAATCCCACCAGGTCCACCAGCTCCAGCTCCACCTAGCATCCCATCCTTGCCGTAGAGTCCACCTACTCCACCAGCACCACCAAGTCCGTCAGGTCCAGTTCTAGCACCACCCATTCCACCAGCACCACCACTGCCTAAGAAACCATCTTTCCCATACAGTCCACCTACTCCACCAGCACCACCAAGTTGACCAGCTCCAATTGGCAGACCGTCTTTGCCACAAAGTCCACCTACTCCACCAGCACCATCAAGTCCACCAGCTCCACCTAGAAAACCATCTTTGCCATAAAGTCCACCCACTCCACCAGCACCCTCAGTGCCAGCTCCACCTAACATACCATCCTTGCCATAAATTCCCCCTACTCCACCAGCACCACCAGCTCCACCAGCACCAGCTCCACCTAGCATCCCATCCTTGCCATAAAGTCCCCCTACTCCACCAGCACCGGCGGCTCCACCAGCACCAGCTCCACCTAACATACCATCCTTGCCATAAAGTCCCCCAAATCCCCCAGCACCACCAGCTCCGCCAGCACCACCAGCTCCACCTAACATACCATCCTTACAATAAAGTCCACCTACTCCACCAGCACTGCCAGCTCCACCAGCACCACCTAACATACCATCCTGGCCATAAAGTCCCCCAAATCCACCAGGACCACCAGCTCCACCAGCCCCAGCTCCACCTAGCACCCCATCCTTGCCATAAAGTCCCCCTACTCCACCAGCACCACCTACTCCACCAGCACCACCAGCTCCACCAGCACCACCTAACGTACCATCCTTACCATAAAGTCCACCTACACCAGCACCACCAGCTCCCCCAGCTCCAGCTCCACCTAGCATCCCATCCTTGCCATAGAGTCCACCTTCTCCACTAGCACCACCTGCTCCACCTAGCATCCCATCCTTGCCGTAGAGTCCACCTGCTCCACCAGCACCACCAGCTCCACCTAACATACCATCCTTCCCATAAAGTCCACCTACTCCACCAGCACCTCCAGCTCCCCCAGCACCAGCTCCACCTAGCATCCCATCCTTGCCATATAGTCCCCCTACTCCACCTGCACCACCACCTCCACCAAGCATGCCATCCTTACCATAAAGTCCACCTTCTCTGCCAGCACCGCCAGCTCCCCCAGCACCAGCTCCACCTAGCATCCCATCCTTGCCATAGAGTCCACCTACTCCACCTGCACCAGCTCCCCCTAGCATCCCATCCTTGCCATATAGTCCCCCTACTCCACCTGCACCTCCACCTCCACCAAGCATGCCATCCTTACCATAAAGTCCACCTTCTCTGCCAGCACCGCCAGCTCCCCCAGCACCAGCTCCACCTAGCATCCCATCCTTGCCATAGAGTCCACCTACTCCACCAGCACCACCAAACCCAGCTCCTGGCCCACCTGCTCCATTAAGTGTGGAACCATCTGAAGTTTGCAGTCCACCTGCACCTCCAGATCCAGTTCCTGTGCCACCTAACATAGCATCTTTACCATGCAGTGAACCCATGCCCTCCAAACCACCCATTTCTCCACTAACACCATATCCAGTATGTCCCATATGTTCACTACTACCACCAGCAAATCCAGAGAACTCATGCCCTTCTCCCATGTCTGTCCCCACCCCAGAAAACTGTCCCATCTTCCCATCTCTGTTGGCTCCTCCTCTTCCCAAAGACCCATCTTTTCCTAAGGAACCATAAGATTCTCCTTCGCCAGCTTGGCCATTCTTATACTGGCCATCCTGCTCATCACGGCCTTGTCCTTGACGAAGTTTCTTTGCACGGTCTTCATCTAGCTGTTTCTTCCGCCATCCAGTTATATCATCACTATCTCCTTCAGTCTGTTTTCTCTTTCCTTTAGCTGCATTGTAAACATATTGCTAGTCAGCTTAAACTAGTTCACAGCCATGTACAAGAAATAAATGGGAAAACAAGGGGAAAACTAATGTAGTGCAAAATAATTCTGTTATAATCAGAACCATATTAAGGGAATAGATGTGATCAATATTATGCATGAATTTTGTTAGTTTGTTTTAAGTGAAGGAAATCACCTCTTATTTCCAAATAGTTACTGGCATTAACAAAAACAACCAAAATGGCAATATAGGCCACAAATCAAAGTCATGCCCATTAGATTGACTCATATCTTTAACAATGGTATGGACAAGTGAATAAAGGTTAGGGAGTATCAACGAATATTGGCTATGGCAACTAAAATGGGTCCTTTATCTCTCTTTCTGCTAGTGTTGGAGACAGTGTGCTAGTATAGATGAACTGTTGGCGCTTTTACAATTTAAAAAAGTTTTCTATAGAACTCCTTTCCTTTAAAACAATGACATTTCTAATACATGTTAAACATGCTAGACAGGAAAGCACAAGCACAATTAAAGGATTGCTATTTAAAGGTTCTGGTGTAAGAAATGATGACAATAGGCCAGAAGGTTTCTTCCAATATCTATCCCATTTAAATCAGCCTGCACTCCATAGTTGGGCGCTTAGCAATCAGTCCTTGGATGTAGAACCCTGAAGTGCTGCTATGAGGGAATGGGGCACCCTACTTCACAATAGATTATAGTGTGAGAAATCAAGATTAGATCACCACTCACATTCAACCTCAAGCCAGGCACTTGAAGAGCGGTCTCCAATATCAATGGTGTAAGTCCCCTTGTCAGAGGCCTGGGTGTTTTTGATGATTAGGCGATGAGTTAGGCCATCTTCCGAGACCGAAATTTCATACTTGTCATTGGACTCTAGAATACGGTCTCTGTGCAGCCACGTAGCGTTGGAGCAGGGTTCGT
Source organism: Podarcis gaigeae (assembly GCF_964106915.1). Taxonomy (NCBI): domain Eukaryota; kingdom Metazoa; phylum Chordata; class Lepidosauria; order Squamata; family Lacertidae; genus Podarcis; species Podarcis gaigeae. The sequence continues at coordinate 33,626,150 of NC_139682.1, forward strand.
AGAGAGTGCACTGAAAGACAGCATTTCCTTGCTCGTGGCATCTCACCTCACCAAGAGGATAGCGAAAACTTACTGGGATGGCTGCAATACCAAATTGATGTTAAACAGACATGCAACAGATTCTGACCACAGGGCAGCTTTGGAAGAGCAGTGAGATGGATGGAATGTGGGGAAACCCAGTTCCATTCAGCAGCGAGTGAGGGCTTAGTATCTGCCTTCCAAAATTACCCAAACAAATGCTAAAACCTGAACAGAACTTCCAGCCCTGATTTGGCAACAAAGCACCCTGATAGCCTCATAAGGACTGCATGTGAAAACCTCCGAGAAATTTATCTGCCCTTATTTATGCAGCAATTTTTAACCCTCAGAGTATACATTAAAGCTTGTGAGATGTTCTAATGTCAGCTGGGGCTCCATATCTAGACTGTAGCTAGGTGCTATCATGTTTTTGTTTTTTGGTAAAATGAGGTCTTAAAACCTCATGTTCGATAAAATATGCACAATTATGCAATTAGAAATCAGCCCCTTCTGCCTTCTAATCAAGTTCTCAGCCTACACAGCATCTTTCTATTAAAGCTGAGCTCAGTCACAAAAGTGAGAGCTGCTTCACATCTTATGAGACATTTGATCCAACATGCGTATAAATCCCTGGCGTGTGTGTTTATGTATATGTACATCAAAAAGACACAACTGATACATGTTATAGCCTTAAAAAGACTAACGCGTGAAGAAGCCCTGAGGCCTTAGTTTGAACATTTGTTTTATTGTTAATTTTTGTTGTTAATTTTTGACACTAGTCAGGTGGCAATCCTATGCATTCTGCAACCCTGAGGGTAAACACATTGCTTCTGAGAGACCATGCATAGGATTGAGCTGTAACTTTGAGATTTAATTACAGCTGAGACTAGGGGTGTGCAAGAATCCCCCTGGTAGTTATTTCATTTTTGTTATTAAGCCCTCACTCATTTAGTGATTCATTCATTAATAATCACTCATTTTCATTATTATTTAATTCATTGTCATTATTCTCATTTGTTCTTGGCTTCCCCCTGCCTTCTATGGGACATCCAGTGGCACTTCTTCTCCTTGTTACTCTGTGTTTTCCAGTTGGTATGAAAATATCAAGCATTTCATTCCCTTTCTAAGGAATCAGACCTTAGACTCAGACCTGCTAAATTTCAGACAGACAGGGAAAAGGGCCCTGTTTCATGATCAGACTATGTATCAACTAATATCTCTCTGTCAAACTACAATGGTACCTTGGTTCTTGAACTTAATCCATTCTGGGAGTCCGTTCAACTCACAAAACTGTTTGAAAACTAAGGTGCAACTTCCAATTGGCTGCAGGAGCTTCTTGCACTTAATCGGAAGCCACATCAGACATTCAGCTTCTGAAAAACGTTTGCAAAGCAGAACATTTACTTCTGGGTTTGCGGTGTTTGGGAGCTAATTTGTTCGACAACTAAGCCATTCAGGAACCAAGGTACCACTGTACAAATCATTAACTCATCCACACTCTTGCTTCTCCCATGCCCGGAAAGCGTGGGTCTGGGTGGTTTTCTGCTTCTCCTGCACTTTCTAAGCATGGATCTGAGTGGTTTTGTCCTTGTCCATTCTTTAGTGATAAATCGGAGAAAACATGATTGGCATTTGCTCCAATTTAGCAGTGAAGACTTTGCATTTTTCCAGGGGGAAACAAGTCTGGATGAGCCCTTTGGAAATGCAGAAGTTAGGAAAACTACCACACCTCAACCAGTAATCTTCATCTGATCTATACCTGCTGTTAGTAGGAGATGAATGGTTCCAAACAAGTCATAAATGAGCAATGAATGAATATATGACATTTGGAATTCATCCAGAACTCTGGCATTTGTTTCTTTACTAGTAATATCAAATGAAATGAGTGGTCCCCATTCATTTCAATTTTTTTCCATATGCTATGAAACAAATGCACACCCCCTCTAGGTTCTGTGCACAACCCCATGGTCACGAAGCCTTACATTCTGCTTCCAGCTCAGTTGAGAAAACATCTACATCTTCTACTTTGATCTGGTACACGCCAGCATCTTCTGGCTGCAGATCGTTGATGATAAAATTGTACTTTTTGCCAACCTGTCGCAGGCAGTGCTTTGTGTTTTCACTGTCAAATCCAAAATTGATCATCTGGCCATCCTGAAGGGAGGAAGGAAAGAGAATAAATTCACAGGAAGATCGGAATCATCTTGCAAACAATATAAACCAAAGTCCAAGCAAAATGATCCTTGCAAATGTCCATTTGCAACAAATTGACAGGTGACAAAGATTTGAAGCCACTATAATTGGGAATCATTGGTGGCCCCACCAAAAAAACAAGCTAACCAGGGATTTAAAATGAACACGGATATGTAAATATTCGTAAATATTGAGTTTTGAGAATTTGGGCTGTCAGCATCAGGAATAGGTATTCATGAGAACATAAGAAGAGCCTGTTGGATCAGGCCCATGGCCCATCTAGTGCAGCATCTTGTCCTCAAAGTGGCCAACCAGTTGCCTGTGGGAAAGCAGCAAGCAGGACCCACCCAAGCACTGTTAGTTTCTGTTTTGCCACTGAGCAGCTGCTTGGAGTAACAGGACTCTGTTTACATTCCAGAGACCTTCCAGTCTCACGGGAAACGAGACAGGATGTGACGTTAGTGGTTTCCTGTTTCCTTTGTTCCTTTGTTCCCTTGTTCCCTTGTTCCTTTGTCCAGTTGCTTTCTGCTTCCATAGAGAGAGGGTGTCTTTTCTGTCTGCATAGCTTAGAAATAAACTCTTTATAATGTAGCCCAAACCTCTCGTCTCTTTCCTGTGCTGGAAACTCTGCTGAAGAATGTGCCTTGGAACCTCATCAAAGGCTCAGGTCATTAAACACGTCGGGAGGTGATTCCGAAGACTCGGAGGAAGAAAATGAGCTTTATCAGCTTGGCCGAGCAGAGATCCCGACAAGCACAACATCACTTTCTTCTGCTGTTTCCAGCAACTGCTATTATTGCCTCTGACCATGGAGGTAGAGCAAACCCATTGATAGATCCACCATAAATTTATCTAATCCTCTTTTTTTTGTTTAAATCGTTTTTATTAATTTTCCAATAAAAAACATCCAATTAACATATCAAGTAATAATCTAATAAAAATAAAAAACTGAAATAAAAAAGACCAAATTATCACCCAAATTATAATTATTAATTTTTCAGGGCTTCCCATAGTCTGGACCTTGAAGTGTATCTCCAAATCTCAATCCTGCCTCTCCTCTTTGTTTCCATATTTTCCACATCTCGATTTTAACGCTATAATAAGCAGCCAGGCACAACATGAGGAGATTTCACCCCTCCCATATCCAAGAATCTCCTGATGAGTCTGCTGATTCTCCAGAGAGGAGGCGCGGTTTTCTACTCTCTACTTATTCAGCTCCAGCACCACATCAAAGAGTCAGTCAGTCAGTCAGTCAGTCAGTGTGTCGGAGAGAGAGAGACTGAGTGTTACAGATTGTGTGTAGAGATAAGGTTGCTGCTAAGAGCAGCTGCAGACACTCAGTGTAGTGCAGCATTCATTTATGCTTAGACCTCATTAAGCTCTGTATATTGTTGTATATTATAGTTGTGGATAGGATAAAGAAGATATTCTACAGAGCTGCTCTCCGAGTCGTTTATGCTCTGCTATACTCTGCTGTGCAACGACTGTCTTCTTGTTGGAGTGAATCCGGTGCTCACAACTCTAAGCTGTGAGTCCACAGCACTTTGACCTGTTCCTGTGCAGAAGGTGGTCTCTGGAAGTGCTACCCAGCTCGCCTAGCCCAGTCAGGGCTGAAGTAGATGAGTCCAGTTAGTGGCACTGGCTCAAGGGCGATGCTGACACAACAAGCACTTTCTTCTGCTGTTTCCAGCAACTGCTATTATTGCCTCTGACCATGGAGGTAGAGCAAACCCATTGATAGATCCTCCATCAGTTTATCTAATCCTCTTTTAAAACCACCCCAGTTGGGAGCCATCACTGAAAGTCTCATTGTTTAACTATTTGTACCCCATCCTTCTGACTAGGTTGCCCCGGCCACTCTGGGTGGCTATGTGCTACATGAAACAGTACTTTCTTTTATTTGTCCTAAATCTTCCAACATTCAAGTTCACTGGATATCCAATGAGGACTAGTATTATGAGAGGGGGAGAAAAACTTTTCGCTATCCAGTTTCAGCATAACATGCGTAACTTCTGTCATGTCACCTCTTACCTTTGCTCTAAACTAAAAGGCCCAAACACTACCTCTCACCATAGGAGAGTTGTTCCATCCCCTGTTCTTTTTGACTGCCCCTTTCTGAACCTTTTCCAACTCTACAGTATCCTTTTGGGAGATTGTTGTGTCATTGTTACTCCTCCTAAAGAGGAAGATGTAGGTGCTGTGCTTTCACTTTAACACATTCCCTTCTGAAATTTGTTTATACTGTAGGACTATATATATATACTGTATAGTATACCATGGAGTCAAGCAGTGCTGCTATACATTTCTCGGTTTCTCTCCTGAGCTACTTAGGTCCAGTTCAGCCCAAATGTCTGATATGGTACAACTCCGTGACTTGACTTAATCTTCCTTACCTTGTATAGGTAAATTCTACTTTCCGGATTTTTCAGTTCCATCTCTAGATCAAATGAAGCATTTCCTTGCACCTCATTGACTCTGACATGCCTCAGGTTTCTGAGGTTGAGTAGATACTGTAAAGAGCAAAGAGGAGATAAAGCACAGGGATATAATAGTGGATTTCAAGGACTATTAACACAGCTTAAATGGGGTACCACCTGTTCTGAAGACAACCAAGTCAATTATTTCAACAGCAGCAAGCAAGATTACCATTTCAATGCTTTTTAGATAAATCTAGGTGTTCTCCTTTCTAAGGAGAATGTGCTGTGGAAAACAAGCCCAAGCCTTGTGGCAAGTTCACTATAATACTCAGAGCCTTGGCAATAAAGTTTTAAATTTCACCTGGAGATCTGTGACTGGGTCATTTAATCCGTATGGGACCTTCAGAAAAACTTACTCAATTCTGAATTTGTGACACAGGTAACGTCATAATTCAGCGGTAAAGCATCTACTTTGCAGGCAGAATTTCCTAACAACAGTCCTCAGGCATCTCTAGATAGGACTGTGAGAGATCCCTGCCTTCAATCTTGAGGAGCTGCTGGCAGCCAGTGTAGAAAATACTGAGCCTGGTGAACCAATGAACTGACTCAGTATAAGACAGTTTCTTCTTCTTTCTATGAAATGCAACAAGATGAGGATTTGCCTCCCTAGACTCTGGCGTTAAAGAAGTAGCCTTACCTGTGCCTGCTTGTCCTCTCTCTCCTTCTTCATCTCCTGAAGCTTCCTCAGCATCCCACGGAAGTCAACAATGCCATACTTCAGGCAGATCCTTTCATAATCTTTCTTATCTGCATTCAGCAATAATTGCCAGATCTGTTCCATATCAATTTCCTTCTTTGGAGCTCTTGAAGGTGTTCTGAGAGAGTTAAGTACCAGGAAGAAAAACCCTGATTATATGTGAATAGCAGGAGACATCCTTCTCAATATGTATATGTGGTGGGGTGTTTTTTGGGGTGGGGTGGGGGGTTGCTTTTCATTCCAAACCCTCTTCAGAATATGAGGCAAATCCACTAGGAACATACTAGTAGGACTCCATTTGTTTTCTTTAATGACACCAGATACAGCCTCCTCTGTTTATGATGGGGATGTTTGCAGCTAATGGCAGAATTGCACTCAGCGGGTGGCATTATTAAGTACAATACATTCTTTCTACAAGCTAAAGTAACTCTGCATTGGAACATCTTACCTGGGGAGATGTTGGGCCTCCTACCATTTGGAATCATGAAACAGTAATTTATCAAGAAGATGATTTAAGCCTATCTGTACACACAGTATTTATTATTCACTTATTACATTTATAGTTCCCTTTTCTTCCATGGAGCTCACAGTTTACCCCTTCCTCATTCTATCCTCACACAACCCTGTGAGGTAGGTTAAGATGAGAGACTGCGACTGGCCCAAGGTCACCCCATGAGCTCCATGGCTGAGTGGAGATTCAAACTCTGGTCTCCTAGGTCCTAGTGCAGCACACTAACCAATGCACCCCACTGGCTCTCCCCTTAATATTAATTTTACGATCTTAAACAAATGGTAAAACCAGAAGACCACATTGATGTCCTACCCTCCCACCCCCAAATTTACTTAAGCAAAAAGGTTATAACTTCAGGAGAAAGAGATAAAAAACTGCAAAGCAAGACCAATTGTATAAGGAATCATACACTACTGACAGCAACATCTATTGAGGACTGATCCCTATTACTGTCAGAAGCAAGATATCTGCTTAGTATATACTGATGTTCATGAACATTTTCTGCAGAATATCTGTTTATATAACACCCTCTGCAAGTGGGACTTTGTCAGCCATTTTTTGGAAGACAGGGACCCCCTTCCCCCTACTTTATAAAACAACCTGTTCTTGAAAACACTCACCGTTTCTTTAATGTTTTTCTGAAGTCCTGCAGCTCCTTCTTCAGGTCTGTAAGATTTTTTAAAGAAGAATTGGCATGCAATGAAAATGGGGCTTCCTTAAGAGCTTAATAAGAGCGTTGATGTGGTCGATGTATTATCAAGTGGCAAAGTCTTGGCTTGAGAGCCTCCAGACCGATGCAGCTTACCTGTCTGTGGTGCAGAAGAAGTCTGCTTCGCTTTCTTCTTGAAGCCGACTGATCAGTTACGGCAAGAGAAGAAAGGTGAGGAGGGAGAGAAATCAAGAGGGAAGGAGAATTCCTTAATTAGCCATGTAGTTGCAGGAATGCCTCCTCTAAGCATTGACAGTTGTTACAATTTAGATGTTAAGCACACTCAAGCCTCACAGAATTCTTAGGGCTTAAGTGTACAGTTCATACTTATACCGACTTCAGTGAGACAAGCATGGTTCTCTTTGTATTTGTCGAACTGGGAAATGCATCATCTATGTTTCTCATTTAAATATTCTATTAAAACATGACATTCAAATGCCTAATGGCAATTACAGTAATAGAGAAAGCCCTTTGTTGGCCTGTAGATTTTAATGGGTATCTTTCATGAATAAGAATACCTATAGTTGCATTATACATATCATACTGGATATTTTTTTTTTCTTTCTGAATGGCAGCAGTTCTCCAGGGTCTCAGGTCACTCACATCATTTGCTTCCTGATCCTTTAAACTAGAGATGCCAGAGGCTGAACTGGGAAACTTCTCCATGCAAAGTTATGTGCTCTACCACTAAGTTATTGTCCCTCCCATACTTATTATTTGCATTAATAACGCCATCCTATGCATACCACAGAGCCTAGGGCTTGCCGATCAGAAGGTCGGCAGTTCGAATCCCTGTGACAGGGTGAGCTCCTGTTGCTTGGTCCCTGCTCCTTCATCCTAGCAGTCTGAAAGTATGTCAAGTGCAAGTAGATAATTAGGTACCTCTCCGGTGGGAAGCTAAATGGTGTTTCCATGCGCTGCTCTGGTTTGCCAGAAGCGGCTTAGTCATGCTGGCCACATGACCCGGAAGCTGTACACCAGCTCCCTCGGCCAGTAAAGTGAGATGAGTGCCGCAACCCCAGAGACATCTGCGACTGGACCTAATGGTTAGGGGTCCCTTTACCTTTTTATGCATACATACTCAGAAGTAAGTCTCATTGTACTCAGCGGTGCTTTCACCCCTGGTAAGCATGTTTAGGATTGCAATTTAAGTAATAGTTGGTCCTCAGTGCCAAAGCATTATTGTTTAGGCTGACAGCAACATGCTACCTTGACTAACCTACCCTGTATGATCTTGAGACCAGCAGTGCAGGTGGCTTCCCCATACTCATTCACAGCGGTGCAACGGTACAAGTCAGCATCATCCGCAGTGATTTTGTTTACCTTTAAAGAGAAAAGAGAAATGGAAATCAGTGCAGAAAATTGATTATTGTTGTATTCGCTCAGGTCCTGCTTGCCGGTTTCCCACAGGTGTCTGGTTGGCCACTATGGGAACAGGATGCTGGATGAGGTGGGCTATTGGTCTGATCCAGCAGGCTCTTCTTCTTCTTCTAAGATGCTCCATTTTTAGGGAGAAGATTCACCAGTCCTTGACATTTTACTGCGTTAAAGATTAAACAGTATATTCACAGGAAGCTGTGTATATACCATACATTAAAGCACACAACTCCCCCCCACAAAGCATCCTGGGAACTTCAGTTTACCCATCGCAGAGCTAAAATTCCCAGCATGCTTAACAAACTGCAGTTCCCAGAATTCTTTGAGGGAAGCACATTTAAATCATAGAATCATAGAGTTAGAATGGGGCCAAAGGGTCATCTAGTCCAACCCCCTGCAATGCAGGAATCTCAACTAGATCATACATGACAGATGGCCATCTAACCGCTGCTTAAAAACCTCCTAAGAAGGAGAGCCCACCACCTCTCATGGGAGTCCATTCCACTGTCAAACAGCTCTTACTGTCAGAAAGTTATTCTTGATGTTTCTTGCAACTCGAAGCCATTGGTTTGAGTCCTACCCTCCAGAACAGGAGAAAACAAGCTTGCTCCCTCTTTCATGTGACAGCCCTTGAGTTATTTGAAGATGGCTATCATATCTCCTCTCAGTCTCCTCTTATCCAGTCTAAACATACCCAACTTCCTCAGCTGTTCCTCATAAGGCTTGGTTTCCAGACTCTTGTGGTTCTTGGTCACCCTTCTCTGCACACGTTCCAGCTTGTCAACATCCTTCTTAAATTGTGGTGCCCAGAATTGGAGACAGTATTCCAGGTGAGGTCTCACCAAAGCAGAATAGAGTGGGACTATTACTTCCCTTGACCTGGACACTATACTTCTGTTGACGCAGTCTAGATGTATAGTGTGTACATAGCCATAGATAACAGTTAATCCTCACCTGCAGGATAAACTCATTTGTGGCTGGACTGAATGATATCTGGTATTTCTGAGGATCATCCACTGCCTCATTATTGCGTTTCCAGAACACTTCTGGTTTTGGTTCACCCTTGACCACAGCTCTGAAAATGGCATTTTTACCTTGGAGGAAAACAGAAGGGAAATGTTTCAGTAGGAAGCAGAAATCCACAATAAAAACGGATGATGTAAAGGAATTCCCCTTTGAAATATTTGCCATGTGTTTTCTAGTTCCCTCCTAATAAGAAATAAAGCGTTCTAGCAGATGCCTTAGAAACACCAAAAATAGCTGGTTATTAAGCTGAGGCTCCAATACTTTGGCCACCTCATGAGAAGAGAAGACTCCCTGGGAAAGACCCTGATGTTGGGAAAGATTGAGGGCACAAGGAGAAGGGGACGACAAAGGACGAGATGGTTGGATAGTGTTCTCAAAGCTACCAGCATGAGTTTGACCAAACTCCGGGAGGCAGTGGAGGACAGGAGTGCCTGGCGTGCTCTGGTCCATGGGGTCACGAAGAGTCGGACACGAATAAACGACTAAACAACAAATGTTTAGTTTGCTTGCATTGTATTTTCATTTGCATTTGTTCACATAAAAATCCCAGGAATTTAAAGGAAGAGACTCTCTCCACACAGCCCCCCCCCCGATATACAACGGGGCTAGTTCTCCTCTCTTCCTCCGAAAGAGGAGGAATTTGCTCAGCTATTCAAGAATTGTAATCATCAGTTCTTAGGCAATGCCTCACCTTCCTGTAATGTTAAGGTAATTGGCTTCCGCTCAAAGTCAGGTGTGCTGCACCCTTTCGGAATGTCCTCCACAAACTGTGTGATAGTCACTCCAGGGACGGCCGATCTCTTCAGAGTTTTAACTGCAAAGTAATAAATATTGACCGGAGGTGGAGCAAGAGGACATTTATTAACTGAAACTTCTCTAATAGCTCAAATCCCATTATGCTAATTACCACAAGGCAGCAAGCTCGAAAGATAATTAGACTGTAAATGTCCCCTCACCAAAAAATGCAGTGTTTTGTTCTGACTTCTTTTTGAGAAAACATTTACTGAGCACCTGAGAGAAATAAATCTAGCCAACTTTAGGTGTTTCCAGATGCCTGTTTATTATGAGACTGCTGCTCCTCTTCCATGCAAGATGTTGCTGTTGATGGTTGTTGCACTGTTTGCACAATATTGTTGGCTTCAACATGCCAACCCATCCTCTCCTCACCCTTTAATCCAGATTTATTCTTTTGAGGAGAAATCCATTAAGAAAAGAAGAAAAAAAATGCTGCCTGTGACCCATTTGCAAATTAAGTCCCATTCTGGAAACACACTTTGTATCTTCCATTCCAAGGCCAAAAAGAGATCCTTTGGAAGTAATTTTGGGTATCGTAAATTACAAACATTACTCCCATTCTAGAACATAGCTGTCAACTTCTCCCTTTTCTTGTGAGGAATCCTATTCGGAATAAGGGAATTTCCCTTTAAAAAAGGGAAACGTTGACAGCTATGTTCTAGAATGTCTGTGTAGTTGAGGCTCTGGTCTGCCTTGTTGCTTGCCTCTCTCACCTCCCCTCCGGCCTGCCATTCCTCTTCTGGCAGCAACTGCAGCTCAGCAGGAAAACCTGATGAATTCCTCCTGCAGATAAATGGCAATCACCTATTAGTATACATGGCTGGGGGACACACTAGCAATAACAATAACAGCAATAATTTTATTATTTATATGATGTTGTTCTTGAAGTGTGTGCACCCAGGAAGGCTGCAGAATGCAGACCATTCGTATAATAAAAGGGTACTTGTGATAACATGGGTCTAGGGCCTCAAAACCTCTGCACCCCACGCATGAGAATTTCACACGCACACAAATTCTCCTCTGTGTTAGTTTTTAGATCCAATTTTGTTTCTCCTTAGATGGAGAATGATTGCTGGGGCTATAGGAGCCACAGGAGAAATCAGTACTGTGCTATTTGAGACTAGAAGGCTGGTCTCAGAGAAACTCATATAGCTCCCAAATGGACAAATGAGGATCATTTTACTCCTTTGGATGAAGTACAATAAAATAAACCAGGAACAAAGAAATAGGCACTTTGAATGTTTGGCTTTGGCTGTCTTGGCCTGCCTGCTGTTGGCTGCCTGCTGTTCCAGGCAGAATTATAACTGAAGAAATGCCTATCGCTGCTTGGAAATAAAAGCACTAGGTGGTGCTAGAGAGATCGTTCAGAATCAGAAAATGACGGAAAGTTGTTTGTTGTGCCAACACCATCTCAAAATGAGGGTGCATGGCAGATGTTTGCACACCCTTCCGATGTTGTTCACATAGTCTGCCTTACAAATTAAGGATTACAGAAATAGATTTACAAATTTCTATCTGAGAAAAAAGAGAGGCAGATGCTGACATTTCAGAGGAAACCATCAAAATATTTATATTTCACCAATCTGCTGACATTCCAAAGTCATCATGCCACTTTTCCAAAAATTTTTTAGAAAGTAATGTGCTCAATCAGAAATCGAGGGACTTCTAAGCAATAACTTGCATACCCTATGAAAGAGAGCATCTTGCTGACTTTCTATGGAAAAGTGTACCCCAAATGCCACTTATGGTGGGACCATTCAGGTAGTAGTAGTAGTAGTAGTAGTAATTTATTATTTATATCCCTCCCATCTGACTAGGTTTCCCCAGCCACTCTGGGCGGCTTCCAAGAAAATATTAAAATACAATAGTCCGTAAAACATTAAAAGTTTCCCTAAACAGGGCTGCCTTCAGATGCCTTCTAAAAGTCTGGTAATTGTTTTTTTGTTTGACATCTGGTGGGAGGGCGTTCCACAAGGCGGGTGCCACTATTGAGAAGGCCCTCTGCCTGGTTCCCTGTAACTTGGCTTCTCGCAGCGAGGGAACCACCAGAAGGCCCTTGGCACTGGACCTCAGTGTCTGGGTGGAACAATGGGGGTTGAGACGCTCCTTCAGGTATACTGGGCCGAGGCCATTAGGGCTTTAAAGGTCAGCACCAACACTTTGAATTGTGCCCGGAAACATACTGGGAGCCAATGTAGTGGTTTTGGCGGCCGCTCCCAGTCACCAGTCTAGCTGCCGCATTCTGGATTAGTTGTAGTTTCTGGGTCACCTTCAAAGAGCGCATTGCAGTAGTCCAAGCAAGAGATAACTAGAGCATGCCCCACTCTGGCGAGACAGTCCGCCGGCAGATAGAGTCTCAGCCTGCGTACCAGATGGAGCCCTAGACACAGAATTGACCTGCACCTCCATGGACAGCTGTGAGTCCAAAATGACTCCTAGGCTGCGCACCTGGTCCTTCAGGGGCACAGTTACCCCATTCAGTCACCAGTATGACTGCTTCTTAATTGCTAAAATCACTAGCAGCAAGCAGCAAGTATAGCCTCTCTCTTAACAGTGTATCTGACTGAATTCCTCTTCATCCCAGGTGGCCCAGCCCTTATTGGACATTGAAGCCATAGGGTGTACGCTCAGACTCTCTAAGCCAAAATCCACTATACCTCCACAGGGTTCTTTACATGCCATCTGTCATTGGATGGGCATCTTGCTAATTTGAAATAACTGCTTTGGTCACACCATATACCTCTCTGTGAATGGGTTTCAGAGAACAGATCTTGCAAAAAAACAACAAGCTTGACTCTCTAATGTCATTTCAATTGTAAATGTGGGACTCAGCTACATTGTAAAAAAAAAAAGCTGTTTATATGCAATGTTTATGCATTATAACACTGTGATACCAGATGGCACTGTGGAGTTCCGTTTTCTGCCAACCAGATTTCTCATACAAAGTTTACAACACATTTAACTGAAATGTTTCTTTGATATGCCTAGATCAAGCCCAGATTTAATTCCCACTGAATTCAATGATAATGGAATTAAGGGGTATGAAATCAAATGCAAGTAACTTGTTAGAAAGAGACATTGCTGGAAATGCTTTATGTACCCCAACTGACCGGCACCATAAAATCAGCAATTTGAGGCAAGGGGGAAAAGCCAGAATAAAATCAGAAATAATGACGGGACCAAAAGAATTTGGGGGATTTGCAGTTCCAGATTTAAGAAGATACTTTGAAGCTGCATGCTGGAGCTGGTTGAAAGAGTGGATGCTATTAAAAAATACTGAAATCTTGGAACTAGAGGGATAAAATTTATGGTTGGCATGGCTATTTAATCTACAGGAAAGCACAAATGCATAAAGGATTCATGAAACATTTAGTGAGAAAGGCCCTATTCGAGGTATGGGATAGAATGAAAGAGAGAATTATAGAAAGAACCCCATGGTGGATCTCTCCAATAGATGCAACCTCAATATTAAAAAATAATACAAAAAATGCTTGGCCAACTTATAAAGATCTGGTAGAAGGAATGAATGAAAATACCAAATTAAAAGAATATGAAGAACTTAAAAAAGGAATAAATTGGCTGGAATATTTTCAATTTAATGCTACATATGAGAAAGATATAAAGACAAGAGGATTTGGGAATAAAATATCAAAATTAGAAAAAGGTTTTACAGAATAACCAAAAAATACTCGCCAAAATATATAGATTATTAGACAACATTCATCTTGATCAAGAAAACAAAGGAAAGAATATGCAAAAGTGGGAACGAGATTTAGGCTATACAATTGAATATAAAGATTGGGGGGGGAATTGGACAAAAAATATAAATTTCATGGCCTGCTACTCATTAAGAGAGACCTATATGAAGATGCATCACAGGTGGTACTGGGCACCAGACGGATTGGCAAAAATGAATAAATCAAGTAGCAATAAGTGCTGGAGATGTAATAGAATGATTGGTACCCTATATCATATGTGGTGGACATGCCCAGAGATTTAAAAATTCTGGGACATTCTTCTTCTTCTTCTTCTTCTTCTTCTTCTTCTTCTTCTTCTTCTTCTTCTTCTTCTTCTCCCCCCCCCCTTTTATATTCCTCTCTCTTCCCTTTTTCTCTCTTATCTTTCTTCTTTCTTCTTTTTTTCTTTCTTTTCTGGCTTTCATTGTGGAAAATATGTATATAGGTTTGTCTGCAGTGTTATGTACTCTTTTATTTTATTTTCTTATTTCTTTGTAACAAATCAATAAATTAATAAAATGATTTTTTAAAAAATAATAATAATCAGCAACTTGAAATGAATCCCAGTTTTGTTTTTAGTCGGAAGAACCAATGCCCCACTTGTGCTACAAACACTCATGGCTTCCCCAAAGAATCTTGGAAAGTAAAGCTTATTATAAGGGTATTTGGAGAGTTGTTAGGAGACCACATTCCCCCTGCAGAGCTAGGGTTCCCCGAGTTCACTGGGAAGAGGGATTGACTGTGAAACGTCTCTGGAAATTATTGCTCTGTACGGGGAATAGAGCTCTCCTAACAACTCTGAGGATGCTTAACAAATTAGAGTTCCCAGGATTCTTTGGGGAAGCTATGATACTGCTTTAAATGTATGGTGTGAATGGGCCCTAAGTCAGGGATTGGGAACCTATGTCTCCTGCAGACATGCTGGTCTGCAACGCCCAACATCCCTGACCATAGGAGCCCAATGAAGAAGAAGAAGAAGAGTTTGGATTTGATATCCCGCCTTTCACACCCTTTAAGGAGTCTCAAAGCGGCTAACATTCTCCTTTCCCTTCCTCCCCCACAACAATCACTCTGTGAGGTGAGTGGGGCTGAGAGACTTCAAAGAAGTGTGACTGGCCCAAGGTCACCCAGCAGCTACAGGTGGAGGAGCGGAGACGCGAACCCGGATCCCCAGATTACGAGACTACCGCTCTTAATCACTACACCACACTGGAGTGCCACTATCTCCCCATTCCTGAAGTACTTTCTATGATTTCCATTTTGTCTAACATCCAGGAATATGTTCACAGGGTTACACATGCATTTTAGACCCATATGACTATGCCTATTGAATAATATGATAAACAAAGATAGCTGCCTGTATACTTCTATAGTCCCATCTAAACTGGTCAGTGCCAACACCTGCCAAGATAACACAAACCAATTGGCCAAACAGAGCAGATGATATTCCTGCTATGTTCTATTCCTTGTCCTTATCTGTCCTTATCTCTCTATTAGCTGGTAGAATGACTTACTGAAAGATAGAATCCTGGACTTGATGATGACTATTTCAACAAGTCTGTCACAAAGTATTGTCCAGAGAGTTAAATGGACCCTCCAATCTCAGAGGTTGTAGGAGCTAACAGTAGAGGAGTGGGGTGCCTTTCACAACCTTCATGGTCTTGGTAACAACATGGAAAATTCACCAAATACATAAACGCTCAAGGTTGTTGCAAAAATAAAAATAAAAAATAAAATTGAATAAAATTACAAAGCTAAATCATTTGGTGTGTGTGTGCCAACAGGAAATAACAACCAGTAATTTTTTAAGGAAATGGGGATTACTAATTAGAGAGTAGAAATAATTTGTGAATTGGTAACAAATGGGAGGTAAAAACTCCCCCGCCCCCTGCATTATGAAACTCACCATCATTTTGCTTTTCGGGGGGGGGGGTGTAATTGTGAATAGTTGTTTATTATTATTATTATTATTATTATTATTATTATTATTATTATTATTAAATTTATCTAGAATCTACTGCTTTTAAGTGAGCCATTTGGGTTAAATTCTATTTGTGGAAGGACTTTTCATACAGTGCACATCTCTGCTAATGGATGAGGAGCAGAGATTATTTTTGTATAGGTGAAATTAAGATTCCACCCCCCTCCCCACTATGCATCAATTTGCACTTGTTTACACTAAATTGCATTTGGCATTTTACCACCCATTCATTCAGTTTGGATAGGTCCTTTTAGAGCTCTTCGCAATCTCTTTTCATTAGTATAATCAGCAAAATTGGTCACCTCACTGCTCACTCTTAACTCTAGAGCATTACTTTTCAAGTTTAACTTTTCAAGTTAAAAAAGCACAGTTCCCAATACCAATCTTTGGGGGGTTCTGCTTTCTACATCCCTCCATTTGGAGAACCGTCAATTTCTTCCTATTCTTTGTTTCCTACTCAAACAAATCCTGGCTCACAAGAGGACCTTGTTGTACCCTCACCTGCCCAAGCCCACCACTTAGGAGCAAGAAGATACTTTAATTCAAATCACAAATCCCCTTTTGCTTGTTAAAGGTTCTCTTTTTCTCTCTCACCCAGTTCCCATTTGCCATATAGGAAATACAGCTCTGGGATTCCAATACCTCCTAAACACTGATATTTTGCTGTCAACATATGAACACGAATATCTACAGCTTTCTCACAGCCTGGATAGCTTGGCCAAATATGAGGCATGGTTTGAAAGAGCAAATCTTTATTACTATAGTAAAAGCTGACTATAACTAGCTCATGTATTATTTGTTCTTAATAACAGTGTTTGGATACTTTGTATTTTATAACATGTGTTATAAAATAGTCACATACAAAATGTTACATTAATGCAAAGTTACTAATATATATAAATCAATATCAATTCATTTTCCTTCTGACAAACCCTCCCTCTCAGCCTCTGAGTTCTAACTCTCATCCACAAAAGTCTCACAACGAGAAGAGAAACAGCAGTCATCACCCTAGTCTCTCACTCTAGACTTGTTCTTTATCCTTCGCCCAGAGAGGATTTACTATTCGGCAACCCTTAAAACACAGGGGTCTGCAAACTTTTTCAGCAGGGAGCCAGTCCACTGTCCTTCAGACCTTGTGGGGGGGGCACAAATGCCCCATAAATAACCCGGAGATGCATTTTAAATAAAAGCACACATTTTACGAATGTAAAAACACCAGGCAGGCTCCACAGATAACCCAGAGATGCATTTTAAATAAAAGGACACATTCTACTCATGTAAAAACATGCTGATTCCCGGTCTGTCCACGAGCCAGATTTAGAAGGCGATTGGGCCGCATCCGGCCCCTGGGCCTTAGTTTGCCTACCCATGCCTTAAAACTTGTCATTTCCATGATCTGCTTGCATGAATGTGAGCTCTGCATGCAGATTTGAGCTGATCCTCACACAGATTCATAGCCATAATAGTATTAGGAAATATTGTGCCTCACAACTGTCACTAAGAACTATGAAGTGATGAGCATTAGTAACCCACACTCACATGCAACACAGATCTGAGTTTTCATTGTTATCAGAAGAATCCTGGGTCTAGCTTTTCTGCTTCCATTGGTTTAATGATTATCTGTGGTGACCTGAATCCACGAATCGATGCTGAATGGTCTAGCGAAGGACCAAATAACTACATTTGGTTCGGTTTGCTTTTGTCTTAAGTGTGAGCCGACCTAACTCGCACTTCCCAAAAACAATATGCAAACCAAAATGAGGCTATCCTTTGAAATTTGCACTACTCAAAATTTTGTGAAACAGTTGTTCAACCAAATAATGGGGGGGTGTATATTAGGGGAAAGTGTAAATAAAAATAGTAGAAATCAGTTTTTTTAAAGCATGCAAAAATGCTTTCTATTATGGGAATTTGCTTTGCAAAAATGCTGTACAGTATGAGGCAAAATTGTATGCAAAAATAGGTATATTAAAAGAAATGTGCAGCGGCAAGACTCGGTCTAAAATCACATAAAAACAAAGAGAGCAGGGTAATCAAAATAGGTAATCTTTGGTTCCTGACTCAAGGAAAAGCCTAATAGACACAAGACCTGATATCAGGAAGGCTAATTACTGTCTATCATCACATCATAGCATCTCAGCCTCATACTTTTCGTTCTTACATTTGCTTGATTTGTATACATATTTGAGAATGCAGAGATGGAATAATTGTCTGGGACTATTAGCTCACCATACCTTCCAATTTCCACTACCAAATAGTTTTAATATGTTAAACAACAAAATGTGTTTGGGGTGTGCATGTGTGGTGATAAAAACCAGATATAATGTTCTTTTTCTATGCATCAGCCAGTCAGCCTTCCTCTATGTCCAAAAACAATGAAGATTCTTATGGTGCCTTAAATACTAACAAAATATTATGGCATAAACATTTGTAGAAGACCAGAGTCCGGTTACATCTCCTTGTTTATAAAAAGAGGTAGGGGGTACGGAGAACAGGAATTAACAAGAAGCCTATTGGAATAGTTGTCAAATCTCTCAGTTTTCTGATCTTTCAGGACCAGACTGTTTAAATCAATAGTCAGTCCACCTGAATTAATGGAGCTCAGCTGGTCCATGTGAAAAGCTAGACTAGACATCCTTACTAATGCTCTACCATAAATTCTTGAGTATTGTGTTCCAGATGCTAATCCTATGGCCATTTTGTATATACTGTATTCAACAAATACATATAAATTTAATAAATCAGATAACCCTTTGGGGGGGGGGGACAATGAAATATACTCTTCTGGCAATTTCCTTAGCCGTAGGAACATAAGCAGCCTAATGCCAATGTTGTTTGGATCTTTCAGAATATTATACTGCCTCTCAGTGACATACAAATATCCTATTGAAGCCATGACTGGTTTACACAAGCAGCAGAACTTGTGTACTCCTAAGCAAGAGCCAAGTTATGTCTGATGCAGGAAATCTGACCACACTTCTCCCAGTGATTTCATTTTTACTTTAAGCAGCTATGGAGGAGAGGGCAGAGGGCTCCGATTTTTATCACAGTAGTGGTGCTAGAGGAGGATGGGTTAATTCTGTCACGGTTTCCCTGATTTAAGTCACACATGTGACACTAAACACTGTTAAACAGTCGTGAAACCCTTGACAGAAGTTCCTGGAAAACAATTATTATTATCCCCAGCAAGCAGCATTGCTGCACTTAGTTCATGATGCCATAACATGTCACGCATGATGTGACAAGTCCCTTATCATGTCTTTGAATTTCCCATTCCCATAGTGTCACTGCAGGGTTTTTATTATTATTCTTGCTTACTTTTCCTGTATTTTTGCCTCTGCAGAAGCCACACAGACTCAGCCACTGACAACGATGGGGTACATCACTCCTATAATTATTCGATTGGGTTTTTTTTTAAAAAAGGCATTTATGTGCCATTTGATCCTTAGCGTTTCTGAGTGGTGTACGTAAAATTGAGCCATACAGAAAATACAATAATAAAAAGTTGCAATAAAACCAATTTTTCAAAAAAACCAAAACAAAGCCCTTCCCACTCTAACAATACTATCATTGGGCAGCAAGGCTTAGCCCTGCCCATTTTCACGAAGTTGGGAGGGGGATATTGTTGCCCATGGCATTGGTAGCATTACTGTCATGAAAGTTGCAACCAGTCGGGAACGCTTAAATTTTTCTTTTCTTTTTACAGTGATTCACATTAGGCACCAGAAAACAGGTCCGTCCCATTTCAGCCCTGAGACACAAAATGGAACCAGCTTCTCCTCCAAATGGTCTGATAAATTAAAACCATCTGTGAGGAAGCCAAACTCTCTGAGAGACTGACCTTCTTCCATTTCACTGCTTGTCTGTCTTGCTCCTCCCAACCAAGTGCCATTAACTCGTGCACCACTGAAACCCGAAAAGCAATGGAATATCTGGATGGTGTTGTACACATTTAGCAGCGGTCATGGATTTCAGCGCGTTTCTTTCATGTGACCAAACGTACTCTGCCAGAGTCAGTGTAAAAGGATCGGGGGAAACAACTGCCGCAAAGAGCGGTCCTATCATCCTCCATCATCTCAGGATTAAATTTAACTCCGCTCTTGGTGAGGAGGTAAGCTTCTCCGCATCCTCCATTTTCTCTGACTCACAGACTTTGAGAGTAATAAACACAGTCCTTCATTGTGTGCTCAAAACATCTCTGTGGCAAGTAATGGGTAGGAATCTTCCCAGGTTGTTCAAGTACTGCTGGCCTGAAGCAACTCAGGCTACTGTTATTTCTTATACACCCCCTAAATTGCTGCGGTTTGTAGAAGAGTTTCTCCTACATGTTCCAAAGGCCTCAGAAGCCCTCTCCACTATAACACAGAGAAGGCTTTTAGTGTGGCTTCCCCTGTTCTGTGGAATAGCCAAGATGCAACAGGCAACAACTATCTGCAACTTATGGAAACATCTGGAGTTATTTTTGTTCGAATAGGCTTTCCTAGCTGGATAAATATGTATTTACATTAAGTGTCTACTTCATTAGGGTTTTAGTCTTTTTTTAATAAAGGTACTTGCTATTTTTGTATTTTTAATGTTTTTTTAATTATCTTACATGTAAATTGTCTTGAAATGGTTGTTTAGAAACTGATTTATATTATATTATATTATATTATATTATATTATATTATATTATATTATATTATATTATTATATTATTATATTAATGATGCATCTCAAAGGGTCTTTGTCCCCTCTTAGTCTGAAGAATATTAATTCAGGGTCAAAGTCTAAACTTTTTTCAGTTTCTTGGGCATGGTTGGCCAATTGGTGTCAAGAAAGGACAATACTTTTTTTATGTATGCTACCACAGCAGCAAGGATTCTTCTAGCAAAGTATTGGAAGACACAAGAATTACCTACACTGGAAGAATGGCAGACGAAAGTGATTGACTTTATGGGACTGGCAGAAATGACTGGCAGAATTTGTGACCAAGAGAAAGAGACGGTGGAGGAAGATTGGAAGAAATTTAAAGCTTATCTTAAGAACTGTTATAAAATTGATGAGTACTAAAATGTCAAGGGAAAGGAAGATGTAGAATTACAGCTGAAACTGTTTGATGAAGTAAGATGAAATTGAGAAAGATTAAGTTACAATTTAATTGGAGTAAAGGGTTGCTGAAAAACTGTAAAACAAGGATGCAGTGAGGGTGAGGTATGAGGAAGTCCGAGAAAGAAGGTTTATGAAAATGAGGACATGAAATTATACTTGTTTGTATGTTCTTGTTTGTCGATGTTTGTATGTTATTTTGTATTTTGTTTTAAAATTGGAAAATCATTAAAAATTATTTTTTTAAAAAATAAACTTTTTTCAGTCAACTGGCTCATAGGCACGTGCTTTGGCAAAAGTGTCAGATATGACCAAACTCTATGCCCAATAGAGCTCTAGTGGGAAATGACAGCTTGGAACATTTCAGCATAAACTATTCAGAATGGAAAAAGGATCATTAGAAACATTCACGAGGCCGTCAATGGGACTTAAAAGGGTTTTGAAACCATAACCAGCTTTACAAAGTCTTCCAGCGAATTCTATACATTACATTTTTTACTGCAGCAATACACACATCATTTGAATGAGCACAGGATTTATATTAGACATTTTTAGGGGCAGATGGGCATTTTCCTGAGAGTATATTGCCACTTAAAATTGATTCCCATGACTACCCTCTGTTTCTCTTTGGGGGGGTGGGAGTGGCAGCTCACTATGACTTGCAATCATTAGTGCTGTGAACAGATGTAGTTATGTCTGGGGGCCAGCAAGACCCTCAGAGTTCTATATATATTGACTTGGTGGATGAACTCAAAATTCTGCATGTATGTGCCATTGGCTTGGATGTAACTATCTTTGTTGCAACAGTTTCTGCACTGTGAGTTTTTCTGAGAATCAACCCTAAGGGATTGAGAAATATAAATGCTTCAATTTTAGTGAAGGTCTTTGGCTGTATGGTTTGATGACTATTACTCAAGTTACTTTTAAAACACAGAAGTGTTGCCTCATGCATTGTTCCTTAAGATTCATGGTTTACTGTGCATGGCACTGTGTGGATTTCAGATAGACCAAGGGTGCAGAACTTGTGGACCTCCAAAAGTTGCTGGATTCCAGCTCCTATCAATTCCTGTGAGGATGATCAGTGGTCAGAGTTGCAACAAAACAATAACTGAAGGCCTATAGATTAATCATTATTCCCCACCTCTGAGACAGAAAACACCTAAAATAGATCTGTAGGTTGCATATCTTCCTATGAAACAGATTTATATGATAGCCTACCAGCATCATACCAGTTTATGTACTTTAAGAGATGTCACTGAAAAATGCACTGAAAAAATTGTCTTTTACAAGTAGCATGAGTAGTGATTATCCAAGAAGGATTGTTACATCCTGCCCTTTGAGTCACACTATGGCCATCGTATGATTACAGACATCCTGTAACACATTCTGATGCACACTTACTTGAAAGTGAGCCCCATTTTCTTCAGCATGCCCCATTCCCAAGCATGCATGCATAGGGCTATAAAGGTAAAGGGACCCCTGACCATTAGGTCCAGTCATGGCCAACTCTGGGGTTGCGGTGCTCATCTTGCTTTATTGGCCGAGGGATCCGGCGTACAGCTTCCGGGTCATGTGGCCAGCATGACTAAACCACTTCTGGCAAACCAGAGCAGCGCATGGAAACGCCGTTTACCTTCCCGCCGGAGTAGTACCTATTTATCTACTTGCACTTTGACGTGCTTTATAGCATAGGGCTATAGCCATGGTCAATTAATTATACTAGTTTTTAATTAAGCGATTACATCTGATTCCTTACACCTACATAGGAATACATATAACGGATCAAAAGTTTTTAGTTTGTTAATATAAGCAATGAATTAACACAATGCTACAGCACTTGTTCATACTTTTAGTTCTGGAGTCAGTGAGAAGGACTATAGCTCAGTGATAGAGCTTCTGCTTTTCATGAAGAAGGTCCCACTCATTGTAAACAGCACTGAGCCAAATAGACCAATGGTCTGACTCAGTGTTAGGCAGCTTCCTATGTTCCCATGCTCCCTTTAATTTTTATACGGGGAGCTGTTTATATGAGGACAGCTAGCTTTTCTTCTGACATGGCATGTGTTCAGTTTTCTTATGGGAATCATTCTGTTAAGACAACCGTATAGTGCGGCCCTGTTGCACAGGTTTTACCACTGCCGAAATGTACATGTTAATCGACTCCTGGCAGCAACAGAAAGCCCTGACCTAATTTGTGGCCACATTTTGACTGAAGTGAGAATACATGGTAGGCTTCCCCACCCCAACTACTTCCAGTTTGGTGGTAAAGGAAGCTACCAATTAATGTATAACTCTCTAAAGCATAAGCTTTTGAGATGAAATGTCCCCATAGGTCTGACCCCAAACCCACTGACCAAAATGAGCTGTGAATAACAAACTGGCATTCATACTGTACATTGTTTGCACAAAGAGAACAAGTTCACAGGTGGACGTCTGTCAAATGTAATAGCTTTAAATTAGGCCTTCATATTTAGAGGGTCCACGTTGGGTCTTCTAAATAACAGTTTGAATGCATTTGACACTGACTGTTCGCAGGCTTTCAGAAGCGCTTCTAAAAAAACAGGTGGCCAACTTGCAGCTTCTATGTCAGACATGGGCTGCATATCTGAAGAGTTCTAAAACTGTAGCATGCCTCTTGCACGGCGAGACCTTTCCTCCAGCAAGCAATGGCTGTCATTCTGATGTCTTTGCACACTTAAGTGGTATACGAGTGTGCCTGTATGCCGGTCAGCAGGAGGTAAGGATTAAAATCTAACCTCACAAACGTAGAATGCGTCAACGTGCAGCCTCCAAGCTATAAATTAGACCCTTCCTTCCCCCTGACGTACAGAATCTTTGCTATTCCCTCACTTAAAACTGATTTAAATGACTGTCCAGTGCTGTTTGTCAACTTGACGTCTGATTTAGATGAGGCATTGCTTGCTTTTAAATCTGACACTCACACTTCTTCCCTGACCGTCCTGCTCTTACAGCTTCCAGTCTCCCGGCACTCCTGTTCCGGAGAAAACAACAGAGGTAGAAGTGCTGTTTGGCCCTGCTACCTAGGCAGGAAGTCAGAAGGCCTGCTAGACGCATCATCCTACCTTCCTTTGCTAGAATGTGTCAAAATGCTTTTCTGTGCCTGAATATTAACAGGCGCAGAAACTATGCTCTGCGCTACCGCTCCATATAGCCTTATATGGCTGGCGCGTCTCATCAGATGGTTTCTCGCTCCAGCTAAAATTAACAGTGGGTGTTCCAAAAGTTTCGTGTGTGGTGCCGTCTGGCACATAATCAAATAATCACATTGTTTTAAAAAAGGTAAATATAGCAGAAAATATTCAGGTTTGAAGATTAATATTTTTCATATTCCCTGGAATCTGAGGATAGTGGTGGTCTTATCAATACTATTGAGAAAGTTGTAAGCGTACTCCGTTTTTATGTGCTTCAGTTCAATGGAATTTAAAGGCACATAATTGCATGCAAGATTATTGCCATGTTCGCAGTATGGTTCATTTATTTTATTTTTTTGGAGGAGAGAAATCTCCAATTTACAGCTTCTTGTCCTTAACTTGTTAGCCTTCTACACTTGAAATAATGGGTAGAAGTCAACTAAACGTTACTCAGAGTACGCCCGTTGGAATTAATAGACCTAAGTTACTCATGTTCATTAATTTCAATGGGTCTACTCTGAGTAGGCCGAGTGTTGAATTCCACCCATATTCTAGAATTCCCTATAAATAGAGAATAGCTCCTATAATTTATCTTGCATTTTGGGTTAGTGTTGGGTATGCTACGATGTCTGACCATATGTTATTTTCAATTTAATTCAAGTAGCTGCATCGGCCAGTTTTATAGCCTCAGCTATGAAGAGCCAATATTTGATAAGGACAATTGCATATTAGAAGAATACAGCCGATTAGAATCCACGTCTTGGTTTGTACTTTCTCAGAGAAACCCCTCTTTAATCAGCAGTCCTGAGGGGGGAAGGGGGGAACCCTAGGTGAACCCATAGAGCTGCCCTAAATGCTTCTAATACATCAAAAATTGTACCAAGAAACCAGCCAGAAGGGAGCTCCCTCATCCCTCTCTGCACACCTCTGTTACCCCATAACACTTCATAACCATGTGGTGGTTTCGATAGCTTTAAAGAGGCTATTTTGGAACTCATGCATTTCCCCTTTCTAGTCCTTCGAGAAGTATCACACTGGCTGCTTACCCAGCTGTCAAATGAAGAGTATCGGCCAAAGGACGCCTCTGTCATGCAAGTACAATCTAACACAAGATGCTCCTGAGCTTCAGGAATTTGTGACTCACCTGTCCGTGAGGATACTCCCTGTCTTCTCTGCCCTTGTCACAGCTTCCTCTTTGCTGCTTCCCACAAGGGTCTACGTTGTAGTCAATACTCCTGCAACTGAACAGCTAACTTAGAATTAGGTCATCAAGAGCCCTCTGCTCCTCTCCCTCAGTCCGTCTCGCTTTTCCCCTCTCGCTCTCTTAATCGCTCTCTTGCCCTCTCCCTTTCATAAGGTGAAAGCTTGTCAGAGAGCTGTTAGCCTGTAATAAATCCAAATGATTTTTTTTATTGGAAACTTATGGCATCTGCCTTGTAGCCACTATACTATTCCAGTGCATGCCAGAGACGGCGCTGCACAAATTTGAGATTAACTCTAATTCTTTGGCATTTCATAAATCAATTCTGAAGTGTTAATTTTCTGCGGATCTGATTTCCTCTTCAAACTGAAACCTTCAAAGCTCCCCCCTTCTGGTAAAACCTTTAAATATTTCCACGAGGGGCACAACAATGTTTGTATACAGCGGCGAGACTTCCACATTTTCAGAAGTGGTGAGCACTCACAATTTTTTCTGAACCAATAGCTAAGCACTTTCTGATTTTTTTTCTTTTTAAAAACCTTAATTGTGGTTATTAATCTTAGAAGATTAGTTAGAACAATTAATGTTCTTATTACATACATCAGAGGGGGGACTTTTAAAAGCCTATGGTTGAAATCCAGTGTTAGTCATTCTTAGAGTAGACCCACTGAAATCAAGAGAAAAGCAGCTTCTTGTGATTTGTATAATTCTATGCTTTGCCTCGATCCTTCTATGCCAGGGTGGTATAGTGGTTAGAGTGTCAGAAGAGGACCTGGGAGACCAGGGTTCATATCCCCATTCAGACATGAAGTTCACTGGGTGACCTTGGGCCAGTCACTCCTCTCTGCCTAACCCACCTCACAGGGTTGTTGTGAGGGTTGAATGAGGATGGGGAGAGCCATACTTGCCTTCTTAAGTTCCTGGAAGGATAAGGTGGAATATAAATACAAAAAACACTCTTATGAGTGTTACAAAGAACTCTCTTATGGCTTTCCTGGTCACTTGAATAAAGCGACTGGATTTGCATATGCAAAATGCAACACTTGTCCCTCCACTGGAGTGAATGGAGCAGCCTGTATTTGCAGTAGATCTCTCTGTATGTGCATCTCAACACTGAAGTGCCAAAGTTTATTTTTAGTCTTTCAGATATCATCTGCCCTGGATCTTTAGGATAAAGATGTGATATAAACTGAAAATAAAATGTATTTGCTCCAAGATGTTCTCTATAAATGTTATAGTGAGTGTAAACAAAACAACAACCAAAAAACCCCTGCTGATTGCCAACATTAACACATGAATGTTGACAATCCCAAAAAAGTTTTGCGAATATCTTAAAACAGATTATCTGTCTCCCTGCTTTCCAAAACATAAACAAGTAAGTGCAGGTAATCACATGCAGGTGACTGTTGACATTATTCACCACATCTCTGAATTTTCAGACATTCATAAAACTTTGCTGAGGTTGTTATATGTGAAATGCTGTTACAAAACTTCAAACATCCCTTGTAACAAATCACTAGGGAAAGAACAATACACAGCAAAGCAGGCATACATGTACTCCTTACTGGTTCATAGCAGCCAGGTTGTTATAGAATACACATACAACTTTTATGAACATTTAACTAACTACCTTAGAATTTCTGTTAGCGAAACATCTGCCTCAAAGGTATAGCAATTACTCCCCATTACCCCATATAAACGGGGAGTAATTACTCCCCATTACCCCATATAAACAAGGGATGCGGGTGGCGCTGTGGGTTAAACCACAGAGCCTAGGACTTGCCAAACAGAAGGTCGGTGGTTTGAATCCCTGCGATGGGGTGAGCTCCTGTTGCTTGGTCCCTGCTCCTGCCCACCTAGCAGTTCGAAAGCATGTCAAAGTGCAAGTAGATAAATAGGTACCGCTCCGGTGGGAAGGTAAACGGTGTTTCCGTGCGCTGCTCTGGTTCACCAGAAGCGGCTTAGTCATGCTGGCCACATGACCCGGAAGCTGTATGCCGGCTCCCTCGGCCAGTAAAGCGAGATGAGCACCGCAACCCCAGAGTCAGTCATGACTGGACCTAATGGTCAGGGGTACCTTTACCTTTACTTTACCCCATATAAACACTACTTATTGCTTTTCTTTCTTTAAGCATTAGCAATGGTGTAAAATGAAGGCACATCAAATTGCCTACTCCACTACCCCAACTCCAGGCTTAGTTTAGGGTTGCCATATTTCAAAAAGTGAAAATCCGGACACAAAAGTTGTTGAGCTATTTTTAAGGAAATTCGCCAAAAAAGCAACATTTCAAATATGGGTTTCCCCAGATATTTTTTACTGATTTTTGGAAATTCCGCTCAGATGCTATTTCTGATGGACAAATCCCAGATATGTCCAGGGAATCCCAGACGTTGGCAGCCCTTGGCTAGTTCCATAGCCTTTCTTCGGGGCCACAATCAGCACCTGGCAACCCTGCAGCAGCTGGGGCCTAAGTGCCTTGGCAGGAGCCATCAATGCTGAGGCATGCTCTGCCCACTACTCCCACATTAGCACTGCCAAACAAAACTTCACCAATCTCCTCCCTCTCCTCTAGGGACTTACCTAGTGGTGGGTTTCCCTTGAGACTAAAACACCCCCTAAGCTGCACTTGGCTGTTTCCCAAATAGCAATGCTGCAAATTACTCAGTGTATCTGCTGCTTGGCTCTCACCACTGGGCAAGGAATGGGGAAGACCCACTCATCCTTAGTTTGGGTCCTGTCTTTCTTCTCTTTGAAATGCATCACTAGCAGTAATGGTTGAAGAGGCCACCAAAACCCTTAATTGTGTGAAGTTGAAAGTCTGCTATTTAGATGGGTAATTTGGTCCTTTGGCTTAGAACACCAAATTTCTCCATGTGGCACAATTGACATCGGTGTGTCCATAGCCTCTACCATGTTAGAAGCATACCAAGCAACTGGAACCTGATGGCATCTAATCATGTTTCTGTATCATAAATCTACAAACCTCTCCAAAAATCAGAATGTTCAAAGCACACACGTGTGAATGATCTGTTGACTAAAAATGGTACAATGGTTCATTTTGGGCTCCATTGGCGGGGCTACACCAGTGTGGTGTAGTGGTTAAGAGCAGTAGACTCGTAATCTGGTGAACCAGGTTCGCATCCCCGCTCCTCCACATGCAGCTGCTGGGTGACCTTGGGCTAGTCACACTTCTCTGAAGTCTCTCAGCCTCACTCACCTCACAGAGTGTTTGTTGTGGGGTAGGAAGGAAAAGGAGAATGTTAGCCGCTTTGAGACTCCTTCGGGTAGTGATAAAGTGGGATATCAAATCCAAACTCTTCTACACTGCTTCTGCACAGCGGTTTAACACCACATCTTCAATCTAACCAATACAAGCTTTATTGCCCAACTAACCTGAAATTACCCCTCTTTGGGTTGTGCATCTTAATGGACTGATGACTCCACAGTAACTGTCCTATAGTGCACTTGGTGTTTGACATCACATGTGTTTTGAAGAACTAATTGTACACGGCTATTTCTGTTTGTTCTGGATTTGGGGAAACAGTGGCACTACCAGTTCCAAAAGGAAACATGGCAACATCTGGAAGTAGTAACATGCTTCATAAAAGCAATTTGACACCATATCATTTACTTTTCCTGTACCGTTTTGCCTTATTGGTATAGTAAAAAGCAAATTTGTCTCAATCCAGAGCTGGCATCTCTCAGAATGGCAACAGAGCATTTCTTTGCACAGAAATTAATTTTGCCAGAAATATATCCAAAGAGAATGTTATTGACCGGAAAGTAGGATTTC
This sequence comes from Podarcis gaigeae, assembly GCF_964106915.1. Lineage (NCBI taxonomy): Eukaryota > Metazoa > Chordata > Lepidosauria > Squamata > Lacertidae > Podarcis > Podarcis gaigeae. The sequence goes on from NC_139682.1 coordinate 33,654,906, forward strand.
ACCATCGAATACCATTTCCCACAAGAAAGAACTTGTGTGATCTTTAAATGCAAAACCTGCTAGCACTTAAGTTTAATTTTGTCACCTTCTGTGATCAGCTATAAATAGTAGAGCCAGAGCTGTCTGAGATAACTCTTGCTTGCACATGCATCCTCTTGGCTGCTGACCTGGCCAAGACACTCGCAATTCTCACACAACCAAATCCAGATCTTGTGCAAGCTCTCTTAGGGTGTGTCTAGGCCAACAGCATTTCACACAATCTGGTGTGTGAAATTGCATGACGGGGGCAATGCAGGTCTCACCACATGGTCAGGTCTGCCCCCATTTAGCACTCCCCATTTAGAGATACAAACCTATTCTATAGAGTTGTTTTCTACTGTCCCTCCCCTTAGCCTTGCCTTGTTCTTCTTTCTTTCTTAGAATCTTTTTCTATGTTTATATTTCAAAAGTGAATTCAGTATTTATTCAGGCGCGGGGGAAATTATGTGCTAGCCTGCAATATCTAGGAAAAGGAACCACACAGAGATTTGATTCTGGGTTAGGGCGGGTCAACACTGAAATGAAATGTCAACAGGGTGCTGCAATAAGAGTACACGGAAAAGCGACTTGGCAGGTCAGTCACTCAATCCCTCCTTCCTCATCCACTTCTCAGAGATTCTGTTCTGAGGCCTGCAGTTCCTTCAGCTGATCTGTCCTGTCTCAGCTTCTCTGCATTCTACTGCCAGTGGGACTGCGGTAGAAGCAGCACTATGTAGAAATGGCATTTTGCCTGAGGTACAGAGCAGTATAAATCCCTGCTAAACTGTAGCACTTCCTGAAAGTGTGTGTGTGTGTGTGTGTGTGTGTGTGTGTGTGTGTGTAGATATAAATATAGATATAGATATATAGATATAGATATAAGATGCAGGTTTTGGTGTCCTCGGGTGTCTTCCCGTGTAAAAGTTGGGGTGTCTAGGCGACGTTTCGACGAGGTCTCACTCGTCATCTTCAGGCTGGTGCTTTCGGCTTCTTGTTACTGGAACAGAGCGGGATCTCAATGTTTGAGTTCCTATAAATACTGTAGAGGGGGTGTGGTGTCTAGCCTCCAATGTTCTGGGCAGAGAGGAAGTTCCCAGGCTAGTGTGCCACACACTAGCCTGGGAACTTCCTCTCTGCCCAGAACATTGGAGGCTAGACACCACACCCCCTCTACAGTATTTATAGGAACTCAAACATTGAGATCCCGCTCTGTTCCAGTAACAAGAAGCCGAAAGCACCAGCCTGAAGATGACGAGTGAGACCTCGTCGAAACGTCGCCTAGACACCCCAACTTTTACACGGGAAGACACCCGAGGACACCAAAACCTGCATTCCTGTACCCGTGAAAATCTACGAAAGCACATAGATATAAGATTTATATACTGCCCTTCATTAAATATCTCAGGGCTGTTCACCGGCCCATACTTTCTGGTTGCAAACCCAAGTCCCACCTTTCAGACTGAAAATATGCCTAACTTCACTTCCAACTTATTATTCTATTTGTCTGTTAAAATATTGATATCCCACATTTTTGAACCAAAAGGTTTACAGTATTTTTTATTTTATTTATTAAAGCAGAACCCTATATACATATATTGTATTAGCAGCCTTGACTGCATTGCTCAGGAATTCTAAGAAACAAATGGGTCAGTGCAATTTTGAAACCAGTGGTTAATCAATGCAGTCCTGAAAGTCACAATCCACCATCTTGATTCAAAAGACTGTCCAGGTTTATCCAAACGTACATGAAAATCTGCTGCTTGATCTCAGGTACCACCATGAATTGGGGGGGGGGGAGGTTAAAAATCAGTATAATTTTGATAGATGCAGTCTGCTGTCTTGAACCATTTTTATTCAAACATAGATGAAAAACTGCTTCTTGATCTCAGGAACCGGGGAGAATGAGGCAGGTGAGGACTCTGACCCCAGGGTGGAACCAAGTGGGCTGTTATTTCATCAACCCATACCAGTCCAACCCCTAGCCACAACACTGCCTCCTGTGTAGCCGGAATCTCCCACAGGTAAGCCTTCAACTCTAAAGGAAACATTAGCTATCAAGGCCAATTCCAAGCTGGTCCTCTCTCCTCCTCTGCCATCTAGGACATGGGAGACACCACTGCTGGCATGAACAGACAACACAGACACATAAGAAGGAGTTCCTGTTTGCTTCCTCAGACAAAATATGCACCCTGCTGGCTGTGCTAACGCTATACCTGCTCCATTCCATAATAATAATAATAATAATAATTTATAATAATAATTTATAATAATAATTTATTGTTTATACCCCGCCCATCTGGCTGGGTTTCCCCAGCCACTCTGGGCGGCTTCCAACCAAATATTAAAAACAATACAGCATCAGACATTAAAAACTTCCCTAATAATAACAATAATTTATATAACAGGGTTCCAGGGGCATATCAACTGTTAGATCAATGTCTCAGCCTTGCCCCTGTTGTGCCTTTGACTCTTGCTTTGCTTATGTACTGTGCTGATTAGAGCATTAATGCTTTTGGTAGAAACCGTAATCTGAGTTCAGGCTCCTCACGCAGCTAAGGTCCTTCCAGTATGGTGTAGTGGAAGCAAGAGTGTTGGACACGGACCAGAGAAACTTGTGCTTGAATCCTTGCATGGCCAGGAACCTCACTGGGTGATCCTGGCCAAGACAAAGACATTCTTCCTTTCCTTCTCAGCCTAAACTACTTCACACGATACTCATGAGGTGAAAACAGGATAATTACCGTGAATGCTCTCTTGCATCCTTGAAGGGTGGAATATAAATGTGACTACTAATTATTATTGTTGTGACTAAACACCATCATTATCTTAATCTGTTTTCAATGTTAATATGTTTTTTATTCCTATTTTGGCTATTTGGTACTGTTATTATGCAGCCAATTTTTATCTTTATTATAGTACGCTATATATATAAATTGGCTTTTTATTTTGATGAACTCCCTGGCATCAATCTGGAATGGAGAGTAGAAAGGAGAGTTTATTTGGATATGGGATAACAAATCAACAAGGGATCTCCATCTCTAAGGCTGCATTCACAGGCCAGTTCATTCTGTTTTTCCTGACGTTCCCCTGTTACTTTCCACATTATACCTGAGCTTTCAACATGATGTAAAAGCCACTTCCAGAAAACCAGGAAAATCTAGAGCAAGTTCAGCACTTGTTTCTGTGATATTTGCTATTTTTAAAAATTCGCTTGCTGTCCTGGAAATCCAGAAAATCGTGGGAGTTTTGTGTGGGGCTGTGCATTGGATCCTTTCGGAAAGTCGCTTGTGGAGCATCACACTCCCCAGGATTGCCCCTCCCCTCAACAGCTGTTGAGGGGAGGCAGCAACCCCAATTTCTAACATCCCTTTCACACTGTAGTACCTTCTGCTGTGAATAAGAGTGAGTGCAACCCGGCAGTATTGCAGTATTGTACTGAAGTGTGAAAGGAATGTCAGAAATGGCTTAAGCTAACACAGTGAATACAATTTCTGAGTGTAACCTAAGTCCACCGAGGCTTGTGTAGTCACATAGTTGTAAACTATATTGAACACTGAGGTCACTGAGGCGGAAAACAATATTTCGCCATAGTAGAAGATGGTGCCATCATTCAATGCTAATACATTATCAGTGGACCACAGATTAAATTTAAGGTATCTGGCATCGACGATGACAAGTACAACAAATAGATCCTGAAGTCCAATGGTAGCACCTCAGTTAAATTCTTCTTCCACCTCATTTAAGGCTCATGCAGAGATGTCTTCACGATTTTGCGAAGGAAAATGTTGTGCCCTCGCCTTGCTTCAGCTCCCCAGTCAAACAAGCCCTTTCAGCCGCTTCGCTGTCCAGTTTGCAGATCAGAACTGGAATGGTTCCGTGACTCTGGGAAACGATATTTACAGCAGTTTGCAGCTTCAAGGACACACCTCCAGTAGTATCATGTGGCAGCACAGAGCTGAGCACAGGTGGCTCCATATTTCCATCAGGGCCGACGACAATAGAATCCACAAGCCTAGCGCCTGTTCCAAAATAAACACATGGTTCAGAATTGCTACCAGAAGGATATATGTCTCAAAACACAACATGAAAAAGTCAACCCCAAAGCATAAAGACACTGCAACATGGAAACAGTTAGTTTAATCCATGTGTCATTTCCCTGTGCCAAAGGAGGAAGCCTAGATGACATAATGGTTAGGAAGATCACACAGAAATTTGGAGGTCCAAACTGCGCCCCCCCCAGCTTTCTTTAATGACTCTGCACATCACTTAAGGTACCATCTTGTTACTCTATAAGGGCATGATTGTACTCTCTCAAGTCACACATCTGTCTAAAGACATGTGCAAATATGGTGCCTATTATATATGTTTCCTGGATTCTGCTTTAATACTCCCACTGCCCTTTCAAAACACCACAGAAAATACCCTCTTTCTCATAGCCCTTCTAGATGCCTATGCTTGGAAAGAGCATGTCAAATCTGCTGAAAGATATATGCAGAACATAAATACGTCAAGACAAGACTGCATGAATAATTATGGTTATGCTTATTACAAATTGACTAGTTCTTCATGCTGGTCTGGATACTGGCTAGATTTACCCCTCCTGCCAATACTTCACACCTGTGCAAAATAAATTGTCCTATTTTATACATGTATATTCTGTACCTGGGGTATCAGGTGGACAGCTGTAAATTCCACTGACATCTGTGAGAAACACAACTCGCCTAGGAGAGAATTTCTTAGCGAGAACCTGCAAGAGGAAAAATTGAACAGAACCATGTAAATCTGCTTTATGTTGAGTCAGGTCTATCTAGCTCAGTTGGATCCTGCTCTCACTGGCAGAATCTCTCAGTAACTCAAAAAGTGGCCTTTCTCAGTCCTCAGATGACAGAGAGGAATCCAGGGACCTTCTGTATTCAAAGCATCTGATCTACCATGGAACTATGGTTCTGTTTTAATTGTGCAACTTAAAATCTGAGGGCCACCTCTTATATTAACCTTGTATCTGAAAATGCAGAAAATGTATTATGAGAATTTGTTTACTTCAGAGGAAGAGAGAGAATAATAACAGCAAAACCTCCCTGCAGCTTAGGCAATAATTTTTTAAAAACTATTTGCTGATGTTTATACAAAATATTTATGCACAGTTACAAAAGTGACATGGAAAATTATATACAACTTGTAGAATGTAAATGATCAGTTTAGGGATGCTTGTTAATGAAAACAAGAAAGAGACTTATAGCACATTAAAGACTAACCAATGTATTGTGGCATAGGTTTTGGAGGACCACAGTTTGCTGCATTTAGTGCAGTGGACCATAGTCCACAGAAGCTTATGCCATAATAAATTTATATGTAATTTTGCATACTATGCACATTTTTATTCCCCCAAGGCAATGCATTTGTATGTTATTTTCACAAATATGGGCTTTTGGGCATATGTTGCCTTAGCAATGCATTTTTGTACACATTCCTTGGCTGGAGAACTGCAGTGCAAAATTCAGAGAAGCACAAATTTCAGAGGATGGCTGTGTTTCGGTTTGCATATGGTTTTGGAAAGTGATAGGTTCACCATTAGAAGCAAATTGAATCAAATGTCTTCCCCATCCCTAGCTGTCAGCTGAACTACCTGACAAAGATGGGAATGACCTACTAAGGATAAACACAGTGCTATTTACATCTTGGTATGCATGAAATTGAACTCATCTCTCACCTCAATGATTTTATCTCCAGATAAGATGCAGCAGTGCTGCTCCGAGTCCAGAGCACAATCACCATGTAAAACTGGGACATAGCCCGAGTCTAAAACATCCTTCACTGTATCGAAACCAGCCTGGATGACATTCTTGCATGATGTTTTCCAGGTTCCAAAAGGCTGTGGGAGAAAGACAACAAAGGCAAACAATGCTGCTTGTCTCTGTCATTCAAGACAGCCATTTCCCCCCAAGCTGTTTCCTATGATCCAGCACTTCAGGTGCCAATCAATATATAATACAACGATTAGATTAACTGCATCTAACAATAAGACTTCCATCAAACTGTTACAAATGTAATGGAAAAGTCATTTTGCAATGCCAATACTGCTGACTACTTATGAATCAAGGAATATAAAAAGTTGCTAATTAAGGCTACATGCACTTTGGGGTGGTACGCAATGGCTTGTGTAACAGACATTGGCTTATGCCACAGAAATTCTGGTTTCTCTTTTCTCCTCCTGTCCCCAAGTCCTTGATATTTGCTCCATAGGTTCTTCAACTGTCCAGAGAATTTGGAATGAAGGGTAGGGGGGCAGCTGGCTGCAGGCATTAACTGACACCAGCTCATGGTACGTTATATCTTACTCTTTGCTTTTGGGACTGCTTTGATTCCTGTATGTTTCCATAACAGGGCATGAAAATGGATTTTTTAAAAATAAATTCCCTTACTTTCTAACACTGAATGGTGCTGTAATGATCTCTGGCAGGCAAGCAGTCTGATAAGCAGTAACAACTCTCTGTCAGTTTTATGCAAGTTTATTTACAAGAAAAAACACATCCAGAGCACAGCCTCCCGTGTGCTCTCATTAACAGTAGTTGCTCAGTCTGACTCATTGTCCCCCCCCCCCCACAACAGGAAGAATGCCAAAATCCCGCCTTTCCTCTCCTTTCCTTACGTTGTTCTCTGAGCTTCTCCAGCCTCCTAGTATGGGGACTGTATGACTGGCCCGTCTCCTCCCCACTCCCAGAAGACACAGCCTCAGACTCTGGCTTATCTGCTAGTTGCCTGGCAATGCTCGGGCCAACTTCCAACTCTTCCTCTCCTTGGGAGCTAACAGCTTCTTTCCTGGGAATGAGGGGAGCTGGGCTGTCCTCTCTAAACTCTGAAAAACAGCTTTCCTCTGCAGAGTCGGCCCCTTGCTTGCTTAGCTCAATTACTGAGGCTGACCAGAGCTGTGCTCTGGGGGGCCACATTCCTGACTGGTAGCACTTGTTTATTAAATTGTAAATTGTCTTAACACATGGATATCTCAAAAGACAAGTATATAGATATCAGTAAGATACAAATATATTTAAATTTAATTAATTAATGAGTTAAAAATGATTACATTCAATTAAGTTCTTTAATAGATTCAACATGCATTGTGAAAAGTCAACAGTTGATGTACAGCAGACCTGTACATGACCATAAACACTCCTCAGTCTAGGACAACTTCCCAATTCCTCCCATCCACTCAAATGTCCTTGCCATTCTTTTCTTCTACTCAATCTCAACCTCATTTTATGAGGTCCCGGGAACTGGAGCTGCCTAAAGCTGCCATCTCATTGGAGTTCAATCCCTTTTTAATCATTTTCTCTCTCTCTCTCTCTCTCTCTCTCTCTCTCTCTCTCTCTCTCTCGTCTTTTAGAAATATTCCCTCCCAGTTTCTAAGTAACAGTATTTTATTGGATAAAAATGATTAGATTTTTGTTACTTTTTTCTTGACTGTATGGCTTGGGGAAGCTGGGCTGTATCCAATGAACTTGTTCCATCTGCACAAGGGTTTCCACTTGCACAACACAACTTTCCCCTCTCTCCCCCCTTGTGCACCCCCACCAAATCAGCTCCAGAGGTTTGGGGAACCTTCTAGAAAAGAGTCAGGGAGTACCAGGGGAGGGGGTGAGGCAGGAAGTTCCATTGCACAAGTGGAAATACTTACACTGACAGAACGAGTTAGTTGGATAGCACCCAATATGTTCTTTGCCCTGTTGTTCAAGAACAAATTGGTAGACTTCTGTCGTGTGTGGGCGCGTGTGGCACATGAAAGTCAGAAAGGAACTGCTTCCGCTTCTTTTTCAGAATAGTAGCTGTATTTGTCTATTGTACTAAATATATCTGCATACTTACTCAAGAGAAACCTCACCAAACCCAGAAGTGTAGGCATGCACAAGGTTGGGAATTCTAATAGGAGGTAGCTATCGTTAAAACTGAAGCAGGGCAGTATTTATTCCAGATTAATTAATTAATTTCAAACCCTTTTATCTCTGTCTCCAAAAGGGGATGCACCTCTCAACAGGTTAGACTGAGAGAATTCATCTCTGGACCATTTTATTGTTATTTTTTGCCCACTCTTGCTGTAGAAAAACAGAATAACCTAAGAAAGGAGAAACAACAGGTGCCCTTACCGAAATGCCCACAGCTGGAATTCCATGGCTTACCAGTTCTTCCGTCACCAGATGGTTTAACTGTGAGAAGCAAAAGAGTGACTTTGAAACCCCAAAAGCTTTCGTATGTCAGTTTCCTGTACTCAGTTTACAAAATGAGTTCTGTAACAGTATTCTTGGATAACAAAGGCTGGGCCGGCTAAGGAGGTGGTGGCAGCGGTGGGAAGCAGGAAAGCAAAAAGTATGTTTCTTAAGTCTTGCTTCAGATCCTTCACACAGAACACCATATCACCTTACCTGGTATGCAGTGCTGTTCTTAAACGGTTCTCACACCTGAACATGCAGGAGATTGTTCTAATAGCCAATAGCAGGGATATCCAATAACTGCGGATATCCTGGTTTTAATTTAGCATTTTCTTTGAGCACAAATGACTCTTTTTTTTTTTGCACCAATGACATCACATACTTTTTCTAAGCGTGTCAAAAGGCAAAAACACTACAGTAATTAGGCACACATTCACAATGCATTGGGGAGAGGGGGTTGCCTCTAGATTTCTGAGCTAGAGGGGCACACCACAGCATTGCTCTGATTCTGTGCCAGGTCTATGGGATCCCCTGCCCCTGTCCAGAGGTGGCACCAACAACCACAGTTAGTGCCAGAAGAACCCATACCCTCATTTCCAACACAATTAGAATTGCCTTTTGTTACATTACATATCAAAGAAACCACAGAATGCCTACAGGTAAGTTTCAAGGAAGCAGGGAGCTTGTTCTCTAGCCTTTGTCTGAAAGTAAATAGACTTCAAGATGGCTTAGCGATCTCTGATATCCTGCACACAAGCTAAGCCAATTTGGGTCTTGGATGGATGAGGTTTCAGCCCTGCTCTTTAATGCCAGCTTGAATGTAATGTAACCATTTATGGCACGGGAGGAGCCATGCCAGGTACAGGCATTAGATTCCCCTGGAATGTTTGTCTGAGGCTGGACAGTGAGCAATCGCTCCAGGCTGCAGACACCTTGGACTCCAGTCAAAGTAGCATCACTGCTATGATATGATGCAATGGTTCCGAATGGAGTTATCATTCAGCACCACCCTTGACATCTTTTCCTGCTTGTTGGAGCTGGAAATGTGTTTGTTATTGCAGTCCATAAAAGCACAATGCTGAAACTCTGCACAGAACCAGGATTTATGGAATCTGCTAAATTTCAGTGTTCCTTCTCTATTATTTGAGGGTAAGGGACAAAGTACTTTGCAAGCAGCGAATGGGAATTCTCTCCATTTTAGTTTCTTTCCATTTCTCAGTTTTTCGATCTTAAGTTCAGTTCCCCACATTTTCACATCAATTTGTGATTATTATTTTTTTAAGTCTTCATGAAAATTCATTAGAATTGTGGTATAAATTTCTCACAATACACACATTTTTGTATGCAGTTTTGCCCCAAACACATTTTTTGCAGAGCAATTTCCGCTAATATAATGCATTTTTGTATGCCATTTTCACTAATGAATGCATTTTATGCACATTTTACCCTAACAAATGCAATTTTGTAAGCATCTTTTCATTGCAGAATTGTAGTGCAAAATTTGGAAAAGTGCAAATTTTGAAGGATGGCTGTGTTTTTATTTGCATATTGATTTGGAAAGTGTGAATTGGTTAGGTTCACCGTTAAATGTAAACTGAATCCCCATCATCATTTTTATGTATTATTAAAGTGATCTTTGTTAGTCCTGGACAGTGAGTTGTACAACACTACTATTTGTTTATCGAACATTAATCTCCTTTAACTGCACAAACCTAAAGTACCAAGATGTGTGTGAATCCCACCTGAAAAATACAGGAGGCACCCTCAGAGAAGTGGCTTGGTATCGCTATTACTCTCCATGCATTTGAAAGGCAAAAAAGATACTGGAAGGGATGGACTTGCACCATAAAGGTGTAATAGGGTAGGAATTACTTCTGAATAAGAGGCTGGCTTGAATTTGCAATCCACAGATCATAGAGCTGAGCTCAAATTAGCCCAAGAAGGGAACAACTGATCAACTTTGCTGTAAAGTCATAGATTCCCCATTAGCACAGAGCTTCAGATTCTGATTTCTCTCTCTTAGTTTAAGTACACTTTGATCCAGAGAGCACTGGGCTATTAACGGAACAGTGGGAGAACAGGTAGATTTCACCCTCTGTTGTTCCTTGTAAGAGATTAGTAGAAAGGTTTGGGAGAAGAGAGCAAGAGCTGTTTATCTCTATAAACCACCATGAATGAGAAGATCTGTTCTGCATTAAAGAAGCTAGCTATCAGCCATGTGCACGATACTCTGGATTCTCTTCAGATCACACTCAGCTATGTGCACCGAATGTTGAAACATACTCCTAGCAGCACATTTGACAGTAACTGATTTCATTTGCTTTGTGAAATCTTATCTCGTTTTACAACTTGACTACCACACGATCTCTCGTCTCGTCCATTTGCCTCAGGGCCCCAGCAGGAGCTGCAGCATAGCACAGGGGTGGACAGGCGATCTGAGAACATTTACAAGGCTGCTGAATGAAGCTGTTGGATACCGGTAGCAGATTACCTTGGTGACAGAAAGCCTGGTCAGACACAGCCCACATCTCAAATTGTCATCATCAGCTGATCTTGCTGATGTCCCCGAGGCAATGCCGTGTTCCTTTGCTTGGAAATGTCCAAAGGAGCTGGAATGAAAAAGGAAAAGTTGGAGAATGATGTTGTCTCTTTTCATCTATGAGGCTACTGGAAGGCTAAATGTATAGTCTGCTCCTCTAAGGCACTCAGAGAATAAAGAAAGATCTTGCCCCATGAGGGAAGAAACTATTAATGAAAGGCATGCTCACACTCGTTGTTTATGACAAGTCTCTGCTGATCTGAGGCAACTGCAATCCCTTTCTCATCCGCTTTTGTCAGAAACTATGAAATGTAGCTGAAGTGTGTGACCCATCTATGTGTAGGATTAAATGTCTTGAAAGGTAGGTAAAGGACCCCTGGATAGTTAAGTCCAGTCAAATGTGACTATGGGGTTGTGGCGCTCATCTTGCTTTCAGGCTGAGGGAGCCGGTGTTTGTCTGCAGACAGCTTTCTGAGTCATGTGGCCAGCATGACTAAACTGCTTCTGGCTCAATGGAACACAGTGATGGAAACCAGAGCACACGGAAACACCGTTTACCTTCCAGTTGAAGCGGTACCTATTTATCTACTTGTACTGGCATGCTTTCGAACTGCTAGGTTGGCAGAAGCTGGGACAGAGCAACGGGAGCTCACCCCGTGACAGGGATTCGAACCGCCAACCTTATGATCAGCAAGCCCAAGGGGCTCAGTGGTTTAGACCACAGTGCCACCCGCATCCCACTTAAATGTCTTGAACACCACAGCAAACCCTCAAAAGATATCTAAAATGGTGATGTGAAAGTTTAATCATGTATACCAGGCAGCATCTGAGCCACAGGCAAAACCAGTATTTTGTAATCTCATGTCTAATGGCTGTATGAATTGGCTCTTAATCTTTTACACTTGGCATAGTTTACTATTATTTGTCCCAACAGGCATTGTCATAACTATGTAAGCAGTCATCACAGTACAACAATACAAATTCCAGAGAGAGAGAAAGGCGGCCATGACTAGGGATGGGTGAGAAATACGATTTAGTTCACATTTAAAGGGCATGAGAGCTCTCGCTGCTGCCATGCTACCCTGCTCAACAGCTGTTGGGTGAGAAGCTGAATGTACTGCAGCGGGCTCCCCACTTACACACATTTTACTTAAGTGCATGGGGGTCTGGAACGTATTTTTTGCTTTATAAGATGCACTTTTTCCCTCCTAAAAAGTCAGGGAAAATGTCTGTGCGTCTTATGGAGTGAATGCTGGCTGAGCGGCTATCCCAGAAGCCAGAACAGTGAGAGGGATCGCTGCGCAGCGCTCCTTCTTGCTGTTCTAGCTTCTGGCTTAGCCCCCTCTGTCCCTTCCCCCACCTCCTGGAAAAGCCCCCAAGAGCCGTGCTTCTTTTAAAGTGTGTGGAGTGTGTGGAGTGTGTGTGTGGCTCTTGGGGGCTTTTCCCCAGGAGGGAAAAGGGCAGCCCATCAGTGACAGGCTGCTCTTCTCCCTCCTCGGGGAAAAGCTTGCAAGCGCCGCACACACGCTCCACGCAGCTCATGAAAGGGAGCACTGAGCAGAGCCTGGGATGCATACAGGCTCTGTTCAGCGCTCCCTTTAAAGAATATATTTTTCTTGCATTCCCCCTCTAAAAATTAGTTGCGTCGTATGGTCAGGTGCATCTTATGGAGCGAAAAATACGGTAAGTGGGGAGTCACCTGTATAGCTAAACAGGTACTCTGAACTGACCACTGGAAGACAATCAGTGGCCTAAGAATCCTGAGCTGACATATCATTTCAGACTGCTGGTGAATTCAACCTTTTAAATATAAAAGCCTCCCCACAACGAATAAACTAGCAGAGCAAGAAGTAAAATGGGCTAGTATCTCCCTGTTGTATTTTATTTGTAAGGATTTTAAAACAACAACAACATGGGAAAACGTTATAAAAATTGCGACTCCTCTTGCAACCTAGAATAGTTCAGTCCAGTCTGCCACCTTTTAATAACTGGACCACTTTCATTCTTCTCCATAAGTAGATCAGGTATGAGCTGAAGTACTTAGAAAACCACATCCAGGCAACACAGTATTACATTTTATTTCATATTTATTCTCTGCTTCCCCCCCCCCCAAGTAATAAATAAACAAATGATTTCTTAACTGCTCCAGTTGTCAAAAATAAAAAAAATGCAGTATTCCTTACAAAACATGTTATGTATGGCTGTTTATAGCTGGGAGGGAGAAAGAAAGACCACAACGTAACAGGAAATGATTGTCTACTGGGATTCTTCCAGGAAGCATTTTATTCTAATCTAGCCCAAACCTGACTGCAGAATCTGCTCCCATGTGTGAATGTAAAGAAACACTTTCCCTACTACTGTGGTCTAAGAAATCTTAGACTGATAGGAAGAGAAGCTGCTTCACCTTTTGGAGCTTGCCAGGAGACAGCGATTAAGAGTAAAGGCTATCTGGTATGTACATGTAGCTTGGCCTTTTGCCAGTGGAAGCAATTGACTCAGGCCTGTCCAATTTAATAATAATAAAATAAAGAAAACCAATCTTAAACACAACCTGGATGAACTAATTTGCAACCTACTCTGTTGGCCTGAACAACATCCTGACCGCAAGATTAATCCCTAGGGACACAGAAAAAGACAGAAAATTAAGTAGTGTGCAGGGATCTGACAGCAATATAGATATGAAGCAGAGTAGAAATTAGGATGGAACAGGTACTAGAAAAGTAATTATTTATTTGGCAGGCTACAAAGTACAGGTGGCTTCAGTAAATGTGTGGAGGCTGTGGTGGATGCTTAAGATGTCCAAGTTGATTAATAGGCTAGGAGGTATAAATCAACCCATGAGAAAGACAAAACAGGAGAATAATGTTGGTCTCCTTTTTGTTGTCCATTTTTGACTGGTGCAAATCCATGCCTTTGAAGCGAAGATAATGGGCAGCAAACAGTTTTCCGCCTTGGGCATTAATGAAGCCCAGCAGGCTCCTGTCAATCTCTTTTATTGGCAGATCAGGTGTCCCCAGATGGTCCAAAGGACCGTCTGTGACATGTTTATCTTCATGACAGTGAATGGATAATCTCCCATTCCTTAGGCCAAGTCATGTGCTTTTTAGATTCATTCAGCATAATTTTTCCCAGGCATATCTCATTTTACACTCTGCATCCTTGAACTTCCATCTTTCCATCTAGCAACTGTTTTCTACTTTGAGGGGAACATGCCCAATTTGCAGCCCAGTCGCCTATTCCTGATGGGACCAGGAAAGGAAAAGGTGCAAGAATTGCAGAAGGAGGCACGGCTGATGACACATTTATGTTCAAGCGAGGCCTATCCTGTATCCAGAGAGTCCATGAAAATCTTGGACAGTGCCCTTCAGTCCCTGAGGGGTCTCAAAAAATGGTTCAGCTCACTCTTCATGAAATGAATCCCCTGCCACATTAAAAAGGTGCTTCATTTGGATGATGTCATTAGCCACAGGAAGAGATAAAAGAGGCAGCAATTCTCATTCCCCCACTCCCAATTTTAAACTCAGTCCTCCACATTTCCATATCAGTGTGCAAAAAAAAAGTGCTCATGAGAACTCAGCAGCATTTTAGTGTGGATTTCGTCTAACAGACACTTTTGGGTATGTAGTTTCGCTTTATGCACACAATTTTGCAAAGCGGCTTTCCTAAATATAAAGCATTTTGTATGTTGCTCTCATTAATATATGCACTTATATGCACAGTTTGGTGAATGCATTTTTGTACACTTCACTTGGCTAGAGAACTGCATTGCAAAATTCGGAGAAGTTCAAATTTCAAAAACATGGGTGTATTTCAATTTGCACATTGTTTCAGAAAGTGGGAATTAGATAAGTTCACCTTTAAGTGCAATCAAATTTTGTCTCCACCCCTACTTAGCTCATCACCTTCAACAGGATTTTGTGCTTATGCTTCATGGTTTTGAAACGGAGGTAACACTAGGTAAAGGTAAAGGGACCCCTGACCATTAGGCCCAGTCGTGGCCAACTCTGGGGTTGCGGCGCTCATCTTGCTTTATTAGCCGAGGGAGCCGGCGTACAGCTTCTGGATCATGTGGCCAGCATGACTAAGCCGCTTCTGGGGAACCAGAGCAGTGCACGGAAACTCCGCCAGAGCAGTACCTATTTATCTACTTGCACTTTTGCCGTGCTTTCAAACTACTAGGTTGGCAGGAGCAGGGACCGAGCAACGGGAGCTTACCCCGTCACGGGGATTCGAACCGCCGACCTTCTGACCGGCAAGCCCTAGGCTCTGTGGTTTAACCTACAGCTCCACCCGCATCCCTCCACAGCAACACCCACATCCTAGGGAAGCCTAAATCATGGGCATACCTAAAATAGCCATAGGATCCCCAGGGCTTTTTTTCCTCAGCTGTTTATGGTTTTCTTTTAAAACCATAAGATGTTCTTAAGGTAGAACATAGCAAGAAGAGACTGCAATTGTAATAGATCATGCTTTCCTACACAGCTTTCAGGTCACTCCTAGGGATGCTGTGATGGCCACTGAGGGTATAGGGCGGTATACAAATTTAATAAATAATGATAATAATAGCAACTAGGCTGTCCTAGCCCTTTCTCTTCTGTCACACAACTTCTACATACAGCTAGCGAGGCAGACTCCAGCTCTGCAGAGCTGCCAACAAGGCCATAGTTTTTTAATGCAAGATTAGACAATTGTAGATTCCAAACCACACTACGGCAGAAAGGGGACAAAATAAGGTGCTGCCTTTTTTTGCTTTTTGTGTGTGGTTTTTTTTAAAAAAACCCTCTGTAAAACAATTCTCAAATTTGGTTTAGACTTGATGATAACATGGAGCCACATCAACTTAAGAGACAGAAGTCCCATAGTGTAAAGGCTGCAAAGGGAAAAGTGAGCTCAGAATAGGGGAGGCGCTGAAGCAATTCGTCAGCAGAATGCTCAATTCCTAACCCCTGCTGGTATAGATAATCCACACAGCACTTGGCATTCCTGAGGGAGCAATCCCACAGAAGCTGCCCTTTCACACTGCCAGCAGTAGTATTTGTTTACCGTCAACATCCATACCCTTTCCATGGTGCCAGCTCTAGTAAAAATTCTTTCACTTCAGGCTTTGGGTATATGAACAATTTTTATTGGGAAACATATCGTGACCTGTGAGATCAGGCCCACGACCCACCGTACATAAACAGAAGTGGAGAAGCCAAGGGTGCGTGTGTTTGACGTTGCCAACATCGGAGGTGCTAGTTTCTGTGCAATGGCACTTTTGAAGGGTGAATTGGGTGAACAGTGTAAATTACGCCAATGAATGTTTCTCACCTCTTTATATAGTTATTTATAAAAGAGTCTTCAGGCCCTGTAGCTTCTGGTTAATAACTGCTTGGTACATAGTCTTGGGAGGCTTCCTTTCCTAGAAAGGAAACATCAGGAATAATAATATATCTGGAATTTGTCATTCAGACTCAGACATGTTCTCTCATTCTTCAGAGAGAAGGTAACAAAATGGGTTACAGGATGTCACTGACAGACCTCCAAACAACACTGAGGAAAAATGATAAGGGTACATCTCCAAACTGAACTCCTGCTTCTATTATTTCTATAGTAGTACATTGTCAAGCATCACTGAGCTATTTCTCAAAATGTCTTGTTGTATGATATATGGGATAAAAATGAAGAATTTTACCAGCACCTTTTGTATTTTCCTCTCCCCTTCACAGTATTACCATGGAAATCTGCAAACCTAAATTACATGAGTGATTAGAGACAGCGTATTTTTCCCCAGGCAGTTGAACTGATGTACTGTAATAGCATCATTATTGGGTACACTAGTCCTCTTCAGGCATTCACTATCTGGGTTGAGTAAATACATGAAGCACATGCTATCTCCACCCCCACTGCCATTCCAGTTACTTTCCATGAGTGTGAAGGCAACTATCTGAAGCACATCTCAGAGCCCTGATTTTCCAGAGTTCAAAACGTACAAGGAGCCTCCACAGGTCCAGGATTCCCCTCATTGCAATCTGCCAGACTCCAACTTGTGTAGGGCAACCAGAATAGTGACAAGGCATGGAGCTAGTAGCATGTTTGTCCCCACAGTCCTCTGTTTTACAATCATGCATCAGAACAGCATAAAAGGTCTGAATTCTGGTGCTCAGGTGATGTGAGTGCATATACTGAAAATATTATAACATAGATAAATATCTAGATGAACCATATCTGGAGTCGAACCACTTATGTAAAACACAATTTACATCATCACTAACCATTGACCATGTTGGCAACGTCTGGAGGGCCACAAGTTTATTGCATTTATTAATTAAATGTACACCCCCTCCCTTCCTCTCAAAGAAGCCCAGGACATAAAATAACAAGTGATAAAATGATAAAAGCATATTAAAAACCATTCCAGTGCAGATACAGATTGAGAAAGAGCTCGTCTTAAAAGGCTTATTGAAACACGAAGGACTTCAGTAGCCACCATAAAGACAACAGAGACAACACATCTGCTCCCTGCTGCACAGGATCACTGATCCTTAAGCACTAATATTGAAGTTGCGTTCCTATGTTTGCCTTAACATGCAAATGCAGTACTCGTGGTTGGGAGCAGGAGTGTGCACACAAATTCCACCCCCACCATGCCTATGCACATCACCCTGTGCGCTTAGTCCCCAATCTTCTCTACATTGAGTTGGAAAGGTCTGCAGGGGATTTCTACTCATGTTTGCATGAACACAAGTAGAACCTACTGCATGATGAAGAATCCGGATAACCTCAAGCCACGTGAGTAGAAGCCCCCTTGCAAATCTTCCCTGTACAGTGTGGGGAAGGGAAGGTACTGTGGGTGAGTGTGTAATCTGCACCGAGACACAGAGGGGAGCTCTGGATACAGAGTTCATGTGCTGAACCAAACACTTGAATTCACCTGAAGTTGGAAAAGATCCAGAATTTGGTGGCTTCAGCAAGGAGAAAAATAGTGCCACCACTCCAGAGCTCCACATCCCCTTCACCGCATGCAAAAGTTCATGTGCACACTGCCCTACACATAGAGTTTATTCAATTATGAACGCAAGACTCCCATTCCACAGAAAACATAGAGTTCTATTCAAGTAGGGAAGTTATATCTGAAATGCCTGCAGTTTCACTGGATTGCTGGTAAGGAATTTTTTGACCAATCTAAGATAAGGACTAGAGCAGGGGTCAACAACCTTTTTCAGCTGTGGGCTGGTCCACCGTCCCTCAGACCATGTGGTGGGCTGGACTATATTTTGAAAATAATAATAATGATGATGATGATGATGATTAACAAATTCCTATGCCCCACAAGTAACCCAAAGATGCATTTTAAATAAAAGCACATTTTCTACTCATGTAAAAACACCAGGCAGCCCCCACAAATAACCCAGAGATGCATTTTAAATAAAAGGACACATTCTACTCATGTAAAAACATGCCGATTCCCGGACTGTCTGCGGGCCAGATTGAGAAGGCGATTGGGCTGCATCCGGCCCATGGGCATTAGGTTGCCTACCCCTGGACTAGAGAGTCTCAACTCTTGTGGCTGGTGTCCTACTGTTTTTGTTTACTTGACTGGGGGGGGGAACCCTGTGCAGATTCTATTGACTGTAACAAACCAACATTCAGCTTAATAGTTTCTTTCTGAATAAACAGCCACAGAAGAGCTGATTGCTTCATCCTGCAAGGACATCTCCAATTCAGCTGCTAATCTCCAGACCCCTCTATCCAACCAACTGCAGCCAATCCAAGAGTACATCTGTGCCAACTCTTTCCCTTGAGAAGACTTCCACAAAGAGGCCTTCAGATAGCTCCAGACAACTGATTCTCACATTGCCAGGGATTTTCTTTTCAGCATTAAAAAATAGCAATGCAATCAATTACTAAGACAACGTAGCTATTCAAATGCAGATAATCTTTCCCCTTCCTGGGACCACACAGACTGTGCCATCTCCAGGTTCAGCTGTGGCAGTGATTTATGCTGCAGGACAGCGAGTGTCCCCCATGAAAAAGCCCCACACTGACAGTGTCGGGGGAAACTTCAAGTGTTCCAGCACTGACCACTCTTTTCAGCCTCAGTCCTTAAGGGAGGATTCCATTTCCACTGCGGCCTTAAAGTTTTCCCAAATCACAGGAAGGGAAGGAGAGAGAAAAACAGATGGCAAAAACCAGAGACGATGAGCCTTCAGGTGGTTAATTTTCATTATGTCTGCCGCATCATTATGAAGTTATGGGGAAAGATCACATCTCAGTGGCTGAGCTCATACTTCAGGAAGTCCCAGGCTGGTTCCACCCCTGGCATCTACATTTAAAAGGATCTCAGGTAGCAGGTAATGGGAACCATCTCTTCCCGAGACCCCAGAGAGCTTATGAGAACCAGAACAGAGTCAGTACTGGGCTAGATGGAGAAATAATCTGACCAGGTATAAGACAGAGTCCTATGCTCCTAATGCTTGTATACATAATATAGTGCTTAGTACACACGTTACCATTACTGTACATATTCACCTTTAGCTTTTGTTGCCTCCTGATTTCCTCACATCAGCAAGACAATTATCTGTGAACCAATCCCAAGCTAGTCGCTTTTTAGTTTCTTGTGTGCAATCCCATGAAGTTCTGAAAGTCCCAATTCAGAAACCTTCTTTGCAGTATACTCTGGTGCATAGGCCTCTAGGGTGCCTTTGTCCTTTCTGTATTTTCATTTCATAGAAATACAAGGAAAGCCATAGCAGCTTGAGTAGCTACTAGAACCAATCAAAGTGACCAAGAGGCTTTTCCTGTGGGCCACTCAGCAATGGGAAGCTGTAATTCTCCCATTTCTTCCACATATTCCTCCCCTCATGCTCCACTAATCATCTGAGACCCTGCTTCAGATTCCTTGGCTATCTGAGGCATCAATGTGAAGGACTTTTCCAGTAGAGATGCCCATCCTGTGGAATGTCCTCCTGACTGAGATTCACCAAGTCACAATACGTTATGGTTTTAGGCGTTGTTGTTTAGGAAGGCCTTCAGTTAAGACCTTTTTGCCTCCTCACTGTGGCCATGTCAATACTGTTTTCATTTCTGTTTCTCTACTTTCTCTACTTTCTCACCTCTGTTGATTCTGAGGTGTATGTGTGTTGTGTGTGTTTTAATGAGTGGGCTTTTTCGATGGTTATTGTTTTTTGTGGATTTGAACTTTGGTTGTTTCGGTCTTTGACAATGCCCGTTTTATTGTTGCAAGCAATGTTGAGTTTCTTGGGGGGGGGGGGGGGAGAAGGAAGGATATAACTTTTTTAAAAAAATGACAGTAGGAGCTGTTTGACAGTGGAACAAACTCCCTTGGGAGGCTGTGGACTCTCATTCATTGGAGCTTTTTAAGCAGAGGTTGGCTGGTCATCTGTCATGGATGCTTTAGCTGGGATTCCTGCATTGCAGGGGGTAGGAATAGATGACTCTTGGGGTCCCTCCCCACTCTACAATTCTAAGATTCTATGCTATAAAGCCTATGCTGGGTGGAATGGATGCTCCTGTTTGCCTTCTGCCTTTGCCCACCATTTCTGCGTTTGAATGCCTTTTCCACATTCTTCCCTGCTAATCTCAGCAATGATTTGTGAGAGCTTCAGCAAGCAGGAGTCATGCAAACCAGCCTGGCATGTGGTAAGGAGAGGAGGTTCACGGCAGACGTTGGTTCTTGGAGGAGGGGCTACAAGCATGCACCTGTTGCGAGTGAGCGGCCAAGGCTTATGTCAGAGTGCCACAAATATTCTCCCTTCACGAGGGGCCTGACCTTTTCAAGCATGTTTTATGACAGCGTGCAACCATTAAGTGCTACTTGATCCTCTGCTAATGCAGCAATTACAAAAGGACCATGGGGGCTTGCTTGACTGCTTGTCAATGGGATAAACACCTTTGCTAGGGGAGGAGGTTGCTGAAAAGGTGCACGTTCCCCATTCTCCCCAACCACACCCCTGCCCTGATTGGTCTTCCACACAATCAGACAATCTGAATTTTAACGGTAGCACTAGCCACAATGACCCTGTGCCACAAGTGGGATTCCCCATCCGCCCCCCTTGGTGGCGGTGCAGGGGGCAAAGACAGTCACACTGTTATTTCCAACTTCTTTTTTTCTCCTAAGGATTTCCACCCCATTAAGTAAATGTTCCTTGGTTTACAGTAAAAAAATCAAGTGCCGTATTTTTTGCTCTATAAGACTCACTTTTTCCCTCCTAAAAAGTAAGGGGAAATGTGTGTGCGTCTTATGGAGCGAATGCAGGCTGCACAGCTATCCCAGAAGCCAGAACAGCAAGAGGGATTGCTGCTTTCACTGCATAGCGATCCCTTTTGCTGTTCCGGCTTCTGAGATTCAGAATTTTTTTTCTTGTTTTCCTCCTCCAAAAACTAGGTGCGTCTTGTGGTCTGGTGCGTCTTATAGAGTGAAAAATACGGTAAGTAAAAATTCAATTAAAAGTTCTTAGAAAGACTGAGCAGTAATTGAGAGCAGGAGACTGCCTTGATGATTTGGGAGCATTGATAATTATTATTTGCAGCAGTAGTAATACCTAGCACAAAGTTCAGTTGGTTAGAATGGGGTGCTGATAATGCCAAGGTTGCAGGTTCGATTCCTGTAAGGGACAGCTGCATATTCCTGCATTGCAGGGGGTTGAACTAGATGATCCTGAGGGTTTCTTCCACCTCTACAGTTCTTCAGTTCTATATGGAGTGCTTTGGAATGTTCAAAGGACTTCACAGAATTATCTTGCAATCCTTCCAACAACCCTGCAAGATCCAGGGGATCTGAGAGAGAAGAGTGGAGGAGCCACAAGCCTTTGAGCCCAACACTTTGCCTGCCCTCCTCAGAACCTCATCCTGAGGCCAGCTCAAACCAGATCATACCAGGTTGATGAGAACGTGGTCCTGATCTACCACTCTTTAGTGACAAAGAAACAATGCATGTAGCAAACTCATCATTCCATATTGAATAGCATCTGAGATGAAGGCCATCCTGAAAGGGAAAGACGCATGTCGGGCAGGGCCTTGTCAGACAGCAGTGAAGTTAGAGGAGTCCTTTATGGGTCCAGCACCATTGTAGGAGCACTTTCATAACTGTTTGTCATGTAGAAGCTTGCCTGGAACAAGTAGGTTGTCAACAGCCTGGAGGAATAACTGAGAGCATCCTGGTCCCTGTGGATGGTCATGGGGGAGGTTTCCCACTTGGTCTACACAGAATGTGTGAGGGTCTGTGGAACAGCAGCCTGTGGAGAGCAAAGCAGCCTGAAAGCATGGTAGAGAGCAAGAATGAAGGGTGAGTGGTGCCACTTGAGTGACAGCTAGTGCTTGTGCCTCAGCCTCCTCACCCCTGGGGGCAGGGAAGGGAATGACTGAAGTGACTGTGACTATAGTTATACCTAACATTTCCCCATGGAGGGTTACTGTATAACCCTATGTGTGTGGAAACAATGTGTGTTGTTGTGTAAATTGCCAGTGTTTGTGTTTGGAATGGAAATCAATCTAGCCAATATGAAAAGTATCCATCCAGTGAATATGACTGCTATTTGGTCCCAACTTTCTGATTTAATTAAACAACTGATACGTGATTATGACCTGTTTTGCCGTTTCCTTTACGTTGAAACGAATAGTGTGGAAATTATGTCATTAATTATGTTAAATTCGTAAATTACATAAATAATTTTGTAATTTGCATTAAACAGAAGAAAAGATGAATACGGTATCATTTAGAGGAAACTGAACTGCAGAGGAACAGAATCAGTGCTGATTGTGAGGAAGACTGGTCAGAACAGAAACTGCTGCAAACTTACCTGCATGTGGGGATGAGGGTCTTGCCTGTGTAGGGAATATTTCTTCCCACTATTGAGGGGGAAGAGTGTTCCAGCAATACAGTTCTGGGAAGACACAGCATTCACATACATTGATATCTCGGGTTAAGAACTTAATTCGTTCCGGAGGTCCGTTCTTAACCTGAAACTGTTCTTAACCTGAAGCACCACTTTGGCTAATGGGGCCTCCTGCTGCTACCGTGCCGCCGGAGCACGATTTCTGTTCTCATCCTGAAGCAAAGTTCTTAACCTGAAGCACTATTTCTGGGTTAACAGAGTCTGTAACCTGAAGCGTATGTAACCTGAGGTACCACTGTACAAGATTGTTCTGTTAGTTAGTTAAAATGAATACTGTATGGGTATGGGGATTCAATATTTCCCATTCCAGAACTGCCAACAAGGTCAGGATACTTAAAAGACACACCTGCCTCCACATCAGCATCAGTTATCCAAGACCCTCCTCCAAGGGCCCTCCATCTTCATCAGGAGACTTGCAACATGCCTGGGTTGTGAGCTTGCAATCCCAAACAGATGCCTACAACTCTTATGGAACTCCATCACAATCACAAAAGCAAGGGATAATCTTCAGGGTGAAAGACATTTTCCCAAGGTACAAAGTCTCACTGTTAGAGATTTGATTTAAAGACACACACAGCCCTCCGATGATCCTAATGAAGGAAGATTGTAATGAGCAACTTATAAGAGCCTAGCATTTTCATGGGAGAGACCAGGTTGACAACTGGTCTGAAAGTTGTTTGGTGAACGAAGGAACAAGTGTGTGTCCAAGACACATTCCCAGCCAGGAAAAGTTGGCATTTGACATAAAGCAGGACAGGTAATTAAACATTTTCAAAGTGGGACTAAAAATGACCGGCAGAGGCCTTTAGAAAATGAGGCTGAACGCAAGGTAGATGCCAAAAAGGGAGAGAGAGAGGAATGTATAAGCAATGGTGGAAAAGTCTGGGTGGCGGCAAGGGGGATGAAGCAGCGATTTCACATCCATGGCTTGGGGATCATTTTGAAAAGGGTGGAGATGTTTGTTTGAAAACTATTTTTAATGTAGCATAGAGATGGGATGAGATCGCCACAATCCCCCAAAAGACTGGCAGGGCGGCTGTTGCGTTCTCTCCTGAAAGGTTAGCATAGGAAAGGCACAAAGAGCTGAAACCAAGAGGGGGGGATATTTGTAGCCGGCTCCATAGGCTTGTGGAACCATATACAGGCATGTCCAGTGACAACATTGCGACCCTGACACCAAGTCGGCAATAAGCAGCATCCTATATATCATCTCTCGGAGTGCATTCCGTCTAGCTATTCCTAAGCACAACATTCCACTACTAGGTCATTCTGTCCAGTTTGCAATATAGGGGGGTGGGGGAGACAGGAAGGCTGACTTCCATGATGCTACTCAGCAGATCAGCACCAGAATTTATTTGGGATTAAGTTCATATCCAGGAGACAGGTTTGGGTCAACTGACTAGTCTAACTGGTAGATCAATTGAACAAATGTTATTTGCTATTGTCAACTATTCCATGAAGTCAGCAACCTTAGTCAAGTGGTTAGTCTATTTTTATTGCACCGTGGAGTCAGTGACTGCACGATGGCTATCAATGACAGGGCTGAGTGTCCCTTGCTCCTGAGCCCTGCAGGAGTGAGAACTTCATATATCATACTAGTTTAGGAGCCCCATAATGCTCTCCAGTTTAGGAGCCCCATAATGCTCTCACACTGGAGAGCCAGTGTGGTGTAGTGGTTAAGAGCGGTAGTCTTGTAATCTGGTGAACCGGGTTCACGTCTCCGCTCCTCCACATGCAGCTGCTGGGTGACCTTGGGCCAGTCACACTTCTTTGAAGTCTCTCAGTCCCACTCACCTCACAGAGTGTTTGTTGTGGGGGAGGAAGGGAAAGGAGAATGTTAGCCGCTTTGAGACTCCTGAAGGGGAGTGAAAGGTGGGATATCAAATCCAAACTCTTCTTCTTCTTCTGATCAGAGGATCAAGCCAACATTATGTTTGGTTTAGGGGTGGCTCCCAATTGGGATCTCGATCTCTCTCTCTCTCTCTCTCTCTCTCTCTCTCTCTCTCTCCCCCTTATTGTTTTCTTGCAAACATCAGTCTCTCTCCTCAAGCTTCTCCATATCACTATTTACTACTAACATCACCGGGTGGCAAAACACTTTGGCAGGGTGGGGAGAATCAAAGCACAGGGCATAATCCAGATGGCATCCCCACCAGCAACAAGATACATTAGCAACCAGAGCAGAGAGGACACACGTGAGACAAGGACAGAAACCGAAGTGTTTCCAGACTCGCAAACCCTCTCTGGCATTGCCCGCTGGCATGTAAGTGAAGGCACTTGCCACAGAAAGATGCTTCTCAGCTGGGGCACCATACTGAGAAGCTTTTCAGAAAGGCGACTCTATTAGAGTGGAACCCAGTGGAGAGACTCTGAAAGATTTACTAAATAACAGGCTCATATTTCTTATGGCGCAGGAAAATGAATGGCAATCGGTATCTGCCTCAGTGCCCCAGGAAAGGGCCTCCAAAGCTGTTATTCCCAAACAAAAACATGGCACCCCAGATGTTCCAACTGGCCGAGGAAAGGTTATGGCACACAATGAGATTGTGCCAGTGGCTTCAATTTCTGACAACTCATTGCTTATTTAAAATACTGTCTCAGCTAGTGTACAAATGTTGTTTGCCTCACATTTGTAGATAAAGTCTTTCATTGCTGAAGTCATGACCATGGTTTGGAGCCTCAGAAACAATCCATGGGCTTCAGCCCTGCTCACATAGAGTGGCCACCTTCTGAAGGTTCCATGCCAGAGGTGGACAGAATGGATGTAAATGTTACCTTTGTACAGTAAGTCCACACACAATCTTCTCTATCCTCCACCCAGGCAAGCAAATCAGAATCCAAGGATTTCAGCCCGGCAAATGCACTCAAGGAGGGTATGGAGCAGCCTGGGAAGGGTCTCAAAGGCAAGACGGTAAGGCTCGGAGGGATGCATTTGGTCCCCAGGCTTGCGGTTGCTGCTCCTGATCTACATGATTATGCCACCCATGAACAGGGCTCTCCCCTTCCAAAATGAGGATGGTGGGAGCCCGAAGGTGCTTTTGTTGATACAGGAAAGAAACCGAAACCCTATCTCTAGGAATAAATCTAGCTTTGCAGTACCTCAAACCAGTTTGCTATGATGAGACTGTGCTGAAAATCTGTCTTCGGAACAATATGCACCTGATGTATCTCCTGAATGCTGCAACTGGTAGAGCCACTCATCCTCCTAAGCAAGGTGCATTATATGGTGCTATAGGAAAGCCTGAGAGCTGTGGTTCCTCCAATCCTCTGGGCTAGCAGCCTTTACTTGACTTTCCTAACTGTTTGGGGTTAGCTGACTCACACTGGAAAACTCTTGCTTTCATTCTGAATACTATATCCCATGGATACTGCAAAGATGGTAGCACCTTGATATTACATCTTAATATATTACCTCTTAATTTTATCTCACATACGCTAACGCTGTGAACCTTGCTAAATAACTATCAGGAAGGAAAAAGAATTAGCACCCTCCAAGTATTCCTAGACTGCTCTCATATCTCCCTGTCTCATCACTTAAGCAAGCTACAAATATTTAGCTCTTTTAACCTTTCATCATGGATAAAGCCCTCTCTGGGTAATGCCTGGTTGTCTGGGTAAAGCAACAATCAACTAAAGAAATTTCTGACAAATACTTGACTCCCTGTCTAAGATGAAAAAAACCTCAATCATCAGGTTCTCAGAAGCTCATTTTTTTGTTATTAAGTTCTGACTGAAGCTTGAAAATTCACAACGTGGCAGCTTTTATAGATGCACTTTGTACAAAAAACATTTTAAAGGATCGTGGATTTTGGATTGCCAAGTCAATGCAAATTTGCCATGGTCGTTTATATTAATGCAGATTAATGTTAACCTTTACTAATACTCATCAATTTTAACCTTTAATTTTTACCTTAAAATGGTCTTTAAATAAAATTTCTTCGTTGATATTGTTTGAATGGCGAGTTTTAACAATTTGATCCAATTTGAAATTTGATCTATTTTACCAGATATCTGCAATTTTTTTAATACAACTATTTTGCTTTTTTATGTTGTTATGGCCTATGGTCACATAATAAAATTCCATTCCTCCCCCTCAACCTAGCAAAAAAGTAAGAGTGTCAGTTTACACATTTGTTAAGTGCAAATCATGCCTCTGATTTCCTGAAATAAGTTATCATTTGAAGTGGAACATATGTATCTCACTGGCAGCAAGGTCACAGGTCTTAGTATGCGTGAGATTTATGAGACCTACTTCAAATGTTACGTTAATTGCAAAGCATCAGAAGCACGAGGTACACTGGCCTCTTTGAGCTGAACAAATAAAAGACTGTACAGTGGTACCTTGGGTTAAGTACTTAATTTGTTCCGGAGGTCCGTTCTTAACCTGAAACTGTTCTTAACCTGAAGCACCACTTTAGCTAATGGGGCCTCCTGCTGCTGTCGCGCTGCTGGAGCCCGATTTCTGTTCTTATCCTGAAGCAAGGTTCTTAACCTGAAGCACTATTTCTGGGTTAGCGGAGTCTGTAACCTGAAGCGTATGTAACCTGAAGCGTATGTAACCCGAGGTACCACTGTAATATGTGTTTACTCAGAAAGAAGATCTACTGCGTTAAGTGGTGCTTTCTCCCAGGTAAACCCATGTAGGATTACAACCTTGGAATTATCACTTTAAAATTTTCACTCATCTCTAGAAGCTGCTATGCTCTCCTCCCACATTTCTAGTCACATAATTTTGACAAATGTAGAAACACTTGACAAGAACCTGAATGTGTGTCAGTTTATAGCATATATAGTATACATGAAACATCATATCCATGTTTTGCAAGTTTAGCCATCAACCTAATCTACAAATTGGTTAAGAACTGGTGTACAAAGGACAGCTTCAGATGTCATGACTTTTCCTTGTGCGCATGAACATGTGTTGAGTGTAGAACATGAGCGGCCAACGCACAGGTGTCTATTTCCCTCTGTGCACATGCGCAGGAGAGCCATTGGTGGCATCTTCCCCACACATTAATTGCACATTATGATCTGCATTTGGCCTGAAGATTCTTTTATAAATAACTATGTAAAGAGGTGAGAAACATTCATTGGGGTAATTTACACTGTTCACCCAATTCACCCTTCAAAAGTGCCATTGCACAGAAACTAGCACCTCCGATGTTGGCAATGTCAAACACATGCACCCTTGGCTTCTCCACTTCTGTTTATGTATGGTGGGTCGTGGGCCTGATCTCAGATATGTTTCCCAATAAAAATTGTTCATATACCCAAAGCCTGAAGTGAAAGAATTTTTACTAGAGCTGGCACCATGGACAGTGGCCACAGGTTCCCCATCAGAGGTTTGCACAATGTGTCTTATGATGGGAGGGGTGTTTCCAGCTGCCCCCACGACTGCAGGAGAGCGACTATGAGCAACATAATGGGACGGTTGTTTTTAGGACTAAGGTGAAATGCAAGCATTCTAGCGTTCTTTTTTTCTCTCCACTGGAGTAACTTATTCCAAACAATTTGGCAACTGGCAGCCTCTCCCTTGGGAAACTGTCTGCTTAAGTAGGAAAATAAATAAATTATTCACATTCTCACACCATCTCTAATCTTGGGAGTTTACAGCGGCTCAAGAGATTTTAATTTTTTTTTATTTTTACAAAAACTGCTGAAACCTCCTGTTAAAATGCTGCCAATATTTACTTCCCATAATGCATGGCAGAAGCTTGCATAATTTGCTTCCCTTCTCAACTGAAAAGGGACAGCTGTTTTGCAGAGTGTGACAGCTCTTCTCTAAATGGGTCCCATAACCCACCGAAGAACAAGTGGGGATTTCAGAGGTGCCAAATGCAACTGGCTGAGTTGGAATTCAGCCAGATCACATGAGCTAGCTAATTCCCCCTTCTCCTGCAAAATGCCTTCTGATAACCACAAGAACTCGAAGATGGGGAGCATGTCTAGAAGGCGGTGCTGACAGCAAAGAAGTGTTCCAGGAATACCATGCCTAAGGGCCACTCGAGACAATCAACGCATGAAACAACCACATTTTCCTCACAGCTCAATTTCGTCTTCATAAGCTTTAGCTTGGTCAGAGGTAATGGAACTCCTGTCCAATCCCTTTTTATACAACACTGTCAGCCAGAAAGAGGGTGTGTGTGGGGGAGAGAAACAGAGACAAAGAGAGTGGAGAACTTTCTTTCAGCCAGAAGGTCACATTCTGCTGCGCAGAGCAGAAGCAAAAATGGATAGAGAGTAATTAATGCAATTTTAGCTTTGTGCAATAGGCTAGTTTCTACACCAAAAGCAAGTAATGCTGGCCAGCAGCCCAAGTTTTTTAAAAGAATCAAATCCAGGAAAGTGAAAAAATAGAGGCTGTTGCTCACATCACCATCTTGGCTTTCAGTCTCCCACCAACTTACTTTCTAGGCAAACTCTCACACTGCTCTCTATTCTTCAGCAACATGACATCCTACTCAGCTGTTCCTTTCCCCCTACAAGTGGCAGCCATTAACTGGATTGCTCTTATTGGATGGAACCAGGGAGGTGTGGGTTGGCAGTAGTCACGTGTCCCTGTAACGGCTAGTTAGGCCCAGAGGTGGTGAAGTGGACGCGAGAGAAGAATCAATCCCTAGAAGGAGTCGCAGGCGGACAAGAAGGTCTTCACCTTGCCTCTGATCTTTCTCCCCAGCCCTGAGAACATTACTCATCTGTGCCATCTTTGCACCTCCCCTCTGCTCCAAAAAGCTTTAAAGAACTGGCAAGCGCTGCAGCTGCAATTCTTGAGAGTCAATGCTGAGTTCCAGTGCTTAAGATTTATTTGGTCATGGCAATTAAGTTAATGGCTGTTCGCAGCCTAGTGCTGCTCCTGTGGGAGCTGTCTCCCGACACAGGGCCCTTCCCATCGCCTGTCTGTCTGCATGTAACTAAAGGCCAGTCACGGATAGCATAGCTGCCCTCTATGCTGCATACTGGGAAAGCCACTTTCCCCCTCCCACTTCATGAGCAAACCACCTGCTCCTGACCTTGATTAATGGCAATTAAGCGTTAAGAGTTTCCAGGCAGCCTCTGACGGAATAATGGGCTTTGAATATCTCCAGGGCCTTGTGCCACTGGAACACAAAATGCCTTAACAAGCAGCTATTAAGTAAGTAAGTCTCTTGGTAGCCTTAAAAACAATGTTCAGCTGGAGGCAATTCTATGGAAAAATTCCAGTGAGTTGACCACAGCTCTACAATGGGTGTGAGATTTTTTTGGGACGCGGGTGGCGCTGTGGTGTAAACCACTGAGCCTTGGGCTTGCCGGTCAGAAGCTCGGCGGTTCGAATCCCCGCAGCTCCCGTTGTTCAGTCCCAGCTCCTGCCAAGCTAGCAGTTTGAAAGCACGTCAAAGTGCAAGTAGATAAATAGGTACTGCTCTGGCAGGAAGGTAAACAGCGTTTCTGTGTGCTGCTCTGGCTTCGCCAGAAGAGGCTTAGTCATGTTGGCCACATGACCTGGAAAAACTGTCTGTGGACAAACGTCAGCTCCCTTGGCCAGTAAAGCGAGATGAGTGCCGCAACCCCAGAGTTTCACTTGGCTGTAAAGATGGTTGGTCTCAAACTTTAGAGCAAACAGACTTTCATCTTTGCTCAGGACTTAGCTCAGGAGTGGGGAACCTTTGGCCCTCTAGATGTTGCTGAACTATAGCTCCCATCAGTCCCAGCAAGCATGGCCAAAGGCCAGGCAAGATGGGAGTTGTAGTTCAGTAACTCCTTCCCATACCTGACTTAGATGTTGATCCGATACACCCATTCCAGAAGGTATCATGGTCCCATGTTGTTTTTAGCACCCAGAGTTGGGCTGGTGATGCACCCAACAAGATTACCTATGGACCACTGATGGGCCCTGGCACACTTCTTGAAAAGTACTGTATTCTTTTAATGACTAAGCCAGAGAGGGGAAAGATCCTTCAGTAACTTGCGTGATGCAAAAAAATGAATTCAGCTGCTCCTACACATAATCTCTGTTCAATCCTGAAGACGACATTGAAGGGAAATGTTAAAATCAAGGCACAGTGCTTCCCTAGCAGTAAGTGGAGGAAATAACCTAGAGCAGAATCCCAACTGTTGGAGTACGGCACAATCCCCCCTTCTTCACAAAAATTGGGGAGGGGGCTATTCCTGGCAATTGCTAGATCCTATATTTCCAGTCGCACAACCATCATGTTTTCAAAGGCATTTTAACATTGCATACCAATGCAAAGCCAGTCACTGACAGTAGGCTGTATCCTTGAAATAAGACCAGTCAGCCATTGTTCTCCTTCACTAGCCTTACTGAGCATTGCCAGTAACTCCACTTAAATCCAGCCATTACCTTGGTGTAAGCCTATTCCTGGAAGATGACAGGAAGAAGAGAGCATCCTTCCTAGTGCTGTAATGAATAAGGTAAGCTTGCTGTCTATCCCAGCCTTCAACAACCTGGTGCCCCCAAAATATTTTGTACTAAAGCTCCTGTCATTGTAGATGCTGTGCTGTTTGGGGCTGATGGGAGTTGGAGTCCGAGGTGTCTGGAGTCAAAAACGTCTCTACCAGGTTGGTGAATGCTGATCTAGCCTGAGTGGTTTCTTGCCAACAGATCACACCATACTGTTGGCAGAGATACGCTGGATAGTTAAAATAGGCAAAGCCTCACTTGTGGCAGATGTACACTATGCCCGCTTGAGTCGCAGTTAGAGAGCCCTCTTTGGCTCTCAAAACCTTTGAAAGGTTTTACAGGGCGGGTGGTAATTGAAAGATCTTCACACCTGTTCATGAGACATGTTCAAAGATTTGGGCTAAGCCCTTGAGCATCAAAGCACATTTCTCTCAAGCACTGCATGTTACAGATCCTCTAGCTGGCTCCAATAATGCCACAGATGCTTCTATTCCTATGCAGATCCACCCTCTGCATACTAACCCTCAGAGTAATCCAATCGCACCAGACAATGCCCCGCTGATCCCCATACCAACAGCATGCCAGTCATTGCAGGCCTTGGAGTCTGGCTAGGCTCTTTCCAGAGCTAATCCACACTTATCAGCAGCAAATGAGAAATGGCAAGCTGAGGACAAAAAGCTGGAGAGAGGGTGTAAAAATAAGATTGGCATGGGAGACTCGCTGGGAAAGAGAGTTTAGTCAGCTTCAGCACGTCCTGTGTTACCAAACATTTGAGACGGCGCCAAGGGAAGAAAAGCCAAATGCCACTGTTCTGGGATGTAAACATGAAAATCAGCTAATTGACAACTTGATGCCCTTTAATTCCGGGACAAGGCATCTATGGCTTTCCATCATCTCTGATCACTGACCATTCTGGCTGGGACTGATGGGAGGAGGAGACCAACAAAATCCAGAGAGCTGCTTTAATGATATCACACGCAGCCTCAGCTGCTACCCCAACCTGTAAAACTAAGGAGGCTAAGCTATGGCCCTCTAGATGTCAGTCAAACAGCACCTGGGGAGCCACAGATTAGCCACTCCTGCTTTATAGTATTAGTGCCAATCCTACTAGCAATCTGTGTGCATGTTTACTAATTGAGAATCACGTGAGGTGAATAAAGCAGGCAATTCTGAGCTCATCTACCATTGCTGTCTACCTGCTCCTGACGCTGCGGACACTATGAATTGATATAAGCGAAAGACTAGCACAGCGATAGAGTCGCAGGCAGGTGGGGAGTGTGGGCACTGCATATGGGTTGGGTGCTTCTCCGTCCCCAATCACACCTATCATCTAATGCAACATTTTAAAGATAAAACTAGGTTCAATATTGTACACGCAATTACAAAACATTATTTATTTTGCACATTTATATATATCTCTTCTGTTACAGCAACCATTAATTATGAAGAGCACATTGATGGCTTGTTGCTCCCACTCCCACTAAGTTTACTGCAATGTGCAAACTGCTTAATTTTAGGGAAGGAGCGAAGTGGGACCCTACTGCACATTCACAGTAGACCATTAACCATGGTTTACTGTGATATGGAAACACTGCCCTTGGATCTTGGCTGTCTGCAGAAAATACCTGATATATTAGGATTTTGAATGAAATTTTTTTTAATGCTACTGCATTAATATCCGGAAAGAGAGCAAACTCAGCCTATTGAAGCCTATCCTACACAACAATACTTTCATCAAGTTTAATTTCCCTCCCTGAGCTCAGATACTGCCATTCCAACTTAACAGATCCACCTTGGTCTTGACCTTTCTACATTTCATGTATATGCCACAGATTCTTACCCCGCAACTGAAGTTGTAATATTGAGATCTCTTTCTCTCTTGTTTGGAATCAATGGAATCAACTGAACGAATAAGATCAATATATTTTGCAAATGAGAACTACTGCCACCTGCTGGAAATTTAAAATGCACACTTATAGATACTTTTTTCAAGTAAAGCTGAGTAGGTAGAGAGCAAGATCACCACACAGAACGCTTTAAAACAGAAATTTCCACACACAGACTTCGTAATCTTCCTCTAGTCAAGAAATGGCTACAGATCCCCTGAACACAAGACAAAATACAAAGGGTGAGTCAGCTGGCAAATCTTTCCTGCATCCCTGGCTAGACATAACAGGCAGATTAAAAGAAAAAGAGACGGAGCAAGTCAGGAGCATTTATGTTTTCAGTTCCATGAGTTGACAACTCCAAGGAGCAAAACATTTCTAAGAGAGGAATGGAGAATGTACAGGACTTGTTCCATGGGCTCCTGCTCAGAACTCGCTGTTAACACTTAATAGGGCCACAGATTTAGAGAATTCTTTAGCCCTATAAGAATACCATTGTGATAATCCCAGTGGGCTCAAAGCCTAGAAATTATGGGTTGTGCTGCTGCCACCAGAGTTATTATTTTCATGTTCCATGCAAGACAGAGTGCAGTAAGTGACTGTTTATATTTTAAAAATCTCATAGAACTGTTTTTCTTTTATTGTAGGATCTCTAGGGTCATCTATTCTATACAGCAATGTACAGCATAACAGATCTGTCAGGGTCTCCGAACTTCACCCTACATTATGCAATACACACTAGAAGAAATTTCCAATGGTATGAAGCACAAGAAGCAACCAACATATGACATGCTTCAATGTAACTCGAAATGTCTGGAGCACCCATGGGCAACCCATGGTTTAATCCTAGCATCAATAAATACAATAGCAAGCAGGACTGGTCTTGTCAGTAGGCAAAATGAGATGACGGGTGTTCTCTCCTGTTTCCACTGCTTGAAAATCTGCCATTCATCAACTGTAAATAAAACAGTGGGCAATGGAGAGAGAGGCGGGGCAATTGTTGACAGCGGAAGGGGGAAATGCGGAAATATTTATTTATCTTATTGAAATCAAGTTCCTTTGCAGTTTGCGATAGGTTTCGTCGTCTCTAGGCATGAAGACCGTATTAGATATGAAGCTTCCTAGGAAATCCCATTGATAATCGTGCACAGATTGCCCGTTTAGGCGGCGCTTGCTTTCGGGTCAGCACGTGGGGGCACTGCAGCGGTGCGTTTCCCTGGTGGCGGCGCGCGCCTTTGGAAGGGAGGGTCTCCTCGCCAAGCAACCGTGGGAGAAGCCCTGCCCAGTATCTCCCCCCCCCCCCCCGCCCGCCAGATCTGCGCTGCTATGCTCCTACCCTGCGCCGTGCACGATTATGCACCGCCTCTGTCCCGCCTCGCGGAGCTTGTGCACAAGAGCAGCCGCCCCGCGCAAGGACTCCGCTCTCAGGGTCTCCAGCTGGCTTTTGTGCGTCAGTGCGCTGCCTCCTAGCTTCAAGACACAGTCCACCGCAGCCATTGCGCCGGCACAACCTCACGCCCACCAGCAGGGCACACTTCCCACCCCTGGAGCCCGCCTTCCTCGGCTACGCCACTTCCTATCTATTTCATTAACACTTTGCTCCTCGAGCAAGCTGAGCTCCCTGGCCAGCTGCAGAACTCGCGGAGCCAAGTGCAGCTGCTTACTCAGGAGGAAGACCTACCAGTCCACGGAAGGGTGCGTAAGTTTGCGCCCCCTGGTGTGGTGCGTTGCCTTCAATGCGCCGCTTTGACATGTGCCGCTCCCATCATCCCGGACCACTGGCTATGCTGGCCGGTGCTGATGGGAGCGTTGGTATCCAACAACATCTGGGGGACCACAGTTTTCCCATCGCGTTCGACTAGACTAGAACCATAATCTAGTCGATCTCCATGTAATGCAGAAATCTTTTGCCCAGCGTGAGGCTCGAACCTACAACGCTGAAATTAAAGAATATCATGCGCTCTGACCAAACTGAGCTAACCACAGGTCTAAGAGGCTGCTTCAAAAGGAGGAGGAACGGAGCTTGATAAAAGAAGAGCAAAGTTTGGATTCCCGTGGGGCGAAAGGAACCCAGCACTTTTAAAAACTACCATCGCATTAGACATTTCTGCAGTGGGTTGTAAATAGCCGGTTTTTCTACTCTCCCTATATCCTCGGTTAGACGGCGATTCCTTCATACCGTTAAAAGCAGAGGGGATGGTGATTCCCGTTACACAAGTGCAGGGAGCTCTGCACATGTTCAAAGGCACTGTTTCCTTAGGCTGCGGGAAATTATGGAACTGAATTATGGAACTGTGTTTGCGTAGGCTACTTAATCTCTTTGTGCTGTGACTCTCTTCTTCTGCCCTCCTGTTTTCCCCTTCAGTCGAAACCTAGAATATAAATTGCCGGGACCTGGGGCTTTTTTTGGATGGGTGCTAAAACTACTCTGTCAATTGTCATGCATATTGATACAGTACTGTGTCGTTGTTGTTAACAGCAACTGAGGCGGAGTAGACTGACATGGTTTTCCAAAACTGCAGGGTCAATCTGTAATCTGCAAAGTTGAAACAGAAGCCAGCCTGACCACCTTTCCCTGCCTTTCGAATTCGTAGGCAAATACGTACAAACGTGCAGTCGCCTTGCGTGTATGTTAGCTGTCGAATCTTTTAATCCACAAGAGCGCCTCTTATTTTATTTTATTTTTCTTGTGAATCCAAGGGTAGGAAATTATACACGATCCCTCAACGCGTCCTCTGGGACAAGGCTTTTGGTTGGTTGCGAGCAGTGTCTGTTTTGATGATGTCAGCAGGGGGAAAAAATACCAGTGGAGATTAGCGTGGATTCTTCTGCTTCTAGGAGCTGCTGCAGCTTCGGTGGGTATTATATTGCATAGCGAATAATTCCTCGCCCCAGTTACGCGGGGGGAAAGCGGGATGGGGGAAGAGCTTCGTGGGTTCGTTTGCATCCTCCAGTCGCTAAATATGGGGGCCGCCAAATTTCTGCAAACTGGTCGGTTTTCTCTATGCTGAGAGTGAATGTGCGGACATGCTCAATGAAAGGGGTTTTAACTGCCGGAGAGAATATTATCTGCACGCAGGATGCTGCCGATTGATCGCTTTTCATTGCATTCCTTCGGAAGGGCATATGGAAATGTATCCCTGCTTAGTCATACGTTTCCTTTTGTTTGACCTCCGCACCAGAGGTATACGATGTCTGAAGGTGCAGGTTCTATTCAGCTGTCATCTGCAACAGCCCTTGACAGCACAATCCTCTGTGAAGCTTTTTCTCTCCTTTTTTAAGCCACCTGAGTCAGTGGTAGCGATCATCACATACTGTACTGATGAATTTTCCATGGGAATTACAAGCAGGGTCCAATTCAGGAGCATGAGACTCTCAATCTGAGGGTCATGGGTTCGAACCCCATTTGGCAAAAGATTCCCTGCATTGCAGAGGTTGGACTAAATTATCCTCATGGTCCCTTCTGACGCTACAATTCTGTGATTCTATGTTTCAGTGTGATATGAGTGAACCTTGGCCATACACAGACCTTTCCCTAAACCAGTTTAAATAGTGGGAAATCTGGTTTGTAACAAACCCATTTGCCACAGAATATACTAAACCAGCAACCTGTCATTTACATTTGCCCTGCAAATTGGGTTCCTAGAAGCTCAGGACTCATCTCAACCATGGTTAGGCATTACAGGTAAAGAACTGCCCCAGATGACTCATTTGTATACTATTATGAGTGGCATAGGGACGCGGGTGGCGCTGTGGGTAAAACCTCAGCGCCTAGGACTTGCCGATCGCATGGTCGGCGGTTCGAATCCCCGCGGCGGGGTGCGCTCCCGTCGTTCGGTCCCAGCGCCTGCCAACCTAGCAGTTTGAAAGCACCTCCGGGAGCAAGTAGATAAATAGGGACCGCTTACCAGCGGGAAGGTAAACGGCGTTCCGTGTGCTGCTCTGGCTCGCCAGATGCAGCTTGTCACGCTGGCCACGTGACCCGGAAGTGTCTGCGGACAGCGCTGGCTCCCGGCCTATAGAGTGAGATGAGCACACAACCCTAGAGTCTGGCAAGACTGGCCTGAACGGGCAGGGGTACCTTTACCTTTACCTATGAGTGGCATAAGAATTCCTCACTTTCTACTTTCATAGTTTCATATACAGTAAGCCTGAAGCTTATGCAATTTTCTTTTTTTTTACAAAATCATGCACATTCAGCTTTACATGCACGGCAAAACCAAACCAAAACATAATTTAAAAGGGGTGCAAAGGTTCTGGAAAAAAGGCTTTGGCAATCCCACCCGCCATTGAATACAATATGTTTTGACTATATACGATTTTGGTTTTAGGCCTGATCTCCAGAACGTAACCCCCACATAAGTTGTGGGCTTGCTGTACTTCAAAAAAATTACTTAAGATTGTTTTTTGCTAAACAATTGTGCTCTGTATACTTTAATCCACGCTTTACCAACCTTGTGACCTCCAAATGTTTTGAACTACGACTCCCATTGTAGAATAAATAAAAGGAAAACAATATAAATCAGCAAAACAATATGAATGAGCAAAGTTACAAAATGGATGTGTGTTTGTGAATTGCATTTGTGCTTTCACTGGAGATGCTCCCAGGCTGTCCACCTGTCATTTTGATGTCAAGTTAACTGACATTTCCCTCCCCTGCCTGTAGCTGCCCCAGTCTCTCACCTGGGAGCAAACCCAAGT
This sequence comes from Podarcis gaigeae, assembly GCF_964106915.1. Classification (NCBI taxonomy): domain Eukaryota; kingdom Metazoa; phylum Chordata; class Lepidosauria; order Squamata; family Lacertidae; genus Podarcis; species Podarcis gaigeae. The sequence continues at coordinate 33,692,546 of NC_139682.1, forward strand.
TGACTTTCCTATTGCTGCGTTTTATGCTACTTTGTGTTTATAGGCCTGGTCCCCACATCTGCACCTAGTCTGAGATTGGAGCCAAAATATAAGGAGGAGGCATCTCTATGGTCCATGGTACTCTGACAATTAAGCAGAAAAGCAGGGACAAAGGAAGAGGCCTTGTACTGAATCAAACCACTGGTCCATCTTGCCCAGTACTGTCTACACTGACAGGCAGTGTCTCTCTAGGGTTCGAGGAAGAGGACTCTCCCATCTCTGACATTCTACCTTCTGGCACTCTGTGTCAGTGAGACGCAGCCTCATCTAGGAGTTACATGTAGAACTTCAGAAAGAGTTTGCTGACTGAACTTCTTCTTTTTTGTTTCAGGTTCCTGCAATGCTTGTGTGGCATTTCTGAGGAAATCATGAAATTCGTGTTACTTGCAGCTGTTGTTTGGTGTATTGTAATACCACCATCAGAAACCAGCAAGGTGAAGGGGGTGGCGGTGGTGAGAGCACTCAATGCAAGTGAGAAATCAAAGAGACATTGCATAGGGAAGTAATTGCACAGCATTCCGACCAAGTTGAGTGTCCCGTTGGCTTTGGGAGTAGAGATTTTGCATGTGCATCTCTTACACTGAGTTCATCCTCCCAAAAATGTTGTCTTACCCATTTTGTTTGTTCAAGGTTAGGTTAACTTGATTGCTGATAATATTATATGTGAGGCTGAGGTTCAGGACACTTTTAAATAAAGCTCAACAGTACTTTTGAGCTCAACATTGAGCTCAACAGTACTTTTGAACAAACATCCATATAACCATGCAGTAATACTTGGATTTTTGTTGGCAACTGTCTAGTTGTATTTTGGTTAACTAAGTTAACTAAGAACCGCTTTCTATCAGAATTTTTGACACATGGATTGCAAACCACTTCCATCCGGCTATTAGGATGTTTTTACAAAAAGATAATTTGCATTAATTATGATTATTGTTGGATTTGAATACTGCTTATATTCCATAATGGCTTCTAAGTGGTTTATAAGCATAAAATCAATTATAAAATTCATACATAATTAAAATGCACAATAAAACTGTTCCATCAAAATATTAAAAGCACACATATTAAAAATATACACTAAAACTAGCCCATTAAATAGTATGAGTGTTAAACACTAAACTATAAAAAACAGTTAAAACAATTGGATTAAATAGTTCAAATTCAGGGGAATGAAACAGGCATGTATTCAAGATCCGGCGGGATATCAGTGCGAATGGATATTGCAGTTACTAGATAGGAGAGAAAGCTCAGTAGTGAAATCAAGTGTTGACCCTGCTGAAAATCTCATTCTCTGGTGTGGTGGGATGTTTTACTCTTTATTCCATTCCTATCTTACTTTGCTCCTTTAGAGCTTTGAGGACATCCGCTGCAAGTGTGTCTGCCCCCCATATAGGAATATCAGTGGACAGATTTACAAGAAGAATGTGTCGCAGAAGGACTGGTGAGTCAATCTTCAAGTGAAGTTTTACATCCTCTAATGGCATAGCAAATGACCTTTGCAAAAACTGTACAACATAGTTCCTCAGGGGACTGTCCCAGAAGACTCTCTGGCTCAAAACCAGCTACTGCAAATAGTCAGGATTTGTAAATAGCTGCTTCTTACTGAGAATTAGGGCCTCCCAAAGTGCTACAATTCCCCATTCATAGTTTGAAGTCATAAGGTAGGGAAACAATGAAGAAATGGTTGTTATCTTACATCTGCAACCATTTTCCAAACCCTTCCTGATGTTGATGGGAAGGTTTGTTGAAAGCAGTGAGCTCAAGTTCAGACTGTCCTGTGCCACGTCAGAAAACTCTACCTTGGTTCCCCACTGCCGTGAACAGGGATCCCCAATGGCCACCTGCAGCACTGACCAAGTCTAGCTGAACTCCCATCGCCTTACCCCTTAGGTACCCACTTTGATCTACAGCATGATGTTTGCTGTGCATTTGTGAGAAATCAGTCTTTTACTGTGGCAATCAGTCTATTCTCTGGAACTCCCCACCTATTCATACTAGGACAGTGCCTTCATAGTATCCCCCCCCCCCCAATGCCTGCAAAAACTTTTGTTGTTGTTGTTTTGGCAAACCTACCATACATGCAATTTTATTATGTATATTTGTTTTTAAAACTGATCATTTTACAGTATTTTGCTCATTGTATTAGGTTGCATCCAACCGAGTTGTATTCTGAGTAGATCTACTGGAATTACCTAAATTACTCCGGTCCATGCAATTCAGTGGATCTGTTTTGTGCAATACTAGCATGGGATGCAACCCATTAACGTTTAACTTCCATTTAAAGTCTGTCGATTTTATCAGTATTTTCTAAGGAATATGTTACGTTACTTTGTGCTTTAGAGCTGGTTGGCCTTTCATTCGGCGACATATATAACGCTTGCTAAATAAAATATATAATAGACTAACCCTGATAATCGGCTGGGGCTGATGGGAATGGAAGAGTCACAGGTGACAGCCATTCCTGCTGCATTCTGTGACAGAGGAGAGCTTCAATTCCCACTGTTGATGCTCATCTCTTGCCATCATTGCAGCAACTGCCTGCATGTGGTGGAGCCGATGCCTGTGCCGGGGAACGATGTCGAGGCATATTGCCTGCTGTGTGAGTGCAAATATGAAGAGCGAAGCACCACCACCATCAAGGTACAAGACAAGATGAGCCTTTGCACTGCCTCTCCTTCTCACTGTATAAAACAGAATTGTGGCTATTGGCAACTTTGGAGGCAGGGATGAGTAGGGTTGAGGGTCTACCCATGAAGGACATAGCGCTAATGGTTGTCTCAACCATTTCTGAAGGTCTAGTCCACTGGTTCTCATGTGGCTTTTCCAAACATAAGAGGAGCCCGGCTGGATGAGGTGAAGGGCCCCTTTTTCTCCAGCACTTGGATCAGGCATCAGCCCACCAGATGCCCATGGGAAGCCTATAAGCAGGACCTGAGTGCAACTCCACACCTGTGATTCCCAGCAATTGGTATTTCGAGCCTCTGACAATGGAAGCAGAACATAACCATCATGGCTGCATTGCTAGCCTTATCCTCCACAAATATATCTTATCCTCTATTGAAGCCGTCCAAGTTGGTGGCCATCACTGGCTCTGGTGGCAGCAAATTCCATAGTTTAACTGCAAGGTGTGAATCAATACTTTGCCCCAAATCTTCCAGCATCACTGGATGTCCCTGAGTTCTTGTATTATGAGAGAGAGAGAAAAAAAAAATCTATCCACTTTCTCCACAACTTGAATAATTTATAGCTGCACAAGTCCATGGAGCAAGCTTGTGCCTCAGTGGCCACATCAAAAGTCCCTGGTACTCTGGAAATTGTAGCTTAGATGAACCCTGTTGACATTAAGGGGGTGGCGGCAAAATGAGCTGGGGGTTTTTTCCACTAGTTGGGAGTTGGCTTCTGGATTGTTTAATTCCTGCTAACTTGAAGGTTAACTTGGAACTGTCACATCATGCTTCCTAAATCATTCTGAAGAGACGTATGTTGCAATATAGGCTGTGTGACTTGCAGAACCTGATGGCTTAAGAATTGCTTCATCCCGTTTCCTTGCTGATCTTTGGCAGGTCATCATCATCATTTACCTCTCAGTGATTGGAGCCCTTCTGCTCTACATGGTCTTTCTGATGGTGGTCGACCCCCTCATCCGCAAGCCGGATGCCTACACCCAGCCCCTGCACAATGAAGAGGAAAGCGAGGTGAGCATGGTGCCTTCCTCTTGATAATGAGCAGACTGGGGCAAAAGTAGACTGCATGAGGCGTGAGTCCTAAACTCAGCATCTGCTAACTTAATCAGCATTCTAAAGGGGCAACAGAATAGAGGGGAATATTCCATCACATTTATGACTCATCCGCCAAAGGACAGACAATATTCTATCCAGTCCTTTGAAAACCCCAAAGATAAAAGTGCTTTGCTCCCTGACACTCAGATGCCTTCTCCACCTTACTGTGGCTTGCAATCCTTTCCCAGACATTGGCCAGACCTTTTTAACTTCCATGATGTGCCAGATAACTGCTTCGCATGATGAATGCTGAAACTGCAGGCACACGGTCCGTACAATCCCAACTGTGCAAAACTGGAAAAGTTTCATTGAAATTTTATCTTTCTGGCCACGGAGATCCTCCAGGTGGTTTTTCTCCATGAAGGCTTGCCAAAAGGTGTCAACACTTAAAAGGAATCCAATCAGACTTCCCCAATTTTGGGCCTCCAGATGTTATTGGACTACAAGCCGTATTGGCCCCAGCTAGCACAATCAGGGATGATGGGAGCTGTAGTCCAACAAGATCTGGGGACTGGAAGTTGAGGGAGCCTGTTTCAGGTTTCCTTTTATGTGTCACTGTTGAGCATTGTTGCTGTGCTTCTGAAATGCATTGCCCCTTTGGAGATCCTTGAGGCGTTTATTCTTTCGGTGTTGCAGGACGCCCATTCACTGGCAGCAATACGCCCTTCGGCCCCCACCCGGGCAAACACAGTGTTGGAGAGAGTGGAGGGAGCCCAGCAACGGTGGAAGCGTCAGGTGCAGGAGCAGCGGAAGACGGTGTTTGATCGACACAAGATGCTCAGCTAGATCTCATGGAAGGTTTGCAGTCCGGGAGAGAGCAGCAGCTGCTGGTTAGCTGGGCAGGTAATTTCTGTTAGCCAGTGCAAACCCCGAGACCTGTAGCTTAAAACTTGTTGCACTTGCCCTTTCTAGTTTGTTTTGCTTGTTTTCCCCCCTTAGAAAGCAAGCTCAGTTGAAAGAAGCCACTGGCTGTGCATCCCAATCTTATTCTAGCCCATAAGGTGGAAGCCCTTTGTATTCCCCATCATCTGAAACAGGTGTGAACTTGTGACCCCCAAGATGCTGCTTGGCTATGTCTCCCATCATTCTTGGGCATTGGCCATGTTGGTTGGAGCTGATGGGAGTTGGAGTCCAGTGATACCTGGACAGCCACAGACAGGTTCTCCACCCTCAGTCTCAAACTATATTTCACTCACCAAGCAGTGAGCGTTGCCCCTTAATTTAAATGTGAGCTGTGGGAAGTCCAGAAAACAACAACCTTTAGCTTCTTTGTATCTTTCCAGAAGATAAAAATAGCAGCAAATTGTGCTGTGTCTTGTAATCTGCCAGGCAAATGTCTAGTTTAACTGTGAAGTACGGGGCGTTATTTTGTTGTTGAACTTTCACTATTGCAAAAGAGGAAGAAGCAGCTGACAGAGAAGTATTCTAATCTTTCAAAGAGAAGGCTCTGGCTCTGATCATTAAAAGATAACATAAATGAAATGCATTTAGCTATTACATCATAAACTCTCAGAAGCACTTCCTTTGGAGACTTTAAGACTGCTTAACTTTGCACCAAGCAAGTAATAAAAGTTTCGCTATGTCAACAGTAACAAACTTTGTTTAAAGTAGGGTTTGTTACAATAAACCATTGTTAAAGATAACCCAAGTTCCTGGTCTGGAAGTCAAAAGAAACTGTGGTTAATCTAAGCCAGGAAGGAGATACTTGTAATCTCTTCATTTGATCTAGAGGTACAAGATGCAGGTAACTTGCAACTTACGTGCATTTAATTTGTGCACATTCAGCTTTATGCGCTTGGCAAATTTTGAATAAAAAAAATGAAAAGGGGGCACACATTTGGGGGGCAGGGGGGACGGGGAGACTTTGGCAATGCCACCTGCCATTGCAGCCAATGTGTTTTGACTATACACAATTTTGGCTTTATGTGCTATTCCCAAAATTCCTGCATAAGTTGAGAGTTGTCTGTATTGCTTGTTGGAGTAGGTCTAAGATTTTAAACTGGGTTCCATGGAAGCATGAGTGGGGAGAATAGATACTTGCTCACACATTTCCTGTTTCAAACACACAGTTTTCCACACGTTAACGAGTTTGATTTGATGTATACCCTCCAAGAATTGTGCATCTGCATACAAAATGGACCCTGCTTTTATTTATCTGTTTATTTATTTTATACTGTGATGAAAAAGACCCCTTGAGGTAGTTCAAAAATATAAAAATCTTCACAATAAAACAATACCTTTGCATTTGCTTTCATGTGTGTCATGTGCAAGGAAAATTGTCATTCGGCTTGTGGGAGTCTGTTTCAGTACGTAGAAACTGGACTCTTGATCCCAGTGTGAAATGTTGCTTATAAAAATATTGGGTGTAGTCAGTCAAGTTTTACTCTGAGTACACCCACTGAAATTAATAGGCCTGCCTTAGTCATGTCCATTAATTTCATTGGGTCTACTCTAAGTAAAATTTAGTTGAATACTACCCTTTGGATTTCAATTTGGCTTTACAAGGTGCCAATTCAAATATGGACAGTTGTTCATAGTGACGTCCCAGTCCTCAGTAATCAGTTTTGTTTTACTTGGTCCACAGTTGACAGCCTAGCTATGTGCAATATGGCTGCTGCATATGTAATATCACATATACCAGCCTTCCCCAAAATGGTGGTCTCCCATTGTTTTGGACTTCAGTTCACATGAGCTGGTAGTACAAGCGTCTGGAGGCTGGAGGAGATTGAGATACGCTTCCGTTTTCATGGTACCCACAGCAGGTTGTCCTGTCAGCATGGTACCACTGGTGAAGGGGGCGTAGTTTAAACCTAGTGCATTCCTGTAATGTCATGTAGTAATAATGGTTTCTTCAGTGAAAAAGTCAACAGCAAAAGGTGTTTAAGGATGACCTTTTTCCTGCTGCATGAAAGAGATGTTTATGTATTAAATGACCTGTTCTGTTCATTCCCCTTAAGGAATCTCTGGCAGACTGGGAAATCCTTGTTACTATGCAGCATCTTTTCATTAAACAAAGAAACTGGTGTGTAACCCGTGTCTTTTGTGATCCATGTACCCATTGCACTTCTGCTAAGCAATAGGATCTGCCTATAGTCTATCCTCTTGTATTTTCTCAATGATGGCCTCTGTATGGTACCTATACTGCACTGATCTGATCTGACTCAAGTGCTCCCTCGTGTGGATTCTGTTCAGATCTCTTGAAATCCTGAAGGCTTTTTGTCATTTTAGGCCAGCCCATTTTCTCAGACAAATATGTAACAAATCAAAGTGATATTTAGAGAGCACCCCTTTATTTTTTGTACCTGAAAATGCAACACTTTTCCAATAGAAAATGTGGCAGTGCAAGGCAAAGTTATTTTAGCTGCTGATTCTATGAGTCCTCTGAGTAATTAAACTGAGAAACAATGCATTCAAAGAATATATGAGCTTTGATCCTACGCATGGCTACATCAAAGAAGATCCCTCAGACTTCCATTGCACTTACTCACAAATAAGATTTCAGAGCATTGTGGCTGCCAAATCTGATCCATTTTAACAGACATTCTAAAACTGTACTCTCCAAGCCTCCAAGGTGGACGCAAGGCTTCAGGAAGGGGCCAATTCATTTTGAGCCACTCCTGAGACACCTTGCTGCACCTTGGACATAGCCCAAATCACTTCAGTTCTGGATCTGGACTTCATCCAAAGCAAAATCACACACCTAGTTTCAATCGTCAGATTCATTTAGCTTCTATTAGAACCATGGCTTTCAGCTTAGCGGCGCCAATATTTTGGAACGCTGTTCCTATTGAAACCAGACAGGTACCTTCAATTCTGATGTTTCATCTGCTGAAAACATTTTTGTTTTGTCAAGCCTTTTTATAGCATTCATTGCTGTTAATTTGGGCTTGTGTTTTAGGTTTCTGTTGCCTTTTTGCTGTGCACTGCCACAATATTTTTCTTGTGAGTTGGTGCTTTGTAAATACCCAGATAAATAAACCTCCTCCCTCTGTTTCACAATAAGCCTTTATTGTCCTAATGGGTGGTAAAGATGTTAATCAGACATCTTGAGATGCAGAAGGGATAAAGGGGAATGGAAATTGCAAGAGAGTAGGGAGATCCTAACAGGCTCACCTCTCCTTCGGAAAAGTTTCCAGATGTTGCTCTTCAAGCGTGTCTTGGCATGTGCTCCTAAAGTTTCTCTTTGAGGCATAGCTGGATTCTGTCCTAATGTTTCACACAACCCTAGTAATTCAGTCCTTAAGCTCCTAAAAAAAGTTATGTAGAAAGACCTTTTTGCACACACCCGAAAATTACCACAGATGTTTATAAGACAAGCTTGGCATTGTTTTGTTTAAAATGATTTTTTAAAAGCTTGAGAAATAAAATTCCCATGTGGATGCCAGATATCTATTGCATTTCAATTAGATAATGGCCACATCAATTTTAAGATGCTTTCATTGTGAGGTCCTAGGCACACACATAAACACACAGAGAGAGATGGAATGGTTCTCTGCAGTGGTAAACTTCAACCATGTGCCACCACACTGGGAGAGTGATAATCTTGTGAGAAGGACGCATATACTGTAACTAAATGTTATAGGGCAACAGGCAGTAGTGAATGTCATGGTGGCACTTACTTGGTCTCCCGACAGCTGAGTCACCACGGCTTTCCAAGGATGGAGAGGGCCAAAGCGGCAGGGAGCTTAGCGTGGTGCAAACACACCACCAGGAATACCATATTGGCTCACTGTGTTTGCACTGTGCTGGTCTCCCCACCACCTTGCCCCTCTCCTTCCCAGTAAGCAGCAGTGACTCAGCTTTCAGGAGGTCAGGTGAACACTGCTGCCCCACCACACCATCTGCTATTGACTATAGGGGAGCATCTGCCAGGCACCTGTGTGTAACTGTGAACAAAGGTGTCCTGAGGCTCCCTTTGGAGAGAGAGGCCATGCTGAAATTCTTATCATTCTTCAAGAAGTGGGGAGAGATTTTGCCAGCAGAAGATCCCAGCTTCGATCCCCAGCATCTCCAGGCAGGACTGAGAGAGACTCCTGCCTGAAACCCTGGACAGCCACTGCCAGTCTTCGTTGGCAGCACTGAGCTTCATGGACCAATGGCTTGAATTGGTATAAGGCAGCTTCCTATGGCTGGGGAAATGGGGGGGGGGGGTAGCCATTTTTGAAAACATTTTTTATTTTGTTGGTCTATATTTGGCATTGTTTTGTTTTATCTTAATAATACTTTCATATTCCACCCTTCAGGGGTAAAAGCACCACTCAGGGCAGCTTACTACATTCAAAAAATGAATAAAAAACAAACACACCAGTAATATATACAACAACCAACCATGGAGACAGGAACAGCAGCTAAGTCTAAGCATGAAAGCATTTATCCTCCACATATAACAGAAACCTGTCAGAAACCTGTCAGACTGAGGAGGAGGTATTAGAGGATGAAGAGGTAACAGACTTCTGTTGCCTCTTCAGCCTCTGATACCTCCTCCTCCCAGTCTTCTCCCTCCAATCACTTATTGTGATCCCACCACCAGTCCCCTGGCTCTGAGGCATCTTCATCTTGGAGTTCCCCAGCTGGTTCTTCCCACCATTCCTCTGCATCCAACCATTCAATGACAGAAGGGCTTTATAGGTCATAGCCATCCCTTTGAATTGTGCCTAGAAACAGACTGGTAGCTACTGGAGCTGTCCCTTCCCATGTGGCTTGATTTGTGTCAGTTTGTGTCATGCATGCATCCTGTCTTATGGCCATTGCTACTGATGGGATCCTGAAGCTGAGGCTCCAATACTTTGGCCACCTCATGAGAAGAGAAGACTCCCTGGAAAAGACCCTGATGGGAAAGATTGAGGGCACAAGGAGAAGGGGACGACAGAGGATGAGATGGTTGGACAGTGTTCTCAAAGCTACCAGCATGAGTTTGACCAAACTGCAGGAGGCAGTGGAAGGCAGGAGTGCCTGGCATGCTCTGGTCCATGGGGTCACAAAGAGTCAGACACGACTAAACGACTAAACAACAATAACTGATGGGAAAGAAGACAAGGAGTTCAACAGAAGGTGGAGCCAGAGTCAATGGCTGGCAGAGTCAACTAATTCTAGTTTTGTTTCCAACCTCCTCCTCCCTGCTGAGTCCTACAAGACAACACTGAGACTAAGAGAAGGAAGCTGACAGGCAATGCCACTCTCTGAACTGGTTGTAAGAAGACAGGCCTGTGGTAGCACACTGAGGGCAGACTAAGAATGGTTGGGCAGTGCCCCATTTGCCCATATGGACCAGCCTCCACCGCTTATTCCTTGGCCAAACAAGAAGCATATAACTAAATATGTAGGAGGTTTGGAAAGCCACCATCTAGGATCCTACTTCCCACATTCCTCTTACTTCCTGATGTTTCTGGCTCATTTCCTAGTGTTTGGGGGAACTTTCTAGAATTCGCCAGGGAGGAAAGAGAAAGAATGCCCAGATTGACACCTTCACGTTTTGCTAGCAACTATTGAAAGGTGTGGGCAGATGCTAACTGTCCAAAACTGCTTCAGGGCACAAGATATTTTGAATCCATCCAATTTCGTTTTATGCAAAGGAAACCATGCATTTATTATTGCAGCTGTCAAAGGATCCTGCCAAGATCCAGTGGAGGCAGGGGGGGGGGGTGTCTCAGAGTTCAAGATTATTTCCTACAATGTTGCTTATGATTTATTATGTTTTTTTCTCTCTACATCTAAAATAAACCCATTAAATACTTCAATGCACATAAACGAAAATAAATTTTAAGTGATAAACTGGGAACAGAGTTCAGTGTTGAAACGGTGATATATATAGATGAGGGGAAGAAATCATCTATGTTACAATCATGCGCAGACTCTGTCTGAGGGTAAGCGCAGCCAAACACAGTGGGACTTCTGAACAGACGTGCCTGATACTGCACTGCGAGTTCTGCTTTCTCTTGTATATTTTCCCCCTGTTAAATGTCAAGATATCCAACTTGGGAAGTCAATCTCAGGGCTTCAGCAAGGGCATAGTCTTATTGCACAGAATGAGACAATGTTAAGAGGTCTGTAAGCATCCATCTACCGTTTTAACTATTGGTTTGCTCATTGTGCTGTTTTGTCTCCTTGGGATCGACTCCATACCAGGAAACACATTATAAATTACGAGACAAGATTACCATCGGGATCTGCTGGGGGGACAAGGTTCTTCCACCAGGAAAGAGATCTCTCCTAGAGGTGGTATTATTTGGTTCCCATCTTTCTCCTAAAAGCTTTCAAACATCATCATCGTCATTATTATTATTAATGCATATTAGCAGATTCCCATAAGATACATAGGCCAGATGCTTTTTTAAGGGTAGCTTCTTGAAAAATATTGTTTCTGCAGTTGGTTCCGATCCCAATCGCTCAAAAAAATATATTATGGCCACCATTATATTTTAAAAGTACTATGGTAGCCAGAATATATTTTCTAAAAATACTGGCTCAAGAATGCCCTAGAGTAGCATGTTCCTGAATCTTTTAAAAATGGAAAATTTCATATAAGCCAGTAGCAATTAAATAGGAACAATAGAAATGTTGTCCCTTACAAGTAAACATGTTTATGTGCACAAAGTGGAAGTCAGTGGCTGAAGTCCAGACCACAGTTATGCATGAGGCCCAAATAAAAAATCTGTGTGAATCCAAGGTGGTGCAATTATGGGATGGACTACAGGCACTGACCTTTACATTTAAAGCATTAGCTCTATTTAGGTCTTTTCCCCCAGCTGGAACTCACTGGAACTCAGTTCTGACACCTCACAGGTGGGAGCCATTGTCATTATAAGAGAGGTTTCCTCAACCTCGGCCCTCCAGATGTTTTTGGCCTACAACTCCCATGATCCCTAGCTAGCAGGACCAGTGGTCAGGGATGATGGGAATTGCAGTCTCAAAACATCTGGAGGGCTGAGGTTGGGGAAGCCTGTTATAAGAGAACAAGGGAGGCATTCATGATGAGTTTCGGCACCTCTTTTTCTAGAAAAATAGCACTGGTCCTATTTTGTATAACTTTATTGATTACTTATATGTTAGGGCTGGTTTTCTGTCTTACGAAACAGCATGGGTGCGTTACTATCTAAAGAAGACCAGCACACAATTATGACACCTGTAGCTTTGAGCTTTACAAAAGAAGCAAGTTTCTTCTTGGGGGTCGTCTTATTAGGCAACTGGAAATCTGGAGGGAAAACACTCCTTAAAACAACAATATCAATAACAACAAAATCCCAACAAGCCATTCACAAAGCAATCCGCAAAATTTTGTAGAGTGTCTTAACAAACATGGAAAGCTCATCTTTTATTCCCCCAAAGACTTTACCCATCCTAATAATAAACTATTTAAATAAGGGTGGATTCCTGTGTCAGTTACTGAAGCACCCCTTGAAAGAATAATGGGAACTGTAATTTGTTACATGTACTGGGAAATGTATGGAAGTGAGAGCTGGACCATAAAGAAGGCTGATCGCCAAAGAATTGATGCTTTTGAATTATGGTGCTGGAGGAGACTCTTGAGAGTCCCATGGACTGCAAGAAGATCAAACGTATCCATTCTGAAGGAAATCAGCCCTGAGTGCTCACTGGAAGGACAGACCCTGAAGCTGAGACTCCAGTACTTTGGCCACCTCATGAGAAGAGAAGATTCCCTGGAAAAGACCCTGATGTTGGGAAAGATGGAGGGCACAAGGAGAAGGGGACGGCAGAGGACGAGATGGTTGGACAGTGTTCTCGAAGCTACAAACATGAGTCTGACCAAACTGCAGGAGGAAGTGGAAGACAGGAGTGCCTGGCGTGCTCTGGTCCATGGGGTCACGAAGAGTCGGACATGACTAAACGACTAAACAACAACAACTGGGAAATGTAGCTCTGGTGGGGAAACTACAATTCCCAGGGTATTGTTGGGCTCCAACTCTCATTAGCCCTAGCCATCATGGTCTATGGTCAGTGATGATGAGACTGGTAGCCTAACAACAACTGGTTCCCCATCCCTGCCTCAAAACCTGCTTTTTATTGCTGTCCCATCAAGCTTCATTCTCATGTCATTTGCTACTAAAAAAGTTGCAACAGATGCAGTGCCCTTTGCTTTGATTTAAGTACCACTAATTGTATATAACATGGCAATCAGGCTGACATTGATGCCAAAATCCAGCATTGCCTGAGCTCTGCGAGTGCAGCTTTCTCTCATTTGAAGTGTAGAGTGTATGAGGACCGGGACATTCTCAAGGAAACAAAAATGCTTATTTACAAAGCTGTTGTACTACCAACCTTTCTGTATGCTTGTGAAACATGAGCCACTTATAAATGCCATCTTCAACTCCTCAAAAGATTCCATCAATGGTGTTGCCAGAAAATTTTACACATCACTTGGGAAGACAGGCAAACTAATGCCAGTGTACTGGAACAAGCAAAGGTCCCCAGTGTCAAAGCAATGATTCTTCAACATTGACTTCGTTGGACTGGTCATGTTGCTCGGATGCCTGATTATCACCTTCCTAAACAAATACTCTATTCCGAACTTAAAAATGGAAAGCATAATGCTGGTGGTCAACAAAAGAGGTTTAAAGACCCTCTCAGGGCAAATCTTAAAAAATGTAGTATAAACACCAACAACTGGGAAACACGGGCCTGCAAGCACTCCAGTTGGAGAACAGCCTTTACCAAAGGTGTCATGGACGCTCAAACTCAGGATGAAAGGGAGAAATGTGCTAAGAGGATGGCACGCTTGGCAAACCCTCACCTTGATCAGCTCCTGCCCAGAAACCATATCCCCACTGTGGAAGGACATGTGGATTCAGAATTGGCCTCCAGTCACTTATGGACTCACGGAAGACAATCTTAATCAGCTACAAGTGATTGTCAAAAAACAACAACCCATGTCATTGTCAAGATGAGAACATCAGTAACTCAGTAGATTGACATTGATTAAACTAGGAGATCTACTACAGACTAGTCTATTCATCAGACTAGTAGATCTTGATCAGACTATCTCATATGCAATAGCTCAGATAGTAGAGCATGAGACTCTTAATCTAAGGGTTGTGGGTTTGAGCCCCACATTGGGCCAACAATTCCTGCATTGCATGTTTCCAAGTTTGTTTGGCAGGGCAAAAAGCCCCGAATAAAGTTTAAAATATTAACTGACGCGAAAGAAAGAGGGGGATTTGCCCTGCCAGACTTGAGGTTATATTATGAATCTGCAGCCTTCTGCTGGTTGAAAGATTGGATCTTACTGGAAAACACTGATGTCCTAGATCTGGAAGGGTTTGACAATGCTTTTGGGTGGCATGCATATTTGTGGTATGACAAGGTTAAAGTGCACAAACTGTTTAAAAACCACATTGTTAGGAGAGCAATTTTAATGGTCTGGACAAAATATAAAGACTTATTGGAGAGTAAGACTCCGAGGTGGCTCTCACCGGTGGAGGCCAAGGCACGTAAGAGACCTAACATGGAAGCCAATTGGCCTAAATATGGGGAAATTATTGAAAAGATTGGAGACAATTGGAGGTTGCAGAGCTTGGAAAAATTAAAAAACAAGGTGCGAGATTGGTTGCATTATGCACAAATTCAAGAGGTCTTTAAAGTAGATAAGAAGGTTGGATTCCAGGTGGAAAAATCGAAACTAGAGACAGAACTGTTAGAACCAAAAAGTAAACTACTTTCGAGAATGTATAACCTGCTGCTTAAATGGAATACTCAGGATGAGACAGTCAAATCCGCTATGATAAAGTGGGCGCAGGACTTGGGGCATAACATTATGTTTGAAGACTGGGAAAGGTTATGGAACACCGGAATGAAATTTACGGCATGTAGTGCCTTGAAGGAAAACATTATGAAAATGATATACCGGTGGTACATGACCCCAGTCAAGCTTGCTAAGATATATCACCTGACTGATAATAAATGTTGGAAATGTAAAGAGGCGGAAGGGACATTCTTTCACCTCTGGTGGACCTGCCCGAAAGTGAAGGCCTTTTGGGAAATGATTCATAATGAACTAAAAAAGGTACTTAGATTTACCTTACCTAAGAAACCAGAGGCCTTCCTCCTGGGCATGGTGGACCAGAGAGTGCTTAAGAAGGACAGAACTTTTTTTATGTACGCTACTACAGCAGCAAGGATCCTGATTGCAAAACATTGGAAGACACAAGATTTACCCACACTGGAGGAATGACACACGCAGTTGATGGACTATATGGAACTGGCCGAAATGACTGGCAGAATCCGAGACTTGGGAGAAGAAACAATCGAGGAGGACTGGAAAAAATTTAAGGACTATCTGGAAAAACACTATAAGCTGTATGAATGTTAAAAAAATGCACCTTTTAGGAAACTCTAGCTTCAGTAATGTTAAACTAAAGAAATGGAAATTAAGGTACAAGAAGTCTGAGATAGAATAAGGAAATAACTTTATTGTGTTTAAATGAAAATGTACATGATTCGGGTTATAATACATTTGAAATTGGGTAACATGATAAAATGAAGGATACAATAAGTAATGAAATAAGTTAACAAATTGCTGATGTTATGTTCACAGAGAATGCAGGGTTGGGAGGATGTGGGGAAGTCCAATAGATTTGGAAAAAAGAACAAGAAGATTTGTAATCTTCTTATTTTACTTTTATAACATGCTCTTTATTCTTTTTTCTGTATTTTACAAACTTAATAAAAAATATTATAAAAAAAAAACAATTCCTGCATTGCAGAGGGTTGGGCTAGATTACCCATGTGGTCCCTTCCAATTCTACAATTCTATTATCTTTGTACTCCTCTTATTTTCCACTAGCCAATGTGATTAAGACACATGGAAATGCAATTGCTCTTCAAATAGTAAACACAGGCATAATGTAAACATAGTGAACGGACAAACAGCTTTTCAAAATATATTGTCGATTTTGACCTAAAATTTCATTAATGGATTCAGCTAATATATAACAACTTTTGGCCATTGTTCACCCCAGTGAGGAAGCTGGCAAGACTTTACATTCAATTAAATATGTAGTAATCCACCCACTTCCCACAGGCTCTCACTGAATGCATTCAATCACATCCTCAAATGCCTTAGATTCCATGTAGGTCAAGTAAATTTATTTGGCATATCCAGGATAATGCAGTCCAAAGAACATAGAGGAGGTCCATAATCAGGTCTCTATAGGGCAAGAGCAAATTGCCAGCACATTATTAAATTTGCTCTCCTAAATGGAAATACTTACTTTACAGCTACTGTTCATTATTGCTTTGAATTTCTTTGTGGAAGGTCCTAAAAAGTGCCAGCTTCCTCCAAAAACAAAAAGGCCACATTTCACCTAAAAAATTAAAGGCAAATGCATATTTCTGCAAGTCAATAAGCAGGTCTGGAAATGTGAAGAAATGTCATTTGTAAATGATGATGATGTATACAATAAGCCATCTCAGAGAGAACATGTTCAGGAGAAAAAACTTTGCAGATAAGTATTATCTGGAGACAACTCTTTCTATACATCAAGAAATGCTGGAGATGTTTAGTTGGCTGCATCATCTTGCTGACTATCTTGGATCACTGTTACTCCCAGATCACTGTGCATCTCAGTGGAATTTTGAATTTCATCCTCCTTGGCGAACTTGTTGTTGTTGTTGTTTAGTCGTTTAGTCGTGTCCGACTCTTTGTGACCCCATGGACCAGAGAACGCCAGGCACCTCTGTCCTCCACTGCCTCCCGCAGTTTGGTCAAACTCATGCTGGTAACCTCGAAAACACTATCCAACCATCTCGTCCTCTGCCGTCCCCTTCTCCTTGTGCCCTCCATCTTTCCCAACATCAGGGTCTTCTCCAGGGAGTCTTCTCTTCTCATGAGGTGGCCAAAGTACTGGAGCCTCAGCTTCACAATCTGTCCTTCCAGTGAGCACTCAGGGTTGTGAACTTAGCTATTGCCAATATGATCTTTAGGGCGGAATCAGATGACAATTTATTGCAACATGGCTGCTTAAAACTAAAACTCAGATTAAATAACTTGCTTTGTTTGCATTCCAAATTTGGCCTCTGAGGCCAGTCCTGATAAGGATCTGACTGGTGGAACGGAAAAGCCTTCCTCATCCCTGATTTACTGCTTCTGCCAGTTTCCTTCCCATTTACACAGTTCTTCCCATTTTTCTATGCAGTTTCCAAAGCATCTTCAAGGGCAGTACTCTAACCTAGATATAGCCAGAGCATAGGCTATAGGAGTCAAGCTACTCCTTTCCATGCAGAGGCGAATCTCCATGTCACCAAGGCAATTTGTGTATCAAGCAAAAGTAATGACTCCAAAGGTGCCCCAAAGCCACCCACCAGCTCCAGAATGCTCTCAGCATGTTCTTGACTCACAGCATCTATGTGCCATCTATGTGCACCTGTAAGTATGTTGTAGTGTAACTAGCAGAAGAATACTCACTGTGTGCTGAGCAGAGCCTTTGTCCTGATGTCAGGGTAAATGCAGCTTACCTGGATGGGGAGAGGGCAGGGG
This sequence comes from Podarcis gaigeae, assembly GCF_964106915.1. Taxonomy (NCBI): domain Eukaryota; kingdom Metazoa; phylum Chordata; class Lepidosauria; order Squamata; family Lacertidae; genus Podarcis; species Podarcis gaigeae. The sequence continues at coordinate 33,709,853 of NC_139682.1, forward strand.
TAGGTGGGAGCGAGATGGAGTTTCATGAGTGCATTGGCAAGAGCACTGGATTTTGCAGCCCCACCCTTACCACCCCAGCCCCACTGAAGTGAGCTCCAGCAACTCTGCATCTCTATCCTACTCCATGGGCTGCACCACAAAGAATACAAATGACTGCTAAATGGCTCCCTCCGCTTTCCAGTGGCAATTTGTTTAGCTGCATTGAATATGCTTCTTTTGAAGTATATCAATATCCAGCACAGTCGTGCTTGAAATGTTTGCATTCTGGTTGATCTCAAAGCATGGAAAAGCCCCCATCTGTGGGCTTGGCATGAACCTGACATTACTGCATTTCTGCAACTTCATCTCTAGATCTTAAAAGGATGCTTCCATGTCTGGCAATGCCTTCCTTTCCTCACATCCAGGTCTTACAGACATGTCGATCTCCACATGATGACTGATTGAGTGATGGCCTGATTCACTGTTATTCTAGGACCAAAAAGTCCAATATGAGTCAAGAACCCTGGCTTTTTACTGGCAGGTGTGACATGGCTCTTTGTCAGCTTCTGTCAAGCTCACTTTGAACAAGCAAAACAAGAGCAACAACCACCCAGAGGCTAAGGTCAGCCACAGAATTATTATCCTCGATCAATGTAACTGGCCATGTGAACGTGTTCCTCATCCTCCCAGGGAAAGGAAGATCTCCTAGGGTGGAAGGCTAGGAAAAGAATGGGAAGCTCCCAGGTGAGAGCTGGGAGCGTCCACCCCCTTTTGTGTCAGACAAGGGTTAAGATTTACCTTTGAGAGAGGGCTTTGTATTTTTATCCTCTCCTCTTTTCCTCCCCCCCCTCTTTTACTTAGATTAAGTTTTTTAAATTATCTCATATGAAGAAAACTTTCAATAAAAAAGGCTAAAACAAAAGAAACTAGTTCCCTTGGGATCCCTTCCAAGTCTACAATGACCGCTCCCCACTTAAAACGGGGGGCGCCCTTTGCGGGGACGCGTGCAGCCCTGGATCTGGAGTGGCCCCATCAGCATAGGCTTTGGCTTCCCTCAAGTGGGATACCTGGAGGTCCCCGCCTACCCCAGTGAGTTGTCCAATCCCACCTGGGGGAAGCGTTGCCAGGGAAACCAGGCCAGGTAGGGGGAGGGATTACCTGCCCACACAATAGAGGGTGGATCTTAATTGGTAATCCTCACTTGGCTCCAGAGCTTCTCCCACCCTACCCACCCTCAGTTAATGTCTTCTTTTGCAGGTTAACTTTTCTTCATAGGTTTTGCAGGTTAACCTGTCTCCACAGGTATGTGGGCGCTGCTACGATAAGGTCGCTGTTAAAGGGCTGGAAAGGAATTTCCCTGCATTGGCAGGTTTCGCCTTTCCCGTAGCAAAACGTCACAACTTTGGCGGTATCAGGCCTTGGGCGGAATCCTTTAGTCCATCTTCCTCTTTGCGGCGGCGATACCAGGGTTCCCCGTTAAAGGGGTTTTTGAAGGGAGGCTTTGGCCGTACGCCGAAAGGTCGTCATTGCTCTCCCCTGCGGCGGCGTAACGGGGGCGGCTATCTCTGCTTGAACATATGTTCTCCAGAGCCGGCCCATCCCCCCCCCCACACACTGGATAACCCTGATGCTCCCTAGGTCCCCGGCTGGGGACTAGGGAGGGAGAACGCCCAATGCCTGAGCCAAGGTCTACCCACATTTGAAATTTAATAAAGTTGTGGCCAATTTAATCCCATAGCACGTTGTCTAGAGTCGTTATTCCACATGACGGGGGGGACCACTCGGGATCTGGGGACTCCGCCTGTCCATGCAATTGAAGAATTCTAAGTTCCTCATTCTCTCCACATGGAGCACATGCAAAAGTCAAGGTAGAGGTAAATGACCCCTTGACAGTTAAGCCCAGTCAAAGCTGACTATGGGGTTGTGGCGTTCATCTCACTTTCAGGCTGAGAGAGCTAATGTTTGTCCATTGACAGCTTTCCGGGTCATGTGGCCAGCATGACTAAGCCGCTTCTGGCACAACGGATCACCGTGACGGAAACCAGAGTGCACGGAAACACTGTTTACCTTCCCGCCGGAGCGGTACCTATTTATCTACTTGCACTGGCATGCTTTCCAACTGCTAGGTTGGCAGGAGCTGGGACAGAGCAACGGGAGCCCACCCTGTCACAGGGATTCAAACCGCCAACCTTCAGATCAGCAAGCCCCAGAGGCTCAGTGGTTTAGACTTTAGTGCCACCCACATCCCACTAACTATGCTCCATAAATGTGGGTATCCTTCAGTGGCCTTACATCTGAAGAGATGGAATGCAAAAGCACTAAGGGACATGATGATTCCTGGAAAAAATAAAGAGGCATTGGAATGCATATCATAGGATTAATCCACTTACAACATCCTTAATTTGTTATTAATTTGAAACATTGGGGTGTGTGCTAAGTATGTGCATGGGAAGATCTACTTCTACAAGTCATAACACACAAATTTATGCACTGGTGATTAAAACTGTACATGAACCCCAGCAAAGCCCTGGCTTGCTAAAGTAACTTGAACAACAACAAAAATATAGGGAAATTTCTGCTCTCTATTTTTTTATCTTCCACTTTGCTAACAACACAAAAAGGACATTGTGATAGACGTGAAAGTAAAAGCCAAATTATGACTGGCTAATGTGTCTAATGAAAGACAAAGAATAAAGACAGAACCAGTAATTTTCTAAAGGACCCCCTCCCCTCACCGCAAATACAATTACTTCATTTTTATCAAGCCCTGACATCAATCCCTAATAGCAAGACTTGACAAGTATTTTTTTGAAATATTTTTCTTTTTTTGCCTGTTAGGGCTTTTAGGGGGCTATTTCATGGATGTTGATAAAGCTCGCAGTGTTAGGAGATTAATGCTCACTGTTCGATCCGTGCACTGCAATTTAATTTGAAGAAATTAGTTCCAACAATTAGAAGACAATGAGTAGAATGATATCATTCAGTGGTTGCTATCTGGATGGCAAGCCAGAGCAGAATAAAATCAGTCTGGAAAGGCTCCTGTTGCAGCCTTGATGATAGCTGTTTGTTGCATAGCACGGACAGTTTCACACATTGCACAGTAAGAAAGCTAAGCTTGCCACCAACTGTACCCTCAAAAAAGAAGGGTGGCCAATCTTGGCTTTCTGATTAGTATCTGTATATGATGTAGATATTTTCAACACCTGTTTGTAACGTAGTTAAGAAACGCTTAAAAACTTAATGCGATCACCTAAGCAATGTAATGTATGAAGATTCCTTCAAGAATTCTCATGGCCCAGAAGGGCCAGTCAGAAGGTTTCAGGTCCCTAGGAGTGCAGGCTGGCATCTGGATTTTCCAAAATCAAGAAGTCCAGGGCTTCTTTCTGATTGCAAACTGAATTCCATAGAGAAAATAATTTTTGAATAGGGCTAAAATGAGAGAGAAAAACCCAGGGCCAAGTTATCTTAAGGATCACCTCTGCCTTTATGAAGCTGCCAGAATAATGAAAACAGCACCTATAGTTTAATACCGATTCCACTCTAGCTATGAGATCCATGTGCTTAAAAAGGCATCCTTTTCATATTCCATGCACTGCCATCCTCGAATTCATAGGATAGCAGCTGCAACACAAAATGTCCACTGTCCAGCACAGAGAAGTTGCAGAACTGGATTCAGGACCAATTTTTAATGCCACCTGCTGGTTTATAACTAACAATGCAGAATCTATTCAATGTGTTGTAATCTGATGGAGGAATGCGCTACATAGGCAAGTATTTCATTAGGGTCTGAAAGTGCTTCCCCCACCCACCCACCACATCACCCTTTTGCTCCCACTACCAAAATATTCAGCAGTGCTTTCAGAGACACAGCAACACTACCGTGGCAGAAGTGAGGAACCTCCAGGCTGCGAGCCTAAGCAGGTCTTTCAGCCTAAGCAGGCCTTACCATTTCGGCCAAGCCACGAGCACCTGATGTCATGTGCTGAGCAGGTAAGGACACAGCTGAGTCCAAAGGAGGTGTGCAGGAACCATCAATCAGCATCTGCAAAGCCCAGTGTACCTGGCTGCATAAGCTCCAGAAATCAGCTGATCTGGCTGGGTTTTGAGAAGCCCCATGCATAGCATTCCAGAAGATCCAGAGTGCTTGCAGAGTGCTATACAAGGTTGGATTTCAAACAATGCAGGCAAAATCAGGTCACCTGACATAATGATGACATCAAGTTAAATGTGCCCCCATGGAAACTGGGGGAGATAACGACTTGGCCCAGTCTCTTAACCCCGTAAAGCATAACTACCTGCAGATTAACCATGATTGTAAAATATATGCAGTATAGTACATGCAATCAACCGTTAGTATTAATTTCGCTATACTAACTTGGAGTCTACCATTTAATTGAATATTCTTGTCCCCCCACCCCACCCTGCAGTTGTTTGTTTGTTTGTTTTTTGCATATTTCTTGCTTAGATTATATAATACTTTGGACAACAGGTTTTTTCTGGAGAGGGAAAGAGATGGCAGGAAATAGCAGAAGTTGTTCTGCTTGCACGAAGACATTGTTGAGTACAACCCTCTGTAACTCTTAGGTGCTATAGAAACAGATGCACCACTCATTCAACAGCCTTTTATAGGGTTTTTCAACAACTTTGAAAAAGAACACTTTTAAAGATATTCAGTCTATTCCTTCCGTCCCTTCCTTTAATAAAAATTCTTTTTTAAACCAGTCCAGGTTTCTGCCAAATGACACAATTGGAAGATGTGTCAAGACATGAACTATTCAAAATAGCTACACACAGACATTGTTTCTTGGCTTTTGTTTTGCATTAAGAGATGGGAGGAATACAGGAACCCCTGAAAAAGTAAAATTAGGATTTAAAACTTGGCCATGGCATATTTATCTGTAATAGTAAAAAGACAAACAAAAAAAACGCACCATTCTATAAAAAGAGAAATTAAATAAATTAAAGCAGCTGGAGAAGAAAGGGGAAGAGGGTGGAGAAAGAACTGAGAATGGAGGGATCCTTTCCCTTGGGACTCCCTGGGAAACTCACCAAACCTGCTGTACCTGGAAGTGCATGCAGAGAATGCAGCTGACTGCTTAATGGGACACAGCTGGAGGCAGCCTGAGGAAGCTCCATCCACCTTAGTGGCTGCCCATAAAAAGCAAGCCTAAAGTGGGAGACCAGAATGATGTCAGCATCAACCCTTCTCTTTGTGAGGCTTTTGCAGGTGTGCTGGGAGTTTGTTTCAACCCTTGGTGAGAGCCAGGAGGCTGAGAGGGAGGGTGTGTCCAAAGTTGAGATCATTTAGGCTGGTTCATATTCATTAGTAATTTTGTGTTAATGTACTATTTTCATATGTTAACTGCATATTTTTAAATTTGTCGCTTAAGTTGTCTGTTGTTGCTTTAGTTTTCTATAGATGTGTGTACACACACACACACACACACACACACACACACACACTATGTATAGTAAAGGTGACCCCTGACCATTAGGTCCAGTCATGTCTGACTCTGGGGTTGTGGCGCTCTGGGGTTTATTGGCCAAGGGAGCCGGCATACAGCTTCCGGGTCATGTGCCCAGCATGACTAAGCCGCTTCTGGCGAACCAGAGCAGCGCACGGAAACGCCGTTTACCTTCCCGCCGGAGCAGTACCTACTTATCTACTTGCACTTGATGTGCTTTCGAACTGCTAGATTGGCAGGAGCAGGGACCAAGCAACGGGAGCTCACCCCGTTGCGGGGATTCGAACCGCTGACCATACGTGGTGTATGTATAGAAATAGTGTGTCCAATTGTGGTGATCAACAGAATCTGCATGTCACTTGCTGGAGGATTTCAATATCCATGTGCGGACCACCTTGAGTGGACCTTCTTGGACCTCATGGCTGCCATGAAAGCCATAGAATTGTTTCCAGAAGATTTCTAGTCACTGAAACAGGCCGGCCTGAGTGATGAAGAGCTTGTTGTGGGGTCTGGCTTGGGGAGAAGTGGAATGGAACCCTTGGCCACCTGCTATGGTGAATTCACAAAGCATTTTGAGGGGGAATTTGCAGGTATCGGCTCTGAGCCTGATGCCACAATTGAGGCTGTTGTGTATTGAGTCAAAGGATTTTATATCTGTATTATTATTGTCTGTATTGCATTAGGGTAAAGTAACTGCCTTTTGGTTCCAGAGGGTACAGCTACTATTGGTTCATTTAAGCTGCTGTATTTGGATCCTCTGTCTTATTGGTTTCCTCCAAAAGGCAGGACTGTGATTGCCTGAGATTGTTCTCTCCAAAATGTATCCTTTCTAGCTTGTTCCCTGTCCCTATAAATGTAGCTCTCCCCTCCTCAAGTCTCAGTCTTGTTTGCTTTAATAAAGAAGTGTTACTAGAGAACTGTCTCCAGCATATTATGTCAAGAGAGCTGAAATCACAAACCCCACGTCACAACAGAGGCACCTAGTTAGATTTTGTGGGATTATTTTCAGCTGTCACTGTCTAAGGAAGTGGACAAGAAGATGCTTGAATCAATCTATCTAACCACATGTAGCCTTTACTCTTGATTAGGCCTATCCAGGGGGTGCTGAATACCCTGTTTGGTTGGAAGAGAACCTTCCCAGATCTGGAAGAATATTAGAGCCACCACACAGTTACTAATATCTTCTTGGGCAAGCTTTGTGCATTCTTAGAGGAAACAGATTATCTAGAGTGATTCTGAACTCTGGGTTTAGGCCAGGGTTTGGGACTGAAGCAGTTTTGGGTACCTTAATGGTTGGTTGACCTGTTCCAGGAGACAGATTAGGGTGGTAGTGAAAATGTGTGAACCTGCTAGTTCCGCTGGATCTCTCAGTGGGTGGGTTTTTTTTAGATACCATTGACCATGGTAGTTTACTGGACCAGCTCTGCAGAATGGAAGTTGGGGGCATGGTTTGCAGCGGTTCTGCTGTTGTAGATTCTCTGGGTATAGGTGAACAATCATTCTCTGAACTGCATGAATTTCAGGAGATGCATTTCTGTATGCACATTCCAACATGAAAGTGTAATGGCCTAGTTGCCTTGGCCTTTTTGGCTTTGGCCCCAGCCTGGTGGAACGCTCTATCACAGGAGACCAGGGCCCTGCGGGACCTGACATCCTTCTGCAGGGCCTGCAAGATGAAGCTGTTCTGCCTGGCCTTCAGTAAGTTGCCGCTTTGGCCTTTTTCTCAGCTCATGTGGGACCAACATGGATAGCTGGCCCTGATGAATACTTGATGTTCCCGACCCGTATGGTTGTAATTTGTGGTCAATCATTTAATTTTATCCTGATTCTAATTTTTAAGCTGTATTTTAATTAATTGTTTCATTGTGTTTTAATGTATTTGATATTTGATGTTAGCTGCCCTGAGCCCGGTCTTGGGCGGGGTATAAATAAAAATTTACTTACTTGTCACATCCTCCCAACACCTGCCCCACCATGAGCAGATTTATACCTTTTTCAAAGTAGTGCAGCCAGGACTGAAAAAGAGGGAGCTAATTAAGCAGGAGATGAAAGCATTCATCAAGCAGTGCCCTCCATTTCAATTTAGTGCTAATTTTTCCAAAGGGGTTTCCCTTTCAGCCTTGCAGTGCCTCCCTTCTTTTCCCCAGATGCAAGGTGTTGGTGTGTTGCTTATTTTATCAAGGCATGGGTGACTTCAAGTCTAGCCCTGCCTTAGCAGATCCACGAACAAGGATGCTAATGCACTTCTGGCTCAAAGTAAATGAGACATTATCTAAGTGCTAAGAAAATAAAATGTGAAATTAAAAAACGGGGATTATTTGTTTTATCTGTGTCTGTCAAAGGGGCCAAATCTACAAAGGCAGTGAAATAATTCCGTCCTTCCCTTTGCTCCCCCTCCCGTTCAATATGACATCAGCAACATAGAAAAATGTCCCCATCTGTTATAGTAAAAGCAGATATATCAGTTCTGTTTTGTCTCTCAGAAGCTGACAAGACTATGCACACCATCGTCTTAAAAATATGGTTCACTCTAAAAACTTGTATTTTTTTTCTATTTTCTCCATCGGTGAATAAAAGTCTGAAAATGCACTGTCAGAGCATTTCTGGTAACTTTTAAAATGGATGTTTAGAATAGCATGCATCAAATATATTTCTCTGCATCGTACGCATGCCCCAAATAGGAAGTGAAAGCTTATGTCTACCATCCTGTTCTGCGCTCTTAGTGAGCCACTAAGGTTGTTCACTGAACAAGGCTGAGCTGAATGAAAATATATTTTGAAAAGCATGATCAAAATCCCATAAATTGAAGTAAGAACATTTATCCCCACAGGGAATATTCTACACGATGCATGACCTACGAGCAGAAAAAACTAGGCCATGCAGTTCTGTAGTTATCATTCTTTTATCTGTGACCTAATATGGTAAAATGGAGCTGTATATGTACCAGCTTGGCAAAGCGTTGCAGCCAAATTTCTTCAGATTTTATTGGAAGCAACATACTATTAACAGTTGGTTAGTCCGCAAAGTTTCGTATAAGAGGCATAGAATAAGTAAGAATTAAAGGGAATACTTGGCAATCACATTAACATATCTATAGCTAAGACACTAAACACTGTAAATCCTTTCTGAAATGAAAAAGAAAGCAAAAAGGCTGAGCCTTGCAGAATTGATTAAACACTCAACTGGTTAACAACAGAGGAGATTACGAAAAAATCTCAATATGCAGCCAGTCCAAAAAGCCTTTTATTGTTAATTTCAGGCCTCTTGGCTGTCGTCTTTCAGCACAAGGAACAGGAAACGGTTACATTTGTAATAGATAGCAGGCATGTACAATCAGACTAACTCCCATTTTTGGAGAAGATACTTCTCAGTTACACAGGCCAAGCAAAGCACATTTTATACCTCAAATGTGGTTAGCCAGTGAGAGGACACAGTGCAAATGTGTATCCAAAATTCATCGCCACTCACATCTCCCTGCCAAAAGGTGCCCTTAGCTGTCAATATGGCAATATGTTATATATGTTATATATTTCTAGATCCCTACTAAAGGGTTGTAGTGGGTATATGGGAAAACACATTTGCCAGAAACATTTATGTGCCAATGCTTGAAGCCTCTGAGCTGAGATGGGAGAGCTACTAGAGTGCTTGATTTTAAATGCAAAAATATGACAGAAACCTCTGTAGGAAGGACATAGGGAAGAGTGTTCTAGGGGCAGCATTGTGGGTATATGAAAACAGGGAAGACTCCTCCACACAATCACTGGCCATAATTACACCTTACATTCAAAGCATTATGATACTACTTTTAACAGTCATGGTTTCCTCAAAAAATTCTGGGAGCTGTAGTTTGTTAAGTGTGCAGTTTGGGAGTGGCCGCCAAGACCACATAACACCAGTCCTGAAAGACATTGCCTCCCAGTACATTTCCAAGCACAATTCATAGTATTGGTGCTGACCTTTAAAGCCCTAAACCCAGTATACTTGAAGGAGCTTCTCCACCCCCATTGTTCAGCCTGGACACGGAGGTCCAGCTCCGAGGGCCTTCTGGCAGTTCCCTCACTGCGAGAAGTGAAGTTACAGGGAACCAGGCAGAGGGCCTTCTCGGTAATGGCGCCCGCCCTGTGGAACGTCCTCCCATCAGATGTCAAGGAAATAAACAACTGACTTTTAGAAGGCATCTGAAGGCAGCCCTGTTTAGGGAAGTTTTTAATATTTGATGTTTGTTGGAAGCTGCCCTGAGTGGCTGGGGAAACCCAGCCAGATGGGTGGGGTATAAATAATAATAATAATAATATGATGATGATGATGATGATGATGTTAAGGGTTAGGAGTCCTGCTTTTTCCGCAGAGTTGCAATTCTCAGAGTGGTTTAATAGTCAATCCATCTTCCCAGATGCCAGAGATCTTCTGGATGCAAAGACAGATGTGCTACTAACTGATGTTTGGCCACTCAACTCATCACATTGAAATTGTTGGGTAAGAACAGGAGATGTCCCCTGTGTATTATGTCCAAAGTGTCTTCTATACAACTACTTTCATACACTAGAGATGACAATAACAAGTAACTTTGATGTGAACATTTATGCCTTTCATTAGAGAGATCACTGAATGAAATGGGATTGTTGCTCTGGTTTTCTTTAAAAAGATAGAATAACTGGGTGTTTGCAAAACTCTTGTTTAGTTGGTCCTCTTAAAAAACACTGTCTAACATAGCCGCTATTATGCGGTTCTGCACTTTGTACGACGATATGGTGCATAAATGAATCCCAGATGGTAGAAGCTTTCATCACCTATTTATCATCCTATCGGGTCCCTTCTTTCTGAATCATTGACTCTGCAATCCTGTCAGCAGTAGAATTACTGTTTGTCCATCCCATTACTCTGCCTATAATTCTAGCAGATTGGATGTGGCGAATGCGAATGCCACGGTGACCTCACTTGAAAGTTGCGAGAACATCTAAAATTTAAGACTGGAAAATATGTGAGATTAGATTAAAGGGGGGCATGTGGAGGCATTAGATAAGGATAGCATCTCATCAAGGGGTACTGGGGCAAAGGAGGGAAGGATTAAGGAGGTGGAGGAGAGGTGTGGAAATAGGGTGGATAAGTAAGATAAAAAGATAGAAAGTAAGGTAGAAGGGCTGATCTCAGAGACAAATTACACACTTTTCTTGATCAGCAGTTTCACATTTGCTGCCTTTGATAACTTTTAATATTGTGGATGCCATCTAGATGTGTAATTTGACTCTTTTTAATTTGTCAATTTCTAGAAAGGTTTGAAAAGAAGACTTTTAAAAGCTTAAGAGTAAGAATTTGGATGCTCCTCTATACAAAAATAGCAAATTGATGATACAAGCACATTCAGTCACAGGGTTCAGTTGGTTTCTCCATAGATAAGACAAAATAGCAGGAAAGACTTTGGGTTTAAATTTCAAGCTTCAGTAGATCCGGGTTGCATGCCACTTTACATCTGGAAAAGAGCAAAAAGGAACTGTTTGAAAATTCTAGGATTATACCAGGCAGATAGACGTATTCAAGACAAATGTCTTGGGCAAACAATATCCCACTTCCACTAAAAAGTTGTTTGGGCTGAGCTATCACAGTCCAAACAATGCGTACATTGAAGTGAAAGTGAGAGAGAGGTTTCCATTCATGAAGGAAGGAGGCAGGAAGCTTTCATGACCTTTAACAAGCATGCAGCTCCCATTTAATAGCTGGTGGAAGAATTTGTTTGAGATCAGCCCCCAAACAGAAATGCCTTCACAGCGTTTCCCCACAAATCAGCTGGTTCTCTTTGCACAACTATAGGTGTCAGTCCTGCTGGAGTCCACAACTCTTTGAGACGTGTTTTGAAACAAACAGCCACTCATCACTGATAATCAGACCAAGATGCTTCAAATAACATCCATTTAGGAGTTATTAATTGTTAACACGTACATCAAAATATTCAGCATTGCATAAATTCATCCTGTTCTCCAGATTTCCAGGGATATTCAACCACCAAAAGATGACAAAACCAACTTTTGTTAGAGGATATTTCTGATACACCCCAAATTCAGAATACAATATAGCTTGCTATTTATATTTAAAAAAAACAGCCATAAGAATGCTAGGTAACATGAAGTACAAATTCTAGTTAGAATTGCACATTTCTTTTTCACATTAAACTTGGCTGTGAATAATTAGAGACTGTAGAGTTGGTATAAGGGGGCTGGGATCAGAAATCTCCATGCCATAGATTTTTAACATAAACAAAGATCATAATTAAATGCACAGGAGCTGGTAAGCAGCTGTACATTGATCTAGATAATCTTGAACATCATCACGGTTGGTAACCTTGTCAGGAAATTTCACTGCAGCAGAACAATAATACTATTTCAATGTAAATAAATAATTTTCCACAAGCAAGGTGAACAGAAAGAATTTGGAGCATTCAAGAGTAAGGCAGGGAGAATCATTGGCAAGAGAAGGCACACAGGACAGAATTCAGTTCTATTTAGCCTTGGCAGCTTAGAGTTGCGACGATACACTTTAAAAAAATTAAAATGGTACAAAATAGCTACAGTACAAGGAGAAGGGGATGACAGAAGATGAGATGGTTGGACAGTGTTCTCGAAGCTACTAACATGAGTTTGACCGAACTGTGGGAGGCAGTGGAAGACAGGAGTGCTGGGCGTGCTCTGGTCCATGGGGTCACGAAGAGTCGGACATGACTAAATGACTAAACAACAATAGCTACAGTACTGCCAGTTCCATGGGGGATGGTCAGACAAGATGCTCTCAATGTGTCCTCCCCACTCCTGAGTGTGTCTATCTTACCCTCCTTGCTTGTGTTATCAGTACCCATTTGATTCTTTCTCTTTCTAAGCCAGCTCCACACCACTTCCCAGAAGGATTGGACAAGGTGGGTGTGTGGAGACAACTGCACATCTTCATTCTTTTCACTGCTCACTCACTTACAGAAGCAGGTGAACAGCAGGCAGCAACAGCGGGAAGGAGAAGGTGCAAGGCCAGCAGATTGGAATGCTCTCTGGATATTGTTGGGCAACACCGACTCCCATCAGGATGGCCAATGGTCAAGGATGATGAGATCTGTAGTTCAAAAAATATGGAGGGCCCAGTGTTGACTACCTCTGTCCTAAGTACTGCTGCTTTCTACTGGGCTATGTGTCTCAGCAAATGCCCCCCAATGTTGATGCCTGGTGTCTGCTCTGGATCATAGTTTTTTCTAAAAAAAAAAAGACACTGACAAGGGACAATCAGGATACTTGAGGAGTTTAAGGACATATTCTTCTTCATATTTATTTTTTAAAAAACAAAACCATGCTATATTTTTTATCTCCGTGGGTGCATAAACAAATACCAAAATGCGTGACTCCAAGTAGAGAGTTGGAACGATTTGCTTCCTGTCTTTATTAAGTTAAGAGACAAAGTATTTGAAGAATGATGAGCTACATAAGATGAATTGATAAGAATGTTGTCATGAGAGCTACTACCAGCGGCATGTGTGTACTTTCCAAATGGAATTCCAAACAGGGGAATAAGAGCTCAAATGAAAAAGAGCATTTAAACCCATTTCTGGGAAACGGCTACAGAATGGAATGTTGGTGTAAACTGTAAACCTTTGGGCTTGAAAGGAATTATTTTTCTACCAAAGCCTCATTTAGTGGGCATCTCTTGCGGGAAACGGCCATATCATTCCCCATCTGCTCCTTGTGCCAAATTGTCCCAAGCCATGTACCAGTTAAGCTCCTGGATCCCTCTCATAGAAATTGACCCACCACTGGAGAGCATCTGGTCCCCATTTGTAGAGGTATTGCTTCAGATCCAGGCAGCAACTTAAGTTACAAGATGAAAAACATTTCACTTTTAATTTAAATAGCTGAGGAGTAGTTTACTCTGGATTTTTCAAACTCAAGGTTGGAATCAGTTTGATTTAGAAATGAGTTCAGATTCGAACTTTCATTTACAAATATGTCTTGATTCTCACTTTAGGGTTGAACAGTGGCACGCCTTGCAACTTCAACGTGAAACAATTGGATTTAAGATAGTTAAGCTGATCTGAGGGCAATTGTATGTTTTAAGCTTAGTCCTGAGTACAGGGATTTAACTGTCTTTAAATCCCCAAGAATGTTCTAAGCACTTTGCTGCCTCAGATGGTTTGGTGATGGGCAATATGCCTAAGGTCTGTGATCAACAGAGGGCCAGAATCAAAAGAAACCAATTGGTTATTTACATGAATTTGGTGTTAAAAAACAATTTAGGTGTATGGTGTCTGCCTCTGAGCATGGGAATCATGGCTAATAGAGAATGTTAGCTCAATCCTTCATTATTTGTCTATCACTGCAATCCAAACTTCTGTTTCACCTTACTAGGGTCTCCCCTCCAACCATCCCAAAATAGATCAGCTGGAACCTGCCTTTGAGCATCTCTCCACTGGCATGGAACCACAGCTGGATTCTTGGCAGCAGTAGCCCGTAAAAAGCTGCAAAATGGGGCATTCCAGTGGATCACTTGATGGCATTGGCTGTCATCCAGACTAGTGCAACACGAAGAAGGGTTTGGCCTCCACCTTGTCATCCACCTCAGATGGTGTAAGCAACAGAGTGTTGGATGCAGCAATGCCTAGACCACTCTATCATTATGATTCAAGCTAAACTAGCAGTCATCATCATACACTTGATTCCTGGCCTTGTGTTAAAATGTTGCTGTTTTTGTAGATCTGTTTGCTGCAAATAGTGCTAAACTACACTAGAATTAGTGTAAACTAAACTAGAAATAGCCATATTACGATGAAGGAATTGGAATTAAATGTTTTGTCAGAAGGTTTAGATCCACCATCAATGGCATATTTTAAATCAAAAGGAGGAGAACCAGGGATTTTTTTAGTAGGAAGATACATTCCTGATGTTTCAGGAACATTTTGAGAAGCTTAGGAAAGACAAATCTTAAACAAATGGCAATAAAATGTTTTGTTTTGTTTTGCATTGTGAGGGTTACATCAAGTACCACAAGCTTTGATGGCTGAGTTGCAGAAAACAAAACAGGAAATTGCTCTAATGGAGAAAGAAAAGAGGCTTGATTAGAGTAAGAAAAACACCTGCTCTGTACAATGGAAAAAGGCTACAATACAGAATCAACAATTTGCCTGCCAAACTCCACTTCTTACTCAGAGAGACCTTGAAAAGGGAGAGAGAAGGTCTTTGCACCAATATAGTTCTGCTATTTTTATATACCACCTTTGATTTTCTCTTTCTCCCAAAAGTTCTAGGACAATGTGCCTGTGGTGTGAAAATGGTTACAAAATGAGTGAAAACAATAAATGGGTGAACTGAGTGTTACTGTATGTTTGCAAGAGGATGTATGGGTATATTGAGGTAGAAAGTGCCATGCTATTGAATATTTTTGTGGGAGGGGGTGACATAGTCATGAGCCAATACGTAGAAATTCAGTGAAAAGTAATTGAAAAGCTATGCATAGGGATCCTGTATATCATAAAGAGTTTATCTAGCAATGACTTATTATTCGATTATCAGGGTAGGTATAAAATAAATTAAGACAAGTTATTTTATTTGGTGTCCAATAAACAGAGCAGGCTAGGCAATATAAAAATAGACACAGAAGAGAAAAGGATGATGGGAAAATCAATCCCAGCCCCCAGCCCCCCCCAAAAAACAGACACCTGGAAACAAAAGAAGGATGAGAGACAACAGTCACACAGAAAGTTTGCAAGAAACAAAATTAAATTTAAATCATTGACCCAAACAGAAGATACCGTATTTACCGAATAAAAATGCTTGGTTAAGGTGGTCTGTCACACAGAGACTGTTGAGAGTTTTGCTGCAAGAGGAGGCAATCTATCAGTGTTGAAACACTTCTGGCAAATGCACAATATGGGCAGAATGCCATGAAAACTCGGAAGGCTGCCATATACTGGGTCAGACTAATAGTCCATCTGCTTCAGTGTTGTTTACACTGACTGGCAGTGACTCTTCAAGGTTTCAGGCTGGCCTCTTTCCCAGCCTTACCTGAAGATCCTGGGGGTTGAACTTGGAAGCTTTTTCTTCTGCTCTATAATTCAGCTGTGGTTGCTTTCCCCCCCCCCCCTGCAACTCCCTCCCCCAATATTCTGTTTTACATTTCAAGCTAGAGGAGAACTTTGGAGAGGAGATACAGCTTGGTTCATAATGTAGCTGAACATTATGGACCTTAAAAAAAAAAGTGCCTTCTGAACAAATTCTTGACACCTGCCAAGTTTGGAAAAAGGGTGGATACCGTATTTTTCGCTCTATAAGACGCACCAGACCACAAGACGCACCTAGTTTTTGGAGGAGGAAAACAAGAAGAAAAAAAATCTGAATCTCAGAAGCCAGAACAGCAAGAGGGATCACTGCGCAGTGAAAGCAGCAATCCCTCTTGCTGTTCTGGCTTCTTGGGATAGCTGCGCAGCCTGCATTCGCTCCATAAGACGCGCACACATTTCCCCTTACTTTTTAGGAGGGGAAAAGTGAGTCTTATAGAGCAAAAAATACTTAAGATATATTGAAGGAGCAAATATTTAAGAGATATTGAAGGAGCAAGTTTCATTTAATGTGACCCATTGTCCTTTGGCACCATGGAAATTCTCAAAAAGTTCTGTGTGTACAACTAATTTGAGGCATGGTGGATTCAGTCCAATGAAGAACTTATTTATAATAAGGCACACTTAAAATATTGCAAAAACAGACACTCATATCTTGGCTTGGATAGACTTTGGGAGTATGCATGAAACTTATGTCCAAAATATTTGGCCTTGTTAATTTCAGGGTGGGGAAAACCTGGCTGACTCCAAGCTTAATCTGACATTTTAGATTTTAGTAAATCACTTCATTCAAAATTTTAGCAATCAGCAGATTTTTATAAGACTGAGATAATGTCCCATAGATGCATGCATTCTGAGTTTGAATATTAGACAAGGCTCATTGTTGCTATGAAACGGAACGTTCTAACTTTCAGAGACTTACTCTTAATGAGGATCATATTTAATTAATGGCAACTATATTGTGTGGCATAGGTATTTTTATTTATTAGTTATTAAATTTGTATATTCGGTACTTGTTCAGCTATTTAGATTAAGCCAGCTTGCTGTTCAGAGCAAATTGTTTCAGATAGGCCAGGTGAAACTACTTTTTGTCTAGCTGGTTGCTTGCCAATAGTCAAGTTGGATATCTTCTTCCAAATGAGAAGCAGCAGCATCTGTAACAGTGGGATCTGATACCAGAGATCTTCAGGGCAGTGGAAAATAAAAGAGTTGGCAGTTTCTGAATTTGGAAACGGACAGTACAGTACTGTGAATCTAGCTAACAGGAAGCAGCTTGTAGAACTACAGGAGTAGTTGCTTTGGGCAACTTATTCAGGATCAGTACTTTTGAAGCCTGTTTCGAGGAGTCTGCTTGCTTCCAATAGACTCTCCTATCCAATTTGCAAATAAGCAGATTCTCCCTACCCCCTCTCCCTCTATCTCTCCTCTCCCTCAAAAAATGCTAAACTTTATAGCAGCTTCCCTGAAATTCTTTCAAATTTGGGGGGTGGGGTGGTAATCAACAGACCTGATTCAGTAGCCAATGAAGTGGTTGTTAGATGAGACCCCAGGGGACTCAAAAAGTTCACCTTTTTTGGGGGAAAGCAATTAATAATTATAATAATTTTGAGTAATAGTTTGTAGATTAAAATTTGGCTCCTGATTAATAAGTTGACAATAAGGAAATGCCGTGGAAGGAATTAGGTGTAGCAATGAGGATATTGCTCCATCTGAGCAAACATTTTTGCTTGCCTGGGAGAACAATCTTCCCTCTCTTCCCCCTATATAATTCTCTGGGAGTTATCCTACCCACTCCCAGGGCCAATTGGGGTGGGAGTGAGGGGGCATGGGGGAGGAGAGGGGAACCCGCCCTACCCCACTGCACTAGCAGAAGCCATCATGTGGGCTTCCACTAGTGGAGTCTGTTAGTAGAATCTTCTCCAGCGATTCTGATAACGTGAATGTATTTCAAGTTAACAAACTGACTAATCCATCAGGCAGCAGCCACAGTCAATTAACAGCGCAATACATGCCCACTCAGAAGTAAGTCCCATCGTGTCTCAGTAGGATTACTTCTGAGTAATTGGTATACCTTTGCACTAACCACTTATTTTCTCCATTGAAATGCTTCTTGCTGCACTGAAGAGTTAGGCCCAAACATGCTTGAGCAAAGCCGATGTACTGTAATTTATGTGGAGGTTAATGCTCTTATAAAGGCATTTTGTGTGCCCCCAAGGCAATTAAATACTGTGAAAGTCAAAGAAATAAAAACTTTTGGTGCTATTTCCCAATAGCTGCCATAGGAAATTTATGAGGTGAGAATTTCATGTTTAGGCACAATGCCGTGTTTATTGTTAGCTCCCTGGAAATTAGTAGAAAGTGATTGGGGGGGGGGAACCCACTTTCTTTTCTTATTTTAATGAACTCTTTATATATTTGTTTGGGGACGTTTTGGGTTTCTTTGAAAGAGTTTGATACTGTTTTGCTTTTGCTTTTAGTAGTTATTACCAGACATCAGCAACACAGCTCAGCTTGATAAATGACAATTATGAACAAAAGTGCCATTATTACCTTTGGGATAGTCGGTTTTATTTTACTTTTGGGATTTAAATACTGTTTCTGTAGACAAAAACAACACAACCACAGTGACCTGTAACATAATAACATTAAATGTATAAAACCTCTGTGTTAGTGCAACATGTCCAGAAAAGGTCAGAAATAAGCACAGCATGCATTGTTCTTAGTTTAAACAAATGGACTTACCATTTAATAGGTCACTCCACAATAATGTAATATGATATAAATAATAGAAAGCATTTCCTTCTCCTATCTAGGTAATAAAGCATACAGTTTTCATTTGGTTCCTGATCGCAGAGCCAAGGGTGATTCAAACAATTGATTTAAAACTCGCAAGACTCACTCCCTATAAAAACCAAAATTAGTTACCGTGCCCTGCAACTGAAAACTAATTTTAAAGCACTATGTAACCTAAAGCAGTCTAAACATGACCAAATAACATTTTACCACTGAAATTTGACTCTTTTCAGTTTTGATAGGGGACAGATCCTTTGACAGAAACTGTAATAGGGAACAGTAACTTGGTATTGTTGCTCTGCAATGGACTCTAATCCAAAAAAGCTGATGCCATCCTAAATGTTAGCCATTAAGTTGCAACAAAACTCTTTGGGTTCTTTCCCCTGTACAGTGGTTTCTCGGGTTACAGACGCTTCAGGTTACAGACTCCGCTAACCTAGAAATAGTACCTCTGGTTAAGAACTTTGCTTCAGGATGAGAACAGAAATTGTGC
Organism: Podarcis gaigeae; assembly: GCF_964106915.1. Taxonomy (NCBI): domain Eukaryota; kingdom Metazoa; phylum Chordata; class Lepidosauria; order Squamata; family Lacertidae; genus Podarcis; species Podarcis gaigeae. Next base: position 33,728,664 of record NC_139682.1, read on the forward strand.
TCCAGTGGCGTGGAGCACAATGTCTTAGAACTATTTGAGGGACCTTGAATGAAACTGCGCAAAGTGTTGGGCTTCTGTGGCCCCCTGCTTCTTTCCTGCTAGGTGTGTTCTCCTCCTCCCATCCACCCAGGAGCAGGACTTCAGGAGAGTTTTATTGCAGCCCAGATTAGTGTTACATTTGAACAAGGGATCTTGGTTTAAAAAAACATTCTGGTAAGTTTCATATCAAGCCAGCTTTAAACTATGGCTATAAACAGAGCCGTCTTTCCCATTGGTCTTAGTGGTTCGTTGCGCCAGGGTGCCAGCCTCTCGGGCACTCTAGCGAGTGGGGAAGCTGCACGGTTTTGTCAGCAGCCTCCCCTTTCCCTGCGTGCCTGCCAGCTGCACCTTGCCAACTATATGGCTGGCGGGCATGCAGCTTCATTCCCAAGTCTCTGCAGGAGGAGAGTGATCCCCAGAGATTTGCATCTGCTAAAGACGGCCCTGCTCCCGGTCGTTGTTCTCCTCCTGCTTCCTAGCGAGAAACCAGCACACAGCCTTCCAGGGTGCCCCAACTCCAGAGAGCATGTCCACCAGCATGTTTTCCGGCTTGATCGCTGCCACCGCATCGGGGATCGGGGTGGGGAGGGAGGCAGAGGACATTTTCCACTGCCCCCTCCCTTGTTTTGGAGTTGCTGGGGGGGCGGCGCTGGAGGGATCTTTGCGCCACAGTGCCAGATATGCTTAAGACGGCCCTGGCTATAAAGATAGCTTGTTAAACTAACCAGAGTTTGATCTGGGGTTCAAACATAACTGCTAGGCCAATGTTTAATATGAGTGAAATTAAATACTTCTGAACTCCTCACTGTTGCACTCAGACTCATTCAAGTCCCTGCAGTGCTAAACTATGACTTAGTGTTATGTATCTATCTATCAACAGGCAACCAGCTAGGTAACTGCTATGGTGCTAACTTGTTCTTAGGAATATATGTTCTGTTCTACATCCACATTGGTCGGGTCTTTTTTCTTTCTTTGAGGAACAATTTGATAGAAATGCGCTGTAAGATGGATATTCTTTTCAGGACCTTACGCTTCAAAATCCTTGACCCAGTGTTATGTGAACACCTTGGACCTAGAGCTGCTTGCTTTGCTGATACAATGCCAAAACAACAGCATACCTTTGGCCAAGTTGTAGAAAGGTAATTTATTGGGGCTCATGCCTCTAAAAGAAAATATCATTTAGGCAATGGGGCACATACAGACAAACACATATGCACATAACCTATATATCTCTGAAGATTCAACAATTAAGTCAAAACATCATGAAAACATTTAAAATTCAGTTTCTAATTTTATTTAATAATGTTGGTTTTAAAAGAAATAGATAAAAAATAATGAGTGGGTTCCAATTTGGAATCTAATATTAAAAATAATAAAGTTAGCAATATGCAAAACATGCACATTGATGAAGCTACCAAAGTGTAATAGAAAAAGTCGTAATAAATTACTCTTAGCACCTAAATAGCACATTTTGAGAGTTCAAAGTGCATCATGTACATTATCTTAATAAGTCTTACAATTGGCCTGTAAGGCACTTAGGTCAATGAAATCACCTCTGTAGAAAAAATAATAGTGGTTTGCTTTACCTAACCTAATACGATGATGGTTACAGTAAAATGTTGTCCTTGGAATTTCCAGCTCTAACTTATCCTATGCAAAAAAAAGTATTTATTTAAATCATTTATTGTTATTGTTTACTAAATTTCTATGCCACCCTTCAACCAAGGATCACAGGGTGGTTTATAATAGAAAAACACAAACTCATATAACATGTATCAATTAAATCACATTTTTTTAAAAGAGCCTCAATTTCCTGTTCTCAGGAACCTTTTAATCAAAGAGCAGCTTTAAATAGCTCCAGCTTCCACTCACTCCATACATTTGTACAGTGGTGCCCCGCAAGACGAACGCCTCGCAAGACGAAAAACCCGCTAGACGAAAGGGTTTTTCTGTTTTGGAGGCACTTCGCAAAACGAATTTCCCTATGGGGTTGCTTCACAAGACGAAAAAATCTTGCCCCCCGGCGGTTTTTTTTTTGCTTTTTTCGCCCTTTTCCTAAGCCGCTAAGCCGCTTATCAGCTGTTCTGCTGATAAGCCGCTTAACAGCTGATCGCTGGAAGCCGCTTGACAGCTCTAGCACTAATCCGCTAAGTTGTCAATGGGCTTGCTTCGCAAGACGAAAAAACCGCTAGACGAAGAGAATCGCGGAACGGATTAATTTCGTCTAGCGAGGCACCACTGTATTTCAGGAGAATGCTAGTGATGTAGACTAACAAAAATTTTAATGTCTAGATAGAACCATAAGAACCATGTCATCAAAAATGCTGAATGCAAACCAGAACTTTCTCTGTGGCAATGATTTCACAGGATTCTCTCAGGCCATTTTAAATTAAAACAAAGAGCTTTTAAAATGCATTTTTGCACTTTGTAAATCTATTAATAGATGGTTCCTATTGCTGCCAGATGGCAGGGTGTTACTATTGCAGTATGTCATGATCAGGCAGGATAGCTGTTGATGGGAGACAACAACCAGGGCTTTAGCAGAGACATCTCAAAGTGTACATTTCACAGTGATAATATATAACAAGGTCCTTCTCTTCCTGACGTTGCAGGAAGAGGGGGCGGGTACCAAAGGCCAGCAGGAGGTGTCACAGGATTTGAAGCTGGCTTTCACATCCAAGTTTAGCACTCAAGTCATCATTGGCTCCTCATACCTTAGGCAAGAGATCAGTAGTGCCTGTGAAAAGAGAAAAGGGAAATTATATTTTCCACCCAAGCCTCCAGGCAGACATAGCAGGTAGTCTGCCATTCACACCGCCCACTCCACATGAGTCCTCCCCTTCTTTGATGCCAAGGCTGGCGCTATTTGTTAAGGGAGCCCTGGCAAAGTGTTATTGATTAGCTCTACCTCCCTGACAAACCCCCTTCCAGCCTTGGGCCCTCCTCTAGTGGAATTACCATTGTGTTGCCATCTTGGGTGGGCATCTGCGAGCCACCTGCCATTTTTATGTCCCCACAATTTATTGACAGTGACATTCAGGGGCACTGTGGGATAATCAAAATGGTGGCCTCCTGCTCTCCCACTCCTGCTCTCCCACTGCTGAGCCAAGGAATGTTGGAGAAAAGCAAATACATGTCCTTCACCCAAACTTCTAGTTAAATGACACAAGGACACTGTTTGTCTAGCAATCTAGCCAGCCCTTGCTTGTAGTCTTTGCTTTGTCCAAGTTAACTCCACCACTAAAACATGAGCCATTTTGTTTGTTGTTCTCTCCAGGCAGTATGTCTGTTATTCTCTCTCTCTCTCTCTCTCATCTCCACACACACTGTAAATAGTTCCTGAATGAATAAAGCCTTTAAACTTCAGTAGCTATAAGTGATTATTCCAAACTAATTCGCCCAAGCTGCAAGGTCTCCTAATGGGCAGATGGTCCAATCTGAGCCCTGGTGGGTCTTTGGCAACTGCCTAGGCATGTCAGGTGTTCCAGCTGGCCCTGCTTGACCAATGGGTAGCCAGGTCTGGGCTCTGGACTTCAGACATCAGTGGGCCTGATCCCCCAAATTCGAGCCTGCCAATGTCTTAAGCATTTCTGCATAGATTATAATACCCTGCAGCATTTACAACTCCTGTGATACTGCTCAGGAAGCAAGTATAACTTTGGGTGGGTAGGGGAAGGGCCTAATTAAATGGACTTCCATTGTCAAGTGAAAAACACAGATGCAAGAAACCGATTCCTTGAGTTTGCTGCTTTATGCTTCTTCTTCTTTTTAGAAAAAAAGGATTGGTCTAGTACAGTAAAAAGACCTTGGTATTTGTGTGCTTCAGGTTTGGAGTTGGCTTCACTGCAACCTCATAAAAATGAGTATCACATTGCCATGCAGATGTGTTAACTTTTTAACAATAGTCAGGGTAAACTGATATCTGGGCAGAAGATGTACAACTCTGACATTCCTTGCAAAATCAAGCTTTCTTTGAAATCCATGAAGTTTAACACACAGCCATTGAAATAACAAGCCCCAAACTATATTTAGACATTACATTCCAAAAATTCCTATATGACAGGTAATATTGCTTCCCCCCCCCCCAAGCAACTGCTTCTGTCTTGTAACTGACAGCACAGGTTGGAACATTTGTGTCAAACTTCTAGGGTTGAAATCCTGGGCGTAATTGCAAAATATACCATTGAACGCAGTGGAACTTACTTCTAAGAAACTGTGCACAGGAATGGGCGGTACGTCAAGAAACTTGCTGTGGACAGAAGATAAGAGCTAAACTAGACATGATGTTAAGTGTTTGTGTGTGTATATAACAGCCAAGGGGATACCTCAGCAATCTCAGGGGAGATTGGGGAGGTGGGTGAGAATACAATTAAAACTGTCTCAGCCACAGTCTCAAAAATTGTCTCCCTGAAGCCGCTTTTGGTCTCCATGGATACCAGCCAAATATTATTTATTTAAAATATGTGTCTCACATTTTGATCATAGCTAACATAATCATATTTAAATCAGGCTTCACAATCTGGCTTTCTCAGTGCATGTAGGCCCAAGACACTGGTAAAATCTAGGCTGGAAGAGGTATCTGTTTGGTGGATTTGTAGCTGGCTGGCTGACACCCAAATAATGGGTAATGGGTAATCTGGGGGGGGGGTGACAAGTGAGGTGCTGCAGGGTTCCGTCCTGGGCGCGTTGTTGTTCAATGTTTTTATAAACAATTTGGATGAAGGAATGCTCATCAAGTTTGCAGCAAATGACACCAAACTGCAGCAAATGACACCAAACCAATGCTACAGAAGACAGAAACAGTATTCAAGAGAACTTTAACGGACTGGAGAACTGGGCCAGAACTAAACAAAATGAATTTGAATAGGGACAAATGTAAGATTTTACACTTAGGCAGGAAGAACCAGCTGCACATATATAAGATGAGAAACCTGTATTGCCAGCAGTACATGGGAAAAGAATCTAGGGCTCTTGGTGGACCAAAAGCTTAACATGAATCAACAGTGTGATGTAGCACCAAAAAAAACTAATGCTATTCTAGGCTGCATCAAAAGAAGTATAGTGTCCCAATAAAGGAAAGTAATAGTACCACTCTATTATGCCTTGGTCAGACCACAGCAGGAGTACTGTGTCAAGTTCTGGGCACCACAATTTAAGAAAGATGTTGACAAGCTGGAACATGTGCAGAGGAAGGCAACCAAGACAAACAAGGGTCTGGAAACCAAGCCTAAGGAGGAACAGTGGAGGGAGTTGGGTATGTTTAGCCTGGAAAAGAGGAGATTGAAAGGAGATTTGATAGCCATGTTCAAGTATCTCAAGGGCTGTCACATGGAAGATGGAGCAAGCTTGGTTTTTTCTTTCTCCAGAGGGTAGGACCTGAACCAATCAAGTTACAAGAAAGATTTCAACTAAACATCAGGAAGAACTTTCTGATGGTAGGAGCTCTTCGACATTAGAATGGACTCTCTCAGGAGGTTGTGGGCTCTGCTTCTATGAAAGTTTTTAAGCAGAGGTTGGATAGCTATCTGTCATGGATGCTTTAGCTGAGATTCCTGCATTAGACTAGACGGCCTTTGGGGTCTTTTCCAACTCCTCAATTCTATGATTCAAAGCTGGCAGTGGGATAGCACCATGCAGTGGAAGCTTGCTTTGCAGGCCACGCAATAAGCACATAGGTCTGTTTTCCAACACTTCACTTTTATTATTGGCCACTTAACACAGGCTGCCTGGGCAGCTGCCTCACTCTGCCTATCGATTTATCATGCAGGCAATTTATGCAGGCGATTTATCTTCACAGGAAAATAGGACCGGAGCTGCCTGTCAAAGACATATTCAAACTTGTCAAGGGCAAATACGTTTTGTACAATTCTGAGAGCATCTCCTACACTTCAGCCTCCTTCTATTGCTAAGCAAACTACAGGTGTACACTGAGAGTGCAGGTGAAAGGAAGTTGCTGATACACCTCTTTTGTAGTGAGGCTTTTGTTTATACAGTAAGAATGGCTATCAATAGATGAATAGATATGAACCAGAAGGGCTAAGGGACTAAAGCAAACAGCCTGAATAAAAATGGACTTGCATGGGAGTCTTCTGTCTGCTTGCTATTATTTCAGTTCTATTATTTCAGTAACATGCATTTCCAGAGCCCATAAATAGGATAATAACATAAATAATATTAACGTGTGGGGGGAGGGGCTTATCCACACTTCTGCTTGTCTCCCCATGCACCCCTGGGAAAACCTGAGGTTTAGCGCTGCATTGAAACAAACAGATTGTAGTTTGCTCAGATTCAGTGGTAAACAGTGGTTTTTCCTGGGAAAAGCAGTGGGATGAATGAAAAACCACTCAGACCCATGCTTTCTAGCCACCGGACAAGCAAAGTGGGAACGAGCTCTCTCCTTCCCTCGCTCTCTCTCCTCCCTCCCCATAAATTGAGTATCTGCAGATGTTAGAAAATTGCTAAATCCTCCCTTGCCTCTAGATGGTGCTGTGCAGCCAGAAATTTAGAGGGGAAAAAATTGCAAATAGTTCCTGACATCTTTTTCAAAAGTTTACATGGGTCTGTGATTTCAGCATCCTGTTTCAGGCAGTATATTTAACCCACGTTGTTTCTCACCGTTATCTGCTTAGTCTGTGGCGTATATGTTTCCTATGAACTGTGCAAAGGATATAAAGTTTTCTTTGCCAGTGTACATAAACATACATAAATATAAGCATTGTTGTATCTGAGGCTGTTCTCAAGCATCATGTTTAAACTGAATTGTCTCCAAGTTGTTCGTATATTCTTTGAGCCTGTTGGTAATATGAGAAACTTCCTTCTATAATATGCAATGAGGGGTGATGTGACCAAGAAGCTCCCACCAGGGTGACTTCTGGAAAGGGCTCCTGTCACTAACCTCTCTCTGGCTCCTACAGTCCTACAGACTGTCTTTCCAGAGTGGTGCATGCTCTAGTTATCTCTCGCTTGGACTACTGCAATCTGCTCTATGTGGGGTTACCTTTGAAGGTGACCCAGAAACTACAACTAATCCAGAATGTGGCGGCGAGACTGGTGACTAGGAGTGGCTGCTGAGACCATATAGCACCAGTCCCGAAAGACCTACATTGGCTCCCAGAACATTTCTGAGCACAATTCAAATTGTTGGTTTAAAGCCCTAAACTACCTTGGTCATGTATACCTGCAGGAGTGTCTCCACCCCCATCATTCAGCCCAGACACTGAGGTCCAGCTCCGAGGGCCTTCCCTCACTGTGAGAAGTGAGGTTACAGGGAACCAGGCAGAGGGCCTTCTGGGTAGTGGTGCCCGCCCTGTGGAACGCCCTCCCATCAGATGTCAAGGAAATAAACAACTAACATTTAGAAGACATCTGAAGGCAGCCCTGTTTAGGGAAGTTTTTAATTGATGTTTTATCGTGTTTCTAATGTTCCATTGGGAGCTGCCTAGAGTGGTTGGGGAAACCCAAACAGATGGGTGGGGTATAAATAATATATTATTATTACTCACAACAAGAACCTAAGAAGAGCTTGCTGGATCAGGCCAAGGGCCCATTTAGTCCACCATCTTGTTTTCACAGTGGTCAGTCAGGTGCCTGTGGGAAATCTGCAAGCAAGACCCAAGCACAAGAATCTGCTCTCCTGTGGTTTCCAGCAACTGGTATTCAGAAACCTACAGCAGGCATTGGCAAACTCGGCCCTCCAGATGTTTTGAGACTACAATTCCCATCATCCCTGACCACTGGTCCTGTTAGCTAGGGGTGATGGGAGTTGTAGTCCCAAAACGTCTGGAGGGCCAAGTTTGCCTATGCCTGACCTACAGCCTCCAACTGTGAGGAAAGAGCATAGCCGTCGTGGCTAGTAGCCCTTATGCTCCAGGAATTTGTCCAATTTAGACAATCCTCTTTTAAACCCATCCAAGTTGGTGGCCATCACTGCCTCCTGTGGGAACAAGTTCCATAGCTTACAATCATTTTAAAGTTGAAATCAAGCAAAGTGCCTGCTCTTATGGAAGCCTGGGAATAGAAAATGCCAGGAAAGGATAGCCAAACCCTATGTGGACTATAATCCCTGTGGGCAGAATGTGGTAAATCCCCATCACCCCCCCAAAAAAAATGTATTTTCTGTGACTTCAAACTTTAGCAATCCTGCACAGCAAACAAAGTTTTTCGAGTGTAGTAAATAAATATCACAACAGAGAGTGCTCACCATCTTTCTCACAGACAGGATAAAAATAATTAGAGGGAATAACCTTTGGGACCTCTGGAAGCTTTTTAAATTAATGTTGAGTGCAGGCAAATATTCCAAAACAGGCTGATGAGGCTTTCCATTTAAGTGAGGTTACATTTTTTTTTTTAAAAGCATTTGGGTTTGGAAACTTGTCCAGTCTTCAGTCATGTTTGCAATCAATTGAATGCAACCCAGTTGGTTACTCTTTTAAATTCAGGCATTTGCATTTTATGGCGCTGCTTTCGTTTCCCCTTCTGCAGACTTCGCCATAAGATGGTCTCCCACCTCCATTAGCAATTAAATGAGTGTATTTTATATATAAAAACATGAGTACATAGTCTGTCTCTGATTAGAATGTTTTGTGCAAAACCTTTGAAGAGAACCTCAACGCTTTCCGCTCTAAAAGAGACGCAAAAAACCCAAACTTTGTGACACAATCCAATTGGGAGTTTGTCAAACTGTGTGTGTGTGTGTTTCTACATATGTTTCAAGATATGTAGACAATTCAAGGGATTGTGGCAATTTGCTACTCATTGAGTTCCTCAGTTTCTCTTAATCTTCGTTTCTTATTATTTTCTTCATCTACAGATCTTGGTGGAAAGAAGCCAGTGAAAAGGTGCCAAATTATCAATTGCCAAATTACATATTTCCAAGTTTCAGATACACAAGTACAGTACAATACACACTGATCTAACACTTCACACCCCCAAAAAAGAAAAAGTCAAAATGAGATACTTTCTTATGTGGTTACATTGTCACAGCAAGCCATCATTGTGGTCTACCACAAAAATGGAAAAATTGTTTACAGACTGCGCTGGATTTGATCCATCTAACAAATTAAACTTAAAGGCTATCTGTCCACAAATAAAGAGATGGCTTTAACACGAAATAATTTGTGTGTTTACAAGTGACTAACCCTTTAGTGCCATTGGCCCAATCCTGTGGAACAACACCCTGTCAACAGAGATTCAGCAGACGCATTCTGTGCCAACTTAATTTTTAATATATATATATATATATTAATAAGCAAAATAAACCAAAGATAAAGAGCATAAAAATACAGGTTGAAAGCAGCATGAAGTTGGACATTATCACTGAATCTGTTCCAAAACATTACCAAAAAAACCCCCACCCATTTCCCCCATAAACCTGTTGTGCTGGGTTATATGTACTATTTTATAATACATTTGTTTAATCATAATTACTATGGAATAAATTTCTCAGTCCATTTAGATATAGTAGGAGGTATGCTTTTGTCCCAGTTTTTAGCTATTATAATCTTAGCAGCAGCTATAACACTTGATCGTTTTCCAAAATAACATCCTCTAGATAACCAAGCAGAAATATTTTAGTTTCCAAGGGTATTTGATATCCTAACATAGCAGAGATGAATGGATATCCAGAATATGTCTATTTGAGGACAATGCCAGAAGATATGTATGCAATCTGTTTTATTTAATCCACATCTCCAACATTTAGCCAATCCTAACTAATCCTAAATGAATAATTCAATTTATAAGGTGTTAAATACCATTTAAAGTAGTTTTTTTAGGTCTGCAGAAATTATGTTAGAATAGAAGTTGTCCCAAATCCAGTTCCATTGTTTCCTAGTCATTCTTTGAATTCAAATCTCACACCCATTTTCTCATATCTGTATCCTGGGTCAGATCCAAGTTTAACCTTCTGTGCCAACTTCTGAAAACTTTTTTATTATGCCAGGCCTATGCAGGAAATTAAGAGTGCATTACTCACAATGGTCTACTGCTGTTTGTTTTTAATTCTTTTGCTTTTAACTTGTTTTACTTTCTTATGCTTTTTTGTATGACTTTATGTTCTTATATTGTGGTAAGGCACTGTGATATAGTTCTACAATACAGCAGTAGATAAATATTTAATAAATAAATAAGAATGAAAGCAATAAGTATACCTATAGAAACAAAATCACCTAGAAGAAGACATGTAAATGTGACCCAAGCATTGAGGACTAATTTAGACTTGTCTCCTCTCCTCTCCTCTTCTTCTTTTGTTCCTTTTCTTGCAAATTTTACATTTTGAAGGATATTTAACGGGGATGGAAGCAAAATAGGTTTACCAACTTGCAAAAAAAAAGTGTGTTTTTTCTCCCAAATTATTTGAAATAGCATTACCAGCATTTTTGACTGCAATTGTAGCTGAGTGAAATAATGTTTATCGCATGCTGCGAAAAGCTTCGCCTACAGATGTCTGCAGATCAAGCTACTGTTAAGAGCATAAGAGCAGGCCTGGCCTTTTAATTTTGGGTTAGTTGGCAACACATTGTACTTGCCTTTTTATTTCCTACATGTGCTCTCTCTTAGCTTGATGTTCCTAACTGTCTGCTGTATCCTTTCCAAAGTATTTCTTCACTAGACTTCTTTCCTTTCCTTTTTTCAATTATGTCAAGTAATAAAACGAAATGTGTTTACTCTATAATTAAGAACTTGGAGCGAGGAAGAGTTTAATCTGGCAGTAGGGAAACCTAGCTAAAGGGTAAAAACACAGAAAATGCTTTTTTAAAAATTTAACAGTTCTTTTAATGCAGCCCACAAATAAATTCTTCAGATGAGATTACCGGTTCCAACTTTCTAATGAAGAAATCGTGGTGGGTGGGTGTTTTCCCTCCGCAAATGATTATCCTCCTGTCAAATGTCACTGGTATATGAACGGCAGCTTGGATCACATTAGTGGTTCACAATGGAATGGGCTGCCTAGCCTGATCCTTAAAGGTCAAGGCTAGACCACAAACTTGTGTCAGTTTCTTAGAACATTTGCTGTTGTTTCTTCCCCCAAGAAAACCTTGGGAATTTTAGTAGGGTGAGGTGGTGAGAACTCCTGTCTTTCATATAGTGCTACTGGTAATGAAGGTCTGGGAATGGGAGGAAAAACCTCATAGAATGACTCTGGTAGGGAGCCAGATGCTTAGTGAAGACTTTTTGTTTATTTTAGATTTTTTCCCCCAGACTTTTATGGTTAATGCTATTTGAATTTGCCTTTATTTTCTTTATTTGTTGTTGCTGGGTTATTATTTTTTTGCTTCTGATCACCCCACCTTTGCTTCTCACCTCTGCAGCAGGAAAAGGAACTGTATTTCAACAGGTACTGAATTACTAGTACAATTGCTTTTGTTGTTGTTTAGTCATTTAGTCGTGTCCGCCTCTTCGTGACCCCATGGACCAGAGCACGCCAGGCACTCCTGTCTTCCACTGCCTCCTGCAGTTTGGTCAAACTCATGCTGGTAGCTTCGAGAACACTGTCCAACCATCTCGTCCTCTTTCGTCCCCTTCTCCTTGTGCCCTCCATCTTTCCCAACATCAGGGTCTTTTCCAGGGAGTCTTCTGTTCTCATGAGGTAGCCAAAGTATTGGAACCTCAGCTTCATGATCTGTCCTTCCAGTGAGCACTCAGGGCTGATTTCCTTAAGAATGGAGAGGTTTGATCTTCTTGCAGTCCATGGGACTCTCAAGAGTCTCCTCCAGCACCATAATTCAAAAGCATCAATTCTTCGGCGATCAGCCTTCTTTAGGGTTCAGCTCTCACTTCCATACATTACTACTGGGAAAACCATAGCTTTTACTCTACGGACCTTTGTTGGCAAGGTGATGTCTCTACTTTTTAAGACGCTGTCTAGGTTTGTCATTGCTTTTCTCCTAAGAAGCAGGTGTCTTTTAATTTCGTGGCCATATTCAGTGATCATGGAGCCCAAGAAAGTTAAATCTCTCCCTGCCTCCATTTCTTCCCCTTCTATTCGCCAGGAGGTGATGGGACCTGTGGCCATGATATTCATTTTTTTGATGTTGAGCTTCAAACCATATTTTGCGCTCTCCTCTTTCACCCTCATTAAAAGGTTCTTTAATTCCTCCTCACTTTCTGCCATCAAGGTTGTGTCATCTGCATATCTGAGGTTGTTGATATTTCTTCCAGCAATCTTAATTCCAGCTAGGGATTCATCCAGCCCAGCCTTTCGCATGATGAATTCTGCATAAAAGGCCATAGATTGTTTAATTAGCTAAAGGTCTGGGAGAAGAGGAGTGTCTTTGCCTGGCCTCTAAATAAACGTAATGAAGGTGCCAGGCGAATCTCCCCATCAATGCGAGTGCAATGTGAAAATGGAGGCTTAGAGATCCCCACCAGAGAACAGCAACCTCCCCATCTTTCTCTGGAAAAAGAGAATGCCTATTAAACTAGTGGTGATAGCTTGGAAATATGCTCAAAGAGTTTTGCTAGAAAAGTAGCCATCAAAATGGAAGGGGCAGGTTCCATCAGAATATTTTGTAGGCAAAAATTGAAATGAATAAACACACCAAAAGATCCAGGCATTGTACATCTCACAAGCATTTGACACTTTTCTTATTTGCAGAGCCAACATTTACCATCCCATACTAGCAAACTGATGCAAACCAGTTTTGATAAGGCCTTCCAGTTACCGTACTTTCCCCACCCACTCCTGCAGCATAGTTGTGGATCAGAAAGTTTTGTATGTGATAACTGTTTTAAGAACTGAAATGCCGAAGTCACATTTTTTCATATGTGGTGGGATTGTAAAATAATCAAAAGTTTTGGGGAAATGATTTACAGTGAAATGAAAAGAATGTTTAAGATGGCCTTTGTTAAAAGACCAGAAGCCTTTTTGCTAGGCACTACAGGTCAAGACTTGCCCAAAGAGCAGAAGAAACTATTTATGTATGCTACAACAGCGGCTAGGATATTACTAGCCCCAAAATGGAAAGACAGCCGGATACCAACTAAAGAAGGATGGCAAGAAAAACTGATGGAATATGCTAAAATGGCAAAGCTAACTGGAAAACATAAAGACAAGGACAATAGAGACTTTAAAAAAGACTGGGAACGATTCATGTTGTATTTACAAAAATAAAGAAAAGGACTCACTAGCAGGGTTTGAGTAAACACTTACAACCAACAAAATAAACATAGAAATTAAGATGTAAGAATGGGAAAATAACAAAATGTAAGAGGTAATTTGAAAAAAAACTATGGTATAAAAATATAACAATATTTAAAGAATGCAATATTAAGGTATAATATTAAGGGGGGATTTGGGGGATTGTATATTTTTTTCTTTTTGAGATAATATCATTGTGATGAATATAAAATTGTAAAATTTAATAAATTATTATTTTTTTAATTGAGATGGCAACCCTATATTCACCTACTTGGGTGTGAGCTCCATTGAATTCAATGGGACTTACTGTACTTCTGAATAGACATGAATGCATTACGCTCTTTTCTTTGTGTGACATGAATGCATTCATAGTTGTTCAGAAGAATTAAGCAACAATGGTAGTATAAATAGAAGTTTATTTTGCCACAACAGAAATGCATGCATCTATATTTGATTTCCCAATGCAGCATAAGCAACAAACTGGTGAGGGAGGTGAGAATGGAATGAGAGGTGAGAATGGAATGAGAAATTGGAGCAGTTAATTTGCTGTTGAACCAAAAACACAAATGTAAGAGCATAAAAGTCCAAAGGATTCGTATATTTTACTATTGCTCTGCTACAGACATTTTAGCTTTTATATGCACCAGGCTTTCCCTGTACATAAGACAGCATCAACAACCAATCTGGTGATTCAATTTGACATGAAAGAAAGGCAAAATGTGAATACAAAGAACTGGCGCTTGTTACAACACTAAGGATCAACCCAGAGCAATTTTTCTCCCCAACACATTCCACTCATGCTTAATTAAGTAAAGTTTGAACCTTTGACACATCTGGGACTGACTCCCATGCTCTGTTGCTACATAATAATCCTCAATTCAAAGAATTTGAACAAACATTGCGTCTCTCAATTTGCCGTGCAATCCTGCAAAAGTCAATGAACGGTTTAACCCAATAGAATTTTTTAAAAAATGTTTCTGACAACTGAAGATGCCAGTTTCCTACAATGAATGGCTACACAAGGAACCAGTGTTTACATTTCTTTTTTTAAAATCCCCCCTTTTAAAAAAAAATGGTATTGTTTTTGCAGTTTTATGTTTGCCACCCTGGGCTCCTTTGGGTGGAACAACAGGATAATTTAAGGTAATCATCATCATCACCATCAGCAACAACAACATCATCTGAGCCTTTAGCAACATCTCTAGCAGCATCTTCACAGTTAAAACAGAAGCTGCTTAGCCTACCGTTTTATTTCTATCAGAAGACCAAAATTCTTGCCTTTGGGGAAAAAACAAAGCTCAGAAACTGCAAACTTCAAGGCCAAAATTTAGAACAAGTCTCGAACTACAAATACTTAGGAATGGCAGTCCAGGCATCAGGATCCAACAAAATTCATATTAACTCAAATGGGTGTGCCGGAGAAAGATATGCAAATGCTACCCTTACATTTTTAAGAACTCAAGGGGGTTTTTATGTCCCTGTGGCACTAAAATTATATAAAGCCAAAACGTTGCCTCAGCTCCTTTACGGTTCCTTTCTAGGCCCTCTTCTCTCCTCGTTCATTCCCCTTGAAAGAGTGCAATCTAAACTCCTCAGAGCCCTTCTACAAGTTCCTAGATGTGTTTCAAATGCATGGGTCAGACTAGAAACAGGGAAGATGAAAGTCGAAGCTCTTATTAGTCTAACATCAATATATAAGTGGCTGACTCTGAAACTGCTCCCCCGAGGAATAGCCCCATTGATTCTGGGCGACCAGTTTCAGTCTGGACGGCAGACAGCAGTCTTAAACACTCTTCAGAAACTGCTCCCTGCTTCCCAAACCCTCATAACTATGGGTCTGGGCCAAGCTAGATCCGTGGTTAGGCAAAGAATCATGGACATAGAGAGACAACAGGACTGTACAAGGGTCCCCGATGATAAGATAATAGAAAACAGGAGATATGTAGCCGCTCCACCAACATATCTCTATTTCCTCACATCAAGAAAAGCAAGAAGGGCTTTCACTCTTGCTAGAAGCTTGGCCTTGCCCTCACAGGTTCTGGAAGGCTCCTTTAGAAGAGTCCCATACGCACAGAGACTTTGCGCCTGCCCATTAGGGGAAATAGGAAGCCCCGAACATATATTTTTTAGATGTCCTTTTTATGTTGAGATTCATAGAGACACCATTGATTCTGTTCCCCACCTGTGACCTACATGTATGAAACACATGAATAGAGCTATTCAATTCATTCCATCAGATTGTCTTCAGGGGCAAGATACCTGAGGTATGAGAGAGCCACTGTTCCATAAGTAGCTCCTGCATGGCTGGGGTAATAGTCAAATCATCCAACCCAATGAGCAGTGGAATTCTGATTCTGTGCCAAAGGCCCATGGGATCTGCACCCTGCCCATGTGGTTCTTTAATTACATGACACCCCTGTTCAAAATAAATTCCCAAGTATACCAAAGGTACAATATCACAATAGCTGTTACACCATTGAGTGTGCTGAGTAAGAGTATTAGAAGACTACAGTGTTTTGTACCTGCATTTTCCTTAAAGGTCTCTAAAGCAGTTTGAAAGGAGACATTTCCTATGTCACACTCCTGCTTCTTACCTGTAGTCAGCTGCTCACAAATTTCTAAATCAAGTATGGAAAACCTCACGCTTCCTAATGTGTGACAGTGCCTGTATGTCACTGTATGTGACAGTGTCAGTATGTCACAGACAGGAAGTTGATGTGCACCAAGCTACCATTATATACCTGAGTTGCTGCTGTATAATTAAAAACAACTGGTCATAATCAGGATCCTATAACATTTTGCATGTGAAGTTTTAATACGGCTACTTTTCTGCAAAAGCAATTGACTGCATTCCTCATCTCTCTACAAACTGATCATCTTCTTTCTTTGCCTTCAATCCTCACAGCTTTTACATATCACAAAAATAAGCCCTGGTAGCTGTGTGGTCAGGCCATTTCTTAGGAAGATTTTATGACATGAACATATTTGGCAGGGAAGGGATTATGTTCAAGATACAAAGCATGAATAACCGAGGAAATATTTTGATGACTGAATAACCCTACCATTTGCAAAATAGGTAAATGCAGAAAACTAAATAATATCAAAGCTCCGGAAATCATGTGGTTGAAGCTAATCACCACAACGTCTATGTTTGTTTGTAATGTTAAACCACATGGGAAATAGTTGTATAGGGAATCATTCATTATCCCCTCCAAGGAAAATGAAATCTAATTCCTCATCCACAGCAACCTAGAGAAATAAGATACTGGCTTAGAATTTGTACATATATGTGGGGCAACAAGGACAATCCAGCAGTCCAACTTTAAGGGACTGTTCAAGGTGCAAATGTTCTGCTTCTTTATCTAATAAGAAAAAGCAAAATCCTTTTTCTATGCGTTTAAACCAGCTAGGCTAGTATGACAGTTTATGCATTGAAAATGTAGCTGCCATTAAGGAATCATCCTTCATTCAGTTACTAAGCACAAATGATCATTAGGTACAGCAGAGACATTACTTGCACATGTATTCCAAATATAATCATTTTATGCTTAACCAAGAATTTCGCACTATAATGTCTTCAACAACAAACTTGAATATAAGATGGCAAGTGGAAAAGTTTTCTTTGGCCTTAGCGTGTAATGTCTTATTCTCAATAGATTGTCTGAGGAATATTTGTTTCTGCTACATTGTTCAACACCAAAGACGATGCTAGTTCCTGTATGAAACTTTCACAGAGTCACGCCATTGCTGCTGTTGCTAAAGAAGATGAGATGGGTTGATTCCCTAAATGTAGCGTGCAGCTTGTTGCTTTAAGAATTGTCAAAGTTTGCTTTCTGTTGGCATACCATTTCATAAAGTGGATTATACTGTCAACCTACAGTTCATTTGTGGATTAGCCAATTTCTTCCCATCTATTCATCCCCTTGCTGTGTGTGTGGGTGTGTTTATATGTATATGTATTCCTTCATCAACATACTTCAGCCAAATGTTTTGATTGACAGCAACTCTTCAAGGTCTCTGTAGATGCCTTCCCTATTCCAGATACCAGAGATCTGTTAAGCAAATATTGGCAATGGAACTTCTAAACGGGAAGTACTGTGTGCTACACCACCAACAAGCTATAACCACCTTCCCTTTCTTTGGGTGTCTTTTCTATCCTACCCTACCCCAAGGATTAGACTATATATTCTTCTCCTTCCCCCCATTCAATGAGACTACACACCGAGAGCCAGGAATTTGTCCAAGACCACCTGGTTATCTTGATGGCACCCAGGATTTGAGCCTGGGCAGACCATATTTAAGCCATATTTAAATAAATGACAAAATAAAGAAAATGACACAATAATGTAATAGCACCAGTAAACATAGTTCTATCATTTGATTCTGTATGATGATTTAGCAAGCTTATAACACCATATGGATCAGGATGAATGTGCAAATATGTCCTTGGTTATAGTTTGTGAGCCTTCAATTATTATTTGTTCAGAAGATTAATTAGATTACATTCTCAGTTATCTGTCAATGTTTCTTACATATAATTTAATTTCCAGATGATCTTAGTTCTATTGATAATGTCTATTTGGACCATTCAAGGCTTATTTTATAAAATGGACATTTTTTGCTAGCATTCTCCTTTAGCATGCAGGTACGGATGAGAGAAAACAATTATTCTAATATTTATTGGAACAGGAAGCCATTAAGTTTATTAAATGATTACAGTTGAAATGGTAAATAAAGGATTGTGTTGTTCAGGGAATCTACCACAAGTCAGACTCCATAAATTTGGAACTACAGTCATATAAATACAGGGGAAATCCTACTTGCATTTGTGGAAGTCAGAGCAACATTTCTTTGATGTCTTGCCAAAGTGTGCCCAAGTCCCCTGGGAGCATTTAATGTAATGTATAGATATTGAATTCAAAAGCCCATTTCTAATGGAGTCTTATTCCATTGCAGCTTGCATCTCTGTCTTCAAATTAGGCTGTGCTCCATGCAAAAAGAAACAACTAAAGGAATAAATGCAATAAAATAATGTATGAGATGTTATAATAATAAAAAGTTTCTAAGTTCATGTAGAAATGTTCTTTAGGCCCTTTGATTTGTCTACAGTTCAAAGTGTGTTATATAGCTGCCCTAAAACTGCTTTGCAAAAATAGCTCTACTATAAACTATAGTAAGCTTGTGACATTATTATTGCCATTTGCTTCAGTAATACTTAACGGCAAGTATGATTTTTATTCCCTTTACCCTGAATGTATATGTATTTGTGGGGAGGTGGATAGATGGGTAGTGCACAATGGAAGAACACTGAACTAGAGGGGCAGAGTATAATCTGGACTAGGGTAAGGCAGCTTTCTATGTCTTATTGTGGTGTAGTGGTTAAGAACGGTAGATTCGTAATCTGGGGAACCGGGTTCACGTCTCCGTTCCTCCACATGCAGCTGCTGGGTGACCTTGGGCCAGTCACACTTCTCTGAAGTCTCTCAGCCCCACTCACCTCACAGAGTGTTTGTTGTGGGGGAGGAAGGGAAAGGAGAATGTTAGCCACTTTGAGACTCCTTCGGGTAGTGATAAAGCGGGATATCAAATACAAACTCTTTTTCTTCTTCTTATTGGAACAACATTTTGAAGCTGCTGTAGATCTAATCTACAATCATGAAAAAATTCACAGAAAAGCTACAACAACAAGGAAATGTTCAGCAGACGTATTAGGGAAGGTTGGTGCCACTGGATATGACAAAGATGATTAATGAAGGACATGTGACCTTTTCTTTACTTCTACACAATGGATGCTGTTGGGGAGCGATGGGATTCCAAACAGCCACACCCACTACCTTCATTTCTCAAAGTGCTCTGCCTCTAGGGGGCGTTTCAACCCTGAGAGACACTCTTGGAATTGAAGGTGGCAGGCGCAACTATCTGTAGCATCTCTGCTCCACGTGGCTGAAAGCATTACTCCTCCCCTGTAAACAA
This sequence comes from Podarcis gaigeae, assembly GCF_964106915.1. Taxonomy (NCBI): domain Eukaryota; kingdom Metazoa; phylum Chordata; class Lepidosauria; order Squamata; family Lacertidae; genus Podarcis; species Podarcis gaigeae. The sequence goes on from NC_139682.1 coordinate 33,747,814, forward strand.
GAGATAGTTCCAATGTCAGTATCTGCTGCTGTACGCAGTGATGGGCCACCCACTCCCAACAGTGACATCCCCACCACTTGCCTTTCAGCGTTGTCATGCCTGGATATATGGCACTCTGTGACCCATAATGGCTGGAATCTGACAAATCGAAAGCTAGCATTCCTTATTGTCTTCCAAAAGCCAGGACTAAATATCCACATAAAGCTAAAACTGGGAGTCAAGGTTCACCACTGTATCCGCAGTATGACCTCTATGTTCTAGAAATAGAAGCATGGTAAATTTGAGACATTCACCTGACCATTCCTCATATGGAGTCCATCTTGCCCAATACAGTCTACTCTGAATGGCAATAGCTCTTCAAGGTCTCAGGAGTGTTATGATCCATCTATAGCTGGAACCCGCAAGATAGGGCAGCACCATGGAAAGCTCCAAGTGGAGGCTTGAGGTGAACTGAGGTATTGTGAGTGCCCTTCATCCATTCTACCCCCCCCCCCAGCTTCATCTTCAACCCTGAAGAGTGTGAATCTTTAAAAAGCCACCGCATGGCCTGAAGGTGAGTCTTTCCTGTGGCCTCCCACCTGACATATTCTCTGCCCTGCTGGGCAAATGTAATGGAGTGACTTCTCAGGCCAATGGACCTTGGAAGAAGGCATCTACTAAGGTTTTGATTTGGGCTCTGCAAGCACCTGATCACTAGCCACAGGCTTGGTATGAGGAGCTCAGTCTAGCTGACCAGCCCAATGGTACATCAGCCTCAAACTCAGCTGTCTCATTCTCTTCTGTCTCTGAACTTGAAGCCAGAGTTATTGACTCTAAGGAAACCATCCCATCTTCTTTTTCTTAATTTTTTATTAAATTTTCCAACATACATTTATAGTATCCAATCTAAATTTATCACATATTTTCTCTTTTAGACTTCCTTCAACCTCTCTGACAATCATCCATTATTCACATTTTTAAATACGCATTTCCTAATTTTATATTGCATTTTATAAACCTTCACACGCTTAGTTTCCATCAATACAATAGTCCTCTATCATTTACAAAACTTCTTGAAATCCCACTAGCGTTATTTGCTCATCACATACACATTTCAGATAGTCTGAAAATTTTCCCCCGTCTTCAATGAACTTTTGATCTCGTATATATCTGATCTTTCCTGTTAGTTTGTCCAGTTCAGCATACTCCATCACTTTCATTCTCCATTCTTCGAGCGTCGGCAGTTGTTCCTGTTTCCATCTTTGGGCCAATAATGTTCTCGCTGCTGTTACTGCAGATTTGAAAAGTTTACAGTCCATTCTATTCATTTCCTACTATTCCTAAAAGAAAAGCCTCTGGTTTCTTAACAAACGTATATTTCAACATCTTTTTCATCTCATTATATATCATTTCCCAGATGCCCTTCACATTCTTACAATCCCACCACATATGATAAAATGTTCCTTCTTTTTCTTTACATTTCCAACACTTATTACATGTTTTATACATCTTTGCCAGTTTCACAGGTGTGATGTACCATCTATAAATCATTTTCATAACATTTTCCTTTAACGCAGTACATGCCGTAAATTTTATACTTTAATTCCACAGTTTTATCCAATCATTAAACTGTATATTATAACCCAAATCTCTGGCCCAATGTATCATAACTGATTTAACTTCCTCATCTTTTGTATACCATTCTAGCAAGATTTTATACATCTTGGACAAAATTTTATTTTCATTGTTTATTATTTCTATTTGAAATTTTGATTCTTTTTCCTCATAACCTCTTTCTTTTAAGTCCTTTTTAAACATTTCGTTAACCTGAATAATAATAATAATAATAATGCAACCAATCATACACATACTCTTTCACTTCTTCATAGGATTTCATTTTCCATTTTCCTCCTTCCTTTATAATCAGTTATTTATATGTAATCCAGTTCCCCCTCATATTGACTTTCTTAAGACTCATAACTTCTAACGGAGATAGCCAGTGGGGAGTTCTTGATTCTAATAAACTTCTATATCTCTCCCATATTTCTATGAGAGATCTTCTAAAGATGTGGTTTTCGAAACCTTTATGAATCTTTCTTTTCTCACACCATAGATATGCGTGCCAGCCAAATCTGTTATCAAAACCTTCTAAGTCCAATAACTCAGTATTTTTTAACTTTATCCATTCTTTCAACCAGCAGAGACATGAAACCATCCCATCTTTACTCCATAAGATCCAGCAAACGGTCAATACCAGAGATGGACCCTAGAACCATTTACATGCAAATCATTAGCAGAGATGATCTAACCAGCTCCACATGAGCTAGGCCGTCTTCACTGTCCAATACTGTGAGTAATCATTAAAAGGGAGTTGGATAACATTTTGATTCATGGGACGTGGAATTATCTAAAATCTCTGAAAATGGCCAGAATAAATACTGGTAGCGAGACAACATGTGACATAGTCGACTTGGAAACAAAGAACCTTAGTCATGGAAACGCAACATGGAAACTCTCCCCATTTGAATACTCCAAATGCTCTAATTGTGAAATTTAGTGTTCCTTTACTATATCTTCCCTAGTGATAATTAATGATAGAGAATGAGATTTATCATTGCACAGGTTAGAAAGGCCAACAGTCTTGTCAGGCTTGAATTCATTTTTGGCTATGAGCACAGATTTCAGAACAGTTGGTCAAAACATCCTGATCTTTAAGACACACTTTACTGTTCTCAGAAGAGACAGTACTTACAAAAAGACTGATGGTAGCGTACAGAACGCTCATGTGAATCAACTCCACTGAAGCTGATTTCTTCTTCTTCTTCTTCTTCTTCTTCTTCTTCTTCTTCTTCTTCCTCCTCCTCCTCTTCTAATGGAGAGTTTTCTGTCTTTCTTGAAAACCTAAGAGCTATGCTGGATCATTCCAAATACTATCTAGTCCAGCATACTTTTTCCACAGTGGCCAACCAGATACCTATGGAAGCCCACATGCAGGAGCGGAAGGAGTGCAACATAACTCTCCCCATTTGCGATTCTCAACAACTGGTATTGTGAGTCATACTGCTTCTAATGCTAAAGGTAATCATGACTAGTAGTCACTGATAGTTTGATCGAACTTCCAGTAGCACCTTAGAGACCAACTAAAATTTGTTATTGGTATGAGCTTTTGTGTGCATGCACACTTCTTCAGATAGTTTGATGTTTAAAGTGTTCAAGAAAAACACACATTATTTTTGTTGTTAAAAAATTATTTATTCATTCATTAAAACCTCTGTCAATTATTATTTCATTTGTTTTTCTTATCCCATTTCATTTTTGTTTCCCAATGTTTTCATTAGGATACCCAGCCATTCTGCTGCCTTTAATTTTTGTCTTCTGAGCAACTGGCATGATTTTTCCAGGCATTCTACCTCTCTCTCGAAGAAAGCACTTGCCAAATGTTAGGCAGATAAGATATGGGGAAATCTTAAATGGCACACAGTCCCAGAGATATCAGACTAAGCATACAATACAAATGAAGGTTGTGCAATAATTTCAGGTCCAGTTTGGATCTGAAACTCGGAAGGAGTGCTTCATGTTCAGCTTAAAACAAAGCAAGAGGGAACTAAAGTGCTGGCAGCAGAGGAACTGGAAAATGAAAGGAGGGAGGTGAGCTGATGAAGGGATAAAATGAAGGGGGAGTCAGTGCTGTAACTCATAGGTGGAATAATGTCTGAGATACTTATATGTCCTAACATGTATTCCCCAGGCACGTTTGCCTGAAATTTAGCATCCCTGATAACACTTGCATCTACTTGTCTATAATTTGGCATCCCTGCAAATTTCATCCAATTCCTCTTTAAAAAAATGTCAAAGTTCAACATTCACTGTGAAATCAAGGAAATGCAAACAAAGATTTGCTTATCAAAGAAAGCAATCCTCTTTTCTCTCTTTCTCTCTTGTGTGTTTTGTTTTGTTGTTTTAGATTGTAAGCCTGCAGGTAGGGATTGTCTTGTTTTGTTCATATATGTAAGCCATTCTGAGAAACCCTTTTGGCTGAAGAGCAGGGTACAAATGCTCCAAGCAAGCAAGCAAGCAAGTGCCCATGAAGCAAGTGAAGCAAAATGGCTGCTTTATTCCAGGTGAGTAGCAGTTACAGCCCCTCACAGAATGGCCACAATCCCCAGCAGCCAAGATACATGGGCACAGCCAGCCATTGAGACTCTATCTGGCCGGCCACATTGCAGGGTTGAATTCCCTGCCATAAACACTGATTTGAACTGGCCAATCAGGGGCCCTCTAGGGGGCAGAGCCTCATTGTGGGTTGTGGATTGAATTGTGGATTGCAGATTGTGGATTGAATACTTCCACTCCGGTCCAACAGCGATGCTTAAAAGCCTACTGCCTGGTGCACCTTCAGTGCAGTCAGCCAAAGAGCAGACCCTCCCTACTTCCATTTCATGCTCTTGTAATTTGTTTTGTTTAACCTTGTCTTTGCATTCTAGCTTACTTGTTTCATCATGGGTTTTAACCATTTTCTTCCTTAGGTTGCTTGTTTAACCATGTTTGCTTCCTAGGTTCCTTGTTTAACCATGTTTGCTTCCTAGGTTCCTTGTTTAACCATGTTTTGCTTCCTTATATGATCTGACCTTGCTATGGTTGCCAGTGGTTGCTGTATTCGGACCCTGAAAGGAATTTGCCTGCAGACAGATTGGCCATCAAGATTTTGGGTTAATTGGTGCATCACCAGGACCTGGACCAGCAGCATAAGCAGAGTACCCAGTTTGAGGGGTCTATGTGGAAGCCACTGTCCAGAAGCCAAGCATGGGGCAGATGGGCCCTCTGTAAAAGGTTTCAGCCCTCCAGCACGAGGCTAAAACAGATACACACTCAATCCCTGAGCCAAAATCCACCTACAGTACATCTGGAAACAATAAAGTTGTGGCCATTTCTAACCCCAAACGTTGTCTGCTTGAGTTTGTTTATTACACCTTCGCTATAGCCACTGGGAGTGTGACACTGAGACTGGGACCGCAATGAGATGGTTTCAAAAAGGATGTCACTATTGCGATTATTGCTACTGTTGCCCCACAGGCCCCACAACAAACCACAAGTAAGGAAGCATTAGATAATAGGAAAGGCAGGTGGAAAAAGCAGTGTGAAATGTCTTCAAAAGGATTAAATGGTGAGGGCAGATCAGCTGAAGAAGTTGAAAATAGTTTCTTAGGAGAAAGAACTCTCAGAGGCAAAATCCAAGTCTTTGTCTCCTTCTATAGACTTCTGCAAGACATTTCCCTTGCCACTGTGGCCAGTTTTGTGTGAAAATGGGACCTAGTATAATGTTAGGTCCTTTCAGTAAAATAGATCGGACAATTTACTGTGCCAATTTCTTTTTCCCCTTTCTCCCCACCTCCCATAACCTCCATTTGACCCCTTTTGGCTACAAGGGAGAAATGAAAGCTAAAATGTTTTCGAATGCTGTTCTGAATGAGCAGTGAATTAATATGTGGCATTTGGAGTCATTTCAGAATTCTAGCATTTGTTTCTTAAATAATAACGGGCCACATTCATTAAATTTTTAATTTACCACAAAATGAATACACACCTTTAATTTATTTATTTATTTTTGCTGCTGCTCTATGAACTAAGCAAACGGGCAATATGGACCCTTCGTCAGGTCCAGGTTATCAATGAGAGCTGGACAGTGGAAACATGTCAATCAGAAAAAAAAACTTCAGTTTGCTTCCAGGCCCAATTCAAAGTCCTGGGCCAATTTGGGACCCGGGACACCTGATGGGCCAGCTTCTCCCATTTGAATCTGCCCATTTATTAAGATGCTCAGTGGAGGCTCTCTTATGTGTCTCAGCAATGTCTGCAGTGCATTATAACGAAAGGTGACAATTAAAACATAAAAAACAAAACCATAAAATAGGCACATTTATTGGAGACCAGGGAGACAGCTTTCATTGCAGCTCTGCAGCTCCTTGCCTAGGGGCGTGTGCCTCACTCCCTCTCCAATGCCCCTTATCATAAGACCTTTCTTTAGAAAGAAGAATGTGGCTTGTAAGAATATTTCTTAACAACCTTCTGATATTTTGTTTGGAATGAAATTTTATGCATTTTTCTTGCTATGTTTTGTTTTATTTTGTTGTTGAGATTTTTTTGATTTCGTTTTATAATGCATATAAAACAGAGAGAACAATTATAACAAAAGATGACAATTAAAACATAGAAAACAAAACCATTAAATTGGCATATAAAATACAGTTTCTGGAATTGCACCCAATGGAGACCCAATAACAGGCATTTTCTGCCATTGCCCATGCACTCTAGAAATGACCTTCTCTCAGCCATACGTGCTTCAAGCATCTTGTAAAGACATATTTTTGTGTAGGCTTTCTCTGACCCACAGATTGGACCCTGTGAATGCAGAGTTTCTGTTTTAGATATCTTTATGTTTGTACCTCTGATTTTATTGTGTTGCTTTGTGTGATGTTTTTGTACACTGCTTGGAGATATTTCAATATTATGCATTTTAACAGAGCTGAATAAAATCAAAGCAGTTATTGTAGAGGTGTGATCTTTTAGTGAGACAGAGTCAAACCTATGCTCAAACTAAGCTCAGTAGATATAGAGGAACATGACCACTTATGTGCCAGACCAATAGCGGATTAAGTCACGTTATCTGTCAACACCTTGCAATTAGATGTCAGACTCTGAACAGGAAAAGGTTTTTGTTTTGGTTTTTTGCAATAAATTTTCCAACAGGAAAAGAGCCCACAGGGAAGAGTAGTAATAGTAGTTAATATGCCAGCGATATTACTGTAAAGTGGATAAGATTTATTTCAACTGACTTCTGTGCTTTCCGCTATTCCCTGGCCACCTCTTTGCAAATAGGGTAAAGACTGCACTTTGATACCACATATAATCCCAAACACCTGCCATTTTAAACAGCAATCACCATTTTAAAGGAGTGTGATTAACAAGACTACAAGGTCCATGCTGGTCTAATCCAGCATGTCAGTTCTTATAAGGGTGCTATGAAAACAGTTGTTGCAAGACTTTTAGAAATAGCAAGACAATTGGTTTCTTGATTCTCTCCTCTGAAATGGGACGGACCTACAAAGAGCTTCATAACATGGGCTGCTGATCATGGCTTCAGACAGAACTATAACCCCACTGATGGGATGTAAACTGCTTTATCCTAGTACTGGTTAAAGACAATAGTGGCCTGATACCATGACATTTGCTCTGCACTAACCAGGAAGCACTTACTGTTATGTTTTATATGTATGAGGTCTGAGGCCTGACCCTTCTTATCACCAGTTAAATGATCTCTTGGAATAAAGCTGAGAAAAACTTCTGTCTGAGAACACAATCCATACCCACGTCCATGCCTCAGAATCCCTCCCACATGGAAACTAAATCTTGGAAGGTGAGCTTTTGCCCAGCTTTCTCCATGACATGCTTGTTTTCTATGTGCAGGGATTACTGAAAGGACAGTTCTGTAGATTTCAGCTTATCTCAGTTTCTTTTTTCCAGCATTAATTTCAATTCACCACTTTTTTGTATCAGTTTGTGAATTTTCTTTTTAGAGAACCTTCATGAAAATTCATCAGCATTCTACTACGTGTTTCTCCTAATGTACACCTTTTTGTATGCAATTTTGCCTAACATATTTTTGCATGTTATTTTCACTAATATGTATGCATATTATGCACACTTTCCCTTAATATATGCTTTGTCTCTTAATATATGTGTGCTTAATATATGTTTTGTCTCTTGTGCTATTTTATTATTATTATTAATATTGTTTGTTGAATTTATATACTGCCCTATATATATACAGGGCAGTTCACTAAGAAGTGTTGATTAGGTAGGTTCACATTAAAACACAAACAAAATTCCTCCCCTATCCTTGTAATGAAAATGCTTCTGAAGTGGAACAGCCTGCACCTTTTAACCATTCTATAATGATCTAATATTGTTTTGATGTGTGCCAGTAAAACATTTTCCCCAAACTATGTTTTACAGGTTGAGATCATCACTGAAACCTTATTTCCTGGGAAGCCAGAATCCCAACGACTGGCTGGAATGAGGAGATGAATGGGTTAAGAGGAGGCTTAGATTCTCAAATTATACACTGTTTCATAAAGAAAGAAAAAATCATGCTTGATCCTTTCATTTTTCATGATGTTTATGAAAGAAGGGAATTTTACTATCAAGAAGTTATTTCCAACATGCCATGAGAATTTGTTGAGAAAGCCCCTTGGGATGGGCAGAGGTCCACTCCCAGCCATGGTCTTGCTTTCTAACAACAAAATGGGAGAGATTGTTGATGATATACTATGCAAAACGTTTAAAAGTGTCAGTTATTTCTAAAAAAGAAATGGTCAAAAAACTGTATTTTGATAAATATCAGCACAGAAATTCTCAAGGGAAGGAACACGGGAAATGCTTCGCTGCACACTGTCAAGTGGGTTCCATGGCTACCTTCCAAACGGCCGTTGGCCGAGTCCAAATGAACTCTTGAATTCTCCCAGGGTTGGGATTTTGTTTTGGTTTTGTGAAAAGGGAAAACAGCATGCACATAAATACTTAGAGAATGAAGCACAAAGGGGAAGTTTCACTACGATCCCCTATAACGCAGGAGCCTAGGAAGTGTCCGGTAGTGCAAACCTATGCATGTTTACTCATGCAAGTGAATCTGACAGGATTCAGTAGGGCCTACTCCTCAGTAATGGTAGATTAGTTGACACTGTGAGAGTCCCATAACATAGCATAATGAACAAAACATAATAGATTAATACTCATATATACCAGTCTATATAAGACAAAGCAAAAATATGTCCTGCTCCATCAGTTACCATGCTAAGCAGAAGAAAAAATAGGAAGAAAAAAACCGTATCTCCCTGTACCTCTCATTTACCTCAGACCCTGAGGTATTGATGCTTACTCACTAGTTCACACAGCACACTAAGCCAAACAATGGCTTATTAGGATCAGGCAAACTTTGGCTGCAGCTGGTTAGTGAGGAGAGAGTCCAGGTTCAGATGACATGCTTAGCTAAACCTTGGCTTAGCTCAATACAAAAAATACAAAAAAAGCACAGCAGCTGTGGACTCCTCTTTGGGAATCTGCATGTTCTTGTGGTTCCAGTAAGGTATCGTTTGTCTCACCATGTTGTACGAACCCGTCCAGTTTCTCACCATGACTGGAGATTGGACATGGTGAGCCAACTGGAGCTGAACCCATTCCAGGCAAAGTTGAGACAACAATGGCTGCTGGGTGACAGGAAGGGGAAGAGTAGAAACACCAATTGTAGATACTGTTCTGCCTCACTTGGTCCCTCAAGTCCACGACTGTAAGCTCTATGTGCTCCTGAATCTGTCTTGGAGGAAAGGTAGGATATAAACACAATAAACATAAGAATAACAAAAATCTTTTTTAAAGTTTTGCAGAATAAGATCCCATAGATCTTCACTGAATGGTTGAAAGTGAGGAGAAAACTTTGCCTGGTTATGTGAATATGGAGGGAGTTTAAGCACCAGGCAGATGGCTTCTGTCTTAAGAGTTCCTTAAATAAAAGAACCAGCCACAAGTCCTAGAACTATGGTTGATTTATGGCTTTAGACATTATTTTTCAGTTGATTTTATATTAAGACTCTGATAATGCATGGTACATTTTTCATAAGTGAAAGACCAGTGCCTCTTTTAAAATGTTTTTAAAATACTGAGATATGGTGAGGAATTATTGGCAGGGCTTCAGTTATGAAGAAACACACAAGACATTAAACAGCAGCTCCCATTTTGGAAGGATTCACTGTGTGCATGAACGTTTCAACTGTTTATAGATGCCAATCTTCCATTTCCCCCTCTAACTTGAAGTTGTAGCAAATGCTTCTGCCAGGTTTAAAGAAAACTCATCAAAGAATCCTTCCTTAGCAATAGGCTTTGTAATTGCTAGGTTTCATTTTATCAGTGCTAATAAACGGAGAAATGCCCAAACTTGTTCTATCTAGTGACTTGTTTCAGTTACGAGCCCCTACCTTTTCACTAACCTCGTACTTTCCAATACTTTTAATGTGTTTACAATGTTTTTGCAGATCAGTTTACAATCTAGCAGCATGAGCTGCTGCACCAGAAAACTGTTTTAGGATGAGATTCCAAGCTCAACTGAACTTGTGGTGTGAATACAGTGGTATATGGGATATCTCTGCCCAGTTCATGCATACACATAGATGTTTGGTTGTCACAGTTGAAATGCAACCATGTAGGAGTTCTATGTAGGGAGCTATTTGGATGAAGGGGCTTCCTAACTAAGGATGAATTCTGGAAGACCGGTATGATATACAGGAAGCCAAATAGGGAATTATATTGTTGCAGCTGTTGGGATCTCTCTTCAACAGGAGAGCATAGAAGAAACCAACTTTGAATTTCTCCTTTGGATCCTGGGGTGCCTCTTCTTGGTCTTCATACTTCAAACTGCTGTTCTTTCTCCTTTTTCGAACTTGTTCTGTGTCAAAGTTTGGTAATATTTCTATGTCCTTTGCAATCTCAGTAGCATCTATCAAAAGGTGTTGCAAATCCTCATCACGCCTGCAGTCCGCAAGGTAATTCTTGGTCACTTGCAATTGGCTGGTGGCTGAATTTAGATTAGCTTCCTTATTTTGTAGTAGCTTGCTTGTAAGATTGACTTCAAAAAAGGATGCTGTAACAAGGGATGCTGCAAACCTGAACTTACAAATTGTACCAGCAAGGGTCTTAGCTTCAATTCAAGAATTGTTTCCAGATAAACCTTTTAGGCTTGTGTCATCAAATATCTCTATTAAGGTATAGTATATACTACCAAGGTGATATCTCAGTGGATTCAAAGCATCAATCCGACTATCCCATCTTGTTTTGCTCAGTGACTTAACAGTTATGCCTGAGTTATGGTAGATGGCTACTTAAAATTTGCCAATGTTGAGTCTATGCAGGGAATTATAGATCTGTTGAACCAAACGGGGGAGGGGGAGGAATTGTTGCTTCCAGACAACACCTAGTGGCATCATTAACTACCAAGTTTAAAGAGTGTGCATTGCAGGGCACAAAAAGGGCGTGTGGGTTTACATCCAGGACTCCCCCCCCCGCCTTTAAAATTAATGTCATTTTCACTTTTTATGTTTGTTTGTGTGAGTATTACCTAACCTGAAACAAATTCTATGTTCTATTTATTTCATTTATAAATATATATAGTAACCCATGTCGGAAGTGGGCAAAACTAAAAAAAAAAAAAAGCTCAGCAAATTTTGTGACCGGGTTTTCACTTTGTGAAATAATGGCAATGCTATCAAAATAGAAAATAATAGTAAAATATTACCAGAAAATTATAACATAGATCAAAAACTAATCTGTATAAAACTGTGCCCCTCAAAGATCAGTTCTGCACCCCTCTGCTGACTAATTGGGCTAATGGTAGCATCGGCCCAGAACTTAACAAATCTGCACTTCCTGAACCATTGCCAACCCCAACGCAGAGAGATCCTTCAAAATTTGTGCTTTTTCAAATTCCATGCATCAAATTATGCATCAAAAATTATATTTTGGTGAAAAGAATAAGAACAAAAATGCATTACATTGCATTGTATTTTTTGAGGGAAATTGCTCACAAATTTGTATTTTCAGCAAAATTGTGTACGAAATGTGTATATGAGGTGAAATGCAACAAATATTTTTAAAATGGATGTGAAAGGGGGAAACTGAACTTACGACTGAAAACAAATGAGAATTGACAGATTTGTCTGTCCCTACCCTAAGTCATCCTGGGGCTAGGCCATTTAGCCCTGGCAATGAACCGGGACTGAATTTGAATCGGCATTCACCAGGGCGGATTCTTGAAACCAATCATCAGTCACAGGCCTGAAGCCTGGAATGTATGGCTGAAAAATAGTGTTCCCGGCACATGCGTATTATTGTTTACCTTCCTCATTGACTAACCAAAACCAGCCCACACAAATATTAGGAGCGACGGTTTCTGGGGCAAAGGCAATGACTTTTCAACAGGCTAACACCCTGTCACCTCTCGTTTTCGAAACACAGCATAGTGATTATCTTTTCAGAGGAATGTGCATCCCGCACCCTTTATTTATAGAAAGCATATTCCTGTCCCCAATACAGCTCTAATTTTGCCTCTTCTGAATTTGCCCCTCAGCCACTTGAGCTTCATTGTATGGTACCATCAGAGGGTAGGTGTCATTCTTGCCACTTAGCTTAGGAAATAAAACAAGGACAAATGGCCACTTTGTGCAGGAGAACAGTATAGTCCCCCAGTTGCTTGAGGCAGATGCATTGCCATATCCGATCCAAAGATCTCATCTACTTTGAACAAAGGAAGTGAAGACAAAGGAAGTGATTTTTGTCCTTTAGCAGCACTGCATGTTATGCCTCTTTTCCCCCTTCTAAAATGTAACAGCCTCAGTTATCTGTAGCAGTGGGATATTTAGGCATTCAACAAAAAGGAAGTAAATAACAAATTGGCTCACTTTTCAGATTCCACTGGCCTTGGGAATGACCTGAACAAAATTTGTTATCTAGTGGGAGACTCAAGTAAGTATGTCACCCACAGAGTTCTGTGTTTGTTGTGGCAAGATTCAGATGCATCAGAAAGAGAACTGTCAGAAGACAAGCACAGCGGACATTCATGCTGATTTGTTTTCTCAGGCTGATTATTCAGTTTTATTCGCTTCTGTATTTTTGCTATTTATATTGTTCCAAATGTTATGTGATGCTATGTTTTATATGATGTGATGTTTTGCTATTTTATATGTGATTTATTGCCTTGCAATGAAGTATGCAAACAGATATATTTCTTGACCAAAGTCTATGGGGCAAACTGACAGGTAGCAGCAGCATGTGGGGCACAGGGTGAGCTAAACCTTTCTGCTCTATTTCTTTGCACAGGTCAAACTCCTTACAGATTACAAGCTACATTTGACTGGGTAGTTTCCAAGGGGTGAGGGGTGCATACTCATTTTTTTCACAAATGTGTCAAGAAATGGATTAATGAATCACTACCGGGTGGCGCTGTGGTCTAAACCACAGAGCCTAGGACTTGCCGATCAGAAGGTTGGCTGTTCGAATCCCCATGACAGGGTGAGCTCCTGTTGCTCTGTCCCAGCTCCTGCCCACCTAGCAGTTCAAAAGCATGTCAAAGTGCAAGTAGATAAATAAGTACCGCTCCGGCGGGAAGGTAAACGGCGTTTCCGTGTGCTGCTCTGGTTCGCCAGAAGCGGCTTAGTCATGCTGGCCACATGACCCAGAAGCTATACGCCGGCTCCCTCAGCCAATAAAGCAAGATGAACGCCGCAACCAGAGTTGGTCACAACTGGACCTAATGGTCAGGGGTCCCTTTACCTTTACCATAATGAAATATAGTTATTCAGCATATATTGGATTCCATTCAACCAATTTTTACTTAGAGGAGACCGTAGAAATAAGTGGCCATTAATTTCAGTGGGTCTACTTGAAGTACAGTGGTATCTTGGTTCTCAAACTTAATCCATTCCGGGAGTCCATTCCACTCCCGAAACCATTCAAAAACCAAGGTGTGGCTTCCAATTGGCTGCAGGAGCTTCCTGCACTGAAGCAGAAGCCACGTCGGACATTTGGCTTCCGAAAAACATTCTCAAAGCAGAACACTTACTTCCAGGTTTGAAGCGTTTAGGAGCCAATTTGTTCGACAACTAAGCCGTTTGGGAACCAAGGTACTACTGTACAAGTTAGTCATCATCAACAACAGTGTTGTTCTATGTATGTATGTTTCTTGTTTTGTTTTTTGGATTGTATGCCACTTAGAGATTTATAAATTATTACGAATTGCTTTTACATAAAAATAATGAAGCCGTACTGGACATTGTTGTATGATAACAACAAATACTTTATTCATAGAATCTTAGGGCTGTAAGTGATTTTAAAGAGCATCTAGCCCAATCCGCTGCTGATGCATAAAACCCACGGCTACAGCATCCTTGATAAGGGGCTCTCCAGCCTTTGCTTGCAAAGCTTTAATGAAAGAGAACTTGCCTCCTTCCAAAGCAGTCTGTTCAAACACCTGATACAGCAAGCGCTTACTATTGTTGAGTTGAAATCCACTTTCTTCTAATTTGAACCTGTTAGTTCAGATCCTACATCCCAGAACAGAGAACTTCTTATACATTTTCAGGATCCACCCTATTCCTCTGATTATAATTTCTTTTCAACAGCTTTTAGTGTTCTGTTCTTATATGATGTGATCTACCAGGGGTCTTAGGGTGAAGGAGGAGGTAATAAATTAAAATCAGCATCTTTTAAAGTATGACATAAGGGGGCAAGGGCAGTGGGGAAAAAGAGATGATGTAGACAACTCTCTCTCTCTCTCCTTGATGGCATGGTATGCCCTGTTCCTCATTTTAATAGCTCCAGATCACCCTGGGTGGACATGACCCAGTTCAAGGCTTCCTTGACCCAATCCAGAAGAGCCCCAGTTCAGTTAGAGAGTTAGGATTTTGTTGGATTGGTTGTACAGCCCTAATATCCAGCACCTTCATCCTATTTTCATAGGAACTCAGAAAGCTGCCTTATACTAAGCTGGACCTTCTAGTTTAGCACTATTACTAACAATGACCAGCCGTGGTTCTCCAGGGTTTCAGAGATGGAATGTTTCCTGGCCCCACCTGGAGATGCCGGGTATTGAACCTGGTACTTTTTGCTTGCAAAGCAGATTCTTTGCCAAGGCTCTTTCCCATAGGATGCAGCCTCTTGAACAAGCACCAGCTTGCTGATACCACTATTAAACTGCTGTGCTTGTTCTTAGTTAACTATCCTATTTTCCCCTTCCCACTCTCTCTGTAATGTATGTCTTCAGGTTGTTCCTTCCAGCCCATCACTTAAAATGAGCTTTATTCTCACCAGTATGTTGTTGTTTTTTTATATGGAAACCATATGGTAATAAAGGTGTGTCCATACCCTTCATTTGAGAAGCACTTATAGCTTTGGGAGCTACAAGTACTTATGAAGTACTTATCATGTCCTCTAAAGCATGTTTAAACAGTTCCTCCCTTCCTAGGAATTGAATCCAAGAAGACATGGGCGGATCCCTTTAGAAATCTAGTAAATAAAGTCTCATTATCCCTCTGAATAGACTTTGTTTGCCCTCAGTGATGTAAGTAATTTGATTGGCTGGCTTATGCTCCAGTGTCATCACACAGTCTAATTGTTTTCTAATTGGCTGGTATTGACCAATTTAATCCAAGAACCATTGCCTTCATGCGGAATGGGCATTGTTTGCCATCAGTGACATTTGGCTGTGCAATGTCGTTGGGTTCATTTCATAAACCCTGATTGGAGAAAGAAGCTGGAATAAAATGGCATCAAGCCAGCAGACAAGGGAAACAAATGTGATAAAACAGGATTCCTCTTCCCACACTTCTATTAGCCTTAGGGTGGGGTGGGTGGGGGATCCCTTTGGCACCAAAGCTTGCAGCAGGTGTGTAGGGATTCTCATCAGGATTACTTCTGATAGAACACTGATAAAACCCTATCTATGAGCACTGCAGTCCCATTGAAGATTGACTTCCATGTCTATCATTAGAGGTGGGGACTACTGTTGTGCAAGCAAAAATCCTTCCACAGACAGGATGAGAGAGGTCTTCTCAGGTTTCAAAATTGCAAAGCATGTGCATATTTGGCAATTGACTTATC
Source organism: Podarcis gaigeae (assembly GCF_964106915.1). NCBI lineage: Eukaryota > Metazoa > Chordata > Lepidosauria > Squamata > Lacertidae > Podarcis > Podarcis gaigeae. The sequence goes on from NC_139682.1 coordinate 33,763,492, forward strand.
TTTATGGTTTTTGTGTGTGTGTTTTTTTTTAAAAAACTCCTCTGCTGCTGAGGGTCCAAGGCAGATAATATTTATAAATAATTGCATACTTAAAATATAAAGTCTCACAAATTAAGATCTAACAGTCCCCAAAAAGATTTTCTAGTCAAACTTGGCTATTGAACATGTAGTTGTCTTAATAAAAAGGCCTTGCAGACTGCATTTCTCTACGTACCACACACAACTTGCTCAGCAGTTCTAAACTGGGATGTTCATTATAACTGGTCTTGTAGGTTTCTTGTATTCTTCACTGACATAACTTGTCATTGTATTTCATGTAATCTCCTTAATTGACTGAGTTTAGCTGTACTGGATGAATATTGCAGGCATGCTGGTCACATGGATATTCTCTGAAATTATACAACTTTCAGGATGGGATTCAAGCCTGAGAGTCTACCTCTCTTTAGCTATGATTCATTAAAAGGCTATTGATTGTTAGTCTGATTTCATCCCCCACACTGGCTGCCTTGCGTATGAATGAAGTGGACTATATTAATCCATCAATGATTATGCTACAGTACATGGCCTGAAGAGCCAGGCCTTGAAACATGTTGATTTCCATTTCTCCCTTTCAATAATGGCTTTGGAAATGCCTTTATGCCATGATAGCCGAGCCCTGCAGTGATCAAGACAAACAGCTGGCAGCTACAGAGTCACCAACTAAGGAGCCAAACCCAGGTCTGGCTCCTTAGACTGTTGCTGGAGAGTAGGAGACCACTGAACTGACAGAGGAGTTCAAAGAACAACCTTCTAGGTCTGTAGAGTCAGGACCTTGCCAAGGGTTTCCCCCTGAGCCTGAGGAACCAAATGCCTCCCATAATGCCTCACTAGTTCAGTGGTGCAGGGAATGCCCCAGGCAGGAGGCTATGGGACATCTTCAGACCAGAGAAGTTCTCCATGAGGGGAAGGAGCCTCAAACAAAGCCTAAAGATAAGATAGTCACTGAAAGAACTGGGCAGTCAGAGTGTTTCCTTTTTTCATTTCCCTCCCACAGGACAGTTTTCCTTGGGCCTTACTATTCTCATCCTCCTCCCTTATCAGTAAAACATCAGAGATGACACTCTGCTCAGAAATTGGAGCAGGTTATCACCACTGGCTACACCACTTCAAAGCACAGATTAGGACCTCTGCTTTGCTTTGGGACCTCAACAGCATCTGAAGATAGGGTTGCCATATTACGAAGAGCAAAAAATGAGGACACATTAATTCACTTCTACTTTTAACTATGGATCACTATGACAACTTTATGCCTGAAAAAGAGGACATATGGTAACCCTATCTGGTCTGACTCATTTTTGCTTGAAACCATTGAGACCATTGACACAGATGCATTACAATACTGACATTTTGCTCTCTGCCAGGGATGGGGAACTTGAGGCCCTCCAGTTGTTTTTGTCCTGCTTGTGGCCTTCTGGTTGGCCAGTGCTGGACTAGATGGGCCATTGGTCTGATCCAACAGGGCTCTTCTTTTAGGAAGTCATACATCAGCCTCAGGCAGCTTGGCCAATGGTCAGGAATAGTGGGAGTTGTGGTCCAATGTAAGAACTTAGGAAGCGCCGGCTGGATCAGGCCTGGTCATCTAGTCCAGCATTCTCTTCTCACAGTGGCCAACCCAATGTCTATGGGAAACCCTCAAGCAAACCAGCAGGACCCTCAACCCTGTCCTTTGCCTATTGCCCCAGCAATGGCAGGAATGTTTGATTGTGTAACACATTAGTGATCGCACACCACTGAAAAGGTCCTTCCCACTGCTTTGTTACTGCTGATGTGTTATACAATCAGGCATACACTTCTTGTGTAGTTGGGGATGGAAATTGTCTCCTCACATGCTTAGAAAGAACTGTGGCTGTTGTAGACATGGAAGAAACACCTTCAGATTCACAAGAGAAAACAGTGGAGGTTCATTCATCTGTTTGGCTAATGTTGGAAGGAAAGAATGTTTTGTCATCAGGAAATCTTTACAGAGATGACCTAAGCTGAGCAATCAAAAAGAAATGACTGTTGAGAGAGAAACTATTGTGTTCCTTTTCACTCCATTTACTATGACAAGGAAGACATTCATGCCAGACGATTTATTACACAACGAACGGCTGGCTGTGAAGTACAATACAAGTGAATATTATTCACACTTAATGATGCGAGGGGTGGGGGGATGGATCAGGTGGAAAATGCATGTAAAAGCACAACAATCTGCACCTGCTCCAGAGATGGTAATAGCATGGTGAATTGCAATGCAGTTTGAAGCACTGTTCTGCAGGGAAAGCTAGCCAAAGGGTCTGTCACACTGACCTCCTGAGTTGCCACCATGGCAGTGGTGACCTTGGCATGCCTGAAAGAGTATTAGGGGATAACATGGACACAGGCAAGGTGATCATGAAGAGGTAGAATATCAGAATTTTAGAGCTGAAAGGGATCTTCAAGCCCCCTGTTCAATGGAGTACCTGCCATTCAGAATGCAACTTCACTGTCCCTCTGCTTAAATACCTCCAGTGAAGCCCACTACTTCCCGAGTAGAGGAGCCCAGTAGAGGAGCCCACTTCTTCCCAAGGCCACTGTCAAAAAGCTCCGACCATTAGGTGTCTCCTAGTGTTTAGCCAAAATCTGATTTCTTGCTGAAGAAAGACCATTAGCCTTGTTGACTGTCCACCATAGGCACCCTGTCTCTTTTCCTGTCTGTTCCCTGGAGACTATTAGTAAGATCCTGGGGAAACACTAAACATCTAGCTGATTCTCCTAACACATCCACCTTTATAAATCCACTGAGATTCCCATATGAAGAAAACATACTTTTAAATTACTGTTTTTGAAACCACAAGTATTACAATTGTATAAAATAATTTATTGAAGATAGAACCAAATCCAATTAATGATGGCTCAAGCTTGACCTAACCTAATTAATTTGAACCGTGATGAGCACTTCAGCATCAAATACCTGACGGAAGGGAATAATGTTTGAACCCACAACTGGATGAAATTTCAAACTGAGATTTTTTCACTCCACAAAAGAAATATAACATCTTCAGAGCCCTGAAGCTTAATTCCGGGACAATTTCTAATTACTCTTGAGACATCTTTTGACTTCTCAAAAAGGAAAGTGATGTAAGAAAGTAATCAGGGTTGATGTTTGAAGGCTAGATTTTTCTTTATGACAGCATGCTGTACTTAGACATAAAAAAGAGGACATTTATTAACCAAGGATGAATGGGATTTTCTACATTCATATTTAACACAGGTCAGCATTCTGAGAGATTTCAGTCAGACACAGCTAATTAGCCACGGTACTTTCAAACAAGTATAATAAACAAGAATCCATTGTGGACTTTTATGCTATCATCCTATATACTAATAGTGAACTCATTCTCCATGTGGATATTTATGTAGTCAAAATGGCATCATCCATTCACAACAGGGGAATGTGAGCAGGCTTAGGAGACCCTCAAGCTTTGCAGAACTACAAAAACTAATTTGGAGTGGGAACCCTCATGAGGTAACCTCCCTCCAAAGTATCTCAGCGGGCACAGAGTGCTGACTGACTGTTGAATGGAGGAGGGGAATCAAGGCACCAGTTGGTGGGGAGAAAGGTGCAATGTAATGGAGTGTTCTGGAAAAGGGCATAGCTGTTTGGCTGGAATCCTGAAAAGGAGCATATTGTGTTGCACATGCCACTTCTGATGTTCAGGTATAAGTGTCATTGCTTATGAAGTCAAAATGGTATCAGCTACACACAGTTAATTCAGGTTGCATCTCTCTCTATTTTTTCCTCCCTCCCTCTTTAGGAAAATCCGTAAGGGAGCAACAGGGACCTCAAATACAGTGCAATGAGGACTGAGTGTGCTCATGGACTGCTGACTGGTGTGGGGGCGGCGGCTGGAAAACAAGAGGAAGATGGGACATGGAAAGGAATATAATGAGATAACATACTGGAATTCACTGTATTCCACACTGCAACATTTTGTTGCAGGCCCCACTTGTTAATCTTCTGTGGATATTTATTACAGCTTTGAAACTAGTAAGTGCATCTGAAGTTAAATATAAATCATTTCAGATGTAATTTGGTTAATTTATTTCTTTGTTCTTTCTATTAGATTTCTCCATAACTCCATGGTTTGGAGGTGGGGAGAGGGAGTGTGGAAATAACTTTAAAAAAATTCCTTCACGAGCATGCACACGAAAGCTCATACCAACAACAAACTTAGTTGGTCTCTAAGGTGCTACTGGAAGGAATTTTTTTATTTTGTTTCGACTATGGCAGACCAACACAGCTACCTACCTGTAACTGGAAATAACTTGTCACTGAAATCACTGGCAAATTCATCATTTTGAGCACAGGCCTTATAAAATGCTGGACTGGTAATGACATAATCAAGACTGACATCTTAACTAGCATCTTATTACAGTTGACCATCATTTTGATAAATTGGGTATAATTATTATTTTTTAAATATGGAGCAAATCTTCTAGATTTGCTCATTGGTTTTCTCCTTAAGTGCCCCATTTTTGTTGTTATTGATTCATGTATGAAACATTTCCTATGAAGCAACTCACAGCAATTCCACAATATAAGAAAAACATATGTAAAATAATTGCACATGCAAGAAAATTGAAACAATCGCATATAGAAAAAGAATATTCATACTAGTTCAATTCATTCTGTTTGATTCACTTAGAACACTTGCTGCCTGAAGCTTTCTATAGATCCTCTTCCAAATGTTAAGATCTGGAGTGTTAACATACTCTCTTTGAGTAGCTGGGAGTTTTGCAATTGCCTTATTCAGAATAGTGCATGTGATGTACATAATGGCACATTTAGTACAGCCAACATCTTGGAGACATAAGATGACCACTGATGTCTCTGCACCAGTAACCTCCAGGCAGGTTAGTGCAATGCATTCTGTGTGGGGCTGCCCTTGAGAATGTCCTGGAAAAGCAGCTAATGCAACTGCTAGGGTTGCCATACAGTCATTCCTTGGGTTACAGACGCTTAGGGCTGCACAATTTCGGGTTACGCACTGTGCCAAACCCGGAAGTACTGGAATGGGTTACTTCCAGGTTTTGGTGCTTGTGCATGCACCAAAACACAACCTGCGCATGCGCAGATGCAGCTCTGCAGGTTGCGGCTGCTGTGGGTTGCAAATGTGCTTGTAGAGCTTTTTGCAAAGTTCTGGAGCTTTTCTTTTTTCTTTTCTTTCTTTTCTTTTCTTTTCTTTTTTGCAAAATCAGATGTTTTGAGCTATTTTTCAGGGAAAACGGCAAAATTGACACTGCCGACACAGGTTGCCATATGGCCAGATTTTCCCAGACATTTTCTGCCCTGACACTGCTTCCAACTGCAGTATTCCAGGTATATCCGGGAAATTCTGGATGTATGGCAACCTGGCAACCCTACCCACTGCTCACTGGGACGGAATACCACCATCACATCAAGCCACTGCTGAAAGAATTCCACTGGCTGCTAATTACTTACCAGGCTCTGCTCAAGGTCTTGCTATTGCTGTACAAAAATCTCATCTCCCTGCCCCACCCCCTACACACATACCCCAAACATAGCATTCTGCATGAGAGGGTATCCTGCAGGAGATGAGTTCTGCCCCAGGTTCCTCATTCAAAAAGCCCTCTAAATGGATATCTTTACCCCAGTTGGAATGCATATTGGATTTGAATTGGTTTCATGTCTATGTTGCTATGAGGCTGTTTTTATGTTCATTTTTTTGCCAATATTTTATATATATATATGTAACTATTTTAGATATGTTTTTATTATATTGTAAATCACAGCAGGATGCCTCGGGGGAAGTGATTCATAAATGAAATATATCATCATCTACTTTGAGTTTTGGCTGTTGGCTTCATATTCTTATGTATATGTGCTTCTTGGCTGAAGAGCTCACTAACAAAACGTCACTTCATTTTTCTTCGTATCCAATGATATCCAGTGCACAATATCCCCCCTTCACTTGGAGAGAAGGAGGGTATGGCAAAGGGACATCTGGTTGTAATCTGGGAGGGGGGGCACACTGTCACAAACCTGTTAGAATACTTGTAAGTCAGCAAACGTGAAACTAGTATTTTTTTTAAGGATATATATATGCTCTGGTCAATTTCCCCAGTCCAGCAGTAGTGGAGGTAGCTTTCCACATTCATGGTCAATGCTGATTTAGATGTTGATCTCGAGGCCCATCTCCATCCACATCAGTGGTCATCCAAGCCCAGGTGGTCTTTTGGGGCTTTGCATCATTCTCTGAGGCTACTAGGTGCAGGTAACTAGTGGTGGGTTGAGACGACATAAGATTATTGTTGATTGCAGCCAGTACTTTGTTTCTTTTTGTGAGAAAAAGGTTGCTCTCATTTTCATGTGCAGGTTTTTGAAAGGGATGCAGTCAAAAGCACTAATTAGGTTTATAGAGTATATTGGCCTTGATAGCTAAGCAATGATACTATTGAAAGGCAAACCTAGTGACCCGATACTATGAAGATCCACCACTGGGATTTCTCTAAGAGGAGAGGGGGCACAGGGGAGGAAAAGATGCTGGGGTTAGGAGACAGCTTCAGCTAAGTCAATTTATAAGTACGGTCTGCCTGGTTTTACAATAATTCTCGAACAAATGGAAATGGCGAACCTTCTAGTCAAAATATTGGTGATAAAGAATTTTCCAGATATAGCAACTGCCTTTTTGAATGGAAAATAGTTTCATCTAATCAGCATTTTCCATAGTGAATTTCTGTAATCATCAATGAATGGTCTCCCATCTGCTTTTGGCTGCTTGGTTCCCAGAATCTGTATATGCCAGAATGATTCACTCTAGATCAAAGCTTTTGGTTGATAATTTCCCCCAAAATGCTTCATTTGGACCTGGAAAACTACAATATGACGTAGGGGAGCTGTTTCTGTTTGTGATTCTTTCCTCTTAAGGATCTGTGCATGAGTGGTTCTGGGAAACTTGCGACCTCATTGTATTTTAATTAGAAGATTTAATTTTTCCATGGCAACTTGTTTTCATGTAAAAAAACAAAACTACAGAAGCTGTTAAATCACATGTCTATGTAGAGAGAACCTGGCTTGACTTAACAGAAAGACAAACATGGCAGAATGGCATTACAAATAAGTTTGGCGTAACTTCAAAGCACTAGCAAGCCAATTGTCTGCTAATCGAATTCACTGTCCATTCACTCAAAGTACAACTTAGTGCCAGATCATATGCTCAATTTAATTCCAACATGATGTTCCTCAAGTGTCTCTGAACGTCAGGAATGAGCCAGGGTCTCCATGGACACAGCCAACACTTCACAGAGTTGATTCCCATGAAATAGAGCAGCACATTTTTCAGCCAATGAAGTCACAGAGATTGCTCCTGAATTGTGAGAAATGTACCTGTAGAGATGCTGGTTCATTCACAACAGACATTCTCCATTCAAATGCCTGCTCAGGGAGTAATGAAAAGCGAGGGGGGAATGGTTATGATAACTGGAGCTTCATTCAAACAATACATTCATTCACCATACATTCACCAGAGGGTTTTCTCAAGGGAGAAATCCTGGGATGGTGGATGCCAATTTGTGTGTGTGTGTGTTTAGCTTCTGGGATGCTCATGACAAGTAGTTCACCAGACTTGCATTGCATGGGTACCCACAACTGGGAAATTTAACTCAAGCAAACAAGTCTTATGATCTGCTTGTGGTGAACAGGGAGTTGACATAGGCTAAAGGGGGGAGAGAGAAGTCTGTGATGAGCTGAATGCCAAAACAGCCAAGCCACGGCTGCTGTAAAGCATACCTGACTCTACCCCCAGAAGGTGTGTTTTCTAGCTCAGCATCCCTAAGGCCAGTTTTACTTATCTCTAGTAAGGATAGCACAAATACATGAAGCAGATTTGAAACAATGACAAGAAGCACCCCTCATTTCCTTTTCTACAATGGAAATTCCTGCTGTTTGCATGTTCCTCTGTGGCTAGGAACAGAAATCATTCAAGCAAATAAAACTGGTATTTGTTCACATCCTTGTTGTTGCTTTCAAAGTCTGAAAATGATATGTAATTAATGGCTTGTTTTATAGTGTTTTGATGCTTTCTTTGCTGTTAAATGAATGTAAGTTACATAAATGGTTGCATAAGTTATATAATTTATGTCAAACAGCAGACAGTGAGGACAGTGAAGTAGTTTTTGGTAGAAACGGAACTGCAGCAGAAAGGAAACATTGCTGATCATGAAATGGATATCACTTCCCTCTTACATTCCTATTGGTGTTTGTGGTGGCGCAGAGCTGACCTCCTGACACTGGCATCACTGCAGCTTAACTGGATAGGCATGGAATAAGGCAGGGCATCATCAAGGTCAGGGCTGGCAGAGCCAATCTGCCACTGCCACTGGTACATCCATGCAGCCCTGACCTCATCACTCCTCTGCCTGCCCTAGCCCTGTACCAGTGGTGGACCTCCATTTTAGGGGCCCTGAAGCTTGAACCCAAAATTTAAAGTAATGTGGACTAAATTTACTTCTGGGGCCCCTCCAGGATTAGGGGCCCAAAAGCTTAAGCTTCATCAGTTTCATAGTAGATCTGCTCCTGCTCTGTCCAAGTAAGTTGTGGTGGAGTCGGTTTCAGGGCAGCTTGGCTGCTGTCCTCTACCACATGGACCACTACATTGTGAAAAGTAACCTTGCTATCATCAGTATGGTTTCAAAAAGACTGGCTTGTTCTAGATGAGAGTAGTGATTCAATCATTTCCTATAAACAGGCAATAAATAGAGTATTCTATGGTAATTGACTCTTCCCCACATTTTCACAGTCCCACTGCTGAACACATCAAACTGAAAGGGAAATAGATACAATGCCATTGGTGGAGAAAAATATTTTAACTGAACTGAGAATCAAACTGTATTCTCCAATATATTTTATATTTTGCTTATGGTAGGAAACACTTACCTTTGGACTCTCTATGTACTGTTTACATTTATGTCACAGAAAAAAAATTAGGAGCAATGTAGCATGCATGTCTATAACATAAATCAGCTACGTTTATGCCTATTGTAATTCATTACTTTGCTGGGAACACAACCAATAGTGATTAAAAGAGTGAGTGCAAACTGTTCTGCTCTTATTCGTTCCTGATTTTAGGATTAAAAGTCAGATACTGCCATAAACTGACAGGACAATGGGGAGAAGGAAGAGGATCCTGGCAAGGGATGCAGTTGGGAATGGGACACATCAGGGCAAGCAGGGAATGGGGAAGAAGAGGTCAATGTAGGAAGTACTCACAGGATGATGGAGGGTAGCAAGGGGATAGGGGGTCAATGCACAGGAACCAGAGCAGCAGGACCCATCACCAGAGCCAGAGGGGCCTCTGTATCCACAATCATGGTAGGTTCTGAGGTGTAGGGAACAGCAGGAGGTACACTCTAGGAGGCTGAGGCAGGCCCACAGCCCAGCTCAGTAGTTGGCAAGTGAGGTTCACTAGCTTTGGGAGGAGGTGTGTGATTCCTCAGCTGGAGTAAGCTTGGAACAGGTGAAGGTCACCTGCCTCATCAAGCCCAGATGCTGCAATCAGCATGCAAAGTATAAAAAGGCAGCAGAGCCAAGGTGTTGTGTCTGCTTAACTGCCCATGTTGATGGACCTCGGCTTGGATGTGCCAGGATCTCTATGCAACTGTGCTTTGGTTTCGACTTTGGACACTTGGATTGACTCCAGACTGGGGACTTGACATACTGACATGCTGCCAGGTAGCCTGGGGGTTCAGAACACACCACCACTCTCTCCCACTATTGTATTTCACATGCCAAATTTTAAAGCTTATTGTGTTCTCTCCTTCTCTCTCTCTCTGGACTGACCACAGTGCACTGATAGAAATAGCTAAGTCTTTCATGGTGTATGTTTTCTATTATTGTTCAGTTTTCAATAAAGGCTGATTCTGCGACTTTAAAACTCTAGGGAAAGAGGGGTCAAGTATCTGGCATCTGTTACTCATGCACTATTATGCAGATTAAAATGTTATTTTGGTGTTTAGATTTATTTGGTATAAACACATTCGGGTGATTGTTCCAGCATGAATTTGTTGAAAGCCCACATCTCTATGTTATCACCTCATTATGTTATCTTTTAGTTCAGGGGATTATTATTTTTGGCACTTTCATTAATGGCCATCCCCACTCTGTTAAAAGGTCAGATCTTTGAAACAATCCTCAGCATGTGCTTAACATTTAGGTTAGGATGTGAGCAGATTAGCTCTGTAGCAACACACACTGGAGGAAAAACTCTTAGGGTGTTTTGCAAACACCTTTGGTCAGGTAGACCCTACCAATCTCATGCTTCTCCAATTTAAAGTCCAGGATCTGTGCTTCTCAGCATCACCTCACAGATTTTCTTTTTTTCTTTTACGCAGTTGTGTTGCAGTGATCCTCATGCTACTCACACCAGTCAAAATAGCTGGGGCAGCAAAAGAGCAAAAAGCTCAAGTGGATTTGGCACACTGGCAATGCCCAGATGGTTTACATGTGCAACCTCTGCTGTCTGAGTCAGAGACTCAATAGAAGCATCCATATTATGCTATCATTCTTACTCTTCCAGGCTATAGCTTGCACTATAATTTTAACAGAATCGTTAACAAGAGCAAGTGACCCATCTCCAGGTGGAGTTCACAGCCCCTGTAGCAGGGCCAGCCCAAGACATTTTGTCACCTGAGGCAAGCCACAAAATGGCACCCCCTTCCTACTGGGGAAAAGTGGATGAGTAACTATCTAAATCAGGAACGGGAACGGGAGTGGGGGTGGGATAAAGATCTACATTGAGATCCCTGTGGATCCCTGTAGGATAAAGAACTACATTGCTGCCTGTGTAGATCTTGCCACCTGAGGCAGTTGCTTCACCTTGTCTCATGAGTGGGCTGGCCCTGCCCTGTAGAAAGTAGAACAAAACTTGGGGATCTGTGGCCATCCAGATGTTGCTGGACTACAACTCCCATCATTCCTGACCATTGGCTATGCTGGCTGAGGCTGATGGAATTTGGAGTACAACAGCGTTTGGAGGGCCACAAGCTCTGCACCTCTGAAGTAGAAGCATTTGCGACACTTCTTTGGCACATCAAGGGAAATGCACCATCAGGTACCACTTCACACATTATTAAGGCTTCAATTTAATATTCATTTACCTGGGGGCAAGTCCAACAGAACCAAATAGGGTTTGCTTTTGAATAGACATGTATAGGATTGCACTTCACATCTTATAACTGCACAGTTAGCTTGTCTTCTTGATAGATACTAATGGTTGTGAAGTCAATGGATGTGAAACGGTCAGCACAGCTAAGAGTACAAATAGCCCCTTAGGGCCTGACATTGCAGCATTCTAAACTGTTGCAGCATCCTACACTTACAGACCACATTTTGTACCCCCCAGCTTGTAAGATCTAGGTAGCACACAAGTTCCTGGCACTTCTGTAAAACAGAGTAGCCAGATGCAAAAGAGGGCTTCTGTTTTGTTGGTTGTAGCAGCTACACCTGCTGAAATTCCTTCTGCTCAAATTTTACAGATGCAGGAGTCCTGCTACCCTCGTTTGCATCTGGCCACCCTCTTGCAAAATCATTACTATTTATATAATCTCTTTGCCATATGAAACCACTAGCTGATTGACTACTAATCTTAACATGCAACAGATGAACATAGCGGGAATTCCGACAAACTCTTGCTAAAGCTGTGCCCTTTCTGACATCTGTGTGTGAGGGGACCATATAATCCACATCTGCCATTGAGCAAAGTCATTTCCATAGTAGCTGTTGCTGCAAAACTGGCTTATGCCAATATATATACTGAAGTGCCATAAAAATAAAATGGCAATGACAGCAGCCCACACCAATCCACCATGATTTCTATTTTATGAAGGATCTAATTTGTATCTAAATTCTCAACAGTGCCTGCAAATACGTTTAATTCAGTACTGAATCCTGTTCCATTAGAAATGCTGAGGAAGAATCAGGAAATTAGAGGCAAGAGTCCTGTGTTTCTTCCTCCCCGATGTATTGTCTTCTGCTGTTTACTTTACTTTTACCTTACAAACTCACTACAAACTGAGTTAATGACAAATCAAACTTTATTCTGAATGAGGCCTGGGAGCCTGCACAGACTATACTCTCCCAACCACCTCTGAGTAAGCCCCCTAGGAACTGGTTTCCTGGGTCCTAGCTGTTACTCTTAAAGAAGCTGTATATTTAGTTGACAGTGCGTATCTTACGTCCATCTACTCTGCAATATCTCCCTCAAATTACCCCATATCCTGACTTCATTGTTTGCCGACTTCTTGATTGGCTACCACTGGTAGATTCGGCAGAGGGATCTTCTATCTCTCATCTTAATTCTAAGCGCCACAGTGGTAAGATGGGAAATAAAGCCCTCTGCTTGCTCTGAGAAGGAAAAGATAGCATTTCCAGACACTGAGGTGGGGAGGGCCAGAAATGCTAGCCATGGATTGTGTGTGGAAGTGTATGTATGGGTGTGTGTCTGTGAGGGAGAGAGTGCTATGTGCCAGCATATCTTGTATGTGAGTGTGCTGCATGTGCTTTTTTTCTCTGCAAACAACCAGCATGGGTGAACTTGGAGGCGATGAATTTGGGACCTTCTTCTGGATGGTGGGCAACAAGAGGAAGGGCTATTTCCACCTGGAGTTTCAGTGGCTAAGGAGGCATAGTGTTTAATGTCTCATCTGTTATAATTTGTAACATACATTGCTGCTAAATTAGCTCTGTAGGGTAACAAGGCTTTGAAAATAGTAAGGCAGACATTTTTGTGGAAGACGTGGACTGTTTGTGGTTGCATTTATTTAGCCATTGAATGCATTTATTTGCTGTTTTTTTTAAAAAAAAAATACTGGTCTTTGTTTGATGGAGCCATGTGAAAAAGCTGAAGCTCAAACTCTTTGAGCCTGAATTCAACTAGTGCATTCTCCCCCAAATTGTGAGTGCCCCTTGGCGCATAGTGGCATCATTGCCATTTTGGGACCATTAGCATTGTTGTTTTACAGCACTGTAACATGAAAAGCTATCCAGAGGAACTGCTAAATGCAGGGGTTCCATGGGGGGGGGGATGCTTTTATTGGACACAGCCTTTTCTCTGTCAGAGTTAACATTTCTATCAACAAGATGTAAGAGCCAGTGGATTTATGGAGTCCAACATAAACATCTCACAACAGTTCAGGAAAACTATACCATACGTCCAAGCTGAGTTAAAAAGTAATGTCAAGCTGAAGAGCAGACAAAGAGACCTTGAGGCACAGAGATTGTTGCTTAGAGAATGTGGAGAAGTTCAACACTGTTATTCAGTCTTCCTGTGAAGTTTCAGGGCAACTGTGCATGCTTAAAGCTTGCTGTAAAACTGAGTATTTCAATAGGACAGTATTTACAATAAAATACACTGTCCTCCAGGGGAATATCATTTTGCAGCTGCTGGGCAGAGGAGATAGAAGCTGTGAATTGTGAGTTGTGTTTTGTTTTGTATTAATCTAGGAACACTAGTAAAAAGCAAAACTGATAGCTAATTGCACCAAAGCCAGGGAACTTTATGAATCCCACATCAAGCTTAACTCCACCTTACTATACATGTTAGGTATCAGCACAATCTTTTATTCAGAAGTTCATGTCTAGAACTGCAATATATAGTCTAGAATTATGTGATGAAGAAATCTTGTGCAATGCATCATGCACATGTAAGGGCAAGACTGGACACTTGCCTCCAATTTCCTGCTTTTTAAGGGCTCAGTACTGAGATTTTAAAATAACTGCATCCTTCTAAATACTTTCTGGATCTGTCACATACTTACACAATGAAGATGACACAGGCAGGATGTATTTCTTATCATTTGAACATACCATTCCCCATGAGCTATCTCCTTCAGGGTGTTTTAAGTTTGATTATGGGTTCCATTTTGAAAAGAACAAAGTTGGGGGGTTGATGACAGTCATATTAACAGAACATGCACAGTGGATCGATCAACCCCAGAGTTTCTTCATGTCTTGGAAACTCGGATTACAAATTAATCAAATCAGCAGATCTGCTGCTAGCTTTGAGACCGCCACCCTTCGCCCTCTCTGCCGCCACTGCCTGCTTCTTCCTTTCTTCTCTTACCTTTTGTAGTCTCATGGGTGACAGCGATCTTTTCCTTTCTGGCTAGTTGGCAAAGGCAAGACTGCTAGCCAACTTCCACGGCAAAATGAAGCGATGCACGGGCCAATTCCCCTGGGGTTTCAGCCGCCCCCTATTTTAATTTAAAACATTTTAGAACAACATAAAACAATCCTGCTGCATCAAGGGAGTGCCCCATCTGGTCCAGCGTCCTGTTCTTGCAGTGGCCAGCCAGGTGCCCGAGGGTAACAGGACATGTGGGCAACAGCACTCTCTCATCCTGAGGTTTCCATCACTGGTTTTAGAGATCCAGAGCCTCGGACAGTGGATGTAGAACATAACCATCATGGCTAGCAGTCTTGGAGAGCTTTAACCTTCATGAATTTGTCATAGTTCACCTGTTATTTTTCCCTACCTTACTCCTAAATTGATGATCTTGGACTCTTCCCTGTCTTAATGGGGCACAGCAATTGCTGGGGCTACTTATGTCTTCATTCATGTAGGGCAAAATACTCTATCATCTTGCCAGGGCTGTGCAGACTGGTTCCTTATTGGTGAGTAGGCTAATTCCTACCAGATTTTAAACAGAGATTTTCATATGTGCATCTAATTCTTGGTAGATTATGCAAGGGTTGGATTACCATAACTTCTTCTGATTTCCACACATACACACCCAGCTCAGAAAGATGCAGTAATTGTTTTAGAATCATTAGACAGAAACTCCTACCTCTGGCTTAAAAGGGGGGGGGGGAGTAACAGTTAATCCTGCCTGCAGAACCAGCTCAGATTAAAAACAAAATGAGCATGTGAGGAGAATGTTTACATGGCATTAGAAGCAATTAGAAAGCTAGCTTCTAAAAAAAGTAAAAAACAAAAACCCATAAATGAATAGAAAAGTCTTCTCTGCACTGGTACTACAGCATTAACACTCACATTATTATTATTATTATTATTATTATTATTATTATTATTATTATTATTAATTTTTCTAGTGTATATGCTTTTGACATTTAAACACCAGGTCAAGGCATGGCTTTTTAATGCTGATTTTGCTAAGCTGCTGCTGAGAGGTGATGCTTATACTGAAGTGTTTAAGTGCTTCTGATTATCTTGCACTGATGTATAGGGTAAAACAAAAAAGCAGTCTGCTGGATCAGGCCAATGACCTTTTTAGTCCAGCATCCTGTTCTCATGATGTGCAACCAGATGCTGCTGGGAAGCATGCAGGCAGGACCTGAGGGCAACTGAACTCTGTCCCCTTGTGATTCCCAGCAACTGATATCCAAAGGCATCCAGGTTTAGCCACTGATAGCTTTATCCCCAAGAATTTGTCTAAACCTCTTTGAAAGCCATCACTGTTCCTTGTAGGAGTGGATTCCATAGTTTGAACTATGTGCTGTGTGAAGAAGCCCTTCTTTTTGTCTGACCTGAATCTTCTGGCCCGAAGTTGAGTGTGTCAGTGAAGGCAGCCAATCAGATACCACGTGTGGGTTTATGGGGACATCAATAATGCCAAGGCTGTGAAGGTTGCACCCCGGCCATTCCCTCACTGCTCTCAATGGCCCTGTTACCTCAAGGGGGGGCACATTGGCTAAGCTCATTGCTATTCTTGCCCTGGGATCAAAAATGTTTAAATAAAAATGGTAGGAAGCTGGAGTCTCAGTTGCTGATACAGCTCTTTCTTCATTTCACACTGTTGTCAGGGCACTGCTAGGCCATCACTGGGGTCACCTGGGGGACATCTGAGGTGCCCAAGGTCCCAGATCTGCACCAAGTGATTTTTTAAAAAAATTAATCATTTTTTCAATAAAATAATGACTGTAAAAGACACTACAACAAAAACCATAATAACAATAATAACACAATTTGACAATTCAGATTTAAATACACTGATATACCTATGACTGCACCTTTTTAACAATATTTTCCCACCTCTCTCTCCTCCCCCCACTTCCCACCACTATCCGTCTTATTGCTTAAATATTCATTCCAGATTTCTTCATATTTATCCATTCTTAATTTGCGTTGACATGCAATTTGTTCATATGTAGCTAATCTGTCCATATGATCAATCCATGTGCTCAATGGAATCTTTTTGCGGCTCTTCCAATTCATCATAACAAGTTTTTTTTGTTTTGTAACCCAACCCTACCAGTGCCAACTGCACATCAGTGAACTGAATTCAAGCTCTTTCCTCCATACTTCAGACAAATTGTTGGTCCTCCTTTTTGTTGTTGTTAAAATCAGTATTTACCAATTGTCTTATTAACGAAAAACAAACTTCTTTTTTAAAAAAGCATTAAAATTTCCCCACCTTCCTTTTATATCCAATTGGAATGAAGTCCAGAAGTCACTGCAGAGTCCTCTCCGACCCCATAACCCAGCCTCCTGCCCATTCATTCTTCTAGTTGGGCCCCAGAGCCACTTATTGAATGTAGTTCTCATTACTGTGACACTCATACTTCAGATAAGTATAAGATCATTTGTCTGTCTAGCCCAGTACTGTCTGTTGCAGGGGTAAGGAATCTTTTTAGGCCTGTGGCCACATTCCCTCTTGGCTGACCCTCTGGGGGGGCCACATGTCAGTAGTAGACATGGCCAAGAAAAGCAGACTCTACTGTGACTGACAGCAGCTCTCTCTGTGCCAAGCAGAAGCCTTTCACAGCTGTGCTTAAGAACCTGGGACCTTCATCACAGAAGGTAGGTTCTCCAATGATGAGCTTTGCTTCTCCTCGAACACTTTTCATTGGCTAACCTTTCAAAACAAAATGGTGACGCCTTGCTAATCTGTTCTCCCAAGTGCCTTGTCTATGAATGTTTCCCATCCCAGTTCCACATGTTTTTGCAGCTGGCAGCAACTGACATTGCCCGCCAACCTTTATGGGTAGTGCATTCCCATCAGCATACTATTTTTATTGTTCCTTTCTGTTTCTTCTTGCATACAGAATTCACATAGTGATTTGCATTTCTCCATAAGGAGCACTGTAAAAATAAGGAACTGATGGGTATAGGAATTCAGATTCTCTGCATCAAGGGGCTTGTAATGCCACATTGATACATCTGTAAGGTCTGCAGCAAAACATTGTGAATTTGCTTGGTGTCTGTGGACTTATTAGTCAGTCTCTGACTGACCCAAGTTGTTTGTGGGAGAGGTTTGTATGTCACCTGCTGAAATCCCCTCTTTTACACAACTTTCAAAGGTGCACAAGCCATGTTCGCTTTTTCACCTAGCTGTGCTATAGCAACTGCTACATACATAGTCCATATTCATCATCTCAAGTCAGTAGTCTAATGATTATCCCACAATCCTTTGCTTGAGTGACAGATGGATAAAAATGGAAGGAAAAGTTAAGGACCTTCAAGTGCTACTCTGTGCTCATACTGGGGGATATAAATTAAACAACAGTGATGGGTAATCTGACAGTGACTAAACATAAACTGAGAAGTAATTACTGTGGGGAAATGAGGACATAATACTGATAATTATATTATACATACAGTGGTGAAATTGTAGCACAGATACACCCTGTCTTACTTTAACCAAGTGTATAATTAACTAATTAAAATAAATAATAGAGTATCTCACCGCAGGTGATGTTTTGACACCATTTAATGAAGACAATCATCTGCCTTATTAAATAACACAAGCAACGCATATAATATCATGAATGTATTGTGTGGCCAAGACATACACACACACACACCAACTTAATTCTATGTGAGTCCCATTACCACTAACACTCTATCACAGGAGGTTTGAAGATAACTTTTAAAATCACATTTCACCTGTACAAGTAATGAACGCATCAGAAAATTCCATTAATAAATTGACGTATGTCATCAGTCCTAAAATAAAGGGTCTGAATAGGATTTCTTATTTGCAAACCAGAAGGAATCTCACAGGTTGTGGACTCTGTGTTACATAAAGGGTCACTGTGAGACTCTGGGAAGCATGACAATTTCAGGTTTGAGGGGTGGGGGGTAGGTTGTGAAGACGAGCTTCTTGTCTTAGTGACGGCATCAACAGCTCTGAGCAAGCTTCACATAGTTTAGCTTGTTACCACAAGACTTAATGAAGTATTTTAAAATCCTTGTGATAAAATTGCTGTTCAGAAATGTCAGAACACCTGCACCCTAGCATTGTGTATTCCTTAGATTTTTTAAATGAACTAAATAAATCCTATAAGCAAGCCTACTATTTGGGGGTTAGGGAAGAGTTTTTGCCCCCCCCCCAAAAAAAATGACAATATATTTTCGTGGCATAAACATTTCCTTGAGACCAGGAAGCTTTCACCTTTAATTCTCTTTGACAGATATTTGTATAACAATTAAACAAAGAAGCTGAGGCCTATTGGTAAATCATAGAGCTGAAACCACTCCCCCCCCCCAAAAAAGCTTATAGCTAGCATCAAATCTCTGATCACATCTGCCTCCATTGCCTGAGTAAAACAAAAAATAAAAAAGTCAGTGCTTTCCAGTGCTACCATGATGCAAACGATGGATCTGAGATTTGTATGGATCCTCATAAATTTTATAAGCGATCCCTTCAAAACCACCATTTACCTCTGTATCCACTGACATGTTCTGTGATTTGTTGGTTGTTGTTTTCTCATCCTGTCTAAAAACCATGAAGTTCCATGAGGAACTCTGCCTTGAATTAATTCTTTCTGTGGCACTGACAAGCACCAGATCTGGGATTTCCACTGTGTAGTCTATCAGTGTAGGCTTTAACATGATGATGGGTTTGTGTGGGGGATGGGGAACCTCATTTAAAATCATGACAGGACTATAGACAAAATGAGCAGAAGGAACCTTGGCTGCCTTCTCTTCTACATGCCAGGATACTTAAAGGGCTCTTTTCAGTGTCCAGGATGTAAGGTAGGAAATCCTGTTAATAGAAAGCAGGAGATGTCCTGGGGCAGGAGATGTTTGGGGGAGGGCCATAGCTCAGGGGCAGATCATCTGCTCTGAATGCAGAAGGACCCAGGTTCAATCCCCAGCATTTCCACGTAGGGCTGAGAGAGACACCTGCCCCAAACCCTGGAGAGCTGCTACCAGTCAATGTTGACAACCTGGACTAGATGAACCAATGATCTCGCCCAGTATAAGACATCTTCCCATGTTCCTAATGCAATCAAATAAGCATGCTATTCATCAATATCCACCTTAGCCCTGTAGCGCACCATCTCCTGCCTCTTAAGAATGGTGTTGTGGCAAACTGAAAGGGTGTGTTGAGTGAAGGATGAAGTGTCACATGGGAAACTTTCATGTTAAACAAAGAAACAAAAGGCAGGAAATGAAACGCTTGTGCCTCATTATCCTCTCTCTTTGTCATTTCTTTGATGTATCCTCAGGATGGCATAAGGAAGCCTGGACATTGTGGCATGACAAATCATCCTGGAGCACAGGTTCCTTGGATAAAAGGAGAGCACACCAAGAAAGCTCAGAATTTCTTACAGCACTTTTATTTACTGAACTAGCCCTATAGATTTGAAAGCTAGCAGAAATATGTACTTTGTTGCTGCTGAGTCTCGGATTCATCCAACAGCCTCCTGCCAACTTCATTACAACTGATTTAGGGGGATAACACTCTAACAGAGAAATGCAACACTCAGCAGACTTTGAGGGCAGAGATGTCATGAAAAGTGAGAGTGCTTCAACCTTCCACAATCTGCAGTTTCCCCGCTCTATATCCCCACCTTCTACAACCGCCTACATTTTTAGCATTCATCAGTAACTGTACAACCAAGGTACCTGCCTAAACTTAATAAACATGAAGATCCAGATAATAGGGGCTGCCACAGCAAAGGATCCAATCCTAGGAAGAAATCTGACTTTCTGGACAATATGAAAGGTTAGAAATAAAGCCGGTGAAGGGGCTGAATATGGCATCAGGTGCTCAAAAGGCAGAAGATTTGCATCTCCTGCATTAACTACCTGTCCATTCCCATATCTTCCCAGCTGCTACATCCTTTTTGCACTCCTCCTATATTATATAACACTAACCAAGTTATTGCAAAATACTCCCAGCATATGCGGCTTTGTTAAAGACCCAAAAGGTTCCTACCTGAAGATCAGATGGGTTTTGGTTTTTTCATAGTGTGGATCACATTTCTCTTTCCTTTCCCACTTTTCTATTCAAAGACATGCAAAATGGCCAACACGATGAAGAATGCTGTCATTCTAAAGCCGCCTGAAGGCTGACGGATGGGAGCTTGATGTGGCATCAGTGCCACTTCAATGACAGGGAGGAGCTGTTTGTTAGCAGATTGATGTTCTGTTCCACCTTAAGAGGAACAGACATGTGGATTGTTGTATGTCGCATGTCTGTTTACTTCCAGCACAGCCAGCTGGGAACTTCCATTGTGTATATGGAAGTTTTGCTTATGCTTTTGCTTGGACACGAAGAGGAGCAGACATGTTTTTCCTTTGTCCTAATGCTGAATAAAATACTTGTAAATACACTTTACACAGCCTCTCTCTGACCTTCTGTTACAAAGAGTTCTTATCTCTGCTGGCTTGCTTGCCCAACTTATGACGGCTTCTAAAGCTTGAGTCGCAGTTACATGCTGATCCAAGGACCGGAGTTCACCTGGGCTGGAGCCACCTGGGGGCCTTCCAATTGCTCCTGTTCCCTTGGAAGCATCCCAACACTGTTCTGGTAGATCAGCACTTACTCCCCCAGACAAGTTATTGGTACCACCGGCAGTGTATCACTGGCAGTAGAGGCCAAGAACACAAGAGCCATGCTGGATCAGACCAAAGGCCCATCTAGTCCTGCATGCTGTTTTCACAAGAGCCAGCCAGATGCTCGTGAGGAGCCCACAAGCAGCACCAGAGTGCAACAGCACTCTCCCCAGCTATGATTTTACAACGACTAGTATTTAGCGGCATACAGCAACACAGCACCAACCTCCATGCTGACTCAGCTTTCTCCCTTTATAAAGTAGTGGTTCCTCAACTATGGGATCTTTATAACTATTGCTCACAAAAACAACCATTAAGAAATAAACATATACACAATAGCTACAGCAGTAAAGATAAACACAAATTGTACAGTCCACTATAATAATAATTTATTATTTATACCCCGCCCATATGGCTGGGTTTCCCCAGCCACTCTGGGCAGCTTCCAACAAAATATTAAAATACTAGTCCTTCGGATATTAAAAGCTTCCCTAAACAGGACTGCCTTCAGATGTCTTCTAAACGTTTGGTAGTTGTTTTTTCCTTTGACTTCTGATGGGAGGGCGTTCCACAGGGCGGGTGCCACTACCGAGAAGGCCCTCTGCAACTTTGCTTCTCGCAGTAAGGGAACCGCCAGAAGGCCCTCAGCACTGGACCTCAGTGCCCGACATACTTTAAAGTACACTACATCATTGCTTCTTTAGAGGAATCACTGTGAAGAATTACAGATATGTCAACCTGCAATTAAACTGGAACAGTGGGGTAAAAGACACTTGTTACAGCATTTACTCACAAGCAATGTAACTGAAATTCTATCACTTGTAATCAAACTATAGATTTGCAGTCTGCCATCCTCAAAAATGTTCCTCCCTGTTCTGGGACTGGATAATCATTTATTCACGTACGACCAATTTATGAATAATGTGACCTCTGTAGCTCTCCATAAGCCAAAACTTTTTGCTGAATTGGAAAATTCATCTGATGTGGCCTAGAAGTTATGTTTTGGGGTTTTATCTGTGTCGCTCCTGCCAAAGTGTGGATTATCTGTTTTCACATCCATTTACCATACTGGGGTTGTGACAGCACAGACAGCAATCTGGATTTCATTGGCTGGGAAAGCTGCCCTCATAAACCTGACTTGATACATCTGTCCTCTTGGCTGCCTGCACTTGTGCCCATGTGCTTTCTTGGACTTCTGCCTGCTCGGTGGTGGATCAGCTTCTGTGGTGACAGCTCGGAAGATTTTCTGCATTCCCTTCCTCTTGTACAAAAACAAACTTACCCCAAGACGTAAAGAGAGGGAGATGTGTTTATGAGCAATTCTGGATGACAGCCATAGGCAAGATTTATTCTCAGAAATCTCAGGGAAAAAAGAAAGATTACTTGACATGTCGAATTTACTTGATGCCTCCCTGTCCAGGCATTCCTATACTTGTCATTTGCTCTGCCATAATGAGTGAGGAAGAAATAAATGTGGCATGTTCAGAACAAGGTTCTAGAAGGCCTGCTGCCTTTTTTATTATGCCTATCGCATGTGCTGGTCCTCTGTGGCATTGGTCTTCAGCTGGTGGGTTGGGACATGACTTAAGGTGGATCACAGCAGCAACCTCCATGTAAATATATAGTAAAAAGAAAGAAAGAAAGAAATTTTGCATGATGCTAAAATGTTCTCCTGCATTTTCCCAACCACTGTCCTTCAATCAATGAGGGAAAAATGCATTTGAAAATTAACATGGGGAAAGGCATTGCTCATCAGTAATTTGTGGAGCTTTTTCTTGTGCTTCCCTTCATTTTGAGGGGACTGAGAGGTGTTTGTGTATGTGTGTCCTTTCTTTTATTCTACAAATCATCTCTCTGAAGGTCTGTGCTCTGCAGCCTTCCTGGGTGCCCATGCTTAGAGGGAAGCCCAACCATGGATGTCATGAGTTTGTGAGAACATGCAGGATGGGAAGGCTGCAGGCTGACAGCAGATTGTTGTACTCACTCGCACATACCCCTCAGCCACTTTGTAAGTAAGGTAAGTGCAGACCAGGAATGGCTGGTGGGAGGTGGTGGTATGCACCTGCCTTCCAGGCAACAGTGTCACAACTGCTGACCAAGAGGAAGAGCGGTCAAGCAGCAGGGAGGTTGGCACCAGAGGGCTAGATTGGCTCCATTGGTGCATCTCCATAGCACTGATCTTCCTGCCACCTTGCCCTCCTCAGTAAGCTGTAGTTATGCAACTGCCAGGGGTGCACTCCCCCCCCCCCTTGCTGGCTGCTCATGGTGCAAGCTCTGATAAGACAACATTATAAAACTCTATATCTAGCTATATTCCTACCTGCAAAAGAGGTAGAGTAGGTGGGTGGGGACAGCCTCTTTTGCATGGGAAGAAAATTATCTAGAAATGTTGAGGGCAGAATTGGCATGGCACTAATTTGAGGCGAATGCTTCACAAAAATGAATGAGGCGCTCCTTTGCGATGCTGCATGGGTTACTCCCCATTTCAGGAGTCTTACAGGGCATGCGTACAGATGGGAACTTGCTCCCCACCACCCAACACATTCCTCCCTGGGCACTGGCACCTGCTCTGAGCCCACAGTTGCCAGGATCTGTGTTGTGTGCTCAGACATACAAAAGGTCATGCAAGAGCATTAGAAATACATGCAATTAATTGTGCCACACATGTGCACCCCAAATTTAAAGACAAATTCAAAGACACTTTCCTTGTAGGAAGGAGGTTACACATATAAGGTTAACTTAATACCACTTAAAAAGTAGAGACATGAGCCTTGCCGACAAAGGTCCGTATAGTTAAAGCTATGGTTTTCCCAGTAGTAATGTATGGAAATGAGAGCTGGACCATAAAGAAGGCTGATCGCCAAAGAATTGATGCTTTTGAATTATGGTGCTGGAGGAGACTCTTGAGAGTTCCATGGATTGCAAGAAGATCAAACCTATCCATTTTGAAGGAAACCAGCCCTGAGTGCTCACTGGAAGGACAGATCCTGAAGCTGAGGCTCCAATACTTTGGCCACCTCATGAGAACAGAAGACTCCCTGGAAAAGACCCTGATGCTGGGAAAGATGGAGGGCACAAGGAGAAGGGGATGACAGAGGATGAGATGGTTGGACAGTGTCCTCGAAGCTACGAACATGAGTTTGACCAAACTGCAGGAGGCAGTGGAAGACAGGAGTGCCTGGCGTGCTCTGGTCCATGGGGTCACAAAGAGTCAGACACGACTAAACGACTAAACAACAAACCACCATTGTATTGTTGGTTTGCTGTTTTAATTGTTATACAGATGTAAAAACAAAAAAAAAATCCTTCCAGTAGCACCTTAAAGACCAACTAAGTTAGTTCTTGGTATGAGCTTTCGTGTGCACATACTGTGTATCTGAAGAAGTGTGCATGCACACGAAAGCTCACACCAAGAACTAACTTAGTTGGTCTTTAAGGTGCTACTGGAAGGAATTTTTTTTGTTTTGACTATGGCAGACCAACACGGCTACCTATCTGTATACAGATGTAGTTAGGGAAGCAGGAGTTAATCATTGGAAATTAGCACATGATCACTTTTTATTACATTTATTTATGTAATTTTTCTATCTTCTTTGTATTTGTTGTATGTTGCCCTGAGACCTTTGTGGTAATAGGCAACCAATAAACAAACAAACAATAATATTAAAATTAAGAACTTAAGACGAGCCTGCTTTATCAGGCCCATGACCCATCTTGTCCAGCAACCTGTTCTGACCATTGCTGATCAAATACCTGTGGGAAAAGCCTGCAAGCTATACATGAGTTTAACAGCACTTTACCCTCCTGCGATTCCCAGCAACAGGCATTTAGAGGCAAAAATGCAAAGTACGACAATTATAGAGATTCTAGTGAGAAAGGTGTATTTACAGCAAGATATGGCTAGTTCCACAATTACCAATAAATGAAAAGTAGCCACAGTAGGACCATTTTTTGAGATGGCGGGGGAAGATGACAAGATGAATGAAACTGTGCATTTGCCCTGTTCCTGGTTTAAAGCATCCATGCCTTGGTCATTTGTATCTGCCTGAAGCTACCAAATATGGCTTATGAGGGGGCGGGGGTGGGAACTTGCGGAGAACAGGGCATTGATAGAATATAAGCCCTAGGCAAAACTATATCCTCTATTCCTCCTGCTTTAATTGAATTTGTGGCTCTACCTTTTAGAATCTTTGCTCTCACAGAGTCAGCTAAAGTACGAAGAACAAAAAAAAAAAGTTAAAGTAGTGGGAAATATCAGATTCTTGAGTAGTGTCCAGCTGGAATTGGACAAAAATAGACAGAAAGATTCTCACTGCAAATTTGCCACTGGAATGAAGGACTTGTTTTTTCATGTCTTCACTAAAGTCCTCTCGGTAGAAAGGGGGATGTGGAAGAGTAACTACTGGGAAAAAGAGATTTTCTTGTTCCCAGCCATGAGGTTAGGGCCTAAAAGTGAGTGGTTGGTATAGAACAACACACAGCAGTTGACTCTTGACAGAACCCCATAATAACTTGGCAGGATGGGTCAAATTGCCATCAACAATATCCATCAAGCTATCAATCAAAAAACCAATAACGTCCTATCAATCAAGGACTTGTTACCGGATCTCAGTATATTACTGGTATCCAGCTTCTGATAAAGGTAACTCCCAGTATCCAGTCTCTGAGAACAGCCAGGACATCACAGTTCAAATATATAGAAAGGCACCAATATTGTTCACTCCAAATAATCAGCAATTAACATTAGTCTTTAACCTCTTTGTGGATGTAATAATAATAATAATAATAATAATAATAATAATAATAATTTATTATTTATACCCCGCCCATCTGGCTGAGTTTCCCCAGCCACTCTGGGCGGCTCCCAATCAGTGTTAAAAACAGTACAGCATTACATATTAAAAACTTCCCTGAACAGGGCTGCCTTAAGATGTCTTCTGAACGTCAGGTAATTCTTTATCTCTTTGACATATGATGGGAGGGCGTTCCACAGGGCGGGCGCCACTACCGAGAAGGCCCTCTGTCTGGTTCCCTGTAGCCTCACTTCTCGCAATGAGGGAACCGCCAGAAGGCCCTCGGCGCTGGATCTCAGTGTCCGGGCTGAACGATAGGGGTGGAGACGCTCCTTCAGGTATACAGGACCGAGGCCGTTTAGGGCTTTAAAGGTCAGCACCAACACTTTGAATCGTGCTCGGAAACGTACTGGGAGCCAATGCAGATCTCTCAGAACCGGTGTTATGTGGTCCCGGCGGCCACTCCCAGTCACCAGTCTAGCTGCCGCATTCTGGATTAATTGCAGTTTCCGGGTCACCTTCAAAGGTAGCCCCACGTAGAGCACGTTGCAGTAGTCCAAGCGTGAGATAACTAGAGCATGCACCACTCTGGATGTGTTCAGCTTCTTTGGGAATCTTCTATATCATTTTTATTTTACCTTGAGGATCCTTTGTTTACTGTAGCTCAGGGGCTGAGAAAATGCAAGGGGAGATCTTTTTATCACGCCGATTGAAAACTAAGGTGGTAAAATCTGAAAGTTCTCTAGAGAATTAGCTCCTACTTTACTAACTACTATAAATGCCACAAATCCATAGGTTGCTGTGTTGTGCCTAATCAATAACAGACCTTGTTGTGTAATATTTAAATTAGGGCTGATTAAAATTTTCTGACTTCAAACAAATCCCCCTCACACACACACACACACACACGCCACCAATTTTGTTGCCCACAAATAGAATGGAGAATTTTAGAAGTCCATTTTAGCTCAGCCCTAATTTATATGATAACTTTGCTTTTCTTATTTCTTGAAGACAAAAAAAAAAATCCCTGTGCATTGAAAATTTGCCCCAAATGCCTGTGGGAATCATCCTCAACCCCAAGAACAGACCACCACAACTGTATTTTACAAGGTGACAAAACCTGCTTTCACTTTGAAAGCCAAGCACCTGAAAATGAGAGCAACCAGGACCCATGAATGTAGTGAAACTGTGACACCAAGATAAGGATCAAAGAACAAGGTGTGGTGCAGCTTGTCATCTTGTGCTTGTCTCTATACTGATGCTAGCCATTTTTCATAATCCAGTCCTCAGCATTGTTGGACTTCATCCAGAACTGGTGATAAGATTTTTTTAAAAACCAACCCATTAAGCAATCATACACCTTAGTCTTTGATTCTCCACCTGGAATTGATTTTATGTATATGTATGATTCCCAGAAGATATTCCCATGCAATTAAAAAAACAACATTATTCAGGACTACAAAAGCACTTATTACAAAACATCCAGTATACCACAAGAGATACTCATCTCAATAAGTTCTTCCCATTGCCAATTCCATTATATAAATATATCAGTTCTGTTGTTATCTGTTTCAGTGACAAATAATCCAGAGTCAACAAGGATCTCTAGATTTCCTGATTAGTACAATTATGATCTTAACCACAACTAATAGATATGCAGCCAATTTGTTTTTGATTATACACTTAAATCACTGGAGCAATGTTGTAAGAGGGTTCCAGTTCAACAGCCCCTGCTATGAAATTTCTTCAAAAATTCCTAACATAAGGGCAAACTCAAGACATAATTAAGATGGTATTTCCACCACTGAATCGTGTGTGTGTGTGTGTGTGTGTGTGTGTGTCTGTATACACATTATATATATATAATCTTGCTAACAAATCTTTGGGATATGATAAAATCTACACATAACTTTGTTCTATGCTTCTGTCTTTTAAGGATAAGGGCAATTATCTAAATGTCATGTAACATCTTCCAACCTTCTTTCATTACTTGAATGTATAAGATCCATTTGTGGTCAGGTAGTGTGTGTGCACCTTGTCAAATGAAAGTGCATAAACTGGAGGGGCATGATGCCAGTGTTGCTGCAACTTCTCCATATGGCACAGACCTGGGAACAGCTGCCTAGAGGCTAGAAGCATGTGTATCTGGGGCACCAGGTAAGTTGTTGTAGGTACACACTTTTAGCTGTGGGTGCTTTGGAAGCATATAGGCATATTACAGTGAAACGCACATACTAGTTCACAGACAGAACAATCATGGATGGTTGGTGAGATGAAAATTAGCATATAGGTCAAAAGCAGACTTTTCTCACTTCTGGAAAGCATAAGACCCAGAACATACTCCTGATTAGTAGCTGTAATGGATGCACTATACCATGTGTGTATACACAACATGGATAATGATTTTGATGGTGTCTGAAATGCATTTGAACGTCAACATTCATGCACAAATGTTAACAATCCAAGATGAATTTTGTGAATGCCATTCCCTAGGTTTATATCTATATCTAATCATGCATAAGATAATTCTGACAATCAAAAATGCAAAGTACCACAGTGGGAAAAGTGTCTTTACAGCAAGGTATGGCATGATTGACACTCACAAAAAGCTGCTTGGGATTTTCAAAGCTTGAGTGCTGACACTAACCATATTTTCAACATTCACTTTAACAGAACATGTTGGCTTATGGAATCCCAGGGCCCATTTAAATAGTATACACTGGGGCTCTACACGCACACCCTGATATATTTTTCTTGGGGCGGGGGCCTAATCTGGGAATCTGGAATGGTCCCGATTTGACCTGGATCTGGGCCTTGAACCCAATCATGGGACTTTCAGTGTTTAATTAAATTAAATTACGGTACTCATTAATCTGGGAATCTGGAATGGTCCCGATTTGACCTGGATCTGGGCCCTGAACCCAATCATGGGACTTGCAGTGTTTAATTAAATTAAATTACTCATTAAACTAAAATATTAGTTAAACACTGCAAGGTCCCATGATTTTAAAACATAACTGAGCATGTCCTGGGAGGTGGGGAGCTGCAGGCTGCATGTTCAGTTAGGGTTTAAAACAGGGGACAGCAAACTTTTTCAGCAGGGGGCGGTCCACTGTCCCTCAGACCTTGTGGGGGACTGGACTATATTTTTTTGGGGGGGATGAACAAATTCCTATGCCCCACAAATAACCCAGAGATGCATTTTAAATAAAAGGACACATTCTACTCATGTAAAAACAGGCTGATTCTCAGACCATCCACGGGCCACATTTAGAAGGCAATTGGGCCGGATCCAGCCCCTGGGCCTTAGTTTGTCTACCCATGGTTTAAAACACCATTCAAGGCTCCCAGTTAGG
Source organism: Podarcis gaigeae (assembly GCF_964106915.1). Taxonomy (NCBI): domain Eukaryota; kingdom Metazoa; phylum Chordata; class Lepidosauria; order Squamata; family Lacertidae; genus Podarcis; species Podarcis gaigeae. Next base: position 33,792,463 of record NC_139682.1, read on the forward strand.
TTTATTGCCTGAAAGCCCCCCTTTTGACAGCCCCAGATATCTCCAGGTGGACCTGAATTTGGGCGATTCAGGGCTGCATCAACCTGTTCCAGCCAAATCTCAGCTTGGCCCAAATCAGCCCAATTTGGCTGGAGTGGTTGCGCATCCATGGCTCTTTTCTTTTAAAGAAGACTTTCAGAAGGATGATTCTGTCCAGCAGGCAGGCGAGCCTGGCCTTCCTTCCACACTTTATTGCACCCTGTAAAAGTCTTGCTTCTGGCAGCATCCTCCGTCCTCCTATAAACCATTTGCACTGTACAAATTATCAAAGCTACATGTGTGGCTGTCACATCACAACAACGTGTCCCATAGATCAGAACAAGAGCCTAATGTTTTATGTGTGTAGAGGCGGCATTCTAGTAAGGCATTTCCACCCCACCCCAAACTAGTAATATGGCAACGTCACCCTGTGCTATGTAGAGTGGGAGTCTCAGTATGCTATCCATTCCTGGTTTACTTCAAAGTCACAGACTATGGGGGGGGGGGGACTTTCCCTTTTCCTATTAAAAGAGATAATAGTACATTTCTCAGAAATCTAAGCACACTAAAACTTCATAACTCTGTTTTGTGAAACAAACTATAGCTGATTTAATTGTGTTTTTTTAAAAAAACGTAGACAACTGTTGCCACATTTATAGCAGAACCGAAAGTCTTGTGTGTGCCCTTTATAGGGAAAACTGAAGCCTGTTTACAGGATGTGCGATTTATAAGCCTGAACTCTTCTCTTAATATAGCCACTATCGTAACTCTCAGGTTAAGTGCCATGCCGGGTGGCTACCCATCTGACAGCTTGAATGCGGAGTCCAGACTAAATTATAACACCAAAAATGCAATGAAAATATCCTCATAAAATTCTGTGTGTATGAAAAGAAAAAGAAGTACATGAAGGAGATATCACTACTTGGAGAGGCCTGATGCACTAACTGAGCACAGAGTAGTCACATATCCTTACTGCATGCTTGAGGACACCCAGTAGGGGAGCTGGACAGTGCAGAGAAGCATGCACTGCCCATGCTCTGGGTACCTCCAGGGTAGAATACTGTAAGGTGCGACACAAGGCGCTGCCCCGAAGACTGATTTGAAACTGCAGAATAAGACTGTTAACTGAGACTTGGCTTTTACAGCCCTTCATGGTTTAGTTTTGGAGTACATGAAGGATCTCTTGTTCCATGTGTATTTTCCCATGCACCCAGTCGCTGCAGCTACCACCAGAGGTGAGGTGGGTTGTTACCAGAGAGGGATGTGTCAAGAGTGGTCCCACAATTGGGGAATGACCTCCCCAAAAAGATTCACCAGGCATCTTTGTCTTCTGGGAACCAGTGGCCTTAATGTTATCCTCACCCCATGTTTTTTAGATGCAGGCTGGATCTAGACATATTTTTAAAAAAGCGTTTCAGGAAAACTTCATCAAGGGAAATCAACTTGGCGAAAGATGGGACTGCACAACACCATCTGGTTTTATAACACATATAAAGTGGTTTTTCTTTACTAAAGTAGCTGAGTCCACAGTGTTAAACTTGCTGATTTTTGTGTTGCTTTTGTGATCTTAGGGCCTTGGCTGGAGCAATCCAAACTTCCAAATTCTGTGCTGGAGAGGGTTTCTCTGCCAGCACTGTTTGTCTTTGCCAGCCTCTGCTGATAGTGGAGACCACCAAGGAGTGATTCGGTGTGCTTACCTAGACTGTGGCCAGGTGCAGGCTGCTAGCCAATGGTATCCATACTGGCAGTAGACCGTATGAACCCCCAAAATGGGGTGGTCAAGGGATGGGGTGGATTAGAGGTACATGAGCAAAGGATCAGCTGGATACTGAGCCAGCCCTGCTACTGTCACATGACAGCCCCCAATCCAGGCATCTTCACTACTGCACCCTGGGTGGCAACATAGCTGAAATGTACCCCATACCCTCCAGCTGGCTGCTGTGAGCATCAGGGTTGTAGATGCTGTAGTGGCGAAGCCACTCCATGGAAACTTGCTGCTGTTAGCCAAGGGATTGGATTGGAGTTTAATTTTATGTAGTCCCAAGTCAGGAGATCTCACAAGGACCTCTTCCTCTCTCCCTCCTTGGCAGTAAAAATACAACAATAATAAATTAAATAATTTATCCCTTCCAAGGTTGCAGCTGAAACTTCATCTAAAGTGAAATGTGAAGGAATCTCAAGAGAAGTTCAAAGGGTTCTGATGACTACCCAAATTGTTGTACTGCTTGCTAGCAGAACAGCTGTGTGAATGGTGTATGGAGCATTCATGTCTGTGCAGAAGTAGGCATTTCAATGAAGACATTCCAGACCTTGTTTTTTTGGAGAATTTCCCCCCACCCCATGGCCTGTTGCAATTATTTGAACCATACAGGCAGAGGTGGAGCTAGCTGCTCTGGTACCTGGAGCGGTGCACATGCATGTAGCTCAGGCAAGTGTCCCGGAGGGTAGGGCGATGATGTCAAGCCCCCCCCCCAGATGACACCCGGGGCAGGCTGCACCCACCACACACCCCTCCCTCCACCATTGAACCACATGACCACACTGCAAGTGGTCACCAAGTTTGCCGCATGTGCAAATCAGACTTTAGCCACATAGCTCCTTGGAGGCAATGCTGATGTAGAAGCACCATGGATGGGTCATTTTTTTCCACAAACACCTCGGAATAGTGGATCAGGCTGATATTCAATTTACTAAGACAGAAACAATTATGAACTGATTCTTTGGTAACAAAGTTATTTCACTTCACAAGCCAAAGTGATGTCTCAATAATAGATCAGAGAGTTGGAAAGGATATTTTCAGTCATTCTGTCCAAGCACAACACATTTTGGGTCAATTCAAAAGGGCACTACACAAGGTCCAGACTTCCAATCTGCAAGCGACTCCATTTGGCTGGAATATGTGCAGTATCAGATTTCATTAAGCCCAATGCTTGACTTATTGTCACCACACTAAGTGCATCCTGTGCTCTGTGGCTGACCTGTGCTGAATATTATGTGCCCCTGTTGCTCTGATTCTAGCTTATCAATGAAGGACACAGATGTTCACACATTTATGTCTATTTCTTATTCCCTCTGCCCAGCTTCCTTTGCTCTCCTGACAGCAAATGCCATAAACGAGGTCACAGTATAAAACAAGTACTCTGCTTGGATTAATTTCCCAGATATCTCCTTGCCAATTTAAACAAACTGTCTAGTACAGTTTCTGATCTAAGCTAGCTCCATCTAGGGCTCTGCCCACTTGGGAGCTTACTGAGCAGGCAATTCTTTGCTAAACTCTAATTTTGGGAAACAGTACCATAAATAGGAGATACTAGACTGTTTGTACAATATACTTCCATGAGAACAGTGGTACCTTAGTGAACCCCAAATTGCCCAGGCATACTCTGCAGGTTAGCAACAATGAGCATGGAGATCAGCATAATTGGCATGAAGTTTGCAAGAAGTAGGCATTGGCAGATGCAATAAAATGCAGGGGGGAGCACCTGAGATGTGATGAGACACAGGTTCAATTCCCCCTATCTGCCAGTTGGGCTGGGAAATTACAAGATACATATATTTAATAATTTTTGGTTTGCACAGTTCTTAAACAACTTGTAATGAAGCATGAGCCTATTGTAGGGTCACTGTTTATCTTTCATGGAATATACCTTCCTAACACTAAAACACTGGAGGCATGCTGGAGTTCCTGTTTGTGTCTGAAAACCACTTAAGAAATAGCTTAAGTTAATCTTGAAGATTCTGTTGATTCTGATTCCTCCCAGACTTACTGTAGCTTCAATATACATGATGAAGTCAATTTGTCAGGACTAGCTTGATAGACCATCTCTTATGACAAGAAAGGACTTATCCCAGAAAATAACTGGCCTGATAGGCTGCAAGCCACACATTAAATATCATATGTTACTCATTCACAAACCCAGTTGGATTACAGATTTCCTTGGGGGTGGGACTGACAGCTTGTCCCATTGATGCTCTTGTTGAAAGGTGGAATTGCATGGCCATCAGCAAGTTGTTTCTAAGTTGCCTCTAGCATTCTCCTCTCAATTTTCAGCAGCAGAAATTTCATTCAAAGATATCTAATTGACCGCTTCATACTCTTAAACCTCAGTTTGCCACCATTTAGTGTGAATTTGCAGGGCTTCCACTTCCAGCTGGCTTTTGGCAAACGCTGTAAATAAATTAAGAGAGGACATTTCACTGCGGAGGGTCTAACCTCAAGTTGGAGTTGCAATGTTATGACGCAGTTGTAGCTCTTGAGTTGTTTGTCTATGGAAAAAAGAGCAGAAATTGAACCCTATTGCCCAGAGATCCCGTTCATATATTCTAGAAAGAAAAGTACAAATGTACTTGCAAAAATAGTCTGTTGAAATATTCATATAACTGAATTATCTTACTCATAACAAAGAAGAACTGAAAACATTGAAAAGCATTTAAAAAACAAAACTGTATCTGGATTTGTGGTAAAAAAAGATGGTGTCTCAGAATTCATTTGCCTGCAGCGACAGTTACTCAGAGTAGACTGATTGAAATGAATAAAAATGGAAGATGGAGCAAGCTTGTTTTCTGCTGCTCCAAAGGGTAGGACCTGAACCAATGGATTCAAATTATAAGAAAAGAGATTCCGACAAAACAGTAGGAAGAACTTTCTGGTGGTAAGAGCAGTTCCACAGTGTAATGGACTACTGCAGAAGATGGTGGGCTGTCATTAATTGGAGGTTATTAAGCAGAGGTTGGATGACCATTCTGTCAGGAATGATTCCTGCATTGCAGGGGGTTGTAGATGGCCCTTTGAGTCACTTCCAACTATGACTTCATGACTAAGTGAAGTCTATTCATTGCAATGTGTCTACTCTTGAGTAAATCTTAGTTGCATACCACCCATTCTATGCCTTCTGATGATTGACGGTGGTCACTTATGCATCATCAAAAAGGGGGGAAGTTGCATAAAATTTGCACATGATCATTTATCTATAGATGCACATTTAAAAATAATTGCAACAATTTAAATAGAAATACAATACATCTCACCATAGTGGGGAATAGCATGGCCAGGTAACCTCTATGCCTCATCAGTCTGCTGTTCAGGTGCTAGTCGTTGTTGGACAGCGTCAAGGTTCCTGCTTCCCCTTCATAGACTTATTTATCTTCAATCAGAACTTGGATGTGTCAGCCTTCCCAACAATGTACTATCCCCTTGACAGTCTTCACTCTCCTCTATAGGAAGTAATGTTGTTCTCAGTGTATACTTTTCTCTGCTACTTAATTTCTGCAGCCTGAAAGAACAACATAGAAAAAGTCTGAAAGGCAAGTAAGCTCCTTTAGCAATAAGAGCAGGTTATCACTTACAAGATTCTTTTTAAGTTCAGTATCCTGATCTGTGTTTGCTTCTACCTCCATCCTTGCTGTGGGCTTGACAGCGCATTCCTTAAGCTGCCCCAGAGTAATAAAGCAATAATAATAATATTAATTATGGTACTGCTCCTTCTAAGGTCATGCTTATGTTCCATGACCTTTTCTTTCCCACTGCTCCTAAATTCAATAGCAACCTGACTGGAACAGCCATCTTTTCTTCACCTTCTGAACCACTCCTCTATTTTCAATGGAGTTTAGCCAAAGCCAGCCACACACATGGAGGAGAGGAATGTGAGGAAGTTTTCCCTGTCCACCTCTAGGACGTGAAATGAACTTTGCAGTTCTAGTCGGGGGAGGGGGGCTTCAAGGTTGTCACCTAGCCTGGTAAGGCAAAAGACAAATCAAAGGGTCTAAATGAATGAAGGTTTTAAATGAATGAGAGGTTAGCAGAACGAATCTAATGGAGAGCCCAAATCAATGTTCCTTGTTGTTAAAATTAAATTTTTATTTATTGGTTTGCAGTGGTTCTGCTGTTTACATTAGCAAGCCATATTTAAAATATTGAGGGAGTTTCCATTGTCCAGTCACAAGCTGGGCCAAGCTTACTAGGATTGTGATACCACACAAGACTCTGTGGAAAGGGCTCCATGATGTTGTCAACAGGCTCATCACAGCTATCTGCCAATCACCCAATCCCACCACCCTTCTGAGTAATACCCCTCCCCACCTTCTCACTATATAGAAGGGTCTGGAAACTTCTGTTTCAGTGTATCTGAAGAAGTGTGCATGCACACGTAAGCTCATACCAAGAACTAACTTAGTTGGTCTTTAAGGTGCTACCGGAAGGAATTTTTTTTGTTTTAAATGTACAAAGGAAGCCTCAGACAGCCCCAGATTTTTGTAAGAAGGTACAATGAGATATACGTTGAAAAGGCATTATTCAGACGTTTGAATTTATTTCCCTGGTTATGAACATTATTTATAAAATTGTGTCCACTCAGTGCTTTCATAAACCAGCCAAGGCAGCCGTGCTTGAAAGAACTCACAGTATGTTCTAGTAAGCAAACCACAGCAGACATGTATAGCTCCATCTTTTATGAATCAAATAATCTTTTAATTCAATCTACCTTGATTAACCTTAGAAATATAGTGCCATGCCTAGTTATCCATACAGATCACAGATGCATAGAGAATTCATTACTGCTGGCTTCCTATGACATGGCTGTATTATGTAAAGTTGTGCCTTCTAGAAATCTCAAAGCACGTTAAAACCTTTAACTAAGACAATGTGTTTCAAAGGAATTTGTTTTCTTTGGAATATGAATGTCCCCATAAAAAGGCATGATCTGTATTACACAGCAGTGCCCAATGATTTGCAAGCCCTGCAAAACATGTCCTGGAGTAAACCCTGCTCCCCACTAAACCAAATTGGTTTGTATTTGTCCAGAGCATGCAGAGAACATTTTGGAAAGATTACTACAGCTACGTGCAGTTAACCTAGGCTTTTATTTGTATTGTTCTTTAAATGTCTGCCTTACGACCACCTAGTAGGTATGGCACAGTGTACATGGAATGTTTACCACAGCCTGTTTCTGCCAATTTGCTCCTCTATCAAACACACTCTTGACGCCTCCAGTATTATGCATAGTAATGGAAAGACAGGGCAGACAATACTGCGCAAGAGGGACAAATGGTTTGACTCAGGGTAAGGCAGCTTACTGTGTTCATATGAGTACACTACAACTGACAACTTCTAGAAGAGCAGCCATTTTAGTCTGTTGCAAAAACAGAAACAACAACACACAAGTCCTATGCTGTGGTGACTTAAAGGGTCCCATTTTTGTTATGACATAAGCTTTCATGGACTCTCCATGAAAGCTTATTCCAAAATACAAGCTGAACAAATGAATTAGGATGGAACTGGGAATGAAGATGGGACTGAGAATGAGGTTGGGATTGGAATTGGTTGTGAAATGATGGGAAACAAACAGGTGTGGGTGTGGGTGTGAGAGAGAGAGAGAGAGAGAGAGAGAGAGGTTGTTAGGTTAAACAAAACTGAAGGTTAAACAAAAGACAAGCTGAAAAACATGTCACTCAACTCATGAAATGCTTTCTAATGTTCAGAGAACTTACAAAAGAGTAAAAGGCAATGGAGGTGAGGAGCTAGTTTTAGTTTTTTACCACCCACCACCATCCCATTTACTAAGTACTGTGATTGGAGAGTGTTGCATGAGATTGGGTTGGGTTGGATTGGATTGGAAGCTAGAGTTGAATTGCCTTAAATTTTCACAACCACTAAATCTCTGCTAGCCAGCATTAAGTCTGATCTGAAACATAGTCTTCCACTGTCATATTAAAGAAAAGCCTAGATTTCATTGGCCACAACTATTCTTCTCGCCTGAACTTCTAAGTTTTAAATAAATATGTGTTGCTTACGCCAAACATATATCTATCTATTCCTATAAATACAGTAATCAGAAGCTGTTTGAGATCTTGGATTAAGTATAAAAGTCAATTTATGTTTGGCACTGGGTTCTTTTAGTTGTTGTTTCCTGATGGTGTTAAATCATTGGGCTCACTGTGGCAGAGTCTAGCTGCGAAATCAGCCGGGAACTATAAATTACTAATGATGGAATATGGGTAGTGTTTTAGATATCAGATATCAGCAATGCTCTTTTGAACATAGATAGTAACATAATTATGAAAGTGTGGAACAAGTTGCTGAACATACAGTAATGACCATACGTTAACCAATAGAGCATCTTTGAACTAATAATACAAAAACTCCTTCAGGTGACCTATTGAACTTTCATTCTGATTTGCCTGCACAAAGCTTACACAGAGGTTCTCTGAAATCATATAATTGCCCAAATGTGTTGGAACTGCTCTAGATGTACAGCTTGATATTGGGGGCAGCCTCCCCATGGTTGCATTTCATATATCCACATAACTATTGTTGACCTGTGGGAATCAGGCACATTCAATTGCTCCCTCTTGTACCAAGCTCAAGTGATGAGGGCTGACAGGGTTGAAGCCAAAGTGGGACCGCAGAGCAAAACCTCAATGTTCGCAAAAGTAGGAAAAACACATTTAGAAAGAAAGCTAGAGGGTTTTTTTGTGGGAGGGAACATGCCAGAGGCAGCCAAAGTGAGACTGAACAAACTCACTAGACACTGCACGTTGAGTGTAGTAGGAAAAGAAAAACAGAAGATGGAGGGAGTGGAAATGTAATGCCGTGTTCCTGTATCATTCTAGCAGGGAGGGTAATCCCATTGCCTTCCATAGGTTTGTTGAATTCCAGGTCTCATCAACCTAGCATGGCCAATGATTGGGGATATCTGGAAGAAGACAAGGCTGACTGGCTGTCTGGAATCCTGAACCTTGAACTTCCTGTTAGGGGTGATGATATGTTGCAACACTTTGTTGCAGGTCCCACTTGTAACATTGTGATAACAAACTCACTAAGAGTTGTCATAAAGAAAATTATTTAGCATCTTTAATGTTCTGTAGCAGGAAAGGTGAACCTACTTTCCTATGAATTTAATCTCTGAGCTGAGCCCACCTCCCTGGCTTGGAAGAATAGTCCTCACTCCTCCTTCTTGTGGATTTCCTACTTTAATTAAAATAACAAGTTGATAATGAAATTGCTGTGCACTGAGAATAAACAGCCGAACAACAGCTGTCATGATTAGCCTGCCAGAGGCTTGCATAATGGAATGCTAATCAGATGAACTAAACTCTTGGTACAATTTCCAGAAGGGTAGCTGCGTTAGTCTGTTGTAGCAAAAACAACAAAGTCTTGTGACTAGCACATTTATTATAGCATATAAGCTTTCATGAACCATAGTCCATTTCATCAGATGCATGAAGTATATTCCTGAACTGGAAAATGGGCAGAGCACTGCAGAGAAGTGAGTTCAGAGGGAAACAAAATGCAAAAAGGATAATGATTATGACCTGAAAGCAAAATAACTACAGTGACCAATCAACAAGGCAACACTGGTAATAGCACAAAGATCCTCACATTGGTAAAGTATGTTTTTTAAAAGCTGTAATCTCTATTCAAGGCACAGGTAACAGAATGGAGTTGCATGATAAACTGTAATGCAGATGTTTTCTGCTGGAGCTGCCCTTCGACATCCCTTTGATCAGGTATGGCCACCTTAAAATCAGGTAATAATAATAATAATAATAATAATAATAATAATAATAATTTATTTATATCCCGCCCTCCCCAGCCAAAGCCGGGCTCAGGGCGGCTAACAACAATAAAACAGTACATAAGTACAGCACAAACAACACTCTAAAATCATTCATTATAAAATTAATTAAATTCAAGCCACTGGCCACCATTGAGCCAGACCTCCGCGAAGATTGCCAAGGGAGGGAGTCAGGCTGTGCCCTGGCTAAAGGCCTGGTGGAACAGCTCTGTCTTGCAGGCCCTGTGGAAAGATGTCAAGTCCCGCAGGGCCCTAGTCTCTTGTGACAGAGTGCTCCACCAGGTCGGAGCCACAGCCGAAAAAGCCCTGACTCTAGTTGAGGCCAGCCTAACTTCTCTGTGGCCTGGGACCTTCAAGATGTTTTTATTTGAAGACCGTAAGTTTCTCTGTGGGGCATACCAGGAGAGGCGGTCCCGTAGGTATGAGGGTCCTAGGCCGTATAGGGCTTTAAAGGTTAAAACCAGCACCTTAAACCTGATCCTGTACTCCACCGGGAGCCAGTGCAGCTGGTATAGCACCAGGTGAATGTGGTCTCGCAGCGAAGACCCTGTAAGGAGTCTCACTGCAGCATTCTGCAGCCGCTGGAGTTTCTGGGTCAGTCTCAAGGGCAGCCCCACGTAGAGCGAGTTACAATAATCCAGTCTGGAGGTGACCGTCGTGTGGATCACAGTGGCTAGGTCAGGGCGAGAGAGATAAGGAGCCAACTGCTTAGCTTGGCGGAGATGAAATAATGCCGCCTTTGTTATAGCTGTAATCTGCGCCTCCATGGAAAGATTACACCCAAACTCTTAACAGACGATGCTGGCACTAATTGCACCCCCACAAGAGATGGGAGTTGCCCCCTCAATCCCATATCATCCTGTCCCAGCCAGAGGACCTCTGTCTTCGAAGGATTTAGCTTCAACCGGCTCCCATGTAACCATCCAGCCGCAGCTTCCAAACAGGTAGAGAACTGTCCTTAAGGTGGCCAGCCTCAAAATAAGGAAGGGTTGGTTTTTTTAACATTTCAAAAGAGTATTTGGTGTTAATTAGCCGGCAAATGTCTTATCACCAATTCTGCCTTGTTAAATTGGTCACTGTAGCTATTTTGCTTTCAAATAATCGCCTGAAGTGAGAAAATAGGTTATGGGACAGGAGATGAATAGCGGTCTAAATCATGGACAGGAAGTTTTAAAATGCTCAATTTTTAGCTCAGATGATCCTATCTTCAGATGGTTACATGCCCTGTATTTAAACACCTTGATGCCCCCGGGATGTAACAGCCACTTTGAAATATAATCAAACAGTGAAATCACAGGGTCATCTGTCTCTCCTTGCAAGCATCACGCTGCTTTGTTTCCAGTTTCACAGCAGGGCTCATGTTTTAAATAGATTATGTACTCTACTCTGAGCTGGCAACAACTTGCTAATAGCCAGCAGCTGAGTGATAAACTATTGTTGCTGACAAGGACCTATAGGGCTCCAGGCCTTTTGTATATTTCGGAAGTACAATTACCTTACCTCCGGGTCAGTGGATACTTTGCCTGCTAATTATTTCGAGACATTCCAATTAAGAGCAGCCAAGCCCACCCCTGACACAATTCATCTTGACTATTATTAATATTTGTCACTTTTCTTTATGATCCCCATAAATACAAATGACACCCGTTATAACATTGATTCAATTGAAGTCCTTTATGGGAGTTTTTGACCAAACTGCGGGAGGCAGTGGAGGACAGAGGTGCCTGGCGTTCTCTGGTCCATGGGGTCACGAAGAGTCGGACACGACTAAACAACAAAATGGGAGATATATTATCCTATGGGCAATAACAACTGGTACATCTGTACTCTACACTTCATTACAGTCCAAATCGAGGTGTCTGGTTCATCCATACTGGGTATTCCTACAATGACCTTTGGGTATTCCCACCATGGCCTTGTCTGGATTACAATCTATTATAGAGGAAATCAAGTGGGGAATCGATTTTCTGATTGTGCCCCAGTTCAACATGCACATACTGATTACAGTGTAGATTCATATGGCAGAAACAGGAGACGGCATTATATAGCAATCTAATTAGGTGGACTCTATGACCCATTTATCTGCGATGTGAAAGTTAATACTCACTGTTAACTAGGTCCTCTTTTGACTTATTTTCTGGGTTCTTGGTGTGGAGGGCTGCACAGAAGGAGCAGATCCACAGATTGTATGAACCATAGTTTGCTTTTGGAAGTCATGATGATTGTATGCCAAGACTGGGGGAGCTGAAAAGATAGCAGCTAATCATCCCTGAATACACAGATCATTTTTCCCCACCATACAAATTTTGAGATAAACACAGTGATGAGTCCTTTGAAGATGAGTGCTTGGATGGTTGACAGTTCACCAAAGGGATTCGTGGATGAGATAATTATTTGCGAAAGTGATGTATGATCTTAGCTAGAAAACAGGTGATTTCAAAGTTCTTCCAGGTTTAGGAAATTATGGCTTACATTTGATAAGGGAAACTGAGTTGCAATGAAAAGGAGAACAACGAAGGCACAGAATCTTGGTGCAAGCCATAAATTAAAGAAAGCTTAATTTTAATAGGGAGTAAATTTATTCAGAGGTGTTACCAAAAATAATCAATCATAGTGTGGCAAAATATAAGAAATGAAAGGGTTTTATATTAGGGAAACACAAGGAACTAAAACTGTTCTGTTTTGTTTTGTTGTGGAGGAGAGCTTTTCCTTTTCCATTCTTTTTTTTTTAAAAAAAATTGTCCCAATCTTCATAAATTATATTCACTCAGGAGTCTTCCACTGGAAACCTCACCATAGCAAGTCTGGTACATATGAGCCTTTGACTCGCCATTCCAGAAAGCCCCTGTGTACCTCTTCTTTTAAAATGTGAAGTGACTTTTCTTATATTGTTTTAGAATGCCTTAATAATACATTTTCCTATAGTAGTCTTGTTGCAATTGTTTCATTTATCAACAGTCTTTTAAATGAATATTTGCAACTTTTCACCATTTGTCACTTCTTTTAAGTACATTTTAAATTTACTTTCCTTTTGGTGTGTTTCACCATACACATGCTCACTAGAGCAAATTTATATAGACTAGTTTAGAGCCTGTTTTTCACTCAGCTGTTCAGTTATCTGTCTTAACCATGGAACAAAAAATGGAAACAAATTAAATGCATGACAAACAAAACTTAGAGAATCAGGCTGCAGTTCTATATACACTTACCTTGGAAAACATCTCATTGAACTCCCAGTACTTACTCCCATGCTTTCGTGTGTGTGTGTGTGTGTGTGTGTGTGTGCCATGGGTACCAGCACCAAATGGCTGCAATGGGCAACAACAACAAAAAGTGACAGTACTTTGTACTAATAACAACTGTCAGAGAAAAAGCACTGCTTACTCCTAAGTAGACATGCACAGGTTTGCACTGTCAATGTAACACAGCCCTTTTATTCGAGCAGATGCAATGCTGTAAATTATCAGGGTAGATTAAAGTTAAGTCTCAGTAGTATTTCAGTATTGGGGAGTATGTTTTGTACATTGCACCCATGAGCAAATTGATACAAGATGTTAATCAGAAGATTATATTAGCATTTCTCTACTTAGCAGCAGTATTGAGTACAGCCTTGCTCAGCTGCACAAAGCTGGCAAAAGAGGCAAATACTCCATTCCTCTCATTCATTTACAAGCTAGTAGATACCTAAAGCTGAATTGCTTAGATCACTGAGGTATGCTATCGTAGGGTCATTTAATTCGTTACATTTGAGAAGTGTCCATCTTAAAATGTAGAATGCAGAAGAGGCAAACACATGTTTGGAAAGGAAACACACATTATCTGCAGACTCTGACATCGGAGAGCCAGCTCTGACTTGAGCTCTGTCTCAAGTATACTCACGGTGGCAAACTTGGGTTTTCTGCTTCGCAATGTGTGCAACAGCCTTAACAATCCTGTGATCAATGTGTATTTTCTGCCATCCCATTCAAGTGGGATATAAATTTAATAATGAAATAAATCACTGTTGCAAGTTTTGTTTTTGCTTTTCTTAAATGTGATGAATGTTTGAATTTGGTATCTACTAAAATAGGAAATGATGGGGCACTGAATGTTACTTAACATAGGGCTAATCAACCCCTGCCAAACTCTCAACTCTGTTGCCAACTGCCCTCTCTTTGCAACTGGCCAAACTCCCTCCCCCTCCCTTTACTGATCCCCCCCAAACCCCTTTCCCTCACAGCTCACTCATCCCCCAGGCTTCCTTCTCTCAGTCAAAGCAGTGGGGGGGACAAAGGGAAGAAAGTCATCCTCCCCCCTCCAGCCACAGCAGCAGCAACAACAACAGGAGAAGTGTGGGAAGGCCTGGCTTTGCTTGTGAATGTAAACTTGGTTTTCAGTGTAATGGCGGACCAGTGCTGATATAGTAAAGAGTGGCATACCTACATATTGAAATATTTATATCCCTCCTTTCAGTCCCCAGAGAGACCCTGAGGTAAAGACTTCTCAGAAGTTGGTGCCCAGTATAAAAGGCATGCTTGTAGGTTGAACATTGGATATATTGTGTGAACTCACAGCAGAATGGCAACAGTAGTTGGACACTGTAACAGTAGTAATCAAAAATAGTAAAAACACAGGGGCTACAACACATAAAATAAAATAATGTAGTTATTTACATTTAATATTCAGTTCTATTTATGCAGCTGAATAAAGAACCTCTCAGAATGTGCATAATATAGGCTTGGATGATTTGTCAAGTTAACAAGAGCAAACACAAGCATCAAATAATTACTTTCCTAATCAGAATTTAAACCATCTAAAATCAAAATTAGGCAAAGAGGAAATCAACATAATATTAGAGGAAATCAATGTAAAGTGAAGAACTTGCTGGGTGTGCTTGAAGAATCAGTGATCAGGCTTTTAAAACAAACTTCCTTCTTACATTTCTCTGCTAGTCCACTTATCAGTCCTGCATGGTGGAGTTCCTATTAACTCTAGTGAATGGTAATAAATGTCAAGCTGTAGTTATGAATGTTGGATAATTGATTTGTTGTTTTAATTTGAACTCTGTTGAGTTGGTTGAGTTTTTTGCCTAGCCACAGGACCTGGCCTATTCACATTGCCTATCCAATTCAACTGCACTAAGTCCACACTAAGAAAAGATGAAAGGAAAGTGCAGATTGGGTCCCTGTCTTGCTCTGCTGCACCTTGCTAAGAGTACTACTCTCCCCTCCACAATTCCAGACACCTCCTGGTCTGGGAGCAAGAAGGAAAAATGGGAGGTGAAAGATATAAAACATCTCCCAAGTGGTTCGTCGCCCTGTGGAACGCCCTCCCACCAGATGACAAAGAGAAAAATAACTACCAACCTTTTAGAAGACATCTAAATGCAGCCCTGTTTAGGGAAGCTTTTAATGTTTAATAGGTTATTGTATTTTACTGTTTTGTTGGAAGCCGGCCAGAGTGGCTGGGGAATAAATAAATTATTATTATTATTATTATTATTATTATTATTATTCTGTGAAAAGGCAGGTGGATTGCGTGCACTGTTTGTTTCACAGTAAGAACAATAAGGCAATTAAAACACAATAATCAGAAAGACAAAGCAATCAGAATTACTGCTTCACAGTGTGTTCAGCATAACAGGGTCTAGAATGGATCCCAGTGTGTCATAAAGCATATTTCCAAAATAATTTCTTTCTATATAACATTTCAGTCCCATTGATTTCAGCACTGCGGTTAGGCAGGTGCTTTGCTCTTTTCCAAAGAAACTGAAATGCATGTGCTGAAATTTGCACCGTACCAGTGAATTGACAGTAAATAGAATAAGAAAAAATACAGTCAAAATGTAAGCCAAGTTTGGAATTTTGACCATTTAATCGGTTTGCATGTGTGTTTAAAATTAGAATATAAAAAGCAGAACTAGGTGGCGCTTTCTAGTCATGACACATATAGTACACAAGCATTCCAGGTGCAGGAGTTTAAAATAAAACTCACTGCCCCACAACTGCTGCCTACCTGCTTACCCAAACCATAACTGTAGAGGATTGCTAGAGTTTGCATACTACACCTCTAATTTCCAAGGATTCTGATACATTTTCATCACACCAAACTTTCCCCCCATCAATCTTCAGTCTTCCTAGAGTTAAAAGATATGATACTCATCTCACCACACTTCCCTCTGCTGGATGGAATGTATGTTGCATGATTTTACACATCTGAACTTGGCATCAGAACCTGAGGCCAGTATATTCTCAAGTAAGAGGGCCTATGTTATAGGTACTGTATGTTGTGTTTCTGAACAGGACTTTCTCATGGTTAGCTTAGGTGTTGCCTGTTATCATTTATCGTTATTAAAATCATAGACAGTTCCCACAGCACATTATTCTTTTATTTTCAGTAAGGTTGCCATCGAAGGATATTGTAAAATTGAGTATTTTTGAGCTGTGTCTTGATAAAAAAGAGCCAGTTCAATGTTTCTATTACATAGTCTGCAGCATGATTGGTACAGCCATGCACTTCAGGTTCCATGCAACTCTCATACCACCTGAATTTGACTTCCCATGTGTTTCAGACTAGCAGCAGTGTTTTGTCATACTGGGAGCCAAATGCGCTGGAATGGTGCTTACAATAAAATCATTCAAGAAGACAAATGAAGACATCACCACAGCCACATGCATCCCTGGCCACATGGAAGTGGCAAATACTGCAGCTATGCTGGGATAGCCATTATGTTCTATGGAAGTATGAAGCAGGCAGCCATCTCTGCACAAGGTATGTTGTTAGTTTCAGGCTTACATCCATAGCTGTCAACGTTTCCCTTTTTAAAAGGGAAATTCCCTTATTCCTAATAGGATTCCTCGCAAGAAAAGGAAAAAGTTGACAGCTATGCTTACATCCCTTTCAGAGACCTTATCCATCTTTGTTGCCAGCAAAGAGATGAAACAAATATGAGTTGTATAATGTGTCTAAACTGCGTATTTATATTCAGAGTCTGAAGGAATGATTTATTGCTTTGTTATCGATAAATTATGCAATTTGCTATTATGCAAACATGCATGTTATTTGGGAGCACCAAGTATGAGGCGACACCTTGGGAACGAATTGGTTTATTGTGGCATGAGCTCTGCTTATGCTGGTGCAAAAGCATGGGATTGAATTTCTTACTCAACATTTTGAAAGTTGTACATATACAGAAGAAGAACCTTGCCAGATCAAATCAAAGGTCCATTTAACCCAGCATCCTGTTCAGAATTTGCAGTTTGCATGTGGCTAGTTAAAGTGCAGTTAGCAATTTGTAAACAGTTAATTGGCTATGTATTCACTTTTTAATATAAGATTCCCAATTTTATTTTAGCAAACTTGTTATTATGTTCAGTTATGGTTGCTTCACCTTAAAAAAGGATGTTGTACATTCAGGGGGGAAAAGGCAACCAAAATGATCCAGGGGATTGAGCAGCTCCCCTGTGAGGAGAGGTTAAAACCTTGGTTGGCCTTTTAATGTAGAGAAAATGTGAGCAGCGACGTGAAAGGAGTGTAGAAAATGATGTATGGTAGGAGAAAGCAGACAGAGGCAAGTTTTTCTCTTGCTCTCTCCTAACACTAGAACTTGTAGAAGCTGAATGTTGGAAGATCCAGGGCACACAAAAGAAAGCAATTCTTCACACAGTGTATTGCCAGACTATGGATCTCACCCACCCAGGAGGCAGGGATAGCCAGCAACTTGGATGGCTTTAAAAGAAGAACGGGCAAGTTCATGGAGGAGAAGGTATTTGCCTTGATGGCTATGCTCTGTCTCCAATGTTGGGGGCAGCCTGCTTCAGAATACCAGTTGCTGGAAATCACAATGGGGGAGAGTCAGCTCTGGCTTGCAGGCTTCCTATTAGGATTTGATTGGCCACTGTGAGGACAGGATGCCCGATTAGATGGGTATTGGCCTGATCCTGTTCTTATATTCTTATGGCTATTGGCTGATGTTGGTGGCTCAAAATGGAATTCCTTCATTCCAAAAGTTGACACCTTTCTGCTTGCAGTTTGGTGGTCTGTTGCATCTTCTTTGAGTGGGAGAGGATTCATCATTCGTGAACCAAGAATCCGGAGTTTACACTCAGCTAATCTGCAGCGGGGTTTGTTTTCTTTTCATCTACCTGTGAATCGGGTTTACTCTGCATTCTTCATGAATCCAAACCTTGCTTTTTATGAATCTACTTTACTGCTCTTTCAAAGTTCAATTCGACAGGAACTGGGATGATTTCTTGCTTACGGAGCAGGTATTTTATAGTGGACCTCCAGGAAGAACTAAAAAAAAAACAAAAAAAACTGCCAAATTTAATTATTCCAGATAATTCCGGGGCGAAACTGGATAATCGCCCCCAAACAGATGACTCAAGGGGGCTTGGAACGTTCGCCTTCCTTTGCGCGGAGTGGGAGGTTCCTCGCGGGGCGCTCCGCCCGCCCTCCTCCAATCAGAAGTCGAGCAGGCCTCCGGAGGCGCTCGCCTGCATTTCCATTCATCTCCCGCAGGAGACAGGAGCCGCGCACGTGCCGGCGAGTCCCTCTCGAGAGCCCAGCAAAGGCGGACGAGCGCGAGGGCGGGAAAAAGCTCGCGGGCGGCCTGGGCGAGCGACGTCTTTCCCGGGAGTCGCTCCGCGCCCCCTCAGGGGACTTTCCCGCCCAGCGTCTCTGGGCTAAGCGCGGCGAGTCTGTGCAGCTCCCGCGCCTTTTTTTTTTTATGGCGCTAGGACCCAGGCGAGCCTGTCTCTCGTGAGTCAGTTGCCGCAACAGCAGCGGCGGCTCGGTCGGAGTTGAGCGAGAGCGCCGTGGATGAGGCTGCGGCGCGCGCGCGAAGTGAATGGCTCGCGTGCGTTGGGAAAGTGGCCACGGAGCGAGGCGCTCGAGGATCCCGTGCGTGAGCCTGCGCGACGGCGCCTATAGCGGCGGCAGCAGCAGCAGCGGCGGCAGCAGCAGCTCCTAGGGGGGCCTCTCTCCACCTGCCCGCGGTCGCAGCGCTGAGGTGAGTCGCCAGCCCGCCTTGGGCCAATGGACGCAGCAGGCGCGTGAGGAGAAGTTGCTGCTGGGCTGCCCTGGCGGGGAGGGGCCGGCCGCAGGGGACGCGGGCCAACTCCCAAGCCCGCAAGCTGCGGTCCCGGGGTTGTCACTGGAAATGGCACCTTGGGAGGAAGGTCCCTCGTGGGGTTGGACCAAGAAAGCCCAGCAGCCTCTGGGATGAGCGAAGATTAGTGGCGCGTCTTTCTCTGGGGAGCAGCAGCCCCGTCCGAAAGTCGTGGCTTAGAGGGCGCAGGGGTCCCTCATCAAATCAATAAATCCATAAACGGCGTGAGTAGCCCGTTTTCGCCTAGTTCCGCGTATGGTCGCACAGGGAGGGAAAAAATGCCTATGGCATTCTGGTGTAAATCAGGTCCAAGGCTGTGGTTCTCTCGCGCTGTTTTTACACTTTTTAAAGCCCCCAGACACGTACAGGGCTGAGTTCCCCTCCAGCTACAAACTCCCTGCTGGGACAGGATGGAAACTGACGGTGCTCATTGATTTATGGTTTGTGATTAAGCTTTTTCCCCCCACCCCTGAAAGCGAATGCCAGGCAGAAGGGAAAGAGGCGAGCAGATGAACGGGAGGGGGTTGTTTTGTTTTTGTAGCTCCTTGGGACAGTTTGTGGATCTGTTTCTTCCACCCTTTAACTTTTGAGCATTGCCTTGTCCGGTGAGAAACCTGCAGGAAATAAATGGATATATGAATAGTGTGCTCGTCCGGCTGGTCCCCCCCCCTCCCAAACTGTCACAAGCTTGAAAATTTGTGAGCATCGAAGTGTATTACTGTAAATCCTTTGTATAAGCTAGGTGTGGGTTTTCTCTTGTACAGCATAACGTAGCCTTGTACCTTAGCTTAACTGAAAATATGCATCAGAACTTTGTTGTTAAGTTGTAGGAAGAGATTCTGTCTAGAACACCTCATGTTAGCTTTACTTTATCTTACGTGGTTCCAGTGATGCTCTCATTGTTTGATCAACATTCCATCATTAAATAATTCCATGGCACTGTACTGCTATAAAATGAGAAACGTCATTATGATCCATGAAATTGTATTATTGGGGGGGGGGGGAGTCAGGCATTCGCCTACAGGACAAAAAAAGATAATAAGGACCAACGGCCAAATGGGTTAGATGAGTCATATATTGAGCCAAAGATGATCAGGACCTTAACATCAAGTATCTGAATCATTGCTTAACAATCTTTGAAACATCTGGAGACATTGTTCAGTGATACAGTCACTTTCAAAGGAGTATGTGGAATTGGGATAATGATAATTCAGCAACTTGAGAAATGCAGAGAACTCACCCTTAAGGGACAAAATCTGTTTCACAAGATGCTAGGAGAGGAAGTCATGAAGTTTCTGTTGCTCATTACTTTCTCCTAGTATTAGGTAAGCACAACTTTGCTCAGAAGCAACCTTGCTCTTCTTCTTTTAGTTGTTCTCTGTTTTCTCATTTTAAAAATGGGCAGAAAGCTAAAGAGTTGTGAAATTGTGTCTGTTCAACTTGCTTCAAAGTGTCAAAGTTTCAATTCAAGAAAACTAACTTGTTTCTGAATGGAAAGTGCTTATCCTTTACAGTGCAACATACAAAGATAAATTCAGCTAGTATATTATGAAGTCTGAAGTTGTGTTGGTGAGATAGATCCCACTTGTTGATGCAGATTTGTTTTGCTTATGTACACATTAAAATTCTGTGTCACTTGCATGTATTTCAAAGGGGGGAAAGTTTGTTTCAAGACACACGTACAGATCGCTGTAGTTTGTTTTCTAAGCATCAGTTTAAAGAAGAGGTGTATTTATTATTTGTACTAAACAATTTAATTCTGCTTGTATTGTGGTTGTGTTCAGCTGTTGAAAATGAAACTGTTTCATTTTTGCTTAAACACCATAAAGTGTAACATGCATGGAAATACAGTAGTACAAAATTCAGTTCTGTCACATAATGTCAGTCCAGGCCAGGCTGATGGAGCTCTCCCAGACCATCCATTACAGTTTTTGAAAATGTCACTGTTTATCATGGCCATTTAAAGCAATGGTGACCTCTGCTGGCAATTCCCATCTAAAAAATATGTGCTGAATTCAGCCATCTGATAAACATGAATTGTTCCTGATTGATTTAATAACATGCATTAAAGTAGGTTGGCTAATAAAACCATGAAGTTCAGTTACACAGTTGTAATGACATTAATGGAGTTTGCTTCTAAGTAAGCATACATAGGATAAAGTTGTTTAAAAAATCCTTATTCTACCACCTCTCCACATGTGTTCTTCAGTTTTGTACTGTTTTGTGAGCTAGATTACACATATAGATTCCATTTTTTTGGTTTACGTTGCTTGCCAGAAACCCTGTCTGTTTTTGAGGTGAAGGAGTAGTTTTAATAATATAACAAAATTTCAGGGGGAAGACTGTTCCACATGAATATCTGGCATTTCAGATGGAAATAGTTTACTTTGTTATTGGTTAAACATTAAGCAATCCATGGTCTGGAATTAATTCACCTATAGAAGCAGGGGGGGAGATTCTCTGCTTTTCTTTTTCTTTTTCTCTTGGCCTTTGTATGATTACCAGAAGACAAAAGAGATAGATATACAGTTGAGTTACAGGTAGATGAGAGAGAACTTACTCGTGCGTACACATGCAGCTGTCTTGGAGTTAATGGTGCTTGCCTAATTTAACCCTGCTTTGGTCTTCTAGCATTAACATTAGTGGAAATAGTAGACCACCCATAAGACTGTAAATGATAGCAAAAACTTTGTAGTAATGAACATGAGAATGCAGAGGTCTTTATACAAAACAACTGCAATACACACACACATCTATACATCAAAATTAGTTTTTGTCTACCAAGGCAATAATTCAATGTTGGCTCAGAATCTTGAGATCTGGACTTGATAATAGCTACTGTGCTTGGAAAATCAGCTTCTGGATAACAGAAAATAGCCAAATGCTGCTGTTTTAAATATTGAAAGCACTCAGAGAGTTTGTTCAAATGGCAGATTCCCCAATACTGAAGTGTTAAACTAGAAGTAGATGATAAAAATGTAGAAAGGTGTAAATGAATGTAAAAGTACCTAAGGAAAGATTTTATCTGCTTTATCTTGTTAAGTCAGTTGGATACATTTTAAGTAGACTAATAGATGCAATAATGATAATTCAGTGAGTTCCCATTTGCTATAATTGTGTCTTCCAGTTGGAATCAGCAAAGAGATCAAAATGCAGCCCCTTTGAGACAATGGGGGAAAGCAAAATAACAACACAAATGTCAGTAAATCCCATGGCAATCTCTAAAACATGCTATCCTGTATAAGTCAGTTCAAAATTAATTCCCATTGAGTTTCCAGGTCAGAGTGAATAAGACTGCGGCCTAAAAAAAGGAAAAAGGCAGTAGCAGTTTGTTGTTGGCATCTGTCCGTCTTGAGAGACAATGGAGTGTGCATTAGTAGCCCTGAAGTGACCTCTTCAGGCCTCAGCAGTGTGCATGGAGGTCCTGGGCTTGGCTGCAGGAGTTGCTGGTAGGAGGTGTATGAGGCCCTATCTTAGAGACTGCACTCCAAGTTTGTGTAGAGTTCATTTTTTAGCCTTTCCTTCTCTTAAATATACCCCACAAGGCAGCAGAGGCTTAGGTTCAGAATTTTTGTTCTCCTAGGTAAGCTACCTTCCCAGGTTGACGAGCCCCATCTGCCCCAGTATAGCAGAATAGAATGATAATCTGCAAAAAGACTGCTGAAATTATGCATTCTTCACCCCCCCCCCCATTTAACAGTGTGGTACAAACCTCTCATGGGAGAGGGTGCCAGTTCTTGGCTGCTGAACTAAATGTCTCAGACATGTAGGGGAGATTGTAGGGATTATTGGGAAATACTGGCCCCAGGCCATTTGGGGTTTCAGAGGTCAAAACCAGCTTCTTGCATTAAGCCTGGAAACAAGATCAGTTAAGCTGGTACAAGATCTGTGTAATATGAACTGATTGACTGGCTCCTGTCCAAGCTTCTGGTTGCTGAAATCTGAAACTTCCAGATTGTCTTCAAGTGCAGCCCCACATAGTGAACATTAAAGTGGTCTGATCTGAAGGTGAATGACTGAGACCAGGTCTGGTTTATCAAAGAGAAAGAGAAAGAGAAAGAGAAAGGGACAGTTATTATGTAAGATGAAGCTGGAAGGACGTATTTCCTGCAACCACTGCCAGCAGAATATTGAACCATCACAACTCTATCTAGAGTTAACAGCCCTAGTCCAGATTTGTTCACTCTTCTGTGGTATCTTCTAAAGTGCATTCATACACCTCAGGTGGGGGGATAGAATAATAGAATTGTATAGTTGGAAGGTATCTCAAGAGTCATCTGGTCCAACCCTGTGCAATGCAGGAATTAAGATAACTTCAAGAAGAACCAGCAATACTTCCTCCTGCACCAAATTGGAGAGGCATCTTTTACAATGGCGATATTCCCTTTGCTTCATCATCATCAAAACTTTTATTGGCGTCACATACAAACATCCATAACATAACACGTATGGCTCTGGTGGCAGTGACCCAGTAGTTGTTTATTCAGCTTTTTATTCATGTTTTTAATATTCTGTTGGAAGCCACCCAGAGTGGCTGGGGAAACCCAGCCAGATGGACAGAGTATTAATTATTATTATTATTATTATTATTATTATTATTATTATTATTAGAGACAGGGGTTCAAATGCACAGAAACAGAAATGAATGTTCTGATGGTTCCTAAGCTGTCCCAGGGAAAGAGTGGAGCAAATCAGAGGGTTTCTTTCTGTTACCAGAGCACCAACTACTTGTTCAGCACCATTGCTGTTGCCTGTTTTACCAAGCATAAGGCCAGCAGAAGAATGAGAGTTGGGATTTTCTGAGTAGATGGGATTTTCTTCTCCATTGAAGCCCTGGGTGTTTCATCTCTGTCCAGCCCAGCAGCACAGTAGTAATATAATAGCCCTTTTTGAGATGGATCTGTAAAAAGCAATCTTCCTTCCATCATAGCGTTGGGCTTGGTGGAAAGGTTTCTCTCTGCCCTCCAGTGCCCAACCCAGCATCATGATGGGGAGAAAATTCCCTCCACACATCAGCAAAGGAATGGGGAGGGTATTGTGTATACAGTGGTACCTCTGGTTATGTACTTAATTCGTTCCAGAGGTCTGTTCTTAACCTGAAACTGTTCTTAACCTGAAGCACCACTTTAGCTAATGGGGCCTCCTGCTGACGCCGTGCCGCCGCTGCACAATTTCTGTTCTCATCCTGAAGCAAAGTTCTTAACGCGAGGTACTATTTCTGGGTTAGCGGAGTCTGTAACCTGAAGCGTATGTAACCTGAAGTGTGTGTAACCCGAGGTACCACTGTATGTCTCTTCCTCTGTGTGTCTTTGTTCCTTGGGCTGAAAAGGGTGAGCCAGCCCTATTTTAAGCACTCCGCTTTTGTTTATTATGAGAATAAGCATTTCATTATTAAGACTTCATGCATTTCTCTGCAAATATCCATAACTGAGATGATTATGACTGCCTAGAACCTCCATAACTAAGGAAGATGAAATACATCTGTCACTCTAATGCAGTGATCTAAGTGCTTGTGCTTGGGATTCAATTTGTAATCCTAGTTCTGATCTAGTAATAATGTTGTTTTAGAGGAGAACCCTTTATGTTTGTAACCCTTCCCACAGATCTGGGTTGGCTTAATCATGGTATATGAGACTTACAGTAGATTAGGTAATGAAGTGCAGAGTCAGTTCCTGTACCCTTTTCAGGCAGGTATTTCTACCTGTTAGGTAAAGAATGATGCTGGCTCACAGGAATTTTAAACATTTAAACTGTCCTGCATAGCGTATCTAAATATTTGAAACTGAATACTATTGATTTTATAATTTGTTATTAATATCAAATTATTGGAAAACAGTTTAAGCACATAAAAAAACAGCAGAACAAAAATGGAAGTACAATAGATTATTTCACTCTTTAAATTAATCTGACATATGTGAATTCTTGGATCCTAGTAATTGCAATTCATACTGGGGCAGGGGAGCCTCGTGGTCAAATGTAGCAAGCCAATGGAAAACTTAATTTTTTCCCTTGTAAATCTTCCAGTAGGTCCAGCCAGAAAGACTCTTAAGAACTATATGC
This sequence comes from Podarcis gaigeae, assembly GCF_964106915.1. Taxonomy (NCBI): domain Eukaryota; kingdom Metazoa; phylum Chordata; class Lepidosauria; order Squamata; family Lacertidae; genus Podarcis; species Podarcis gaigeae. Next base: position 33,817,201 of record NC_139682.1, read on the forward strand.
AAAACTGTCCCCTTTTTACTCCTTCTTGTGCCTTTGACAACAAGTTGACATGCAGATATCAAACAGGAGAGAAAAAGCTTTACCAGTTCAACTACTGCTTCTGCATTTGCTGTTAAGGACACAGGAGCAGGTTAAAAGTCAGGCACCCCTAACTTTATCAAGCATTTGATCTAATACTTGCAAAGGGAAAATAACCTGTGTTTCCTCTCATCTCGTGTGTTAAATGGTGAGCCTACCTAACAAACAAAACCTACTAGATCAAGTCAGCTCCGGTGTGACACGCAGAATACTGTGGGTGGCATTTCGATAAATTGGGAGAGGTCTTAGTAGCAGGGTTTCTAAAATTCAGGCAGAATCTGTGTTCGAACTGACCTTTTTTCAGCATTGCGTATCAGCTTGTGTGTCAGTGTTCACTCTAAGGAACACTTTGGAATCTTGAAGAGGAGAGAAATATTTGCTTCCCAGGAAACATCTTTTTCTTCTCTTTCCAAGGGTTCTGCGTTTATGGTATTACAGGCTTTAAAGAAAAGAAGGTCTATTGGCAAGTAGCCATATCAAAATCCAATTTTCCATTACTGGGAACAGTAACAACATATGATTATACTTTCCAAGTTACTCTGATGAATCTACCTTGAGCAGTGGTAAGGAAGATGAGAGGGATTGGGTTAAATGGGTGCAGAGGGAAGAATGTATTCTAGCTAATGACAGGCAGAATCATGGGCAATCATAAACCACTTTCTGTAGCACTAAATGATAACAGTCATTTTGTGTAGCAAACCTATGTTGGTCCTAAACTTGAAGCCCAAGTAATTTGCAATAAAGCTTTAGAGAAGTTTCTACTGCTGGAAACTCTTGAGCATGAACCTTCAAAAGCATCCTGATGGGCTCTTTAAAAAGATATATAATGAAGATCCAAAATAGCTCTCCTTTTACATGTCGTGCTTTCATTAACAATGCCCTATTGAAAGATCACGTAATTTAATAAGAGGGAATTTAAAGCAAATCTATGAGCATAAACCTGCTTATAAAAAATGCTCAGATTCACAGGAATTTGCTTGAGGTACCGAATGGCTAATGTGTTGGAAGCCAAATTATCATACTGTGGCAAATTATTGGCCATGTCTATTTAAGTTATACTCAGGAGAAGGGAATGGGGTAAAAGAGAGGATGTTCCTCCTGTTTCAACACCTATTGTTTTTCTTTTTAAACAAACGTTGCAGGTGTAAAGCAGGCCAAAGCATTGCGTGTATGGTGGTATGTTTTAACACACATGCCACGGTTTGCATTGTAAAGGCACTTTTACTACTATGAGGAAATGTGAGAGATTCCTGTTATAATTGCTTCTCAGCATGGAAAACAGTGTTGTTATTATGTTAATGAAGCAACAGACATCCAACAAACTACTGTTGGGGTCTTTATTACCCCTGTGTTCAGCTATACAGCTTTGCTACCCCTACAATTGAAGAATTGTATCTGAAAACCTAACACGCTTGGAATGTGTGTTTGCTTGGTATGTATGATGCATGCTTGGTATGTGTGTTTAGTACCAGAAGGGGGCAGAGAAGAGAGATGTGCTCAGGAAACCCATATTAACCACATACATGTAATTTAATCTAAAATGTATGTGTACAGTTACTTTAAATTACCCATTGTGCCTCCCCAAATTTTTTTTCACTGAATTTAGTTATTTTTGGCTTAAGACCTGACTCATGGGTAGTAAATATGAAAGAGACCTAAACACACTGGCTTGACAGACAAGACAGCACATTATTGGGGTGTGATGAGTAGGTATCCATACCAGCATGGTTTACTAGGTGCTACTTCATATGTAGTGCCTGTTACTTTAACAGATCCATTCTCCTACTTCCTCTCATTTTCCTCCACAACAATAGCAGGCTGTACTGTAGCTGTGGTTCACCACTGATGGAGAAGAAGACAAGCCCTGCTGCTATGGAGCTCTAAAAGCAAGCAACAAGTTGCTTGGAGTCAGGGCTGAGCTAAGAAGCCCACAGTGGGATGCCTGGATTTCTCATATGGGTGGCATAAGTTGGATCTCAGGTGTTGGTTGTTGTTTTTTAGTTTTCTTAATAGGTTTAGGCCACTTAAAATGTGGGGTTGCCAAATCCAGACCCTTTTTCCAATGAGCTCATGGTGGTGTACAAGGTTCTCCCCCTCTTCCAGGTCCCAGTCCAACTTTCACACCACACTGTTTCTCAGACTTCCTGGGTTTTTGTCCTACAGCTTCAATGTAGTTATACACATAGAATTTATTCAACTAGTCTGCAATCTCTTCATACTTATTTAGCACATCTTTAGTTCACTTGTCGTCTGACTTCCTCCCAGCTGGATTTTTAAAGATTTTTTTTTAAATCCCTGTTCTTAATTTTCTTAGTGACAAGAGCCTCAAATTCTTTATTTCGTTTCCCACCCCTCTTCATCCACTTCTGTTTTGTGTTTGTGTGCGCGCACGTGCCTCTTTGTGTCTCTTTTTGTTCTGATTTGTATAAGAGACTCCCATTTTCTGAAGGAACCCTTCTTGCTCGTAGTAGTTTCCTTGCTTTAATATAAATATGCCCAGATTGTGTCAGTAGTAGGAGCTTGTGGATGTATATCACATTGAAACCAGTAGTATTAAGCTATCAGCAAATTCCCCTCTGCTATATTGTTTTGTTGAAAGATGCATATTTAAGCAGCAGAGACTGCACTGATTTTCAGCTGAGCAGGTTCAGGCATAGTTACAGGAATTCACCCAATAGCAGGTATGGTGATTTATTTGGCTGTGCTTTGGGGGATTTTCCTCCGTCTTGGTTAAATGTGACAACTGTTGTCAAAAATATAATCACAGGTCTTGCCTCTAACACTGAGCTGCAATAAACATGACTGTAAAATTTTTAGCCTGGCAGTGGGTCATTTATTTTATTTTTGAATAGCTATGCAAGTTCCAGTTTCAAAGCAGCTATGCTTAAGGCTTATTTAGCTCCTCTGTGGGGTGGTGACTGTTTGGGAAACTAATAAAAGATTAGGCTCCATTTGACAGCTTTGAACCACACAGAGGAAATTAGTGGAATTCGTATTCCAACGAGAGATGGATTATTGCTTTGCCAGTTTCATGTTACGTGAACTGTACCTCTGCTTTTCTTGCCACCTAAGACCTTTTTTTTTGTATTCTAAACAGTATTAAGGCTTGGAGTTTTGTTTTTATGGCTCTCATTAATTTAACAGTTTTTCTAAAGACTGTGAAATCATGGGTCTCAAGGGGCATTTTTTAAATAGATGTCAACTCCACTCATTTTTATAGTGTGGCTTGTTTCCTATACAGCACAGCCCTGCTTCTCTTCTCCCCTTCACCCAAGAGTGTGTGCAAATGAATGTGGCCTTGGAAGAAAGTTGCATGTTTCAAAGCAGGAAAGTGGACTAACAATGGCAGTATGCTTGTACATTGCCACTCAAGTAAACAGACATTCAAGAGAATTCCATTTAGATTTAGGCATCAAATTAGGGGCATCTGTCACCCCCCCCCCAAATACTGTAGGCTCTATCAGCCATATAATCACTCAGGTGATCAGAGACAGATAATGATAGAATTGTAGAGTTGGAAGGGACCCCAAGGGTCATCTAGTCCAACCCCCTGCAATGCAGGAATCCCAGCTAAAGCATCCATGACAGATGGCCAGCCAGCCTCTGCTTAAAAACCTCCAATGAAGGAGATGTAGAAATAAAAGTCAAATATTTTCAAAATTCCAGGTACTGCAGTTAATATAAAGTTCTGAAAATCTGCAATTACGTTCCCTGTGAGACGTATGGATAAATTCCACACCCCTCCCCCAATGATGAAGGCATTCTCAATTATCTACTGTTATGGAATAAGCTATAACATGTGTACTACTGTACCGTAACTTAAGTGCAAGTCTGTTTTTTAACAGAGCAGCAGAATCTTGAAGCTTCCCTCTTAACCCTGCTTTTTTAAAGGGGTGAGGGATATGTGACTCTCCACATGTTTTTGGGACTTTCTTTCCCATCAACTCCAGCCACCTTGGGCAATAGTCATGGATGATGGGAGTTGAAGTCCAGCAACATATAGGGCCCCAGATTCCCCACCCCTGCTTTATTACAAAAGGTTTTGTAAACCCATGCCTCCACCATCCTAGGAATGGCACTGACAACTCTGAATGTCATGCAGGGCTCTTCTTCTCCACAGTCCTCTCCATTCTGCCTCACCCTCTAAAAGCCACTTTTATTGCATATTTAATGGGGCTTTGCATGAGTGCTTTGGGTAACTGTATCTACATTGGGTCTCAGATTGTTTTCCTGCATCAACACTGGGTCCCCTGTGCTGGTTTATGTGCACCATTACTTCAGAGCAGGATGGCATACTTGGACTCTAAAGTAAGGTTACCATTTGTCATTGAAGGATGTGCATTTGAGGACTTTAAAGTGGATGGAGTCCCATTCCAGTTCCTTTCCATCAAAAGCTTATTTTCATACCAAGGCTAATGTAGCTTGGTTTGATACCTTATTCATTTTCTGCTTGGGTCCAGAAGTGCCAAACTCAGTTTCTGTTATTTTACTTTCAAAAAACCCCAGACCAAATCCAAATAAATATAAAGTAAAACTAAAAAAAAAAACATTTACAGTGGTACCCCGGGTTACGAACTTAATTCTTTATAGAGGTCCATTCTTAACCCAAAACTGTTCTTAACCTGAGGCATGCTTTTGCTAATGGGGCCTCCCGCTGCCGCTACACCGCCGCCATGCAATTTCCATTCTCATCCTGGGGCAAAGTTCTCAACCCGAGGTACTACTTCCGGGTTAGTGGAGTTTGTAACCCGAAGCACTTGTAACCCAAGGTACCTCTGTACTGGTAATTTTCAAGGAGTCAAATGCTGAGAAAAGCAGAAGAAAGCAGAATGTGAAAACTGGTCCTTTCCCATTATTACCTGATGCAGAAAACAAACAAAACAAAGACAACAAACACATAGTATTCAACCATGGAAGAAAAAATAGAACATAGACTGTAATTCTGTGCACATTGGGCTGCTTAGATTCCATTGACGTAGGCAAGATGTAAACCAGGGGTCAGCAAACTTTTTCAGCAGGGGGGCCGGTCCACTGTCCCTCAGACCTTGTGGGGGGCCAGACTATATTTTGAAGGGGGGAAATGAACAAATTCCTATGCCCCACAAATAACCCAGAGATGCATTTTAAATAAAAGCACACATTCTACTCATGTAAAAACATGCTGATTCCCAGACTGTCCATGGGCCGGATTTAGAAGGCGATTGGGCTAGCCCTGGCCCCTGGGCCCATGATGTAAACATTCCCACTGTGCATGAATGCAGTCATAGAAAGTTTTTTTAAAAAAACATTCACATTCAATTTGCACTGTAGGTTCCCCAATCCTACTCAATATCACTGTATTTCTGGTTGAACCTACTTGTAATAGGGTTTTCATATCAATAGACAGTTAACTTATTAAAAGCTATTGTAATCCCAGTTGCAAAGTCTTGAGCTTCGCAATACCATGTGCAAGTTTTCAAGATTGGACATAGTGATAAAAAGGTGTAGCTTTAGAAGAGGAAGGCTGGCCAGCATGTGTGGAAGAATATCTTCTAGGAGTCAGAGGCTCCTACTTCAAAACAAGAGATAATGCAGCACATATTTGGGAACTAAAGTTACAACTTGTCAGAAACGATTTTAAAAAGTTTCACATATGAGTACAGGACAGAAAATATTTTTCAGTTACTTGGGAAACTTCTCCTTCAGCTAGATTTGGTAAATATCGGACAAGCAAAATCCAAGCCGAGAAATTTCAAGTTGCATGTCTTATAGATTATAGACTTTAAGCAAATTATAAAAGTGTAAATTAGGTCATGGTTGGCTCAGACAGTTTATTTTAGTACACTAGTCCATAGTAATTGAATCCATTTAAAATAAATCTGCCTTGAAATATGATACTGTGAATGACAAACCCATTTTAATAAATATAAAAAGTCAGGATCACTCTCTATTCAGGTCAGTGGGGCAGAATGCCTTGCATCAGGACTGCCTGTGAACCAGAGGGTTTGGTAACTACTAGCCAAATTATTTCCATATGTGTGGTCTCAGTACCGTAAGGCAAAAATGTGACTTTAGACAATTAAAATGTTAAGTAACATGTATAACTGCTTGGCAGCATTGCCAAAGTATATCGCTAGTTGAATCTCTAATTGTTCACATTTAGGCAGAATATACATTACACCAGTAAAATGTTTTAGCAAGGAGACAAATCAAGATAATGTTATCTATTTGAGAGGAACCCCGCTGTCTGTTCCATCTGGAAAGCTTATCTCCCCTTTGATTTTTGTTCTACTTGTATATATTGCCTCCCATATTCATCCCTGTCATTCTTGCAGTCCTAATTTAACATTTGGGAATTCGTGGTTTACCAAAGTCCTAACCCAAGCAAATCTTCTAACTTTCAGTATCTTTCCTATAATGTACCTCTTGCCTTGACACTCTTTCAGCGATGTAATTAAGTAACTTTTGTGCAGAGAAAGTCATGCAGCATGATCTTCTTACAGTGATATAAATTACAGAGATGGTGATTCTCAGCCCCTATTTATGCTGTTGCAGTCCCATTGAATTAATGGCATTCCATCAATGCAAGTTATCTTAGGGCAAAACTAGACATATTAATGCAGTTTGGTTGTGTACAGCTGTTTTTTCTTCAACTAGTAGCCAGCTCAGTGGGACTGCGAAATAGCATGGTGCACTTTGGTTCTCTGCTCTTGTTGTAGTTCTGATTGGAATTGACTGCTGTACTGTACCTCCTATTTGTAATGGAAGAAAAGTTCCAATTGATTCCCATTGTGAGTAGCAGGCATAGGATGAGGGTTGCAGGGGGACTGTGGTGAAGGCAAAGGGTTAAAGCCTTCACACACACACACACACACACACACACACACCACAATCTTGATCTGTCTTGAGGGTCCCATGTAGCATCTACTAGTTAAAGGGGGGCCGAAACAGCTGCATAGAACTAAAGTATATTACAAACTTCACATCAGTTTGGCTTGTTTATCCCATTTTAGCAATAAGGTTATTTTTCCATTGATGGGAAGGCAGGAAATAGTGTCATAATATTATGTTGCTCCAATCATCCTGTTTGCCTCATATCATTGCAGTTTAATTTATGAGCTATTGCTCCGACAAGTTAGAAGTTAACATGTCAGGAAATGCACAGCCCTGAAAATTTATTGTGCTCCAACCAGACAAAAGCCACTTTCCAAAGCAAACTGAATTAAGACTCAGTGGCTCATTTATAACATTTTTGGGCGCTGTTCTCTTCCGTTGTGGGGTGGGGGGGCGGAGTATGTTTGTATTGGATTTTCAACAAATGCAAAATTATTGCCCAGCAGGGAGAAGCTAGTTGAAAAATACAAACAACTCAGAAGAAAGAGGTTCTTCAGGGTTAATAAAGAAACCAGTGCACTAAAACACATTCAAAGAAGGAACTGGCTTCCTGTAAACTCCAGGAGTGTGCCACATTGGATAAAAATATTCAGTTTGGATAGGACTGGATAGATTGCTCGTGTTTCTCCTGAAGTGTCTGTGACACGTAAGGCTGGCACTTAAAGGCACAGTTGTAGTTTTTGTTTTTGTTTTAGCAGCCACATGATACCTAGAAATGTACCTGGTGAAGCTTTTGCTGGCATGGAGTTAAGAGGTGGGAAAAGCATCACTTAGCAAATTAAAGGCATTGACATGGGACCAGAAAAAAAAATATGATGGCAGCTCTAATAAAAAGAAATAATGCAGTCCCTACTGACATCATGTCTAATTTACAACATTTGATAGCAGGATGTAGAGATGATGTGTGCTAAAGTTATGTGAGTAGTATTGCGTGTAAGCCAGTATAGTGCCAAAAGAGCCAAATTCGCAAATAGACCATGACCAGTCACATTCCCATGATGGCTATTATAAAGCTGATTTTATAATATTTACATACTTTCTTCATTCCTAAGTACTTGGCTTCTTGCAGCTGTGACACTGCTTCCTTCGATCATACTGTAGGTGTAGACATCTTGTATTATTACTGCATCTCACTTAACATTGGGAGAAACACAAGTGCTTTTACTAGCTCCACCTGAAACAGTAAGGAATTGGGACTTTCAGGCCCTAATCTCAACTGCAGTGCTATTGATAACTGTGTAACAGCACTTCTCATCAGATGCTATAAGCCAGGGCTGGGAAACCTTTTAGCCTGCAGAAATTGTTGGACTTCAATTCTTATCAGCTCTAGTCAGCATAGTCAGGGATGATGGGAGTTATATTGCTGCAGTATCGGTGGAAGGTGGACAGAGGTTCCCCAGCTCTGCTCTCAACTTTTGCCACCATTCCCACTCATTTGATTGCATTTTACTGGGGGCTGCTATTAATAATATGTCTGGTGATGCTTGTTTTCTTGTCGTATTTGCCATGCTTTTATTAGCAATCCAAAGAAATGAAACATTACCCAAAGAGACACACCTCTTCTAATCAAGCTGTCAGCTCTTCTGGCCAACAGAGAGGCAACTTATGTGATTCCAAGCCTCTTCTCCTATGTTATTTCATTTTATTTATTTCTCTGAATATTTGCACCCTGCCTTTTTTCTCAGATGGGCCCCTAAGGCAATTTGTAATCCATTAAAAGCAAACAATAAAATGCAAAAGTACAATAACCAATAAAAAGTAGTAACTTCTAAAATTGGAACCAATGAAACACATCCTTGCAGGGGAACAGAAACCCAGCCCAGACTAAAGGTCTGGCAAAACAGAAGAATGATTTTGCAGCTTGCAAGGTACAGTCATTAAATAATGGACCAATCTGGCCTCCTGGAGAGGGAGTTCCATTAACAGGGCAATTCAGCTGAGAATGTTGTGTATTGTACTGTGTACTGTGGATTAGCTTAAATACAGTGGGCCACAGGACAAGGCCTCTGGTGAAATACACAGTTTGTGAGCATGTTAATGTGGAAGAAGACAGTCCATCAAAAAATCTGCCCCCAAATGGTTTAAAGACTTTGTATGTAATAATCAGCACTTCAAACTGGAGTCTAGAAATGACTTGGCAGACAGATTGAACAATGTTGCAGCCTTTAGTATTTTACTCTGGGATAAAGAATGACATTTATTGACGTGAATGTTCAGGAGAATACTTTTAGCTAATATAAAGAACTGTTGACATGTTTCCCTTGAAGAATAAGAAGTAATTACTCTTGAATGAGCTGAGTGATAAATTGCAGTTACCTTTCACACAGGTATGTGCCATGCTAAAGGCACAGAAGTGTGCCTGTTTTTAAAAAGTTGGCAACTGGTGGTGTGAACTGTATTCCATAACAATATCACACCTAATTTACAACAGTTAATATAGCTTGGGGCTGAGATAAAGTGTGCTAATGCTGTGTTTCTGACAACAATGCAAAGCTGCATAGGCAAATCCACAAATATCTCACAGCCAGCATGTAGACAAGATTATAATAGTAGACTTCAATGAATAGCAGTAGGGGATTTAAACAAAAAACCCCACACTCCATCCTTACCCATCCAAAGCACATGTGTTGGGGGTGCACGGGCTTGCCCCATTCCCCTTCCATTGAAGCATCCTGTGTATACATTATCTGAGTGGCATGGAACTACATGGAAGTAGCTCCCTTGCATCAGTTCATGGTCCCCTCCCAAGAAGTGGTACAAGTGAAACCCAAAGGCACAATCACCTGGGAGGATTGCACAATAAAGTTCTCCTGTGGAGGACCTAGTACGTAAGCAGAAGACCTACCCTGGGTTGGGCTGTGAGGTGCATTTATTGTGTTGCTTCCATTCCTGTACTTCATTGCAAAATTAACCTGTTAGCCGTACATTGTTGATCAATCAGTTAAGGATGGCATGCCATGCAGAGAGTGCATGAATGTGACTTTGCTTTAGGGGAAGTGCTTCTCAGATCTCCTCTTCCAATTTTCCTCCACAAAACAGCAGCCCAGACATGTAGTCATTTTCCTGAGGCCTGATCCAAAAGCCATCAAAATTAAGATTTCCCCTCTGTGTATTGTTTGAAGTTACTGGCTTAGGAAGGGGGTGGGCCTGTGTACTGTTACCAAGATGAAACAGTAAAATTTTCCAGTAGTGTATGTCTAACAAGTTTGTATCGCTAAGCTAGTCCAAAACAGAGATACTCCCTTCCCATGTTGCTTTTCCTTTCTCCATTAGCTGCTTCCTTCCAGTTTTCCATTCCATTCTATGGCAATCTTCTTCTTGACTATGCCATACACCCTTGTTTCTCTTACTGTTTTCTCATTCCAGAAATCCATTGAGAATAAATCATGAGTCACAAGAGAGAAAAGTTCTCTTTCAGTAGTCTTTGTGGCAAGCAAGTGTGAGGCTTAAGGTTATTTTACTTGCTTTTTTGTTGCTATGTTACTCCTAAAGTATTTTAACTTTTTTCCACTCAATACTGCAGAGATGTATAACTCTGCAGAGGACAATGAAAGCTGCTATGTTTTGCACTAGGTTTCAGTGCTGAACTATTATTATTATTTATTTATTTATATCCGCCCATTGCTGGGTTTCCCCAAGCACTCTGGGTGGCTCCTAACCAAATATTAAAAACACAATACAGCATTAAACATTAAAAACTTCCCTAAACAAGGCTGCCTTCAGATGTCTTTTAAAAGTAAGATAGTTGCTTATTTCCTTGACATCTGATGGGAGGGTGTTCTACAGGGCAGGTGCCACTACCGAGAAGGCCCTCTGCCTGGTTCCCTGTAACCTCATTTATTGCAGTGAGGGAAGTGCCAAAAGGCCCTCGGCACTGGACCTCAGTGTCCAGGCTGAACAATGGGGGTGGAGACGCTCCTTCAGGTATACAGGACCGAGGCCGTTTAGGGCTTTAAAGGTCAGCACCAACACTTTGAATTGTGCTCGGAAATGTATAAGATGTCCATGTATATTGCATTAGTTACTGGACAAATACATATTGGGACTAGCTCTTTCCAAGCTGTTGCTGAGGTGTTCTGCCTACCTGTGATCCTAAACATACTCCTTAGCACTTTGACTTCCAATACAAATACTTCTTTCCATGCATGACTGTGCCAGTCAAGAGGTTGGAACTCCCTCCTTAGCAATGCTTAACCTGGTATTAAGCAGGATATCTTTCAGGCAGGCAGCAAATATAATCTTACTCACCTTTATACCTGTATATTGGAACCCAAACAGAAAAAGGTTTAGGAAGGTATGACCCAAAGAGAATAGCCAAAAGTATTACAAGAATAAACATTGTAGTTCTTGGTATACATGATAAAAGAATGGACAGATATCTTTGGTTTATGAAGGTGGTTTTCACAGCAATATTTAAAGGCCACTGTTGGATAGATCTAGGATTTACTGCACAGTCCTATGTATATCTAGGGGTGGGGGAGAAATTCAGTTTGCTAAGAATTTTAATGGAAAATTAACCTAATTTGCAGTTTCAGAAACAAAATGCCAACTGAAACATAACTATCCTTTGAAATTTACACTTCTCCAAATTTTGCAGTGCAGTCAGTTTATGGGAGGGTTATACACTCATAACTGTTCTGTTGAAATAAGAGTGATGTGCAGGGCAATCCTATACATTGTGACTCAGGAGCCCCATTGAGTTCAGTGGGACTTACCTTCAGTATTTTACCGTATTTTTCTCTGTATAAGTTGCCCCCATGTATAAGACGATCCCTATTTATTTTAACCCAAAATTAAGAAATTAAGTTATTTAGCTTTGGTGGGGGGGGGGGGAGGTCACTTCCTCCGATCGCCCATCTGCCTGCCCGCCACTGTCGATCACTTGCCACAGCCACTGCTGATCGCACACCTTGCAGTGGCCACCAATTGTCTGCTTGCTCGCCACCACCACCAGCCCACCTGCCCACTTGCTGCAGCTGCCAATCATCTACCCGCCTCACCACAGCCACCAATCGCCTGCCCAATTGCCACAGCCACAGCCAATTGTCCGCAGGCCTTACTGCAGCCACCAATCACCCACCAATCGCCGCTGCCAATCTCCTGCTTGCTGCTGCCATTAATTGCACATCCCCCCTCTGCATTCACTATCCATGTGTAAGACGACACCCAATTTTTGCCTAATTTTCTTTAGCAAAAAGCATTGTCTTATACACAGAAAAATACAGTATGTTCTATAAATACTCAACAAAAGTATCTTACTGCTTTCCAACTCCCTCCAACTTTGGCTGCTCTTGACAATGCTTTCCTTCTTTTTCATCTCAGGCATTAGTATTAGTGTCAGGGGTTCAGAAGGAGAGACACAGGAGGGGGAGCAAATGGAGAGTGAGGAGGAGGAGTACGAGGGGGGCGCAGGCAGTGACAGTGGCCAGAGTTATTCCACAAGCCTCTCTAGCGAATCGGAGGACTCACAGAAGGGAGCGCCGGTGGCCAGAGCGAGGGGGGTTCCAGGGGGGAAGCCCCAGGAGGAAGGGGCCAGCGGGGAGTCCCTGAGCAGCAGTTGGAGATCAGGACCAGCGTCTCCACCAGAGCGCAGTGGGGAGGGGGAGTCCCAGGAGTCGGGACCAGTGTCCTCACCACCAGAGGGAGGAGAGGAGTCAGGTTTGGCAACGCCCACATCAGGAAGCGGGGAAACGGTCAGAAGGAAAGTCACCGGCTGGGCGCGCGCGCCAAGTTCAAATGTACAGGAGCGCGGCACAGCGGGGAGCCCGGGAAGGGAGCCAGGTCCTAAAGCCCGCCGGAGGGAGGGACAAGACTCAGGGGGCTCAGCGTCAGAGGAGTCCAGGAAGGAGGAAACCCCAGAGGGCAGAAGGACCCAGCGAAGGAAAGGACAGCGTAAGAGGTGGAGCCGGGCTAGAATCTTAAACTGGTGTGGGTGGAGCAGTGAGTCAGAGGGGACTTAGCCGGTCTAGCATCAAGACGTGGGTCTGCGCGCCCAGAGCTTTGAAATGGAAACTAAACTTTAATAAAGACTTTTGTACATTATATCCACCGGGCGTTGGTCCTCTGTGAGCTGGGATCTAGAGGCAGACCTGACAATTAGTATTTTGAGTCCTGTAAAATATAGGCAGGTTTTACTAAAACATATGAAAATTTAAGCCACGAAAGTATGTAAGGAAAGAGTATTCCGTTTACAAGCTGCTGATCTAGCCTGTATTATCAGAGCTGTATCTCAGTAGGACCTCAGTTTCTTCCAAAAATAGAAGTCAGCTTGTGATAGGAGTTAAGTGATGCCATTGTGCTCCTTCCTTTAGGGCTGTCAAAATTATTTCAAGCTGGTTATAATGTCTGTGTGTTTATAAACTCCATCCCCCTCCATATCAACTGCTTCCTAATTTCTCACTGGTTTACAAAAGTACACAAGTTTAAATGGCAAAATACATGTAATGGCCAAGCTTTTCTATTATAAACAAGGCAATCTGGAAAATATTAATTAAAAAAATAAAGCAAAAATCAGTTGTCAGGTATCATCAACCTGTCCTTTACCCTTCAGCAGTGAATGTCTAATCACTCGCTCTAGGACACTGATAATAGTGTGAGCAGGATTTCTTCCCTGCCTCAGTTGGAACGTGTATCTTATCTTGTGCTATCGCAAGTCTTGTGTCAATAATACAATGCTTTGGAACATATTTCGTTTTTCCTGAACTAATTACAGGAACTGAGGAGTCTAAAAAAGAAACACTTTTCACTCTCCCACCCCACCCAAGACATGTCATAATTGGAATGGAAATTGCCCTCCCCAGTGTAACTAAGGACCTTAGAAAAAAGTTCCCGTTGGTGCCAATGGGACTTGTCCCTATCAAAGCTCTTAATCACATAGGGGTGGGGTTGGGGGCAGAGGGCAACTCCATTCTGATAGCTGTTGGAAAGCGAAGTGCTGACATCAGGCGGATAAGATCTGGAATCAACTCCCTGATCAGCCCTTAAACTGACCACATGGCATTGAATATGGCATATTATCTGTCTCATCCCAGAAGTCTTAACAAGAGGGAATCAAAGTGCCATTTTGTACCCGTGTTGACTTACTCTCTTTGCATTCTCCCTCACACACCTTTCAGCCTAATTTACCACACGAAGTCTTTGAGGGGGGAAATGGAATACATGCTGCCCTGAGCTCCTTAAAGGTGCCCTACATACAGTACAAATAATGTGTAATCTGAAACCTTTAAATGCTAATATTGTGCTTTTGCAGAATTAATTTGGGAATCGTGTGTGTGCCTTTGTGTGTATTCACACAGCATGAACCACTTTTAGTGTGTGTTTTTTTTAATTCTGACAAGTCCATATATAATGGAGGAATTGGCATAAGATCATGTCTGTTCGGTTATATATCTTGAACCAATTATTCCAGATTAGTGAGGGAGGTTTTAATGCCTTATTAAATATTCCTTAAAGTGCATATAAAATGACCAGACAAGAGGAAAAATGTTTATGAAGCTTTTGCAGTGAATAGCCATGGCAATATAATGATACTAGACTGTAACCATGACCATCTGTTTTGCTGTCTAATTAATACTGACTTGCAGTAGATTGGAATATGGATTTTCCATCAGGCTTTGCCTAATTGCTGCTCTGCAGCTACATCACTGCGCATTGTGCTGACATTCTATGTTTGTGCACATCCTCACTGTAAACATGGCCTGGAGGTTCCGAGTCCTGATCTTTTCCCTACACATTCCCCTATATTTAGTGGAAGGTATAACAGTGCACCCATGGGATGCGGGTGGTGCTGAGTTCTAAACCACTGAGCCTCTTGGGCTTGCCAATCAGAAGGTCGGCGGTTCAAATCCCCGCGACGGGGTGAGCTCCCGTTGCTCGGTCCCAACTCCTGCCAACCTAGCAGTTAGATAGAACACCAAAAGTGCAAGTAGATAAATAGGTACCGCTCCGGCGGGAAGGTAAACGGCATTTCTGTGCACTGCTCTGGTTGTGCCAGAAGCAGCTTAAGTCATGCTGGCCACACGACCCGGAAAAACTCTCTGTGGACAAACGGCGGCTCCCTCGGCCTATAAAGCGAGATGAGCACTGCAACCCCAGAGTCATTTGTGACTGGAGTTAACTGTCAGGGGTCCTTAACCTTTACCTTTTTATAACAGTGCAAGGATTACATGTAGTGCTGGCCCAAGACATTTTGCTGCCTGAAATGGTTCAAAAATCTCCTTAATCCTACTAAGGCCAAACACTTTAGTATCACAGCAGGGCAGGGCAGGACCAGTGCTGGTTTTTGTTTGTTTCAGAATTTATCAGAATTCAGAAAATATCTGAATATAAAACATAGATAATAAAATAGTATTAAAACACACAAATCAACAAGAATTAAAAACTATCTAATTTGAGAAGGCTTCTGAGAAAAGAAAAGTTTTCAACAGATATTGAAAACACTAACCAATATTGGGGTTGCTTCACTTTTGAAGAAAGGGAATTACAGAGAGCAGGTGCTACAGTGCTAAGGTCACATCATGCCTTACTGCAAAGGTGTATGTCACCATGAACAGATGCTCCTCCACCAAGTGTAAATGACTGGGGCAGTTTCTCAGATTCTATTGTTCAGAATTGCATAGGGCTTTATGCACCAGTAGTATAACCTTGAACCTAGCTTAGTAGCAGATTGGCAGCCAGTGCATCACTATCAACAGAAGTGTCACATGTTCCTGATAAGATGTCCCAGAGAGCAACCATGCAGCAGTATTTTGTACTATCTGCAGCTTCCCAATCGAATGCAAGTGCAGACAAAAGATGGTATTTCTTCACACAGTGCATTGTTAAACTTTGCTCCCACAGGAGACAGTGAGAGCCACCAACTTGGATGATTTCTAGCCATGAGGACTATGCTGCCTTCACAGTCATAGGTAGTGTGCTTCTGAATGCCACTGGCTGGAGACCGCAGGAGGGGAACATGCTATTGTACTCTAGTCCTGCTTGCAGGCTTCCCATTGGCCACTGTGAGAAGAAGATACTGGACTAGATGGGCCATTGGCCTGACCCAAGAAGCTCTTATTTTCTTAAGGGCAGCCTCATGTAAAGTGCATTAAAGTAATCCAGTCTAGAGGTTACCACTACATGGATCACTGTTGCCTAGCTATCCCTGTCCAGGAACAGTTGTAGCTAGCATACCAGCTAGTGTCCTAGTGCCTAAAGACACTTGAGCCTTCAGTGACAATGCTGGATCTAGGAGTCCCCCCAAGTTACACACCTATTCTTTCAGAGGGGAGTGCAATCCCATTCAGAGCAAGCAACTGACCAATTTCCCAGACCTGGAAACTACTTGCCCACATGGCCTTTTGTCTTACTTGGATTTAATTTCAGTTTATTGGCTCTCATCCAGACAATTATTATTGAGACTAGGGATTAATTTGTGACTTGCATGGCACCTCCTGATTCAGATGCTACAAACAAAGATCTATGTGTCATCCGTGTACTAATGAAACTGTGCTCCAAATAACTCCTCATGACCAACCCCAGTGGCCTCTTATAGATGTAGCATAGGGGACAAAGTAGTGTCCTGTGGCACCCTACAAAACAACTCCCAGCAGCCCAAAGGGCAATTGCCCATGCCCTGGAATCAGTCCTGTAGGTAGGAGCAGCAGAGCCAGTGTAACACAGTATTCTGCACTCCCATCTCACAGAGCCAATCCAGTAGAATACTGTGGTCAATGGTATCAAAGGTCACTGAGAGATCAACAGGGTCACACACCCCATCTCTCTCCCTGTATATATGTACAGGCCTGAATTCAGATTCAAATGAATCTAGAAAATCAGTCTCATCCAAGAGTGCCTGCAGCTATGCCCTGACCACCCTCTATGATACCTTTCCCCAGAAAAGGTGTATCAGCAACAGGGTGGCAATTGTGAAGAACCCCAAAAGGGCATTTCACCATAGATATTATGAATGGTTAAAAAGGAAAACCACTCAAAGAGGAATGAAATTAATGCTGTATTTATGTTTGACAATAAAATGTTTGAAATCTGGCCCATACTTCTAGAAAAGGTAGATTTTTACTTGCTGTGCAGGCGAATACCTGTAGATGCTTTGTTTTCGTTATCAAATCCATTCAAATATCTCTTGCATCAAATTTCTAGTTATTCCCATCCTCCCCCACAATTTACCCCAGGACAATAAGATTATCATCATAATTAAATATTTGCATATTACTATTTGCCTGGCTCAGGAAGCAGGATCGGTTTCCAGCTCATGCTCTTAGTCAGAAAATAAGCAACTTACTTTGTTTTGTTTAACCATCACAGCTCCTTTAATAAGAAAAATACCACCATGGTTCCCTCCACAACCCCTTTGAGGTTCTGATCCAACTAAAACGAGTCACTTCTAAAATCCAATGAGAACATTTAAACTAAGTTTTTCCCAACTAAATTCCTCCATCACCAATCTCTGATGATAGATTTGGGTTTTCTTTACAATATAAGATACTTCAGCTCATACAGAGTAAGAACAGAAGAGCCCTCCTGGATCATTGTGAATAGAAAAGTTTTTGCTGTGCCCAGTTAATTGATGAATCAGCAGGTATATTGCCATCCATCTTTCTGCAGATTGCCAGCAAGTGATCTACAAACAGTTTGTTGAGTTGTGAAACACATTTGCTCATCACAAGCATTGGCAGACAAGCTTGACATCACTGATTATCAGAATGACACTTAAATGCTTTTTTTAAAAAGAAATTAAAACTCCTATAGAAACATGAGTACTACAGCACACTATATTTTAGCTGCCTTTGAAAATAGATTGAAAACTGCAACTGTCCTAGAATGTGGCCGCCAAGTTAATAAATGAACCTGGCCACTTACCAGCAATACTAGCTGAAGGTTAGTTTCTAGTAGGAGTGTGCATCAGACCCAGACAAGCCCTGAATCCCAAATTGAAGTGGGACATTTTAGACAGATTTGAGGCTTGGCCAAAGCAGGGTCTCTCTTAAGTGCCCCAACTGAAGCAGAGCTCTACACAGTAGTTCGGGACCATTTGACTTTAGGGGCCTTTAAAAAACTGTGAAGATAGGCTTAACTTTTTGCAGACACACTTTCATCCTGTGAAAGTAGGGGTGACTTTTATGCCAGGCTGGAGGGACGGGAGTTGGATAACTCTTTTGTGATTGACAGCTTCTAATCAGAGGGAATGGTTGTACCAAGTCTCTTCCACCAGTATTTTGGCACAGTAATATATCACCATGTTCTTTTTCCCAGGCTGATGAGGAACCATTAATGAGTACTTTTGGGGTTTGGTCAGTCAACCAGCTACAAAGCCACCTAAGAGTTACCTTGTTCAACCCACATTTTACTAACTTCCTCGCAATAATATGCTGGGGGACTTTGTCAAGAAGCTTACTGAAATCAAGAGGCTTACTGAAATCAAAAGGCTTACTGAAATCCACAGCATTTCCCTGATCCACCAAGTTTGTAATTCCATCAGAATATAACTCAGAGTGGACTAACCTTGAACAGTAGCCACAGAATGTTGACTATCAGTTGGGAAACAGAAGTGGAGGACAGGGATAGGAGTATCCCATATGTAAGTGTGTGACTGACTAGAATCCTGAAAAGGAGTTCTCAGTACTGCATTGATTTGTTACAGGGTTCTATTTGTATAGTTGTGATACTCTTTCTTGCATTACATATGGCATCATATCATGTGAGGTATTTCCTACATGTTTAATTGTGGTCTGTCCAGATAAACTGCATACTTTACATCAAAGCACGAAACCATGTAAAAGTAAAGCTGCTACTATACAGAGGGAAGCAAAAAAAAAGAAAAAGGATTATTTAATTATGCATCAGCTTCCTTCAGCTTAAATGCCTGGAGCAAAGTAAGTGAATCATACATATCACTTTTGCTCTGCTGGCAGCACATTTGATGTGATATCTTAGAGTCACTTTGCATTGAGCAAAAGTGGGAGTTCCCTCTGCTCAGCAGAAAGTGTTAGCTATAAAACTTTGGAGTAATATAATTTGGAGTCTATTGCTTTTATTTATTTCATTCCTGGTTACGCCAAATAGCAACTTGTCCTTGCTATGATATTATTGATAGGAATGTGAGCATGTATCTGCCTTAAAATAGAGTAAGTAAATTGTGTAATATATAAACCTGGCACAGGGATTCCATGGAGGAATGAATGGGGAAGTCTGCTCACATGAAATTGGATATCACCTATGGGTTTCCAAGAAGCATACCAGCATGTTTTGAGAAATCAGAAAGCAGAGCTATATCATATTGTTTCTACCTGTGGTCATAGGTTTGTCACAGTAACCGTAAGTGGTCTCTTGACATAGAACTGAAAACCTTTCCTTAGCTTATTTCAATTTCGGTCTGTGACTTTTGTAGTTATTTATGTTCTCAGGGACATAAGATGGACACAGGAAATGATGGACAGATACAGATTGGAGATATAGTTATTCTTGATTCTCTGGAATATGTGGGTGGCTTTTGTTACCATTCACCATGGCATCCTTCTGAGCTATCTTGTCTGCATTGGACTGTGAAGTCCTGTGTTTCAGTGGCTCTGGTCCTTTTTGTCTGGTTGGTCTCAGAAAGGGATGCTGTTTCCCATAAACATTGGCATGTGGACCCCCACAGTGATCCATCTTCTCCCCCGTGCTATTCAACATGTACAGTACATGAAATTGCTGCATGAAGTTAGAGCTTTGGGAGGTTGATGATACATGTCTCTATCTCTCTTCTCCATTTGATCAGAGGGAGTGGGCAGGTTAGGTCCTAAAGCAGAGCTGGAACACAGTGATGGGCTAGCTGAATCTGAATCCAGAGAAGATGGAAGAACTGTTGCTTAGAGTTTCTGTTGATCCAGGGATAATTGCACAGATGGTGGCTATGTACACACAACATTTTGTTCCAGAATTGATGGAGACTGAATACTTTTTTTTCTTTGTAGTCCACAAACAATCTAGATCTATTGCATATGTTTCCATTGAAATGTGCTTATTGAGAAACTGGTTTCATTTAGAAAATAAAAGCTCATTGCAGATTCATTCTGTATTACCCTACAGTGTGCCCATTTGAAAACAGATAGAGACACGTGTCCAGAGGAGGGCAACCAAAATGGTCAAAGGTCTGGAAACGATGCCTTATGAGGAACGGCTAAGGGAGCTGGGCATGTTTAGCCTGGAGAAGAGGAGGTTAAGGGGTGATATGATAGCCATGTTCAAATATATAAAAGGATGTCACATAGAGGAGGGAGAAAGGTTTTCTGCTGCTCCAGAGAAGCGGACACGAAGCAATGGATCCAAACTACAAGAAAGAAGATTCCACCTAAACATTAGGAAGAACTTCCTGACAGTAAGAGCTGTTCGACAGTGGAATTTGCTGCCAAGGAGTGTGGTGGAGTCTCCTTCTTTGGAGGTCTTTAAGCAGAGGCTTGACAACCATATGTCAGGAGTGCTCTGATGGTGTTTCCTGCTTGGCAGGGGGTTAGACTTGATGGCCCTTGTGGTCTCTTCCAACTCTATGATTCTATGACACTCATGTCTAATGATGTTGTGGGTGGCCTTTTACCAAGATCACAATCACCACTTCCTACTTCATTCACTTGGGGCATATGCAGGGAGGAAAAGATGTGGATAACCTAATCAAAGAGAGGGTTTTCAAACACATATCAAATAACCACTCCCATCCTTATAGATGGTAGGGTCTGGAATCAGTATAGATTGAAAGCAGTACGTTGAGAACAAACCATAGTCTGTCATGTTTTGATTTGCCTTGATTGCATTTGAGAAAGCTAATATTTTTCTGATTTGGAGAGTATATCATAACCAAAGTTGTTGAATTTTTAAAACATTGCATTTTGTTACTTAGAAATTTCCACTATTCATAGGAGTTCTTTTTTATGCTAGCTGGATATTAGGACTATTGCCATTGACAACACTGTTGTTTCAATATAAGTAAATAGTTTTCCCCAGAGTTAATGATATCACATTGAGGGATGTGATATCATTCACTCTGGGCACATAATGAATTACAAGTAGCACTCTGTAATATTAAAGCTCTGCATTTGAGCAATGCTATTAATGATGTCAAATCCTGCAGTATTTCCTGCCCATCATGTGGACCTTAACCCTCAGTAGGAAGAGTTCCAGGCTTCCTTGTAGATTAGTATGAGCATATCTCAGGCTCTGATTTCTGGCCAGAGCCTAGTTCAGTTTGGAAGTATACAAGTCCTTCTTTCCAAACAAAGTAAATGGTAACATCAGCTACTATCTGGCCAGCCTGCGCTCTGAATTCAAAGAAGAGAGTGTTCTATGAAGTGGAACTTGGTTGTGTTCAGAGCCTCTTGTTGCAGTGCAGCTGTGTGACATAATAGTATCTCGGGACATGTCTGCAAAGTAATTTCACTGCAAAGTGATTTGGAAAGAGGACAAAGCTGAGACTGGGAAGAGGCAGGTAGCTTCTTTCTCATTCCATAAGCATGAATACTGCCTTGCAAACTTCTTGACCTTATCCTATGATCCACCCAAATCTCCTATCTTTGATATGTACAGACAAGAACAAGCTGAAGTCTTCTGGAATTGTGGACCATGGTATGTGATGCACATTGGATAACCTTCAAAACTATTGTGCAGATGCATCTTTAGTCAGATTGTTGTTTTTTTCTATTCTCTTTCATAGAACCATAATCAAAGATGGAAGAGACCTCAAAGATCATGTAATCCAATCCCCCCACTGATGCAAGACACTCACTACTACAGCATTGCTGGTAGGTGGTCATCCAGGCTCTGCTTAAAAAAAAACCCAACTATAACAAAGGAGAGTCTACCACCTTCTGAGGCAGCCTGTTCCACTGTCAATCAGCTTGTACCACTAGGAAGTTTTTCCTAATATTTACTCTAAATACTTTTGCTTGTCATTTGAATCCATTGGTTCATGTCCCACCATTTGAAGCAACTGAAAACAAATTAGCTCCATCATCGGTGGAAGTTTCTGCAGGTCGTGAAGGGCAGAGAGGAAAACACTAGTTACACAATTTGATTTCAGGACAGACTAGCACTTACTAACTGGAAAATATTTGTTTAGGTTCTGGAGAATGTGACTGCTTTTTCAGTTCTGTGTTAAAAGACTATTTAGGTAGATACATCCTGTGTTAGTATTTGTAACACATAAATAACACTACATATTAGCAGCAACCTTAATGTGACCTCTCCTCTCAAATGATTCTTTGCAAGTTCATTTGCAAACTATATTCTGTCAAATCCCTTTCCATTTTGAAAGGCCTGAACATAGGCCAGATAAAGCCAGAACTAAAAAGATCCCTGTCTTGTGGGAAGTGTTCAGCTTTATTTGCCCCTTCTCAGGCCTAAGACTACAACCCATAGCTACTTTCCCTCCCTCTGATTAGTACAGCATGCTAAACAACTGAATATCAGAGATAAAAACCTCTGCTGCACAGTGCTCAAGATTCCAGGGGTCTTGGTACTTAACTAGGGTTTGTGTTTCCTTCAGAAATGAGGCACAATGGATACTATAGTGGTTTATTTACACTATATGGTTTATTTACACATCTCTATAACCTGAGCCTACTTATGGAAGAAGGTCAGTGCATCAATATTCCAAGAAGTTTCTGTCCCTCTCATAAGATATCAACATCTCTCTCTACAGCATACTGCTTATTACCATCAACCTACCTTTTCTAAAACTCTGGTATTGTCTTTTGAACTAACTCTCAGTTGAAGGAGGTAGGCTTCCTAAAGGATCATTAGGAAATTAGTTTTTACATGTGTTGATGGCCTAGGATTAAACGGGGTAGCTGATACACCATTTAGGAAGGTGTTCTAGGTTAACATATGCCACTTCCATGGGATTAACATTGACTAATGCAAATCTAGAATATGCATTTTAGCACCTATAAATCTATTATTATTATTATTATTATTATTATTAGAATTTATATACCACCCTTCATCCAAGGACCACAGGGCAGTTTACACCATATAAATCTATAACTATACTATATCTAAAATGGGGTATATGATTGAGAGAAGGAGAATAAGGGACTATTTTGTAATAATCTGAAAACCCTTTTAGAAGACATCTGAAGGCAGCCCTGTTTAGGGAAGCTTTTAATGTTTAACAGACCACTGTATTTTAATATTTTGTTGGAAGCCGCCCAGAGTGGCTGGGGAAACCCAGCCAGATGGGCGAGGTATAAATAAATAATAGTAGTAATAATAATAAGATAAAAAGAATACCTTTGTTCTAGTACAAGATGGTGAAGGTGTCAGCCAAAAACTAGGAAAAAGCCACTCCATAGCTTCCTTTTTAATTGTTATCCATCCATCCCCTTTTCATTAGTGTATTCCATGGGCAAGACAACTGACAGTGTTGTGAGGTCTATAACAGCTGCCTTCCCTCCAGAAAATGAGAACACCCACTCTCCCCTGTTCTCCATTTTCTCTCCCAGGAACTGAGAAGGTCCTGTCAAAACTTGGATTATATTCAAGCCTTTCTCTCCTTAGCTTCCTTCCTTGCTTCACCCCTCTTTGGGAGTCATGAACCAGGCAACAGCGGATGGCCTGTTCTGGGCTTGTCACCTTCACACTGAATCCAGTGTAGAAGGAAAGGTATTTCTGGCTTGATTGGGCTCCCTCTTGGTTTCTGATTAGACTTTAGCTAACACAGCTGGAAGCCTTTGTGAATGAACTAACTGTGTTGGAGAAACAAAGAGGTTCTCGTGGGCTATGTCCGTGAGTTCACAATAGAGTAGTTAGCACTTACATAATGCCATCTTTTTGCAGCAGGGAAGGGTACACATTTGTGCTTGCCTGTTTCACAGAGAAAGTAATAAGCATGGTATGCGTAAGATAAAGGTCCTCCAAAGTAACTAGGAGGATGCAGGAAATGGTCCAGAGTGGGGACCTTAGGTGATGGAGGTAATCCACTCATAACATGTTTTGTTTGTTTTCACTTTGTTTTCCATTTTAAAATTGCTGCAGGTTTAGATTGGGTTGTATACGTATAGGTAGAAATCCAGCATTTGACTTTTCCTTGTCTTATGGGACATTTCAGAAGTGGAAATCAGCCAAGCCCCACAATGAATGCACTGTGTGCTGATGGGTCTCAAACACTCACTGAGTTAGGAACTTCCCCTGCATGTGAAGATAGGCTGTGACAGATTGAGCAGATGAGACCAATAGTGGATCCAACAGTCAAGATGGCAGTTTTTGCACATGCTGTGGAAGAAAATGAGGGGCAAATGGGACTCATTGACCTGGGAAGATAGCCCACCTAGGAGAAGGAAAACTCTGATCCTAAACCTCAGGATCTAAACCTTTTCTTTCAGGAAAAGAAAAGGCTAAAGGGTCACCCTACACAAATCCAGAGTGGAATCCCTAAGACAGTTGGATGGTGCCATGTATGCCTCTTTCAGGCAATTTCTGCAGCTGGGCTGGTGCCAAACATATTGCTCTGCTTTCATATGAACCACATCAGGGTGGCTGAGAGGGTGTGGGTCTCCATACACACTGCTCAAGCTTGCCACCTCAGGGAGGTCCCTTCAGTGCTGCTAATGCAGCAATGTGACTTCACCCCTGGAGGTGTACTCCAGTGTACTCAAGATAGACAGATGCCAGAAACAACATGTACTTTTAGTTGAGATTCCTGCATTTTATGGGGTTGGAGTAGATGACCCTTGGAGTCCCTTCCAGCTGTACAATTCTATGATTCTGTGATTCCTAGACTGAACACAACTAGTTCTAAACTTCTGTGCCAAGCTTAGAAAGTGATTGAAATGTTTTGAACTTGTGAATATTTCCTCCTCCTCCTCCTCCTCCTCCTCCTCCTCCTCCTCCTCCTCCTCCTCCTCCTTCTTCTGCATCTCACTTCCATTTCAAGTTCTCTCCAGCATTCTCTTTTGTTTGCTTCCTGTGAGTAGATTAGAACCTGCATATGTCTTAAGTATTTAAATAGGGCGATACATGTATTTCTAAAAGAAAATACCATATGCAATTAAATACCGTATGCAATTAAAAGTTGAACATATAGACAAATAAAGAGGGTTGTTTGAGGTCATTATTTATCATCTCATATTTGGAGGAATGTATCGACTAAAATATGTGGCTGCAGGTTATACAACAGGGTGAAGTCAGAACCTGCTTAATTAATCCTTCAGCAATGATAATTTACAATAAAATAGCTACCCTTGATTGCACACTCTAAAACTGGTGCACCATTTTAAAATTTGTGACAAAGGCCTAACCCAAAGTATTCATTGCAGAGTAAATGCTACTGAGATTTGGGTCTCTTCATCTGTTTGATGTACACAGTGAGTAAAATGTAAAGTAACATGTAATTCAAGCTTTCATTAGATTTTCCCTGTTACCTTTTTTCCAACACAGCAAGTGTATTTCAGAGTTGTAACATGAGGCAACAAAGAAAGAATTCATTTAGTAGAAAAAGCAACCCCCTCATATGGGTAGCAGACCTCTCTCATTTAAAAACAGGAAAGAATCTCCTTGAAGTAACCAAACAAAAGAGGGAATGCCTCTACTATGAAGGAGACATACTGTTTGTCAGGAAGTTAGGTTTTGGAGTTTTCTTCTTGATCACCACGATTCATTGTCACTATATGGTGCATGCTGGGTTGAGTGAGTTTGTACATACCTCTCAACTAATGTGAGTCTTTGAAATGAAAATTAGTGTCAAAGCAATGATATTTTTCCAATGAACTTTCCCCCCCCCAAAAAATCTTACAAAGTGTGTGTGTGTGTGTGCACGCGCACGCATGTGCATGCCCAAGGAGCATGGGGTTGAGGATGAAAGTTGGGGTGCAAAAGGGGTTGCAGAATAGGAGGTGGTTGTGACTTCATAATTGGCCAGAAGGTAAAAAGGGTGCTTAGTAGTCACGTTGTTTAAGAGGAAGAAAGTGGGCATTATAAAACTTGCCGTGCCTGAGCCTACAGCTACTCAACTCATTGCCTCCAGTAAGAGAAAGCTAGCAACAAGGAAGGAAAAGCCTTCTATGTGGAAAGGGGTGGTTTGTGTGCAAGAGAATACTTTAAAAGGAAAAAATAGACCTCTTTAGACAATTTCAATAATAGGTAGTTCCTGTCTGTAGCCTGCAGGCTTTTATAACCATGTGATTAAATATTTTAATTTAATTTAACTCATTGCCTGCAAGTTTTATAATTGTATAATTAAAAAAGTTTTATATGGTCATAGAAGGAGCCTGGTTAGAAACAATACTGTACCCATGTTACCACAACTTCAGCTCCACCCTGATGATTCATGGGATTTGCCCTCACCTTTTTGAACTGAGTGGCTTTGTCCATGTGCGATAATAGTTCAGTGACTCCTTCGCCTCAGTACATATTCCAGGGTATCCAGCTGCTCAAGTCCTTGCTAACTAGTGTTGCCAGTTTCCACATGGAAGTAAACTCCCGTTTAAAATGCTCCATAATATATTGTGATGTATTTCATAATTTTGGATTTGTCCATTAGTATTTATTTTATTGTGGGCACATTCTCATGCAAAGGCAGGATGTAAATTTAAGAAATAAATGAGCACAAGGCATGTTATCAGATTTGACGTTCCTCACCACAGTTGCAAGTTATCCAGGCAGTTTAAAAATGGGATATAGTTAGAAGTATTATTTTTAGCCCTGCACAGATATGGGTGAATACAGAAACATAATGATTTAATGCACAGGTGGGGAACCTGTGGCTCCATATTCTGATGGACTACAACTCCCATTATACCTCTCTCTTGGCCATGCTAGCTGGGGCTGGTGGAAGCTGGAGTTCAGCAACATGTCTAAGAACATGCATGCTTGTCTGAATAAGACCTTGTAGAGCAGTCTGAAGCTCCTTCATCCCTGGATCTGATTTGATCACTCTTCCCATGTTTTCTCTAGATGACCTATCGCTCCTTTGGGATGCTGTAGTATAATGTTGCAGCTTTTGCTTACTCAGTTTGACCTTAAGTGACCTCCTTATATTCAGAGCTCAGGCCGCACACATTTTGATGACCCTCACTTTCAGGCCAGCCCACATGGTTCTTGACCTAAACTGAGTTTTGACCATGTGTCCTGCAGTGCCTTGTCTGTACTGGGGTCAGAATGGCTGATAAACCTCTCAATTCAACCTACTGCTCAGGCGATCATAAAATCCATGCGTTTTCCACTAGTATATTATGGCACCGAGTGATTTATTTTAAATATTGGAGGAGATACTTACACAGGGCAGATCGCAACAATTCTTGCAGTCACAGAGAGAACAACTCTCATTACAAGAGATACAGACTTAATCTGGCCTGAGGATACATTGGTATAGTTGAATCATGTCTTTTTAATTCACTTTTTTAAAAAAATCAAGGTATTTTTGAACTTTTACCAAAGCTTAAATGCTCCCAGCAATGCAAAATACTAGTTATCTAGACTGAATCATCTTCCGAACTAGTTTTGCTAGCAGATTGTTTGTGTTTGTTTTCATGCCTTTCATATACTTACTCCATGTGCTTGTGACCATACAGCTATCTGGAATCCAGAATAGAAGAATTGTTTCTCTCCCTTTTTCCTTTACTTCTGTGTGGTTGCCAAAACTACCTGGCTTCATGCCCAGCTCCTTAGATGTACCCTATCCCTCCAGTACTGCAGGTGCATTTCTCGTCTTGCCTGAAGAATTGTACACAAGCCCTCTGCTCTTAGTGTAAGGAGGCATTTTCTGCTGGTCTGGAATGTGGCCATTAACTCATTCCCTTTCACTGTTTTGATAGGCCCCCTGGCATGCTGGGCCTTAACAGTGCTAATTTTAGAACTGTTTGTTCTGCGGAGGTCATTTTTGTCTTGAGTATCGAATTTGGATTGCACTATCTCTTCTGTCAGAGTCGCTCAGCAGTGGCTGTGTCACCCTGTTAGCACTTGGGATTGTCAAAGACAACTGCTTGGCCCTGTGGCAGACCATTAACAGAATCGTAGTGCCCTAGAGGTGATGGGGTGCCAAATACAGTTGCTGGTCATTAGAAATGTGTATACTCTTTTTATCTATCTAGCACTCTCTCTCTGTCTCTCTCTCTCTCTATGTGTTCATGTGTGTGTTGTGTGACCATAAAATTTAGCAACATTATTAATGGGTATTGGGACGCAGGTGGCGCTGTGGGTTAAAGCCTCAGCGCCTAGGACTTGCCGATTGAAAGGTCGGCGGTTCGAATCCCTGCGGCGGGGTGCGCTCCCACTGCTCGGTCCCAGCGCCTGCCAACCTAGCAGTTCGAAAGCACCTCCGGGTGCAAGTAGATAAATAGGGACCGCTTACCAGTGGGAAGGTAAACGGCGTTTCCGTGTGCAGCTCTGGCTCGCCAGATGCAGCTTTGTCACGCTGGCCACGTGACCCGGAAGTGTCTCCGGACAGCGCTGGCCCCTGGCCTCTTAAGTGAGATGGGCGCACAACCCCAGAGTCTGTCAAGACTGGCCCGTACGGGCAGGGGTACCTTTACCTTTTACTATTAATGGGTATTGGAAGCCTGTCTTTGTTCCTTAGCGGCACTGTTTCAAAGCGCCGGGTTTTCCAGAATCAACTTTCTCCTTTTTTACTGCTCACTTTTATGAGATTCCCCTTAAGGCTGATTCTCTTTACTGTACCATCATTTTCTCACCAGATGAACTTGGCTTCCAATGCCACAAAGCCCCAGCAATGCTTGGAGCCTGATTTTCAATATGATTCTCAGAAACAGAGCATACTGTCTGCCAATCAGGTCACCCGCTATTCTTGCTATAGAGTCTGTCTGGGCTGGGTGCTGGAAATGTAGAGGCGGAATGCTTAATATCTTAATTATCCACACCCAGCAATCTGTAAAGCAGAAAAATGCACCCGCCCTTGTTGCTGTGCTTTGTTGTTCTAAATAAATAACACATTCTTGTAGAAACATTTTACAGCAGTGGCACTGGGACCACCTTGGTAAAAGAGCAGCGTGCTGCATAGCTCAGCACATATATAGCTATGTGCATCTTCAGCTGTACAGCTAAGCACAAGAGGGACTACAGAATATATGACCATAAATTTAAATTCATTGTTGCCCTATAAACCTTAGAAGGAAGGAATGTGGTTTTATCTCATCTCAGAGCAAAGATAAAGTAGATATTAAGACAGAGTCACGTGATGCTGTTTACTAGATGAACAGAGATACAACTGCCAACTAAGGCTGCAATCCTTATCTCACTTACCTGGGAGCAAGCCCTGTTGAAATCAGTAAGACTTACTTCTGAGTAAGCATGGTTAGGATTGTGCTGTAAGTGACTCATTCACGCCTTTGACGTTTACCCCTATAATTTATGCACCCTGTCCAAATGCTTTGATTTTGGCCTATATATTTGCAACAGTCCAGCTACTATGCATAGAAGAGATATTTCCGGAGAGGTGACCTTGCTAGTCCATTGCAGCCAGCAAAAATTGCAAGAGTCAGTATTTTCACATTTAAACTTTAAACTATTGACCCAGTTTGCATGTTACACTAAGGCAAGCCATGGTCTAGAGCAAACAGTGAGGGGAGATCCCAGAAATGAGATCACAGCCACTTTGTTTCTCCCTGATCAGCTTGCTGCTGGGCTCGGCTGAGCTGGAGTTAGGCCATGGTCTGGCTTACCATGTTCAAATCCAGACTTTTGTACTCTCCAGACAAACCATAACTTATAGCTCACAGTTCAGTTTGCCCAGACTGAGCTAAATCATAAGCCCAGATCCAGATATATAGCATTCTAAGCCAAACAGTGGCTTAGCTCAGTGCTGAACTAAGTGTCCTCACGGTTTAAGTTTTACCTGGAGAGTAGTGATGTCCTAATAAAAATGGATTAAAAAAAGAAAATAGTGATGTCTGGGAATCTGAAATCCATCCGCAAACTCTTTTAATCCTATCATTTCTTATGTCTGTTCTTGCCACAGCCACCACCTTTATTGCTACATCAAGTGCCTTTTTCCTCTTGTATTTCATTCCTTCTAAAGTGATCCTGGGCAATCGCACCACCACATAGCCCATCATATTTAGCTGTATGCTGGTATTATTTCTAAGGGTATAATGTAGACCATTATGGTGACAGCAGTGTTTCTTGTACTGGTCACATTGGTTAGAATGGTCCATCTGTTGTTAACACATAGGAAGGGAAACGCATTGTACTTGTTTTTCATGGAGTGCTTATGTTCAGTGTGGTGTAGTGGTTAACAGTGGTAGGCACGTAATCTGGTGAACCGGGTTCGCGTCTCCGCTCCTCCACATTCAGCTGCTGGGTGACCTTGGGCTAGTCACACTTCTCTGAAGTCTCTCAGCCTCACTCACCTCACAGAGTGTTTGTTGTGGGGGAGGAAGGGAAAAGGAGATTGTTAGCCGCTTTGAGACTCCTTAGGGTAGTGATAAAGTGGGATATCAAATGCAAACTCTTCTTCTTCTTTTTTCAATTGTACATACCATACTTTTCTGTCTATAAGATGCCCCAGTGTATAAGACTACCCCTATTTTGGGGGACTCAAATTTAAAAGTTGTGGAGCTTTTTTGCAGAGGATTACCCAGGGTTGTGGAGCTTTTTAAGGGGGGATTGCCAAAAATCGCTCACCCGCACGTGTCAGTCAATCTGCTTCCCGTCTGTCCATCACCTCCCGTCTGTCCCAGGAGCTGAAAATTGCCTGCCCAACTGCTGGAGCATCAGCCACTCAACACCACCTATTGATGCATCAATCAGTAACACGCACAAGGGCTGCTGACAGCCGTGGCAGTAACCAATCAAATGTCCACCCTATGCACTACCCATGTATAAGACGACCCCCACTTTTTAGCATGATTTTAAAAGAAACAAACATAGTCTTATACACAGGAAAGTATGGTACATTTGTGGAATAATGTTGCCTAAACCAGAATTGCTATCTTGTCTGTACATACACATGGGCATACTTACATAATAGTACTCATCAATATTCTGTACACCCCTCCCCTCAGTTACTCTAACCACACACCATAAGCAATGGCAGAAATAATGTAGGACCTTCTACACCTGTGCAAGCACAGATCCTCAATTTATTTCAAAAAAAATGTGTGTATTTATCTCCGTATCCCTGATCTGTATACTTGGCTGAACCTTTATTGAGCACCAGAATCTCAGGGAGTTCATAATGTAGTCCTTTGGGTTCATTAAAGAGGAAGCAAGCAGCCTTTTTCCAACACTCATGCAAGAGAATTGTAAGCAGATGCTTTAACACACATTTCATTGTTAAATAGGCATTGTTCTCAAGTTTGTTACTATGGTGTTGGCTCCGGTCTGTTTATAATCTGACTCCATTTCATTGTGCTTGGTGATAAAATCTCTGAAGTCTATAGACTCTGGCAGGGCTTGTTGTCTCAACTCTCATTGAGGGAGCATTAATTGTGGAAACACTCAATACCATCTGTGTAATTTATACCTAAGGAAATGCACTTACTACTTCATAAGCCCAATGTATTTTGTGAATTTTTAAAATAAATAAGCAACTTCAGTAACATATAATTTAGCTCCATGCATTTTGTTTGCTGACATACATTCCAAAAACTCTGATCCTTCAGTGATGTGCTTTGTAATGTGTTTTACAGCACAATCCTACATGTTTAACCTGAAGTTACTTCCATTATGTTCAGTGGAACTTAATGATTAGTCAACAGTGCAATCCTCAGAAGTAAGTCCCGTTGAGTTCAATGGGAATACAAAAATGAAGAGTTGAGTAATATAAGTGCTCCAACCTTAAGATACTTGAGTCTACTCTTAAAAGTGTCTTCCTGGAGATTTTAAATACTGCAACCAGCATATTCAGCATGGGTGGGAGGAAATGGCACATCACTGAATTGAAAAAAATGAAAAGGCTCTCTTTCAACAGAGAAAACCGTATAAATACACATGCTGTGTGGCTATCTGTGTTAATTAGAAGCAAGGGAGAATTGCTGGTATAATATACAGTGTATAGAAGAAAAGGAGAAAGGAGATACAGATGCTGTTGGAAGATTCCCCTTCATTTGTTTCCAATAAATATTTGCCAGATTCCCATGGGTGATGCTTATGCAAACCAGGGGCTGTATCATTAATTACATTTGCGATTTCAGGAGTGTCCTTATATAAACTCAAGACCTTAGCTTTCATTTTGTGCTGAGAACTGTGCAACCCCAACAGTGTGGCTGCAATTACAACTCAGGTTTTAATATAGTTTCCTAGTCTTTTATGTTTCAAATTATGAGCAATGACAAAGCAATGAAATCACCTTTTTAACAGAGCTGCAAAATGAAAGGAGTAAGACCTCAAAAGGGAAACAGAGTATGCAGCTCACAAGGGAAATGTGGATAAGTGTGAAAACATTCCAGCCAGGCACAGTGAGAATTATGAGTTGTTAATAGTTGGAGCACATTTTGGCTCTTTCAGGTTATTAACGGGAACATTTTAGAACTCATGTTTGCATAGGAAATAGCAGTTTATCAGCATTCATATCACATAATCAGAACCCCGCAAAAAGTCAACTGTGCTACATTTTGAATGCATATGCATGAATCTAAATGCAGATATCTATGATTTTTCAGCTAGAAGCAAAAAGGAGAGGGAAGAAAGTGGGACAGATTCTTTCACTCGAAAGGTCAGCCATCAGAGCAATGCTGAATTTTCATTCTTTAACATTTACAAGGAGTAAAAAAGTATTCTCCAAAGCTTTGCTTTCAACTTTTTCATGTGGTTTTTCATGTCTGTTCAAAACCATTGCTCTCATTCTGCTTCTGTTCTGGTGTCACCTTTAAAAAAAATTAACTGTGCTGGTTCTTTCTCCCCCAGTGCATGATTTTAGCTGGTCATGGTGAATATGATCACATATAGTGAGTATGAGCACATCATGTAGTCATGTATCTGCTAACACCAGTGAGTGCAAAAGAGAAGCTATTGTCATTGAATGTGCACATCCTACTTATAGCACTAATTGTCAGAATCCATTCTCAGATCTAGGGTGGCGCTGTGGGTTAAACCTCAGCACCTAGGACTTGCCGATCGCATGGTCAGCGGTTCAAATCCCCGCGGCGGGGAGAGCTCCCATCATTCGGTCCCAGCTCCTGCCCACCTAGCAGTTCGAAAGCACCCTTAAGTGCAAGTAGATAAATAGGTACCGCTTTATAGCGGGAAGGTAAACGGTGTTTCTGTGTGCTGCTCTGGGGCCGGTTCACCGGAGCAGCTTCGTCACGCTGGCCACATGACCCAGAAGTGTCTGCGGACAGCACTGGCTCCCGGCCTCTACAGTGAGATGAGCGCACAACCCTAGAGTCTGTCAAGACTGGCCCGTACGGGCAGGGGTACCTTTACCTTTACTATTCTCAGCTCTACATATCAGTGTTCATTCAACTGCATTCCATAGCCAATGTTCTGTTTGATAGATTCATTGCCACACCACAAGCTTGGCAAAACAGAGAGCATCATTGCAGTTGCTAAGGCAATAGAGATGCCCCTGTAAATACATTTTGTTTCCCTTTCAAATGCCCCCAGTATCTCTCTGAAAATAATAACACTTTTGAAAGGGTATACAAGACTTGGTCCCTTTGTTCAGCTCATCTCTCCTATACACAACTTCAGTACAGTGGTTCCTCAGGTTAAGTACTTAATTCGTTCCAGAGGTCCATACTTAACCAGAAACTGTTCTTAACCTGAAGCACCACTTTAGCTAATGGGGCCTCCCACTGCCGCTGGAGCACGATTTCTGTTCTCATCCTGAAGCAAAGTTCTTAACCCCAGGCACTATTTCTGGGTTAGCGGAGTCTAACCTGAAGCGTATGTAACCTGAAGTGTATGTAACCCAAGGTACCACTGTATATTTGGAGCCTAAATCTAGTCTCCTACCAACAATCTGAAAGCAACATTAGAAAAGTTATTATTAGGTTATCTAATTCAAACTGATCATAAAGATGATAACAGTATGTTTTGTGTAACATTATATTTTACTGAGTGGGAGATGTTACATAGTAGTAAACACATAATTTGAGATATAGTTTTTCATTTCCACTATATATTTTCTACAGCATCAATAGGCATATCTACCTTGGAAAATTGAAGATCGACAAAGGGAAATATCTAGGGATGGACAAACAAACCCATTTCAATTCTACGTCAGTTTCATTGGTGCTCAATCATAGGTCTGTTCTGGCCTGCTGTTTTGCAGATATTTTGAAAGAGTATATTAATTTATATTTAAATTATAAACATTGTATACACATTCTTCTCTTAAGATGCATGTTCGTGTACTCTTTACAAAAAAAATGCACAAGTTTGTGCATTTTTCATACTGAATGCATCACAAAATCTGGAAAAAAATAATAATTTCGCTTATAGTTGTTTTATAATGTGCTAGCAAGTTGAAGGCTTAAAAACTGGGCTGGTCCATTGCAAAAAGCAGACCAAACTTCTCCTTCACCTTTAGAAATAGCTAACCCAGGAAGAGGCAGAAACCTGAACTGTGTTAACTTCAACAGTATTAAGCCTGAGATCATAACATGGAAGTCAAAAGCTAGATTTTTCAACATAGTTGAATTGGAGTTCTTTCAGCACTTGAATTCTGCTTGATATGACTGGCTTGGGGGTGCCAGCACACTCTTTATTAAGAAGTTACACTGATTTTTCTTTCCCCAAAATGGGTGACTAAGCTCTGGGCATTGGCTATAATTGAAACAAGAAAGTCAGTACAGAGAGGGAGGGCGTCTGCAGTTTCTGCTGGGAATTGTATGAATTCATGTTCCTTTGAGTCTTAAATATCTAAATTGCATGGGGTTAGTGGTGAGGGAGAGAGCGCCTGTTTTCCTTCATTCTATAGGTGTGGGAAAAAAAGAAATCTGCTCTTAATCTCAAGGATTCTCTTACTCAAATAAACGTAGTCTCTTGAGGCAGATGGGTTCTATGGAGCTCTTGTTAACCCCAGAGCCAATTCCCTGGGTGGAGAGCTGTCCTTTGTTCATGATGTCATGGTCAAATGGAACCAGAAACACGAAACACTAGAAGATTGTGAGCTTTTTTTGTTTTTGAAATGTAATTATATGTGTATCGAGGAAATTTAGGATAGCAGGTTTTCATCTCCCCCCTGACCTTTGCTACTGAGTTAATGAAAGGGTAGATGGATCCACTTTGAATATGAGCTTCAAACAACCCTTGATAGCCCAGTCTTTATTACAGCTAACCATGTTGTTGACATTTTGTCAGATACCAAAGGGTGGGTTGGGGTGTGTGTGTGTATGTGTATGTGTGTGTAAATAAATAAATAAATAAATATAAACATTTGTATGCTGTCTCTTCACAGCTTGAGGCAATATCACATTTGTATGCTGTCTCTTCAGGGCTTGAGGCAATATCTAGCAAATAAACCATCAACTGTAATAAAAAAGGAACATTTAAAATAACAGTGCGCTTTCTAGCAGCAGTACGATAGGACCAAAACACCCTTTCCACAGCTGTAGGACTCCTGGATGAGGTAGACTTTGTGTCCATTTGCAAAAGCCACCAGAAAAGTACAATTTTCTGTCTCATTCAGCAGGTTGTGCCATAACGCCAGAGCAATTGCAGTAAGAGTCCTGCTCCTCTTCACCAATTATTCTTTTTTCATGCACTACAGCCAATCAGAGCCATGACAGAGGTTATTTTGTTATATCCTTCAATAGCTATTTACATTTTATTGAATGATCTAAAAGCAAAACTGGGATTCTGAAAACCAAAAAGAAGAAAGAAAATGTACACTGGATGCCAGCAAAGCTCCGGCCTCAACCTATAAAAGTGAACAACTAAAAGGGGGGGGGGACATAGGGAGGTTAATAATGGAATTATAATAAAGGATCACCACTGCATAGGGACTGGCAAATACTTGTGAAGCACTTGGATGTAAAGAAATACTTGTATTATAAAGTGTAAACAGGCATTGCAAGGACAAATACAATTTATACAATAGTCAATTAGCACAGTGTTTATGGGGAAGTTGGAGGTGTTGCAATGAGCTACACAGGTAATTATAGTAAATAAAACACATTCCATTTTATGATAGAGTCAACCTATTATTCCACGTTGAACTCTGCACTGAATGATAAATTATTATGAATGCAGCAAGTAGCTAAACTAGAGGCAAAAGGCAACAATTCTTGGCTTACAAACTGGTGGGTTACCAATTTAGTGACTTGATATGGGGGCCCAGTTTTCTTCTTGAGCTGTGCATAGTTTAGCAAGCATGCCTAGAAATTGTGTTCTGGCATAGTAAAAACTTCTCTCTCAAAAGTGAAAATCAGTGTAGCAATTTCAATCCACTCACAAATTTTGCATCGTGTGTATGTCTGAGGGGGGAAGCAAGTAAGGGAAATCTAAGAGCCTACTACTGCGAGATACTAGACAAACTTACTTTCATTGGCATGGATATAAGAGAATTATCATTCTATTTACTTTATTTTTTGGCAGAATTTAACAGCATAGGACTATAATGTGTAATTACAGAAGCACTCAAGATACCACATCACTGAGGTCCACTGAGGCTGATTATCCTTAACAACTACCACCTAATGCTCAGAGAAATAGAGAATTCAAAGGATTTGACATAAATGTTATGTACTGGCATTCATCTTGGAGAAAAAAAACATACTGTGATCACGTGTACAGTGCAGCATAAAATATGGAATAGTATTCCATAAAGGCAGTTGGGTTTTATTTTTAGTGGTCTTCCAGTTTTGGTTTTCCCTGCCCTAATTTTTGTGATCCGTTTCTGGTTGTGTCCTCTGCATGAGCAAAGAAAGCAAACCTTTTGGAGGTGGAAGCATATAGCTGTTTGCTATTAAACTAAATGGATTTCAACTAGTTCAAATAGCAAGCAGGGGAAATCATTTATATCTGGATTGACAACTTGCAAAGAAAGATTTTGTTTTAGCGAATGATATTAATCCCTGAGAATTGGACTGACAATGGAAACACTGACAGATTTTATCCTTAGCATCGTTTGCTTGACACTGCTTCATTTACTGGATTTAGCCTTCATGGTGAATCCAGAAAATATAGACGACAAGAACATTGAAAAAAACTGCTGAAACTGGAACTTTTTTCTTGTGGTTATAACAAGCCGCCAGTTGAAATAGAGGCTCTGTTTTCTTAGGGTGGCAGTGCTTGGAAATCCAATGAAATTATTTTTGGCATAAACCCGTAATAGTAGCTCTGTGGTTATCATTGCTTAAAGTGGTGGACCTAGAGCAAAACCATTGTTTTAATAGGATAGTCCTACAAAGAATGTAATTTTGTACATTCTGTGTGGCATGAGCTTTTTCTGTTTTGTGGGAAGAGAACAGCAGCCAGCTTTTGTTCTGAAACAATTCTCATTGATGAAAATTGAATTCCAGAACATTGGGTACAACAACCTATCTATTTATCTACTTTATTTCAGAAATTTGTAAACTGCACCTTCATCCAAAAATGGATTTTAGGGCAGTATACGATCTATAGATATAATATGAAACATAAACAATACAATAAGATTTAGAGGAACACAACTATTTAAATAAATTTTGAAAACACTATAGCATAAAATGGCTAGTCAAATGAAAAACATGGCTTTCCCAGCATCTTCAGACTGAGGAAGACTCCCCTACAGCTTCTCCTCCTCCACAGCCACACAGGAGTATGCAGCTGAAACATTTGCTATGGTGTAATTTAAAGATTGCATACAGCACGCCCAAGGAGATAAAAATACTCAAAAGAAAATGTTAAGATGGCAGCCTGAAGATGACGCTGGTGGCCAGTTTCCATACCTGAGGCAGCAGGGCCCACTGGGAGTTGCACACAACCTTGATCAGCTTTGCATAGCCCCACACCTGATATAGGCTGGGAAAGCTTTTGGTAATCACTACCACTTCCAAATCATGGCAGAGCAAGATGTCTGTCTGTCTGTCTATTATACTATTTTATTAATTTTTACAATAAGAAACAAAGATCACATAACAACTCCCAAACATGGGATTTCCAAAATCCCTTGACTTCCCTCCACTCCCCCTTCTTGGTTCTTTTGTTTTACATTTGTTCATGCACTCCCATAATATCTTCAATTCATAATAATTCCCAATTTTATACCTTATCATATTGCAAGTGTTCTTCGAAATCCTGCTAACATATAATATTATACACAATGCTTTGAAAATATGCAATAAATATTTTTCATTTTTCAAATTATTGTCCTTTTATTTTCTTGAATTTCTATTTGATTAATCATTGCTGCATAGTCCATTAATTTATTTTACCGATCTTTATCTTCTTTAGTGGGGGGCTTCTTCTTTTTCATATTCTGGGGTGATTGTGGCCAAGCAACTGCTATCAGATACAGGAGGAGATTCTTTGCGAGAGCAAGATATTTAGGGCATTACATTAAGATCCAGCGCATTGAGTTTGGCTTGTTAGCAAGCAATGTGCCAATATAGTTCTGTCAGGACTGATGTAACATGGCTGTATCTAGGAAAACTAGTAAATGCTAGCAGCTGAATTCTGTACTAGTTGAAGCTTCCAAATCAATTTCAAGGGCAGTGCCACATATAACGCACCACAGTAGTCTAACCTGGACTTTACTAGATCATGGATCATTGAAGCCAGGCTCTCCCTATCCAGCAAAGGCTGCAGCTGGTTATACAACCAAAGTTGGTGAAAGGTGCTTTGGGCCACTGAAGTCACTTGAGTCACAAGCAACAGAGCACCTCAAGGCTGTGCACTTGCTCCTTCAAGGTGAATGCATGTCTCTGGAGACGATGGAGGAGTTCACCTTGGGGAGGGGGGTGAAGTCAAACTAATCCTATCCAAAATAAGAAATAAACAGACTTTAGAGACTCGAGAACCACCAACCCACATTGCCCCTGTCTTGTCGGTCTCAGTCTCTTCTTACTGCACAGGCAATTGTGACTGATACAGAACTAAGATTGGGTGCAGTATGCCAGCTGGTTCCAGTAAAGATCTTGCTGGCGGAGCAACTTTCTGGCCAACACCCAGTTAGATATAAGGGACTACTCACATCCTCCTAAGCTTAGTTTCCCAAGGGAGGAGGAGGAAGAACATAGTAGTCAGAAGAATGTACAGGTTAGTGCTGTACTGAAACCTATCCTCTTGCCTACTTAAAAGTTTGCTTCGCCTGTGTGAAGGAGGCTTCCATTTTTCTGCTTCATTCACATGGCACTTTATAGATTTAGTGGGCAAAGAACTGGACCTACTTTTTAATTGCAAGGTAGCCATGGGTGGTTTGTGGTTTTTCTTCCAGTTAAAGGTTTCTCCAACATTCTGCTCCCCTGCCATTCCTGATCCGATCTGAAAAAGCCCCATGTGACAAGTTATCTCACAATTTCTTCCCCTGGGCGTTAATTGAAAGCAGGTCAGGAGTAGAAGCAACTTGTTGGATGAGGCGGAACCACTATGCCAGCTTCCTTGGAAGTAAGTTGGTTATTGCTTACTGAGAGGAGGAGGGGCAAGGCTATGAAGAGGTTGTCATGGTGCAAACACACTGGCAGGAGCACTGGGTTGGCTCCACAGGTGCATTTGCACCACTGCAATGTCCCCACCATCTCACTCCCATCTCTCTCCTGCCTGGTAAGCAGCAATGATCCACCTGCTAGGAAACTAGTTTAGTGGCTGCAGCTCCATGAAGCAACCCACTTCTGCTGGGGAGGTTGACTACTCAGCACATGAGATCAGCAAGCTCAGCACATTTGTTTTTAAGCAGATTCCTTCCTTTTACTCTTAAATTTTCAGCACCAGTTTCTTTAAAAATAAAATGACCTTACAAAACAAAACAAAAAAGCCCCAAACCAGTAAACAGTTGTCAGGCACATGGTATGAAGCCTTCTTGAACTTAAATGAAAGCCCAGCTGAAGTGTAAAGACATGGCTTATTCCTGTCTTCATTTGTTAATTGGGCTCTTTTGGTTCAGTACCTATATTTTCTTAGTGTGAGCTGAGTACCTCATACAGAGAAGTAAGACCTGACAACCCCCTGCAGTGTAGCTGTTGGCTGTTTTCAATAGGAAAAGCTAAGCAGCCTACTGTTAACATTTACCCTGAGCAACTTGCTTCAAGAATTTCCTGCTGTGTAGTTGGCTCCACAGATTCAGTAAGCCTCGTGAATGATGTGTCTGCCATTACGGTACTTGCCTTTTTTCACTACACTTAATACACTGCTGCTCCTTATTCTGGATATCATGCCTGTTCCAACCTTGCTATAAAAGAGTGATGCAGGCGACTTAAGTCACACATTTTGGGAAGTGACAGCTCTAACATTGTCAATCATCCTGGAAACGTTCCACTTTGCCATGATGAGGAGTCGCCTAGACTCTGGCCAGCAGGAAGAAGCCTGAGGCATCCCCTCAAACTTGAAGCTGCAGGGCATTTTTTAGGATGGGGAAATGCCCTACCAGAACTCAAAATTCCCCATCAATAAAGTGCCCTTTTGCTTCACCTTAATAAACATGCCAGAGCAGCGATGTCACGCTGGCCATGTGACCCAGAAGTGTCTCCGGACAGCGCTGGCCCCTGGCCTCTTAAGTGAGATGGGCGCACAACCCCAGAGTCTGTCAAGACTGGCCCGTACGGGCAGGGGTACCTTTACCTTTAATAAACATGCAGCCCTAAATGCCAATGTAGATATTTTACTGAAACGCAAGAGCCAATCAGAGTGTAAGGAAGCACCTCTAAGCACTCTTACTGTATGTCAGAGACAGGAAAGCCTAGAT
Source organism: Podarcis gaigeae (assembly GCF_964106915.1). Classification (NCBI taxonomy): domain Eukaryota; kingdom Metazoa; phylum Chordata; class Lepidosauria; order Squamata; family Lacertidae; genus Podarcis; species Podarcis gaigeae. Next base: position 33,857,897 of record NC_139682.1, read on the forward strand.
TGGAGTCTGAGGTCCGGGTTCCGGCTGATCCGATAATTGAGCATTCATCCTGATTTGTTTGCAGTGTGCTTAGATGACATTGTATCATTCAAACATTATCCTACACTTTCCAGTCATTTTCCCCATGTACATTTCCCATGCAAGCGGTCCAATATTTGGGGGGAAGAAAGTTTGTTACATAAGACCTCTAAATAATTTTTTATTGCACAAACTGCGTTTGCCAGCATGTGGCTGAATCCCACCCAAAAATAGCAACACTCTGGAAGTGTCCCGCATTGTGAGATTAAGTTGGTAGTCAATCAGCATAAGAGACTTGGATGGGTTGTTGGTATTATGGTAAATGCTGAAAGAAATGCTAAAAGAAGCATACAAACGTGCAAGAGGCTGCTGAAAAATGTCTTAAATTGACATGCCTTTTTGCCAAGTGCTCATCAGCTGCTACTATTTCTACTAACACTTGAGAGAAAGCTATTTTGGAATTAGGTAGGCACCCACTAGCTGTACTTCTGGAAACAATTCCAGATGTGAATGTCTCTGCCTAGGTATTGTTTGTAAGCCTATATTTGGTTGTAGGGTATGAGAAGAAAGATAACTCAAAAACTGACCCACAATGCTGCATAAAAGAGACAACCAATGGAAAGGGAGATGGCTGTTATCAAGTCATAAGATCTGATGTGAAGTTTATTGGCAGAATTGAAATTATTACTTAAAGCTGTTTAAGAATGAGGGGGGATATTTGTTGCTTGTAAACTGTGGCAAGACTATAGAGAAAAGGGGGGAATCACTCAGAGAATAGGTGTGCTGGTCCCGGGGGAAAGGTACCGTGAGCGTAGTCAGAGTTCACGAGAAGAGAGGCGAGATCCGAGGCAGGGAGCCGGGCGGGGAACAGGAACGCTGGAAGGTCCGGAACAGGAGGCCGAGCAGGGAACAGGAACACTGGAAGGTCAGGAACAGGAGGCCGAGCAGGGAACAGGAACACCGGAAGGTCCGAAGCCAACAACGACGTTGCTCCTGCAACCTGGGACCGTGCTGACTGGCCTTTATCCTCTTCTAAGGCCAGGGGCGGTCCCGGCCCCCAGGAGCCCCGCCTCCTCTGGCCTTAAGGCGAGCACTCCTCCTGAGAGCAACCAGTTCCCTTCGCCTCTCTGCCCTAAGCCTCTGTAGTTCAGGAGAGGCCGAAGGGTTACTGGGCCCCGGAGGAGGCTCACCTGTAGCCACTGAGTCCTCAAGCACCTCTGGGGCCAGAAGGGTTTCACCTGGGGCCAGCTCCTGGTGCTCTGCCACAGGTGCAGGCTCTTCAGAATCTAGGCCTTGCCCCAGTTCAGCCGGCCCTGGAGGCGGGGACTCCTGTGCAGGCTGGGATTCCTCTGGTTCAGCCTCTGAATCGGAATCCCAGGCCATCACACCATCCCCCCTCCCAGGCCCCCCCCTCAACCGAGGGTCCGGACCCGGCTTGCCGGGGTACGTCGCATGGAACTCTCGGAGGCAGGCAGGCGCATGGACGTTGGCCGCTGGTTCCCAGGAACGGTCCTCCGGTCCGTACCCCTTCCAGTCAACGAGATACTGCAGCTTTCCCCTGCGGTATCGGGAGTCCAGGATGCGTTCCACCTTGTACTCAGGCTCACCCTGAACCAACACTGGCTGCGGTCGGGGACGGTTCGGGTGGAACTCATCGGGTGGGGCCACCGGACTCAGAAGGGACCTGTGGAAGACCGGGTGAACCTTCAGGGTTGCGGGCAACCGGAGACGGAATGCCACAGGAGAGACTTGGTCCACGATAGGGAACGGGCCGGTGAAACGGGCGTCCAACTTCCGCGAAGGTCGAGAGGGGTGGAGGTGGCGAGTGGAGAGCCAAACCAGGTCACCGACGTGAAGTTCCGGCCCCACCTGGCGGTGGCGGTCGGCCTGAGCCTTGTATGCCTCCTTGGCCTGGTGCAGTTGCTCCACCAAAAGCTGTTGCTGGGACTGGAGCTCTTGAAGCCACTCCGTCACCGCCGGGACCGCGGATGCCGGCAGCACATCTGGAAACAGCCGTGGATGATAACCGTAACTGGCCTGGAACGGGGTCTGCTGGGTGGACGCATTCACCGCGTTGTTGTAGGCGAACTCCGCCAATGCCAGGTGGTCGACCCAGTCATCCTGCTGGTAGCTGCAGTAACACCGGAGATACTGCTCCAGCACCGCGTTCGCCCGTTCCGTCTGGCCATCGGTCTGTGGGTGGTAGGCTGACGAGAGGCAGACCTCTGTCCCGAGGGTCTGGTGTAATGCTCGCCAGAACCGGGATGTGAACTGAACGCCCTGGTCGGACACCACGCGCTCAGGTAGGCCATGCAGGCGGAAGACATGCTGGAGGTACAGCTGAGCGGTTTCCTTGGCTGTGGGTACAGATGGGCAGGTACAGCCACGAGACGGGGGTAAGTCCACTACAAAGTCCATCGAAACCGTGTGCCAAGGGCGTGGTGGAACTGGCAATGGCTGAAGTAGGCCGGGGGGTCGCCCGGTAGGGCCCTTGGCACGCCGGCAGACATCACAACCAGCAACGTAGCGAGCCACGTCAGCCTTCAGGCGGGGCCACCAAAACTCACGACTTACCAGATGGGTGGTCCGATACCGTCCAAAGTGCCCCGCTGCTGGGGCATCATGGGCCATCCGGAGAACCTCCAGCCGCAGTGGCCCTGGCGGGATGTACAGGCGACCGTGGTGCAGCAGAAGGCCCTGATGCAGGACCAGCCCCAGATACTGAGGGCTGGACCTTTCAGCCAGCTCCCGGAGTCGTTCCTGGGCCCAAGCGTCGACCCGCTGCTGTTCCCGCACCCGAGCCTGCAATGGCTCCGCCTCCTGGGTGGCCAGGAATGCAGCTGGTGGTAGGATCGTGGTGGGTACTGCTTGCTGTACCGTGTCTGCGTTGTCTTCAGGTTTCCGGGACAGGGCATCCGCCTTCTGGTTCTGAGAGCTAGGGATGTAGCGGATCCGGAACTGGAACCAGGAAAAGAACAACGCCCACCGGATCTGCCTTTGGTTCAGCTTGCGGGTGGTCTGGAGGTACTCCAGGTTCCGGTGGTCGGTTCTCACCTCCACCGGATGTCGTGCCCCCTCAAGATGGTGGCGCCAGACCTCGAGGGCCACCTTGATGGCCAGTAGTTCCCGCTCCCACACAGTATAGTTACGCTCCGCTGGAAGGAGCTGGCGGGAATAGAAGGCACAGGGTAAGAGTGGCGCTTCAGGTCCATTCTGTTGAGACAAGATGGCACCGAGAGCCGTACTGGAGGCGTCGGTCTCCACCACAAAGGGTCAAGAGGGGTCAGGATGTTGTAAGATTGGCGCTCTCTGGAAACAGGCCTTCAACCCCTGAAATGCCTCCTCTGCCTCCTTGTCCCAGGAAAACGGCGTCTTTGGGCGCAGTAGCCGGGTCAACGGGGTGGTGCAATGAGCATAATCTGCAATGAAGGTCCGGTAGTAGTTGGCGAACCCCAGGAAACACTGTAGGTCCTTGCGGTTCCGAGGTGCCGCCCATTCTCGAACCGCTGCCACCTTCCCAGGGTCCATCTGCACCCCATCTGGAGAGAGCCGGTGACCAAGGAAGTCCACAGACCGCTGATGGAACTCGCACTTGCTGAGCTTTGCATACAAACGGTGCTCACGCAAGCGCTGCAGCACGGTCCGGACATGTCCCTCATGGCGAGCCAGGTCACGGGAGTAAACCAGAATGTCATCCAAGTACACCACCACGTACTTGTCTAACAAGTCCTGGAACACGTGGTTGATGTAGCGTTGGAACACAGCAGGCGCGTTGCACAAACCGAAAGGCATAACCAGGTATTCGAACTGCCCGTACCGGGTCCCGAACGCTGTCTTCCACTCATCCCCGGCTCGGATCCGAATCAAGTTGTAGGCCCCCCGGAGGTCCAGCTTGGTGAACACCTGTGCCCCTTGCACCCGCTCCAGCAACTCCGAGATAAGGGGCAAGGGGTACCGGTCTGGGATGGTAATTTTGTTCAGGGCTCGGTAATCATGGCAAGGGCGGAGTTCCCCACATTTCTTCTTAACAAAGAGCACTGGTGCCGCGGTAGGCGAGGTGGAAGGCCTAATGAACCCACGCTCCAGGTTCTTGCGCAAGAAGTCCTGCAAAGCCTCGCGCTCTGGCTCTGTTAGAGAATATAAGCGACTCACTGGTAAGGGCGCTCCGGGCTGGAGGTCTATGCCGCAGTCAAAAGGCCGATGCGGCGGCAGCTGGTCTGCCCCCCGTTCCTCGAACACGTCCTGGTAGTCCTGCTACACGGCTGGGAGCGTGGGTGCTGCCTCTCCGTGGGCGCGGCCGCTAGCATCTCGGATTGAGCATGGGAACATGGGTCTGGGAAGTGCACAGTCCGTTTGACCCAGTCAATCTGAACGTTGTGAGCTTCCAGCCAGTCCATCCCGAGCACTAGGGGAAACCGGGGCATAGAGGCAATGTCCAAAGTTCGCAACTCCTGGTGCTGCTGGAGACACAGGACCAGGGGCTGGGTCTCCTGAACTTAGAAGCCGTCCGTCAATTGCTTCCACCTGGACCAGTTCTGGCTTGTTCCGAAGTGGCACCTGATGATGGGCAGCAAAAGCAGCGTCCATATAGGAACGGGTTGCTCCTGAATCTACCAAAGCATGGGTAAGAATCCAGCGCCCCACCTGGAGGGTATAAATGTACCGAAACCATAAGGTGTTGCAAGTCCATTGGTGCGGGCCCATTCTGCACTGTTTGGGACCCCCGGTAGCTAGGGCCATCAGCTACTGGGGTTGGCGGTTTCCCTGCGGCTGGCGTTTCTCAGGGCAGGACCGAGCGTAATGTCCACTTCCGCCACAGTAGAGACATAGATTCCCCTCCCGACGCCGCACCTTCTCTGCGGGGGAGAGGCATGGCCGCACTGCCCCGAGCTGCATAGGCTCCTCCGATAACTCAGTTGTGACCGTGGGGCTGCCGGAAGAAACTGGTGCCAAGAACTGGAAGTGTCAGCGGCCCCGAGCCTGACGACGATCCTCCAGCCGGTCGTCTATCTGTAGACTCCGTTGAATGAGAGTGTCTAGCGTGGTGGGGCGTTCCATTGTGGCCAGCTGGTCCAGTATCTCGTCCGAAAGCCCTTTGAGATACTGGTCCCGCAGTGCCGAGTCATTCCAGGTCAAGTCCTGTGCCAACAGCCGAAACTCCGTGGTGTATGCGGCCACCGTGGACTTGCCCTGTTTCAACCGCCAAATCGCCCGGTTGGCTTGACTCCCTTTCTGGGGGTTGCCGAACGCGGCCTCCAAAAGATTGCAAAACCCCGTATAGTCTGCCAGCAAGGGGGAGTCTTGCCTGAGTAGCGGCAACGCCCACTTGGCCGCCTGGTCCTTTAACAAACTAATCAAAAAGTGCACCTTGGTGCGGTCGTCAGGGAAGTTCCGGGCTCGCCCCCTGAATATACAGCTTGGCCTGCGCAAGGAACATGGGAAAGCTGGCCGGGGCCCCATCAAATTTCTCAGGCAAAGCCACTGGGTACTTGCCAGGAGCCGGGGCGTTGGCCCCAGGAGCCGGTAGGGCATCCAAGCGCTGCTGAAGTGCCGTAACCGCGTTGCTGAGCTGCTGCACGGTGTGAGTCAAGGCCTGGTTCTCCTGGGCCAATGCCACCAGCGCAGCTGCCTGGTCAGCCATGGCCTCTGGCTCTTCCCGAACGCACCCCAACGAAGGGGGAGTGCGGGTGTGGCGGGAGCAAACTGTGCTGGTCCCGGGGGAAAGGTACCGTGAGCATAGTCAGAGTTCACGAGAAGAGAGGCGAGATCCGAGGCAGGGAGCCGGGCGGGGAACAGGAACGCTGGAAGGTCCGGAACAGGAGGCCGAGCAGGGAACAGGAACACAGGAAGGTCCGAAGCCAACAACGACATTGCTCCCACAACCTGGGACCGTGCTGACTGGCCTTTATCCTCTTCTAAGGCCAGGGGCGGTCCCGGCCCCCAGGAGCCCCGCCTCCTCTGGCCTTAAGGCGAGCACTCCTCCTGGGAGCAACCAGTTCCCTTCGCCTCTCTGCCCTAAGCCTCTGTAGTTCAGGAGAGGCCGAAGGGTTACTGGGCCCCGGAGGAGGCTCACCTGTAGCCATTGAGTCCTCAAGCACCTCTGGGGCCAGAAGGGTTTCACCTGGGGCCAGCTCCTGGTGCTCTGCCACAGGTGCAGGCTCTTCAGAATCTAGGCCTTGCCCCAGTTCAGCCGGCCCTGGAGGCGGGGACTCCTGTGCAGGCTGGGATTCCTCTGGTTCAGCCTCTGAATCGGAATCCCAGGCCATCACAATAGGACTTTTCTAACTGCTAGTGGCGCAAGAGCTGAATGGAGAAGATTCAGCTGCCTGACTTTCAGATTTGCTTCTCAGACACAGTCTTCTCCATCAGATGTTTCTAGAATGTCTCCTGTATGTTTTAATTATTTTCTGCTGTAGCTTGGCTTATCCTCTTGAACTTTGTGTACATTAGTTGCTGATTCTGACCTAATAGTAGTGTGGATTGTGTTAAGTTGATGGTTTTTAAAGTCCCTTTTTAACAAAGGTATCTCAGTGTGTGGAGAGTTGGACAGACCAGTTATTTATCTTATTATTGTTCTGCTGATTGAATACATTTAAAGGAGCTTTCAGAGATAGATAGATATAGATATATAAAACACAAGCTTTTATGTGCATTTATAGATAACTGACTGATCCTATGCATGTTTATGTGGAAATAAGTCTTGATACATTCAGTGGGGCTTCTGGGTAAACAGAAATAGGATCAGGGTGAAATTTGCAGTGATCTTTCAAGCTGGTACCTTATAACAATTTCAGTCTTTCTCAATGAAACGTTCTTTCTTTTAATAATTTTGTGTTTAAGATCTAAGGGGGAAAGAGCTTTGCTATTGGTATGAGGAAACTGATTACTATTTCATCAACAATTCAAAACTTTACTACTGGGAAAGGAAAGCCCCGCGTTTTACTAGAACAGCTCTAGCAGTATGGAGAGTTCAGTAAGTTTATACTTCAATATTCTGTATAGCAACATGTTAAAGGCTTTTTTGGGGGGGTGCACATTGAAATATGCTCTTAAATTTATTCATCTCAAATAAATACTTTCCCCTATTCCATATTCACAATTATTTTTTCTTAACAGAATTCCCAATTTACCCATTAAGGATATATTATAGAAATGGTATACAGGGTCAACACCACTATGGTTTTGAGTGCAACAGAGTCATTAAATTAGAAGCAGGGGTGTGTAGAAGTCATTAAATGATTTTTAATCATTTGATCAATTTTGAAATAATTTAAAGAGTATCAAACAAGATCGCGAGACCGTTTCAGTGAATTGTGTGTCCTTGAATTTTATAAAAGGGAGGATACATGAGTCTACCAATTTCAAACTAATTATTCTTTCCAATGATCTTTTAAAGGCTTTTGGTATTTAAGCTGATTTTTGCCATGGAAAAGTGATAAAGGGGAGGGGAGGATGCAAAAAACAGGATTCCAGTTGTGGCAAAGCACCACTGGGAGGGGACCAAGGTTACCTCGGAAATGGGTGGAGAGAGACAAAACTTGTTCTTCTGCTTGTTCTTCAGACAACAAAATGCTTTGGGACAGCCATGATTACATTGCAATACATGCAATTAGTTAATTACGGCAATGGAAGCTTATCCAGTTGGCATTGCCATATGCCAGACTATATTTTCTCCCTGTTGATAAAACTGGGAAATTTTTCATGCTGAAGCCGTTGTGAAATCCTACCTGATAAAACTTACAATGAGATATGCTTGCCAGCTATGCCTGCCACTGGCATTATTGCTCTCCTTGAAGAAAGATGCATCTGTGAACAGTATGCTCTGTGAATATTAATAAAATTTCTTACCAAGAAACAACAGTGCTATAGGGCCTATGAATGGAAGAACAGAAATGACCTTTGATGTGGTCCCCATACTGAAGTGTACTCATTGCAGATGATGCACAGAACTGTGCCAGCTTGAAACTGCATGTGACAATCATACCTGACCTGTGTCCTTGCTTTTTAATCCTTCCTCTTTCCTCTGTCAATCTATTTCATCAACAAGAATATCCAATTTGATTTTTTTAATGTTAGGAAGCTGACGTGGAAGCAAATACCCTAATACTATTTAACTATGCAATAAAAAAACCCAAAGGAAGGGAGATAAATCCTTTCTTGAATGTTGCTACAGTTCAAAGCAGCAAATCTGCCCATGCATTTAACCCCAAACGGCATTTTATGGCCATCCCTAACCTCCTTTTTCCTATTCAGAAGGGAGTTACATACCAAGGGATTGTATTTAAACAACAAAGGTGGAGATGCTACTATGTGCTAGTGTCTGGATTTTGTTGTGCAAACCTTTTTTCATTAGCATCCCTATTGACATCAGAAAACTCGTTTGAGCTGTCCTGACGCATCTGACTTTCATTTGAATTGTTGGGGAAATGGGGCCTGCGTATTCCTGCAGTATATGGCTGGTGTGCTTCTTTTGCCCTTGCCCAAGAAGCACCTGCCCCTTCCCTTCCACACAGCACAGGGCTTCACTCTGGGTCTAAACATGATTTGAGGTGTGCCAGAGAGGTCTGGCTAATGAGTGCCCCTTGTCTAGGAGGGCTTTGCAACTGATGCCTAGTATCAGAGTCTGAACCATTTCCTTATGAGAGCTTGAGACTTTTGTCCACTCAGTATATTCAGCCAAAACACGACAAAAAAAGGGGAAATCAATCTTGACAACATTTACTCAGTTTACATTTGTGACCGCAAGTTACATGCATTTCAACTCCCTGAAATCAATGCCCTTAAGCAGCCTAAATTGTGGGTTAAATTGTTTATTACTCTTTTCTCTGGCTTTCGACATTTGAGGTATATATTTTTAGGACCCTCCATTCTTTTGTGACTGCAGGTTGTTCCAAACAGTTTTTAATATTGTCTTTTCATGTTGTAACCTGCACTGGGAATTTAAAGCAAAGTGTTGGTAATAAATAAACACCATAATATATTAATGCTTCACTACTGACAAAACTGACAAATGTAGATGGGTTAATGGTCAGGTCAGGGATTTTATATTGGTTTTTAATTCAGTATATCAGTTCTTTGCAAGTTTCTTACATGTTATTTGGATATATTTTTAGGAAGCTGATTATGTCCATACTGCGTGTCTAGTATCTTGTTTGGAGATATACCAGTTCTGGCCTCCCTGTGGAAATATTTAATTTAATTTAATTTAATTTGTATACCACCCTTCATCTGAAGATCTCAGGGTAGTTCACAGCATAAAAATGCAAAATAAAAACACAAAATACATAATAAAAATGAAAACAAAACCATAAGCCCCTCTCCCTCAAATTTAAACACATTTAAAAGGACATGGAATATTAATCAGCCCTTCAAGGCCTGGTTGAAGAGAAACATTTTCACCTGGCATCTAAAGATGTATAACGAAGGCGCCAAGCAAGCCTCCTTTAGCCATGTTTGCTATCTTTGTGGCTCATTCAATCTAGGAGAAAAAAATAATTCTTGTGAGATAGATAAATATCTATCTCCAAAGGTTCCCATGTAACCAGTGGAGAGTCTTGCCAGGAGCAGCACTCCGCATTAAAGCCCCCAAACAATGGCTCTGTAAGTCATCTCCTAATAACAAAAACCACAGGAATTAACAATAACCCAGTTATGATTTCCTAGTGTTCCCACTTTATGAAGCACATCACTGCTATGTGAGTTAGTCTTTCTGAAAGGGGTGGGGAGGAAAGCCACATCTGGCATCCACATGCAAGGCCTTCGCGAAGAAGATGAAATATTTTAACAGTGCACTTTCATTGGGACTGCCTTATCAGCACATATCTATTGACTAGGCTTGAAATGGAACCTTTTGCATGTCACCCTTTTTTTTTTCCTCACAGTAATGTTCCTGGTCTGTTCTCTCCTAGGTGCATAGCGTAATGTCCATGCTGTGCTACACTCTGATTATAGCATTTCTGATCGGCATACGGGCAGCACCAAAAACTGAAGATAATGCACCACTGGGGTCTCCTGCAACATCTGGCATTTCTGAAAGCAGACGGACTAAAACACACCACATTATGAAAACGTCTCAGCACAGAGACCACAGCCAGCCTGTTACTGGGAAGGTAGTGAACAGGAAATCCGGGCAAGCTGCAAGCATCATAGTGGATCCAAAGCTTTTTCAGAAGAGGAGGTTCCAGTCACCTCGGGTTTTGTTCAGCACTCAGCCTCCCCCTTTGTCAAGGGATGGACCGAGTGTGGAGTTCCTAGACAGCACAGACTCTACGAACAGGACAATCCGAGCCAAGCGCGCAGCTCACCCTGTGCACAACCGAGGAGAGTACTCTGTGTGTGACAGTGTTAGTGTGTGGGTTGCCAACAAAACCACAGCGACAGACATTAAAGGCAAAGAGGTGACTGTGGTGGTGGACGTCAACTATAACAACTACCCTTACAAACAGTACTTTTTCGAGACCAAGTGCAGAGACCCTAAGCCGGTGTCCAGTGGGTGCAGAGGCATTGATGCCAGGCATTGGAATTCCTACTGCACCACCACACACACCTTTGTCAAGGCACTGACAATGGATGGCAAGCAGGCAGCTTGGCGCTTCATTCGGATTGACACTGCCTGCGTATGCGTAATCAGTAGGAAAACAGAGAACCTCTGAGATAGACCAACCCTCCATCTTATACCCACCTCCTCCCAGCCCCCTACCTCAGCCTGTAAATTATTTTAAGTTATGAGGACTCTATGGTATATTTATAGTTTATACAGTAAAGAAATGAATCCTCATTATTTATTAAAATCTTTTGAAACTGCTGATGTGTTGTATATTTTAATGGCATCTCTTTCCCTTTAAAACAGGAGCTTTTTTTCCTTTCCTTTTTTACAATTTTGTTAGCCGCAACTTTCCCTTTTAACATGATTGCCATAGCAAGATTTTGAAAATGGAATACTTTGCCGTTTTGCCTTCCACATCCTGATTTACCACGAAACAGCAGTTTTTGTGTGTGACATTCTATAGTCTTGAAATAGACAAAAAGCAAAAGCTGTCATATTCGTCCATTGGAATAATTCCAGATATCCTTCAGCTCCTCATCCAAGCCAAAATTAAACCCAAGTAAGCTAACCCAGATATTTTAATATTTGCATTCATTCAGGCCACATATCAGAAGATACATAATTCTGCACCTTCAGTCATTCCATAGTGGTCTTCATGTTTATACATCCTCATAGATTTCAGCTGACATCTTACAAAGCTTACTTAAAATCATCAGTTTTCACCATCTTTCATTGTGCTTGTTTACCTATTAGAACAGGCATCCCCAACCTGCGGCCCTCCAGATGTTTTGGGACTACAACTCCCATCATCCCTAGCTAACAGGACCAGTGGTCAGGGATGATGGGAATTGTAGTCCAAAACATTTGGAGGGCCGAAGGTTGGGGATGCATATATTAGAAGGTTAAAAACCTTTTTATTTGAGTTGGTTGGTGATGCCCTTTTAAAGGAAACAATTGAGCAGATTTTTTATAATAAGAGAAATTATCTAGTGTGTAATATGGAATGAAACCACCAGTCTTCTACATTTCATTTGGGTCAACTGCAGCTAAAATTAAGACAGGTCCTAATCATGCTCAATTTTGTTCTAATGAAGTCCCATTCAAACTAACATGAGTGATGAATTGTTTGTCTGTTGCATTCAATGGGACATGCAGTCAAGTCTATTTTTATTCCAAAGTAGGCCTTACTGATTTTATTCATTTATTTTAATAAATTTGTATACCATCTTTATCCAAAGATCCTGGGGTGGTTCACAGCATAATGAGATATGCACAATATTACATGCATCATCATTTTAATGTGATATGCTCCCAAATAAGTGTACAGTGGTACCTCGGGTTAAGTACGGTACTTAATTCGTTCCAGAGGTCCATACTTAACCTGAAACTGTTCTTAACCTGAAGCACCACTTTAGCTAATGGGGCCTCCTGCTGCTGCCACGCCGCCGGAGCACAATTTCTGTTCTCATCCTGAAGCAAAGTTCTTAACCTGAAGCACTATTTCTGGGTTAGCGGATTCTGTAACCTGAAGCGTATGTAACCTGAAGCGTATGTAACCCGAGGTACCACTGTACATAGAATTACTATCTGACAGCACATGCCTAATGATGTCCATTGGCAAAGGGCTGCAGCTCAGTGGTAGAACATCTATCTGCTTTGCATGCCAAAGATCCTAGGTCAAATCCACAGCAACTTCTGGCAGGGCTAGGAGAGAATCCTGCCTGAAACTCTGGAGAGGTACTGCCAGTCAGTGCCTGAAACTCTGGAGAGGTACTGCCAGTGTAGTGAGCTAAATGGACCAATGTTCTGGTTCATTGTAAGGTGGCTTCCTATGGTCTTAGTCCCAAGTCAGTGGGTATATGTACAACAAATTTGTATGTTGCAACCTGCTCTGAGATCCTCTTTATAATGTAAGATGGAATATCCATTTTGCTTAATAAGTAGCTAAAATGGCTTAGCTGGATTGGGACAAATGTAGATAGGAATTGATTGGCAGTTTTGTTGGATTAACCTGAATACAGTTTATCATGCAAAGCTTTTAGGGCTGGAAGGTGGGAAGATCTGAAACAATCTTTCTCTGTTCATGACCAATTTTTTTAAAAACAAAAAGTTCTAGTGGATGCTTCAGACACCCACTTTTTTCTGCAGTCACAATAACAAAATAAAGCACACAATCTTAATGGCATTTAGGAATGCATCTATGAATGTAGCATCCTGGTGCTTCTGAATAAAATGGTACTCAAACTGCCCAGCAGTTTTTACTAAATGAGACACTATTCATGCAATTAGCAGAAGTCAGGTTCCAGGGGTGGAGGGATTTGGGTCGGACCCTAACATTCAGGGTTACAAGGTTTTAAGCCTTTGTTCCCTTTTGTGGTCCCAACCCAGACACTATTTGCATCAGAGGGGAGAAGCTCCCATTTGTACATTGCTGGTATGTGCGGTAGAGGATAGAGAGGAAGAGGAAGCAATTCAGATTGGGACCATAACAGGGAGCATAGGGTTAATTGTCATGCCAGGACCCTGATCTAGACCACCACCAGTTTGCATCTGTAATTTGCTTTTTAAAAGCAACACACACAATTACTAATTGCTTGAATGGTCCTCAGAGGCTAAATGAACTTGAGTGCTTCAGCGAGAGCAGCCAAAAACTGTAAGATTGTCTGGAGAAGTTAAGAACCTTATTCTGTTTGTACAAGAGCATTTATGGATTGGGTGACAAAAATGTTACTGTGATTAATAATCTTCTTTTATTTAAAAGGATGGGCCTTCAAGCATTTTTCTTCCTACCATAGCTGTAAAAACGCAGATGGCTTCCTTTTGCCAGTTAATAATTGGGATGGAAATGAGTATGTTTACACAGGTTTTTTGTTTTTTTAAGAGTATTTTGGCCATTTTTAAGGTAATATAATCCAAGAGAAACCCTTCTTTTCCTGGTGCCTTTGCTCCCACGCTGGAGAGACAGCTTGTTCAGCTTGAAGACCTCCACAGTGTAGCCTTTGGGCTTAGACCTATAATGTGTGTTCCAGCCCATAGGGGCTGCAAAGAATAAAAACCTTCATAGTTCTCTTGTTTTCTTTGAAAAAGCAACTGCTGTCTGTTCAACAAACCAGTTCAAGATAAATATCACACAAACTCTTTAAGTTATAAAGTCTTTCAGAACTCAGGAGAGCAACTAGTTTCAGCTCCCTTTTTTCTACTTGCACACTTATTTCCCATCTTATTGTTCCCACCCACAGCCAAGACAAAGGATCTCTGCAGGACAGTGTTTCTGTTCTAAGAATAGTTGTGTTTTAGAGGGGAGGAAACAGCAATCCAGCTTTTACAACCACATTGGTATTTTCAGCAAGTCACAATCTTATCCTTGGCTCTTATGCGTGTACTGTAAGCAAGAACTGTCCAAATTCAGACAAAAATGTGCTTTGCCAGATATTTCCACTTGCTGCGTTGCTAGTCTGGTGGATGGGTCCTAGGCAGTAGCTAGTTTGGTTTGAAAGTCTGTTTCAAAAGAGAAATGGAGGTTAGATGGGATAAGTCTCAGGGTATGGTCTGAAGCCATGTGAAGCCATCACCTTACTGATAGTAGTGGTCAGTGTGGTGAAGCAGATCTGCCTTTCTGACACCACTACTGCTTACCTAAATAGGGCTGGGGCTGGGACAGGGCAGTGGCTGAGGCTACTTGAACGCCCTGGTGGAGCCAATCTCGTGCTTGTGACAGTGTACCTGAGCATCCTGACCACCAGTCCCATCCAGGGATTCCTTCTACATCAATGCTGATCCATCTACAGCAATGCTGATGTTGGGAGAGGGGTTCTGCAGCTGTGCCTCACAACGCTGGGTGCTACTGCCAGTCTGGTTAGTGGCTGGAAAGGTGGCCACCTAGGAACCACAAATATACTACATTGGGTTCCATGATGGAAGAAAAATGGCAAATAATTGTAAGAAAGTTAAGTCCATAACTCCTGCCCCTCCAAATATACTTTCAGCATGTCCCATTTATATAGTTGCTGCTCCCTTCCATGATCCTCTTTCATCCAGCATCATGCCTCCAAGGGCTAGATTTGGCTTAGGAGCTTCCAGTTACTGATCCCAAAGCTGTACAGCGCACAAAGTCATAGAATGATAGAATCTTAGAGTTGAAAGGGACCCGAATGTCATCTAGTCCAACCCCCTGCAATGCAGAAATCTCAGCTAAAGCAGCCATGGCAGATGGCCATCCAACCTCTGCTTAAAAACTTCCAAGGAAGGAGAGTCCACCACCTCTCGTGGGAATCTGTTTCACTGCCGAACAGCTCTTACTGTCAGAAAGTTTTTCCTAATGTTTAGTTGGAATCTCCTTTCTTGTAATTTCAAGTCCTACCCTCCAGAGCAGGAGAAAACAAGCATGCTCCCTCTTTCCATGTGACAGCCCTTAAGATATTTGAAGATGGCTATTCTATCTCCTCTCAGTCTCCTCTTTTCCAGCCTAAACATACCCAGCTCCTAAAAGTGCTCCCCATAAGGCTTACTTTCCAGACCCTTGATCATCCTGGTTGCCCTCCTCTGCACACACTCCAGCTTGTCAACATCTTTCTTAAATTGTGGTGCCCAGAACTGGACACAGTATTCTAGGTGTGGTCTGACCAAGGCAGAATAGAGTGATACTATTACTTCCCTTGATCTGAACACTAGACTTCTGTTGATGCAGCCTAGAATAGCATTAGCTTTTTCTTTTTTTCTTTTTTGCTGCTGCATCACACTGTTGACTCATGGTCGACCAAGACCCCAAGAGCCTTTTCACAAGTACAGCTAGTAAGCCAGGTGTCCCCCATCCTATATTTGTGCATCTGGTTCTTCCTGCCTAAGTGCAGAACCTTACATTTGTCCCTTTTGAAATTCATTTTGTTAGCTTGCACCCAGTTCTCCAATCTGTTAAATTCATTTTGAATTCTGGTTCTTCCTTGTGCAGCATTAGCTTCCCCTCCCAGTTTGGTGTCATCTGCGAATTTGATGAGCATCCCCTCAATTCCTTCATCCAAGTCATTTCTAAAGATGTTGAACAACAACAGGCCCAGGATCAGAACTCTGTTGCAGGTGCCTTGTGCAGCTGCTGATGCTTTCTATTCTATTCTATTCTATTCATAGAATCATAGAGTTGGAAGAGACCACAAGGGCCATCGAGTCCAACCCCCTGCCAAGCAGGAAACACCATCAGAGCACTCCTGACATATGGCTGTCAAGCCTCTGCTTAAAGACCTACAAAGAAGGAGACTCCACCACACTCCTTGGCAGCAAATTCCACTGTCAAACAGCTCTTACTGTCAGGAAGTTCTTCCTAATGTTTAGGTGGAATCTTCTTTCTTGTAGTTTGGATCCATTGCTCCGTGTCCGCTTCTCTGGAGCAGCAGAAAACAACCTTTCTCCCTCCTCTATGTGACATCCTTTTATATATTTGAACATGGCTATCATATCACCCCTTAACCTCCTCTTCTCCAGGCTAAACATGCCCAGCTCCCTTAGCTGTTCCTCATAAGGCATCGTTTCCAGGCCTTTGACCATTTTGGTTGCCCTCCTCTGGACACGTTCCAGTTTGTCAGTGTCCTTCTTGAACTGCGGTGCCCAGAACTGGACACAGTACTCCAGGTGAGGTCTGACCAGAGCAGAATACAGTGGCACTATTACTTCCCTTGATCTAGATGCTATACTCCTATTGTTTATCAAGATGATTTTGTTTCTCAAAGAAACACTCAGGCTGAAGTTTCAAAAGGCTGTAATTTTAGCCCTGATTCGGGTGTGACAGTGGAGTAAAACCACAGCTCATATTTTGCATGTTGGCTAGACCTTTCTGGTGGGACAGCTCATTGGAGTGCTTCAAAGCTTTTAAATTTACCAGATTGCCCCATTCTGAACAGCAAAGGTGTGGTGGGGGGTGTCACAAAATGGCAGCCTCCGCTAGTGGCATTTTGGGAAATCTGAAATGGATGTAATTTAACAACTAATGTAAAAGTAAGGGTTTTGGCTGAGTGATGAACCTTAATCTCCCTGGCCCGATATGACATTCTGCTTACTCACTTGTGTGCATTCTTGGCTGTGCTACCTGTTCCAGCTCTGCACGAGTTCGTTCTCTCTCTCTCTCTCTCTCTCTCTCTCTCTCTCTCTCTCTCCCTCCTTGTTTTTCTTTCCAGTACAAGGTGGATAAATCTATTGCTCCTAGCTCATTTGTACTCATGGGCTGCTTTTTGAGTATTTGTAGTTTATACATGCAAAGAGCAGACTGGAATTATTTTGTCAGTAAGCATCTCTCAGCCTGCCATAATAAGCAACATGCTTAGACATTTACTCAAGAGTAACTGCCCTTAGGTAGGCACTCCAGTTGGCGCCCTTCCTCACCAGCAAATCCTAGCAACAATCTCACTTTATTCCATTTATGGCTTTGTTAGTCTCATTCCCAAAGTATAAAGAAAATTTAGTACAGCAGACTGCAATATCCCTTGCCAGTGAATCTGTTGACATGCTTACTTGCTCATGTAATGGGTTGCTTGTCAGCTTCCAGACTGAAATCACAGGCAAGGATGCTTAACTGCAAAGGCAGTTCATTTCAAGCAGCAAACTGGTAAGCTTAGCATGTCTGCCTGTAGTCTAGACAGGTACTGGAAGGAAGAGAAATACCTGCCCAAGGAAATATTCACTGGCTGTCACAAACCCCTGAAGCTGAATCTGGGACATGACCCTGGACATGGCTGAAAAAGTAAAATGGTTGAAATTTTAAGGCTCAGCCTTCGACAGGATTAAGCATACAATTTGGGTGGTGCATGTAGTGGGTGGTGCTTTTCAAACACTAGGCTTCCTGCATGGAGCACAGTCTTGTGAAAGAGCTTCTCAGCAGCTCCCACACTAGGGTTGTAACAACATTTAATTTGGCCCTCTGAGACAGCTTCTGACTTGGGGAGCTGAGACAAAGCAATCACTGCTTTTCAGCACCCTCTAGTGGCAGGTAATGAATGCCAAGAAAGAGTATCTGAGGGTGGGCTGGAGCAGCCACTGTCTCAACAGCTAAGTAAAATGAATATATGCATGGCACCTTGTTATGTTGTTGAAGGGTTGGTAGCTTCTTACTTAATGAAGGCTGCCTTTTGCAGAAGGGGAAGTTGTGTGCAAAGTGTGATATGAAAAGGAAACATTAGGGGGAGAGGCGAGGGCAGCCATAATAGGAAGAGATGCTACCAATGTAGGAAATTCATATATTCAAGGATAAAGGCATTTTCACCTGCAGATACCATGAAAGCATGACCTAAAATACTTAGGAGCATTAAATTGATCCTCCAAATTGATGGAAGGTATGCAAACCAGCTTCCAAGTCTGGAGCTTTAATGCATTGGAATTAGGAAAGAAATGCAGTCCTAGCATGGCTTGAGTTTTTTTTTTGTTTGTTTGTTTACCAAGCCTCAGGTTGACACGAGAAAACTACAGCTCCAGTGCTGTCTTCAGATTGTATTAATCGGAAACATGTGCAAGACCTGGCGGCTCTTCAAAGAGCTTGGGAACTCTGACACAGGCTTGTTCTCCAGATTGTTGTACTAAACAGAGGACCCACATGTGTAGGGCACACAGCCGATTCAGACTGCTTCCAGTTCCACCTACTCTTCATATTCTTTCCAGAGAGAAAGTTCATCTGCAGAAGATGTCTGTTAAAATCACCAGTCATCCTTTCTTGCCCAGCTGAACTCTTAACCAAATATTTCCAACATTATAAAATCCCACTTTAAAAAAATAAATGAGATGTACTCTTTTGCCTGCACCCATGGCAGTGAGATAGAGACTGTTTCTGCGGTACATCTGCATTAAATCATGAACTTCAGAGGAAGCTGAAAATATAAAACAGTTGCATCTTTTTAGATATCCTCGCATTCCCTGTTGGAATCCCAAATCCCAAATTTAACTCTTTGGTATTAACCTCGTCACCATCTTGCTCTCAGCCAATGAGAAAGACAACATAAATAAATGTAACAGTACAGCAATATCTTGTAATGGGCCAGCCTCTTTTGATGATACAAATGTTTGGGTTGCAGAGGATTATCCTTTGAGAAGAATTAAAAGGTAGCAAGCGTTGTTTGCAAATAGTGTGCTCCTAACTAGGTAGAAAGTTTGGCCTGAACACAAAAATTTCACACAATAGTAGCAGGTAATGGGTAGATTGTTGCAGACTTGTCATAATAAGTCTGAAAGTCAAGACTTACATTCAACCCAATGTTCTTTGTATTTAAGAAAGTCATAAATTTTAATTTCCAGACAGGTGAATTAGTACTTACAGATAAGCCCTGGGGTCACAGGTGAACTAGCTAGCAAGGAAAAAGAATAAGAAGTGGTATGGTTTTGTACTAAATTTCCAAACTTCTGGCACAAACTAGACCAGAAGCTTGTGTTCCAAATATTCTGTATTTGGAATGATGCTCATGGACAGATTTTGCATAAAACCACTCCACTCACACCTTTTAGCCTATTTGTCACAAGGCAAAAGTTAAATGAATACAGAATGAGTAGTGCTGCAGATCTGACACTTCTTAGCTGCCATTTAGTCACTCTAAGCCACATTCATGTGTAGACAGGGTTTAGCATACATGCACAGCAAAGCTGTGAATGACTCCTGCGGTGTGTTGACCACGTGGAACAGCATCTGTCCATGCCAAGAGGAAAAGTGGGGAAACTCAGAATGAGAAATGTGTGGGGAGGATTCATGCTATGTCATCTGGGTTGCTGTTGTTTTCCAGACTGGAGATGATGTAACTCAGCAATTGCAAAAACTACTGAGATTCCCCTGCAAGTATGTGTGGGGAAAGCTAGATGCAAGACAGGACTGCAGATGAATAATAAAAAAGGGGGATTTTCTGACCTCAGGAAGAGAATATAGAGCTGTGCGGTCCCCAAAGCATGCCTGAGAAAACTTACTTCCAGATTCCTCCAGTGAAATCAATTGGAGGAAAGTTCAGGACAGCCCAAAGGAAGTACTTTGTGACACAAGGCACAATTAATTTATAGCACTCACTGCCACCAGGTGAGGTAGTGGCCACTCCTTCAGATGGCTTGGGAAGGGGGTTATATAAATTAATAGAGGATAATTGTTTTTGCTGGTGGTTTAATTCTTTTATTCTTTTCATAAAGTGCTTGTAGGTTTAACTTTGTTTTGTTTTTACAAACACGTGGTATATGAATTTTGTTAAATAAATAAAATGAGACTATGGCTAAAAATCGCTCTAAGTACAAGTTGCAGGGGAGCAACCACAGGAGTGAGCAATTGTCTTTTGCCCTGCTTATGGGCTTCGAGAACACATCTCATTAGCCACTGTAGGAAACAGGGTGCTAAACTATATGGATTTTCAGTCTGTTCCAGGAGCTCTTGTGTTCTCTATAGAAACTTTCACTGAATTTCATAAATAGCCCAGAGTTTGAATACCTGAATAATTATTTTGATTTTGAATTTATGTAAATCCACATGTTGCTTCAGAATGCTCACATGATGTGTGTGTGTGTGTGTGTGTGTGTGTGTGGTTGGTGTTTTTTTTAAAAAAAATTACCTTTTTATGTTACCTATTTATTTTACAAAGGGCTAAAACAACAATCGGGAATTTTAACCAAAACCTGCTTAAGAAAATCAAGTCACACTAGTTGTGTCCTGTAAACCACTCAAAGTGTTTTTTTTTATGGTGACTGTGTGTTTTACTCTTCTGATAATGATGAGAGACAGGACTGAGAAGTAATGACTTTCTCAGTGCTGCCCAGCAAGCTTCATAGCTGAGGAGGTCTGAACCTGAACTTCTCATACCCAAGCCTAACACAACACTGCAGATGCCAAGATTATCTATAAGAGTTGGGGGGGAGGACTTTTAAAATCAACTTAAAGTTCTTCGGAAATGACAAAAATGGAAATGTAAGCACATGAGTGGGGGGTGTCAGGAATCCAGGTTCCCAGCTTAATAACACAGTAGGCGTGGGTAATTAAAAAGAAGGATTTATTGCAAAAACAAACAGATAGCTCTGGATGGCTCTGACCAAGCCTCGAGCATCATTACTCAAGATGACCCTTCTGAAGACTTCTTCTGGCGTCTACAGAAAATATTACATCTCTTGTTTTGCTTCCTATCTAGCAGCCCTCCCATTCGCTGACTCTTTGGACTTAGTGGATCAGCTCCAACCTCTTCCTGTTCTGAGAGGCTGTCTATTTTTGCCTATTTGTGCTTCCTGTTAGTTGTAGCCATGTTCTAGCCCGCTCTCAGCTACTGCCTGATCAGCCTGCCCGTTAAGGTCAGGAAGAGCCGAAGTCTGCAGCTTCCAGCTCTCCCCTGCCTGAATAACATCTAAGCCTCTCTGTTCATGGCTGCTTTCTACACTTGGCTGCTAACCTTCACTTGGAGCTGGTTCATTCCTGACAGGAGTCAACAGAGATAAGTGTACCAGCTCAGGGCAGCCCCCACATGCAAAAGACAGTATCCAGCTAACTCATTACACTTTCAAAATGGAACTTCCTCCCTTTCTTTTCCCCTTGTACCCCCAAATATGTTATTGGGGTTTCTCCAGTCCTCCAGAAGATATTTGGGTAGGGTACAGGGCAAGGAGGTAAAGTTCCATCAGCAGACATGTTGCACTGACAGAATGAGTTGGTTGTATTCTGCCCACACATGCCATTTTCATCACCTTCCATTCATGGAAGATTACTGTCTGCACAGTGCAGGGGGAGCTTTTTGTATCCATGGAGCCTCTCCTTGCATTTTGGAATGCCAATGTGGGGAGCTGTCACAGATACAGAAGGTTCCCCCCTGCAGGGAGAGTCACATTCAACAAGCTGAAGGGTAACAAATATGGTGGTAGGAGGGCAGAGCGTATCATGCTCATCCCCAGCCTCTTCATTGCATTGAGGAGGTTGCAGCCTCAGCTGAACCAAGAAGACACCTCTAACTGACTCTCCTCTTGATTCCCAGCCTGTACCTGCAGCCCCATTTTCCCCAAGGTTATAAATTAATTTTAATTAAGAAGGCTGATCGCCGAAGAATTGATGCTTTTGAATTATGGCGCTGGAGGAGATTCTTGAGAGTCCCATGGACTGCAAGATCAAACCTATTAATTCTAAAGGAAATCAGCCCTTAGTGCTCACTGGAAGGACAGATCATGAAGCTGAGGCTCCAATACTTTGGCCACCTCATGAGAAGAGAAGACTCCCTGGAAAAGAGCCTGATGTTGGGAAAGATTGAGGGCACAAGGAGAAGGGGACGACAGAGGACGAGATGGTTGGATAGTGTTCGCGAAGCTACCAGCATGAGTTTGACCAAACTGCGGGAGGCAGTAGAAGACAGGAGTGCCTGGCATGCTCTGGTCCAAGGGGGTCATGAAGAGTCGGACACGACTAAACAACTAAACAACAACAACATAAATTAACTGGCTGTTGGGTTTGAGATACTGGATCCATCTGGATATGGATTGCTCAACAAAGTGTTTCCATCAGAACATTTGGTTCACCAGTGAACATTGGTACTGAACAAGGGCACTTGGGTTTATAAGACCTCAACCACAGCCTTCCTTCTCTCCACTGCAGACCACATCCTCCCTATTCTGGGCTCAGTCATAAAATAATTAGTTCTTTTTGAAGCCACATTTAAGAGAATTTCCTAGGATGTGTTCGTTTTGAGGAGAGAAGCAGCAGCAGACAAAGGGGTGATTATCTAGAGCAATTTGTTGTGTACGATTCTCTTTCATGACATCTGCACACTGGTTATTGCAAGCTTTTGTGAGAATCAGATGTTTTGATCTTTACTAAAGAAGACCAACTTTCAAGTAAAGTTTTGAGAAGGTTCTGGGAGGACAAAAAGGAAAAGAAATGGGTCTAACCAGGCATCATAAAGGGAGAAGGAAATGTAGTTATTAAAGGGATGGAGCTAAAGCAAGTCCCACAAAAACCTCAAATGACCCCAGGCAAAAAAAGAGGGGGCAGAGAGGGGCAAATATCAGCTCCATTGCAGTGAAGCATAGGCAAAACCATTCTTTCTACATTTGAGTAGTTATCTGTGTACTTGTTTCTTCACATGTCTGCTAACTGCAAATAGTTTATTTTGCTTAGCAAAGAATCCAGACCTAAACCTACAGTCCAAGCCTTGAACTGAATTGTGTAGAGGTAAGTCGAGACATATGTCTTTCTAAAATTAGGCTTAAGTGATCAGTGTATCCTACACACACACACACCAAATATTTGTAGCTTCAATTTTTACACACCATTTACCTTTGCATGTAACATTTGTACAATTGCATTTGTTGTAATATTTCCGATTTAAATCACTGCAATGCCTGTCTAAGGTTGGAACTAGATGTTCTCTTGGCAGATGTGTTCCAAAACCAACATTTGCCAAGATAACATGAATGCGAAGGAGGCACTTAGAGGGAAAGATCTATGCACTGGCTGTGCACAGGGTGAGAGGCACTTAACCCAAGCAATTACCTCTCCATGGGCACTTCCTTCCTCTCTCTACCACCTACCCTACACCACCAGCAGAATTGCTTCTGGTTTCAGAGGCTGGCTGTGGAAGAAACATATTTAACATTGGGGGGCAGAACTGAGGAATAGAGGTTAAGCGCCACCTCCAGCACACTAATTTTCTACAAATGCACCCCAACCCCTGCATTAGCATTATGAAGGTAAAACAGGCTTGGGGACACAGTGATTTCCCCACAGATTTTAGTCCTGCCCTGAGCGGGTTCTCTGAAGAATGTGGGATTTAGTTCTCACTATCAGGGTATTGTTAGCAAAGTTCAATGCAGGACCCCATGCAGAGTCTGAAAATGAATATTTAGTGGGTGGGGAGTCCTATACAGTAGACATCCAATCCTAAGCTCTTCTCCAATGGCACATGTATTGCATTAGGGAAGTGTTTGTTTGAAATGTTCAGATCTCAAGGTATAACTGAATACAAAACCAGGAACATTGTGCAGGCTTGTGAGACTTTCGGCAGAGCTTCAGGCCCAAGAACAAACAATTAATGGATTGAAAGGAGGCACAATTATAATAGTTTAATCAGCCATGGATTAACATCTTGCTCCTGAAACGTTGAGTGAGGTGTGCTGCTCCAGGTGAGTTCAAATGAAATACCAAAAAATTGAGCATGTTTTAAATAGCTATTACCCAACCTGCTTCTCCTTACTTAAGCTCCTAACAATAGCTGTTTTAATGGTAGGCATTTGTGCATTTTAGTTAGTGTGTTTTTACTAATTTTTAGTTTCTTATTCAGATAGTTACTCTCCCATCTACCTATCCAGCTTTCACAATAAAGCAGGTTTCAAAACTGCTGCCTGGGTTCTTGTGGCCAATTAAGATTTGCCCATCTTGTGCTTTGCTACCTCCAGATGCCAAAGTCTTCCTTGTGAATACACAAACAATGTATGTGCCCTCTGGTACAGAGTGTTGCAACTCCCGAATTGCTGTCATTCGTGACTCCCCAGCTTCTCCCTGTCAGGGCTGAATGTTGCAACACACTTTTGAGGGTTGAATCTTTCGGTTCCTCATTGGCCTATACCTCAGTGGCTCCCACAAAGGTTGTGTCAAAATTGCAGAGAAGAAGCAACTGAACTTAAAATTTCAGACGATTTGGATTCCAGCCACAAAGGGCGCAACCTCATCCTTTGTGCTGGTGATGATTTGCTGATATGTCCTGTTTTTGTTATGAGTGATGATTATTCTTGAACCAGTTTGGGATTTTGATGATTGGCAAAGCAGAGGCAGGAAACTTTGCTCTAGATTTTTATTTCACAATATCAGAGCGTGATGGCTGGAGACGCAACAGTTTACACTGTAATTCAACAAGGGGGTAAACTTCTAAATTTGAAAAACACATAATATTGCTGATTTCTCCGTCTTTTTCCTCCATGTTTTCTCTGTACACAGAACAGAGCAAGCTATGTGGCAGTGATAGCTTTCTTTTTTTTCCCTTTGCTGTTTAAGATGCACAAAACAAGTATTAGTACTACTAAGCCATATTATTGGAAGCGCTCCTAAAATAAATAGCAGCAACAAGTTGGGTTGATTTGAGCTTCCATTGACCCTAGAGTGCCACATGTTCCATGTTCCCATCAAACTGTTTTTCTAGTACCAAAAATTCATGATACAACAGCCAGATGCTAATATCCCACCAGTGGACCAAAATGGAAACTTTTCATCCTAAATTTGTCCCCCTCCCAATGCAAGCTGAGTTTGCTTTAACAGACTTCTTTATTTTATTTTTGTGTGCTGAGCGATGCCTCTCTTGGCAAATATCATCTCCAGTCCTTTTCCCCCTTTCGTTTTTGATTAACAGCAACAGCTTAAAGTTCAAAAGCCGTCTCCCTGACTCGTTGCTGCCAAAGTCAAATACAGTTTTGTTAGAAATGAAAATACCTGAAGGAGGAGACTTGTTTGCTTCTGAGGCAAGAGTCCAAAGGCAAAAAGAAGCATCTTTACATGCAATGACCTTCTGGAAAAAGCAAGCCCAGTGTTTAGATTATAGGTGTTCATAGAACACTCAACTATGGGTCACACCATACGTTTAAAGCCCTATGTCAGAGACCAGGCTGAGGAGTACCCTATGATACCACTGAGACTGAGTCTGGAGACCGAGTCTATAGGCATCCTGAAGAACTACGTTTCTAAGGTTCCTTGCTCCTGGGACACTATCACTGTCCCACCATGTTGGAGGTTGAAATGGGGTGATCGGTGGGGGAAGGGGATCAGGGGAGACTGTGGACCCAGAGAATCCTAAGCCCCCTTGTTCCACAAGTTCCTACAAAACTATGCTAGCCCTAGAGCTGTCAAAGTTTAATTTCCTTCCACTTCAGTCAAATGAATATTTAAAACAAGAACAGCAACAACACCATGAGAAAGAAGAAGCTGCTCCCGTTCTTCTGCTCTGGCCAACACAAGCTACCAGGGCTTGGAAGTGGCAGCTTCTCCACCATGGAATCTCCCACCCTTTGGGTTGTTATGGCCTTTATTTATAACGTTTTGACTTCACCTTATCACTTGATGGCTTTCAATGTGTTTAGCAATAACAAAATTTAGAGAAAGAAAAGAAAGCTGTGAAGGCAACAGATAGAACACTGAAGCAGGGCTCAGGAACCTGTGGCCCTTCAGATGTTGGACTACATATCCCATCATCCTTAATTGCTGACCCTGCTGGCTGTGGACAATGAGGTTTGGAGTCCAACAACATCCAAAGAACAACAGGTCTCCCAGCCCTCCAGTAAATTCAACAACTAACCCAAGTAAACTATCAATCAGCTGCAAAAAAGTGAAGTTAAAAGGTTCCCTGACAATATGAAAAGCCTTCATTATTCCAAGCTTACAGAAAGGTCAGGAAAGCAGAATAACTCTACATCACTGATAGTGAAAAGAAGGTATGTGCGAATCATTGCCAATGGCCAGATGATATGATTATTCAAAAATTATCACAATGTGTACTTAGGACAGTTTCAGAGTAGTATTTCAATGTAGCTCCTCCTAGACCCAAAGCAAATGACTTTCTCCCAGCACTTGGGGTTAACAGAGAAAGCGGAAGTAACAATCAAAGTCTCTTCAAAATAGGTCAGGCATAGCCAAGGCAAGTCTAGGCAACGTCAAAACATGTCTCTCTAAGCAGGTCAGGACCTTGGGCAGCTCCTAGTGGGCCCTGCTGGCTGAGCTACAGAGGATGTCTCAGCCAAGAGAGCTGAGGCTTTACGTAGGCTGGCAAGGCCTCTACTGCTGTTGGCACAGACTCCTTGAAGAGCTGAGCTCTTATCCAATTGTGCCAGTGCTGACTTCTATTCTTTGGAAGCACTTGTTGTTCTCCACGTCTGGGGAAAGCAGGAAAGCTATGCCCTTAGGGCACAGGGAGAGGCACTGAGCCTTCCATCCCAATAAGTGGATCTGCCAGTATTTCATCCATGAGAGGCCAGGTTCTGGGTGGCAATTATGTCATCCTGGCTCTCTGGGATCTCTCCTGGAGGCATTTCAGAAGACTGGCCTCCAGTGGAGTGGAGCTTCAAGAACAGGAATAAGGGGAGGGGGGTGGACTCACTTGCAGCAGCATGATATAGCTGTGTGGATAACAGATGTCAAAACAAAGGGTACCTCCTCCATCTAGCCTAGCCCAGTTCTCTGTGAATAGATGTTACAGCTGGGACCAGGTGGCTCTGCTGCCCTCCATAAACACAAATTATGGAGAAGAGAGGGGAGGACTCACCTGGAGGCAACATGCCTGACAGCACTCAGGCTAATAGCTGGTGGTAAAGCTAACAAGGCAAAAATGTTTTACATATGTATGGTCAGGACCAGATTAGAGGTCTGAGGGGATTATGGCAGAGAGGATGGAAGGTCTAAATCAGGCTTCCTGAACCTCGGCCCTCCAGATGTTTTTGGCCTACAACTCCCATGATCCCTAGCTAGCAGGACCAGTGGTCAGGGATGGTGGGAATTGTAGTCTCAAAACATCTGGAGGGCCAAGTTTGAGGAAGCCTGGTCCAAATTGCATGCACTTCATATTACAATAAAGAATTGAATAAATAGAAGTAATCAAACAAATTATAAAAAGAACACCACATGCCCCAAACCTTCAAATATCATTCACTACATGCATTTCTTCAAACCACTTTTTTTCTTTTCCTGGCTTCAGCAAAGTCAGAAATGATGTCATTCCTCCAAGGGAAGGGGATCAACGTAGCATGCAGACATACATGCATCTATTTTTTTTCTGACTTCCTCATGACAACCTCCTGGGGAAGATAAGGCTGAGAGAGCTGGACTGGCGCAAGGTCACTCAGAGAGCTTTGTGGCTGAGCTGGGAAGTTTAAAGGCCTAAAAAATGGGAGCCTAATTTTTAATCCAGCCCTGCACAACATGTGTGTTCAGATAGAGGCCACATTTACACAAAACATTTAAAGCACTTCTTATTTATTACATGCACTATTTCTAACCCGCCAGGGATGCCAACTTGAATAAAATATTGTGGGGGGCCTAGGTAAGCGCCACCCCACATAATCAATCATATGATACCGTGCACAATATTTTATGAGTTGGCTCCTATGTAACCCATTCTTTGTTGTTTACACTATCCCAATGAGAGGAACAACATTAAAATACAACTAAACAGTGTTTAATTTAAATACTGTATTTAAATACAATATATGTAAAAATTAACAAAAAGGTACACTAACATCATAAAAGTATACTAACTAAAAAGTAAACATCAAAACTATGTCAGGCAAGTGAGGAGCACCACTTGAGCATCATAGTGCTATGCAAATCTGTGTCTTCTTTTATCCTTTGCGTGTGTGTTGTATTTTGTCTTTGGGATGGCAGTGTATAGGTGGCTATCCTAAACAAAAGGCAAGTGGAAGGACCAGTCCCTGAGGGGAAATCCCACAGATGAGCAACTGGACATACAACAGAGTGAGTTGTGCACACGTACAGTGAGCTTGAGCAGTCGGGAAGATATAGTCAAGAAAAAGCTGCTTGTCACTCAAGCGAAGTACAGGCTTGAGCTGAAAGCCTTCAGAACTGAAAGCAGTGGAGTGCCTGGGCCTTTCTGAGTCAGGCTGTGTCACTGCATCATAATCCATGGAACTTTCAGAGCTGTTTAGCCCTGGGCAGCTCACCACATGGGGTGCAGAAAGCAAGGATCTGAAGTCTCCGAACTCTAGCCCTGTTGGCTCCCGACATCAAGGGCCTGGTAAAGTTGAAATAAGAGACACTTAAAATTCTAATATCTTGGGATCACTTTTATATGACCAACATTAAGAAGGAAAACAGACTTAATCCCTCTCTTTGGTTTGCTTGCATCACTGGGGTGAGCTGCCTCTGCAGCAACAAGTGTTTGTTTTTGATTAAGGCAGAAACAAAGAAAAAAGACAGTTTCCAAGGGAAACAGCTTACTTTCTTCCATTTCAAAATAATTTAATTAGTGGTCTGATTTCCTCCACTGAGCATTGCATTTTTTGAAGAAAGAGGGGGGAAACTTCATTGTGACTGGTATAGCTCAAAGGCATAAAGTGCTATATAATGTTTAACAAGTTCTTTGTAAAAATCCACTGCCATTACCACCTATCAACAGGATGCTGTTTATATATAAATCATCCCTCCTTGTGGGCTCTTGCTAGATAATTTTCAACAGCAGAAATGCAAGTGAACACAGGCCTGCACTTCATTAATCACACACAACTTTCCTCAAGGTACAGCACAAGGGCTCAACTGATGGTATCTACTTAAGAAGCAGACATTAGCTCAAGACTGCCCTACCATTAGACAGAGTGAGGCATTCACCTCAGGTGGTAGATGTTGCAGGCTTGCACCGTTCCTTCTGAAACATCTAACTTGGTCTGCCCTGCAGCCCATAAGCTGGCCTGCTGCTCCCAGGCGTGGTATGCTGGTCCTGTCACCAGCATTGAATTAAAACCCAAATGCCAGTCTGTAGAATGTGAGGGTGGCATCATGTCATTTGCCTCAGGCAGCAAAATGCCATGGATCACCCCTGCAGCAGCTTCCTAGTAGCATCATTTGTGATCAAAACTATAAAAAGTAAGCAATGTCTTAACAGAAGGTGGCATATTTTGCAGGTACTATGTTTCTTGCACACAACCCTAGGCACTGAAGACAAAGGATTATTGCGCAAATTATTGTTATTTTCATTCTTTTTCATGGTTAGGAAGTCTTTGTTGGCAATATGATTAAAGCTAGCTGGTTGTAACTGGGTTTATATTAGAAGAAATATTTCACTAGTTGTTATTTTTGGATGTGTATAATATTCGAAGACTTTGAATGATTTCTTCTTGCTGTTGTTCAGTAGCACAAGCGGACACATTCATCTGTTCCAGATGCAACAAAACATGTCTCTCCCACATCAGTCTCTACAGCCACAGCAGGTACTGCAATCTTCCAACAGCTAGACCTCGTCCCCAAAGGCTCCTCTTCCATTGTCTGCTGAGACAGATGCATGCCAGCTTTGTTGTTGTTCCTTATGCTGAATTGACCATTCTTCATAGGACTTTTATTTCTAGCAGGGCCAGCTCCAGGTATTGGAGGGTCATTGTACAAGACCCTCTCCATGGGCCTCCCTCTCTCTAAGTACATGATTGGCAAAGAACCAAAGAGCATTCAGGCAGAGTCATCTACTGCTTTTCCTTGTCATCACCACTATTGCCGGGACGAGAGCAACAGGAGAATGAACAATGCAGTGGCAGGCAGGAATGCTGCTGAATACCATTCGCTGAAAATCGCAGGAAGGTAGAGTGCTTTTGAGCTCAGGTCCTGCTTGCAAGTTTTCCACAGGCATCTGGTTGGCCACTGTGAGAACAGGACACTGTACTAGATGAGCTGTTGACCTGATGTTCAGCAAGCAGGCTGAACAGAAGCAAGTCCAAAGAGTTCTTCTCACTGGGCCCTTTGCTGTGCTGTAGAACTTCAGGAGATGCTCAGAAGTCAAGAACTTTCACAATGGTTGTGAGGGACCAGCGCTGCTTAATCTGTCCTGTGTGAGACAATTCTCCCCTGTAAATGCCTCCTTCTGGTAATTTTCCTGGGTTTAGAGCCCAATGGGGGGCATTAATTAAAAAACAGTCAGAGGAAACCAGCAGAAATTCTTTAAAGACCTATGAACATCTAGCTGTTTACCTAAAGGCCTGTTCCCTGTGATGAAAGCAGGCCATTTTCTTTTTTGTAGGAAGAAGTGGGTAGGGATTAGCAGGGCATCCTATCTCTAACCAGGGGAATCACCTTCTCATCAGTTTTCTTTGTAATGAGTTTTTTGAGCCTTTGCAACATCAAAGAATTAATGCATGGATAGTAATTACCCAGCTGACAGTATTCCTTTGCCCTGAAGTAAAGAAGCAGATTACCAGGCCCTGGACAGTGCTTCAAAATTTATTGCCCTTTAAAGAAAGCCAAATGCCATCTCTGGGTGAAAACCCCATGCAGTGAACATGCTGCCTTTTCACCCTGCAGTTACCTGCCTAACCAGGAGATTAAAGGGAAAGGAACACCCTGCCCTGTCTACTCATTTGCCAACTGCACCTGACACATTGTGTAACATGCCTAATAGCTTCCTGGAACTACATCTGAAATTAGACTTCACTTGGTGCTTCTCCCTCAATTTGCATCTTTTAGCTGCCAGGGGACTTTCCTCATGATATTTTTTTTTAAGCCTCCAGAAATGCTGGCCAGGATTTGTTAATGAAAATGAATGATCAGATCCAGGTGCTTTGTGGAGCAAAACAGCAATTAACCTGGATCAGGAAAGTCATGGAAGCTTCTAAGGTGTGAGATTCCACCTTGCAGGAGGACTGTAGTCTCCTTGGTTACTTGATACTGGCCACTGAGCATTCCCCTCCCCCCCATTGGAAATGGGCACTTCAAATGAGCACTGCTGTTTGTGGCACAGATCACCGTGCATATCAAAGGCTGTGGACGTTTGGTATGGTAAGAACATGTCTTAAGGAATTTTGAGAAAGAGATCTTCCACGAGAACTGTAACAAGTTACTTGGACAAGCTTCAGGCCAAACACCTGCAGACTAGAGAACAGTGATGATCTGCTAAAATGTTATTTGGCTTTGGCTGAAACCGCCCAGCAGATGTAAGAGGGATGGCTTGTATAAGCAACAGAAAGGTCTTGTTCACTTGCTATACTCAACGAGCTCAAAATCAGACAACTTCTCAGTGATAGATATTACGAAAGTTTCAGCATGTCATTGACTGAAGTCTTAATGGCTCAATGTGTCCCAGCGGGACTTCTGCACAAGACTGTGTTTCACAAGATGTTTACAGCAGTGTTGACTTTGCATGATGCTTAGTTATGTATCTAGTGCTTGAGCTCTTATCAACAAAGTTTAGCAAACTGAAATTAATCAAGGAAACTGGGGCCTTGAACTTTCGAAGATAAGTTTCTGGTTTTGCAGCTTTTTTCAGTTTTGTATTAGTGCTTTCTAATTTCTTTTTTTTTTTCATTAAAAAAGCCAAGAAAAGTATTTCTGAGGTAGCAAAGGGATGGATACTGATATAGTTTGAATGAGGCAGAGTATTATCCCTACACAGTAATAACAGCAAGGAAAGTGCAACCTTATACATGTCAGAAACAAGTCCCGTTGAGCTCAGGCTGATATGTCTAGGGTGAAATGTGCACACATTTAAAAATGCTGTGAAAATGCTTTTTAAAAAAAACATTTTGAAAAATACATTGAATTTGGCATAGCTCATTTTCGCCATCTAGGGTCACATTTGTATATTGCACTTTACAACACATTTAAAACATTTTATTTGCAGCTGTATAGCTGAGTCCCAGGTTTTCAGTCTAGTTACTTTTAAATAATTAAATAATTGTCGTTGTTGTTGCACTAATTCAGTCATTATTTCTGTTACAGGGAACTTCTAGGACCATTATACTGTAAAAGAAATCCCACAAATCTGATTTATTTGCAATGCAGGGCCAGGATCCTGAAAACTATTCAATTTGGTGTTATAGCATGCTCCATCATATTCCTCTCCTACAAACAATAGAGCCATCCTAGCCCTGTGCATCTTTTCCCCTCAACTTGAAGATTCCCCAGTTTCTTTTGGGGAAAGGGATGGATAGTATTTGCTGCACACTGGAACAGTATAATTGCTATGATCACTAGTATCCCAGGACTACTAGTCATGATGAACATATATAACCTGCAGTGTCAGAGGCAGTATGCCTTTAAATATTATTTTCTGGGGAACAATAGCTACTGCCCACATATTATTATGCCATAATATTACTATGGGCTTCCCGTAGGCATCTGGTTGACTACTATGGGAACAGAATACTGAACTGAATAGGCCCAACAGGGCCTTTCTCTGTTCTCAGAGAGTAACCTCAGAGAGGGGACTTGACAAGTCAGGTTGTGCATCCACAACAGTGACCAGAGTAGGAATGACCACTGGGAGAAACACAGAGTGAAGAAATTCCAGAGTGCATGTGCACAACTGGATACCTTCAACTGCCTCAGCTGCAACATTCAGAAATTCTTTAAATCTACTTTTAAAATGATGATTTCCCCACACAGACACTGTTGTGTCTCTCTGATGATATCCTAGCTGTTCAAAGATGTGGAATGTTGGGAAAGGGGGTCAAAGCTGCCTACATGTTTTGCCATGTCTAGGCTCCTGTGGGCGGGGGAAAGTTTAGCTTTGCTTTTTAAACATGGTTCACATGAACACTCCCATTAGTTGTGACCCCCCCCCCAAAAAAAAAGACAATTTCATTACCCAGTAGTATCCATGTTGTGTAGTGCTGCATTTACCACATGGCAAGAACTGTAGAATGAAAGACTCATGTGTGAATTGGAAAGACTGGCTTTCTTTTAAAAAATAAAAAAACCAGAACTAAACGGTGGTGTTATTATTGCTTTAAATACAAACAGCTTTTTTGCTTCCCAAATGTTACATTTGACAGCCTGTTTAAATTTCCAAAACATCTGTGCCGTTAACTCTTGGAAAACACTCCCTTCCAGATCCTGGCTAATTCTGTTGGCCTGCTCAACACTGGCAGCAGCAACAGAAAGGGGAAAAAATGTTTGTAATGAGTGTTCCATTTCCACAGCATTGTACACATTGAGAGCTTGATTATCCTGTTACAGTTGTTCTCATCATCTGACCGTGCCTCGGATGCATCTATTGTGAGAACCCAACATGTTTGCTTCCCTCAAACCGATGGCTGTTGCTTATTTTGAAGCTATCCAGAGGCCTTCATACTCTGGAGCTTCCAACACTCATTGCCTTTTACCATCAATAAACTGGCTTTCAGAAAATACAATTGAGGAGTCTGCTACCTAAAAGGCAGCAATTGAGAAACAAATCAAGCTGACATAATCTAAACTATTTCTGACCCTAGGTCCCCCAAATCCACACTTTGCACTTTGCAGGAGGCCTGGGACAAACAACAACACACCCAGGAGTAAATAATATGTGATTTCTGACACATTTGTCACAGAGGGTGTTTTAGGGATGATAAAAATGTCAAAAATAAAATAAAATGGAAGTATTCTGCACCTGAAGAATCCACATACTAAAATGGCCGGAGCTGGGCTTTTTAAAAATAAACATTTTAAAGTTTTACTTCTGAGACTGTAAAAAGCCTTGAATTATGTGTTGTCTTCCAGGGAAATATTTTTTTTAAAAAATTGTCAACAATACACAGGGCAATATTCAGCTAAATAATTTTACAAGTGGAACAACAACTGCTTGTTGTTTTACAAGTGGAACAACAACTGCTTATATCACAATATAAAGTGATGGAGAAAGTGTGGCTTAGATTTGATGGATATACCTGGTATCTTCAAGTTAGCCTTTAATTCCAGCGTACAGGTAACAGTTATATACATCCATGAAGAGGTTAAAAGAACTGCTCATTTTCACTCCCTATTCAAATCTTGAATCACTGCAGGTAGCCCATTGCAACAAGCTCTCTTTTCTACCTGTTGACTCCTCAAGTCTTTTCCTTTTCAGGAAAAGACATTCTGCAGGGAAGGATAATCTCTGGCTGTTTTGCCTGCTAAAGGGAAATCCTCTGAAAATAAGTCCATAGCCAAACCCTGGTGGCATTTTCTGTGACAAAAGAGCAGAACGAATTTGGTGTGCGGCAGGGGGAACCTTTCCCGGCTTCTGGGCTCTGAGAACACCAGCTCTTTGGTTATTACACTGTGGGCCACATTCAGCCATCTCCTGCTGTACTAATTACACAAACTTTTGGCCAAGCAGAGATCAAGGCACCCTGCAGAGAGCTAGAAGCTGATACTTCGTTAAAATTCCTCTCTCCGTCCTACACGCCTCTCTGTTCTATGCTGCTCCTAAAAGACAATTAGGTGACCAGGAGGTGACTTCAATAGGTTTACAGATATCCCAGGAGGCAACTTCAATGGTTTTACAGATCTCCCAAGAGTCCCTTTTCACTCTGCACAGACAAACACCACTTGTTCTCATCTGGGAATCCTTGCTCACACTAAGCTCTTAGCTACTGATCCTCATGCTCATTTACCAGTGGCTTAAGCTTCCCTTTGCTGTGCAAATAAAAAAAAAAATATCTATGGACAACCTTGGCTGTTTTCCACCCTTGCAAGCATGTTAAGTTTTAAGAATAAAGCAGAAATTCACATTGGGCATTTAATAGTTCCCTCCCTCTTGTCTTCTTGCCTGCTACATAGATTGGAGCCCTGTCCAGGCCTGCCTAGAGCTGGGAACAATTTGCTTGTAATTTCACATATCAAAGGGGCTCCACATGCAGTTAGTCACTGCAGTGCCTTTTTGCAATATATATATTTCATTCATGAATTACTTCCTAATGATTCATCCCAAAGCAATTTCACAAAACAATAAAGACATAGATAAAACAATTGCATATATAAAAACTATATATATTTATGAGTTCTCAAAATGATGTACCATCTATCATCTCTGCCCTTGAAGCAACCCTGTCATATAAGCAACCATAAGTCCCATTTATAGATGACACACTGAGGCCAGGGGGTTCAAGACTTAACCATTATAGGGTCCTTTCCTTTGGAAGCAGAAAGCAGTATAGATGCATGTGAGGTTGTTTTTTAATTCACATTTACATAAGTTGAGCAGAGGGGCAATCAGTTATTCAGCCATACAGTGCTGCTCTTTAAAGCAGCACCAGTTTCTGACATGCAAAATCAGTGGTATTCCCCCAACTCCCAAACCTGCTTGCAAAACTCGGGCATCTGCCTCTGTTGGTTGCATTCAAACTCCCAGACAATTTCCTCTCAGTCCCCATGCAATCATATGGGGTTTGTGGTGTCACTGGTAGTTTTACCTGCCATCACTGCTTATTTAAGTGAGCATTTGACAACCAACAGTGTCCTCTGCAGCAATGTCATTAACATAATAAATATAGCATCCCCACAGCACTGGACTAATAAGGCACTAGAGACACCAAGGTAGGTTCAGCAAGTTTTCAGCAATCCACAAACTTTATGAACTCTTCATATAGCTGGTGTTTGCTCCTGGCCACATGCATGAAGATGAGGGTTTTCCTTCCCTTGTTGACGCAAGATTTCACATAGCCAGGACAAACAACTGGAATGTTTCAAAGTCTATGGAGATGATTTAAACAGCTGAAGAAAGGAAAGAATGCATCCAATCCCTCAAACCCAAAGCCCTTGTAAGGGAAGACCCACTAGCCAATAAATATAAGGATGTTCATTATTGGCTCTGATTGTGACAGGAGAAGTATTAAATAGGAATTTAACTATGCACTAACCCAAATTTAGAGGACCTCAAAGGAAAGCAATTATTCACCACCACATTCTAATCACAACGTTTAACTCAGACAATCTTGAAAGGGATCCCCAGTTTAGAATCCAGAAAAGGGGCAGCGCAATTCAAGAATGCCAGGCATGTGCTTGAGAAGGTACCCACCCCATCCCAACCACGGCTGGAGCTACATAGTGAATTGAGATGCCCATTTGCCAAGGGTTTGCTAATTCAGCAACACTGTGGTGTACCTGCAGCAACACATCTCCAACAAGTCTCACCCTCATTGGTCTCTACAGCCACAGCAGGCACTGTAACTCCCCAACACCTCCAGAGGTTCACTCCTCCATTGTCTCCTGAGACAGATACTAACAACCAACTCAGGGTGCACTTAACCATGCGGTGAACCACTTGTTTTCCTGGATTTCTTATCTGGTGCCATAGGCGCCAACTCCTAGGAGTGGAGGTCCTTTTGGGGGCCCCTAAAATATTTGAGGGAGCCCCCAAGTTCATATGACCAATAGCCAGAGATTATAGTTCAGCAACATCTGGAGGGTTACAGACTCCTCAGCCCTACATTATATTTTTGTGGTAAACCATTCAGACTAGTACACCACCCCAGGAATATCACATGGAAGTTTCTCTACCCTTACTAGGCAACGATCGAACCAAAGATATGCTTTGTGGTTATGCTCTGCTACGTGTGATGTCCAGTTCAAAGTGAGATGCCCCCCAAAGGAAGCTGCCTTGTGTCAAATCAGGCCATTGTTTCATCTAGCTCTGTATTGACTTCACTTACATGAAGCAACTCTTCAGGGACTGAATCTGGGACCTTCTGCAAGGAAATCATGGAGCTTTGGCCCTTCTCCTGGTTTTCATATAGATCTGAGCTGGACCAGGCAACTGAGGTACACAAGGCAAAATGTTCTTGTGTCAGAGGAGCAGGGGGACTGAATAAATGTATTCACCTTACTACTTTCAGTTTTCAGAAATGCGAAAGATGTGAAAGTGCCAGTGAATCAGCCCAGCTGCAATTATTATGCTGGGCGTTCAACTCATTTTCTATTCTTTCTTTTTTTTAAGAATAATCTTTATTGGTTTCCCACATAAACATATATACATAGATAACAAGTCATACAAAGCAAAAACAAACAAACAAACAAAGAGAGAGAGAGAGAGAGAGAGAGAGAGAGAGAGAGAGAGAGAGAGAAGGGAAAAAAGGAAAGGAAAGGAAAATACATTTAAATAAAAATTATGAATGTAAAACTTCCAATCATTCTCGTTATACTGCTTATATTGTCTATGTTTTCTTGCACAGATTTATATTATTTCATATTATTTTTATATAATCTGATAAAATATCTAACACACTTTTTGCTTACAAGTATCAATCTAGTTCTGCAAGTATATTGTTGTTTGTACAATACAATTTTAGATATTCCTTAAATATTTTCCATTCTCCATATACTTTCTGGTTTGAAACTCCTCTGACTCTTCCTGTCAGTTTTGCTAGTTGCAGGTACTCTATCATAAGGGTCTGCCACTCTGTTATTGTTGGTAGTATTTCATTTTTCCAGTTTCTTGCCACTATTATTCTAGCTGCCGTGATTACATACATAAACAATGACCTTATATCTTTTTGAAATTCTTTGGTAGTATACCTAATAGGAAGATCTCTGCTCTTTTTTTAAATGTAAATTTAAATAATTTTTTGAGTTCACTGTAGATGCTGTTCCAAAATTCACAGATAACTACACAGTTCCACCACATATGAAAGTATGACCCTATGTTCTTTTTGCATCTCCAGCATGTTGGCGACCTGCCTTTATATATTTTAGTGAGTTATAACATCTTCATAGTCTTTTCCCTGAGGTAGTAGCATGCTGTGAATTTAATATCATTTCCTATTCTATAAGGTTTGGGCATGCCTCCTCAGGTAAGAACTTAGATAGAATTCCTGAGGACCTGAGATTATAAGGATATGTAAAGGAAACACCTGCTTGTAATTCATTGCTCATGAGTGGCTTCCTTTAGTGTCTTCCCTGCCAAAGTAAAGGGCTCAGGCAACACTAATGAAAAATCCGGCACCCCTTGCCCTCATCCACAGCTATGTCTGAAAATAAAAAACACACACAATTGCTGAACAGTCTGTCTCAAACAACCATTGAGTGTATTAAAAACACCATGGTTTCCTTTCCAGCTAGAATATACCGTATAGAGTCAGTTTGCCAGAATGTTTCTGCAACTCTTTCAGCTGGGGCAACTAGCCAGGAAATATTTTAGCTAATTAGACATGAATGATCTATTAAACAAAGTGGATCTTCATTAGAATCATTTTTTCAGTAAGTGGCAAGGTGTGTGATGGCTGGGGATTCTAATCAAAGAAAGAAAATTGAAGGAAAGAAACCAAGATTCTCCAGACAGAAAGAAGAGAAGGTACCATCAACTTTAAATCAAACATTGTTGACTGGTGTTGTTGAACCATCAGTATGTGGGGAAGCCAGCAGAGTCCATGGAAAAACTTTCTTCTGGAGTGTGATGTTTATTGACTTTATGGCAACAAGCTTTCATTCTTTGAGCTGATGAAGACTGAAGTTTACCCCAGTTCACTCAAAGCAAAAAGTCTGGAGCCAAATACAACAAACCCCAGAGGGATTACTCTGTTTCTTTAAAGGTAGCAATCAAACAGCCAACTGTTCTTTGATAACTGATTGCACCAGTTCACAGAAATAGAAATCTAGAAGGAATCAAGAGCAGATTCACTTCCACTTTTGTAAATAAAATTCACCACACGCCCAGAAACGGATAAGTAGGTGCCAATAACCTTGGAAGAAGCCTTGTATCAGTTGAAGTACTGATGAGCTAAACACACAACCAAGCTCAATTCAATTGGCTCAAATCCAAAGTCCTGTCTGAATTTGTAATCACTGCAAGTATATTTATCATGAGCTGAACAAAATGTCTGTATATTACTATCACAGGTCAGTTCCATAACCATTTTGAGCTTACAAACAGCTTTTCCAGTTTGCTTCTGAGTTGCAACCAAACTAGCAGATTTCATGTGTTTGTTTCCATTTTACAGATGGAGAACTTAGCCTGGGAGAAAGTGACTGGCCCAAGCCATCCCAGATACATTGAAGGCTACATGGACATTGGGCATTTGTGGCACCTTGATTCAGGATTAACTATTTATATTTTGCATCACAGCATCGTGAATCCAGGTGAAATGACTAAACCTTACCAAATGAAATATTAACATTTGAGAGAAAGCCCCACTGAGTCCTGTTGGATCAGACCAGTGGCTCATATGGTCCAGTATCCTGTTCTCACACTACTAACCCCATGTCTGTTCCTCAGTAACTGGTGTTCAGAGCTATACACACAGTGGCGTAGCGTGGGGGGTGCAGGGGAGGCCGGCCGCACCAGGCGCAACATCTGGGGGTTAAGGTTAGGGGGTCCAAATCCACGGGTTAGGGGGTGCAAATTAGTTGCCTTGCCCCGGGTGCTGACAACCCACGCTACGCCACTGTATACACATATCCATCATACTGGCATGATTATTTGTCTTGGGGCATGTTGTCCACTGAAACAGCTTCTGGACCTACAGTTAGTTAACCAACTGTAATCAAACAGAAGTTATTGGATGTTTCTGTAGTGAGAGGATAATTAACATTTCTGCTTTTACCTGTTTTCTATATTTCTTGATATGATCCTCCTTTTCTTTTGGCTGCTTAGAATTGCATATCACATCAAGCTTTTTTTTTAAATGCAGGTTTGTCTAAATGTTTTAAATATCAGTCGGTGAATCAAAACTGGGGAAGAACTTAATGAATCACAGAGACATGCAATCCAAGCAAAACATTATATAGTAGGATTGCACACTACTCTGTGCAATCTTAGTGAAGGCAGCAATTGCACAAAACTGGACGAAAGGTTAGATGATTCAGAGAATGGAGCAGTCAGCTTATTGGAGGGAAAAGGGAAAGGGAAAGAAGTCATTTTGCTTATTCAGATTCTCCAGGATGGCTGCATGAATGCAACGGATGAGCTGTGAGTCATTTCAACACACACACACACCTTAGGAGTTGTACATACAGAGCACACATGTCATCATTTTGCAAATATGGGTGCTTATTGTCCTCAGTGTCCAGATGAAGAATGCATAAGAAGCAGAGCACACACTTTGTGGTTTCCAAACATCAGTTCAGTCACAGACCTGGGAACAAAACCCAAGGTTTCCAGATTCCACTCCAGCCGAAAAAACCACAAAGTTGTCTGTTTCAAAATGTCCTTTATTTTAAAAATAAAACCCATTTTGTCTTCAAAGTTCATTGAGGCTCAGCCTCTGGCTTTTAG
This sequence comes from Podarcis gaigeae, assembly GCF_964106915.1. Taxonomy (NCBI): domain Eukaryota; kingdom Metazoa; phylum Chordata; class Lepidosauria; order Squamata; family Lacertidae; genus Podarcis; species Podarcis gaigeae. The sequence continues at coordinate 33,898,067 of NC_139682.1, forward strand.
TCTGTCCTTGTTTTCCCCGAGGCATTCAGCTCGCCTGCATCCAAGCTGTATGTCTGGAAGAAAGTGCTTCCATGCCCAGGTCACAGAGTATGTTGTCTCAGCAACCATCTGATTTTATTTATTATCAGTTCTGTCTGTGAGTTCCAGGGCCAAGCTAGACAATGTGTATGTGTGTGTGGTTGCATTTAATGTGTCTGTTATTTCCTTTATTCTAAATAGCAACCACCAGCAGGAGGAGGACAGGACATGGGGTATGAGGGGGTTAATTATTTCCTTTCCCCCACCTCCACCAGGGTACTGTCAAAAATTGCCCCCTTCTCTTGAAGCTGTTCATCATGGGGGCAGGGCAGCTGCCTTTGATCCCTTTGCCATTTGTTAGTCCATACTGAGGGAGAGAAGTAAGCCCTTTTCCATTTGCAGTGGTCCTCGTGCTCCCCCCGGCATATGGCTGATATTTAAAAGAAAATAATTGGACATGTTAAAGGCAATCTAGTATTTAATGTGTTCTCTTGTTGATTTCCTAATTAAAGAGAAGAAATTCACAAAAGCTGGTCTGTAGAAGGCCAGGATTTCCCTTTTCCTCCATCTTTCCACATGTTTAGTGAACCTAATATAGCTGAAGGCAGGAAGAGATGTAGAACTCTTCATACAGAATGAGTGGATGGTGCGTCCCATTCACTGCTTAGTCAACTAAAGCTACATATATGACCCATGATGAATAAATGCATATGCTGCTAAAAACAACAACAGGAGACAGCCTTGCATTGGGTCAAACCCAAGACGAATACTATCACCTTATCAAATGACATTGCAGCACAACTGACCATTGATCAAAGGTGGTGTTGGGTGCTTGAAGCAAAGTAGCACCCCAGCAGAAACGTTTAAAGTAAGCAATGCATCATCTTGGCAGAGAAGGAAAAGCTTCATTGGTTCTTCCACACCTCAGAAGATTTAAATAAAAACCAACAATTCTTGGGAGTTATGGTGAATAAAAGAGTGCTGCGCATGAATTATGGGTGGCTGCAAATAACTCATTGTGAGGAATTCTTTTCCTTTATAAGACTCCCACAGTAAGAGAGACTTTGAATTGACTCTCACTCCAATTCTACTTGAAACTATCTCTTAATGGGAGACTTTTTTGCCCAGCCAGGCATCAGAGTTTAGTCCGAGTAAAAAGCTCATCTAATGCTAAGCCGAAACAAAAAAACATGCAATGTTTCTCCTACATTATTTTTCTGAAAGGCTGAATTGGTCACAGTTCTAACAATGCCAGAACACATTTCTTCTGTTTGCTACTCCATGTACTAAAGGTTATGGTGTGAAAAATGAGAGTGTCTTGTGTTCTTCTATAGACATCAGTAATTAGAAGCTCACATTGAGCATTTCCTGAAATAATCAGGTAATTGCAAAGCAGGGTTTGCTCAGCAAGCATATAAGTTTTGGGGTCTGCATCACAGCATATGGAATACAGAATCTCTCTGAATTTTTCACTCTGATTTTGTATCCTGTAACTGACTAAAGGAAGCAATAACCAAACATTGCCAGATCAGCTTTGTTTGCATGCAAACAACCAATAGAGGAAGACACAGATTTCCCTAGAGTCTTCTGTTTGGTTCTCATGACAGAGCCAATCACAAATTGGATCTGCTCCAGTATCATAGCGGGAAGTTTTTAGACAATGACTTGTAGAAATGAGTACTTTTGGTTCCAGGACAAAGTTTTATTTGAGTAATGAAAGGATATACAGCCAAAGCACAGCATATATTTAGGAGAGACATATGAGGCAATGCAGTAAAGAGACGTATCCAACACTCATCACGAACAGGTGATGTTGGGACACTATGTAGGATCCATGTAAGACCAAAGGACAAATGGAGGGTATGAATTTCACTGAGCATTGAGTAGAAGAAGCAGTACTAGATAGATAGACAGGCAGACAGACAGACAGACAGACAGACAGACAGATGATAGAGATAGATGATGATGATAGATGATAGATGAGAGATAGATAGATGAGAGATAGATAGATAGATGATAGATAGATAGATAGATAGATAGATAGATAGATGATAGATAGATAGATAGATAGATAGATAGATAGATAGATAGATGATAGATATAGATAGATGATAGATAGATAGATGATAGATAGATAGATAGATAGATAGATAGATAGATAGATAGATAGATAGAGATAGATGATAGATAGATGATAGATAGATAGATAGATAGATAGATAGATAGATAGATAGATAGATAGATAGATAGATGATAGATAGATAGATAGATAGTTAGATAGATAGATGATAGATAGATAGATAGATAGATGATAGATAGATAGATAGATAGATAGATAGATAGATAGATAGATAGATGATAGATAGATAGAGATAGATGATAGATAGATAGATAGATAGATAGATAGATAGATAGATAGATAGATAGATAGATATAGATGATATAGATAGATCAGAATAATACACATGTAAAAACAGGCTCCCAAATGGCTTATACATGAAGATGTTGGAGAAGAATCTTCTTCTCATCTTCTGTAGGATGAGATTGAGGATACAGTTTGTGAAATAACCCCCATGGTGGGTTGGGCATCCATAGCAAGCCCAGTTACATCCTATGCCCTTTCCTCAAAGCCAAGTCAAACTCTCAGTTTTGTAAGGACAATAGATGAACACAGGAAGTGCTATTGCCAAGGCATACCTTGCTGACTTCTGATCATGAAATCCTTTCAGGCTATTATGTCCCCATTCTATCTGTGCATTTGCTGATTTGGAAAAGGCCTGGGGGCAATGAGGAAAAGTGCAGCTTGATCCTCTGTAGCATTTTTGCAAGTCTTACATCACCCATCCATTTCCATCATTGGCTTTCCATACACAGACTGATCAAAAGGAAATGAAATAAATAGGATTCTGAGCTGCCGGCTTATTTTTGTTTTTCTTTTAAACCAACACATCGGCATCACTGAATGAGTGCACATATGTTGTGTACATGTAGAAGCGCTCCAAATTGTTTAAATCCGCACATGGAAGGGATTGACTGTTCATTTCTATTGATACGTGTAATTGTACATGATGTATTTATTGCCCTTTGTTTGTATGTTCGAAGCCAGTCCTTGTATTGTTATTTAAAGGCACAGCAACGCTGAATAGTTCTTCGCTGATGTGCTTTGCTGTTTATGTGGCCACATCACAAGCTTTTATAACATTCCATGCTTTCTTTTATGAGTTTGCAGATGTTTCTACATAGAAAGCTTTATTAGAAAAGTTTTTAAGGGGACATAACAGCAGCCACAGCACACACACAAAAGGTATTACTAGAACATTCACAAATAATTTTTATTTCTAAAAAATAGAATTTGATAATTTTATAAACAAAGAAATTGTTATGTTAAAATTTGAGGTTTATAATAATCCAATATATACAGTATTCTGAGTCTGGTGCAGTGGTTATCGTTGTGAGACAGAGACTGGGGAGAATCTTCAGTCAGCCATGAAGCCAACCTCTCTTGGGCTAAACTACATCACAGGGTTGTTGTGGGAATAGAACACAGAGGGAGGCCATCTATGTTGTTTTGAATTATTGGAGGGAAAGTCAGAAATAAATAAGCTATTATCCACTACAACATTATCTATCTACCTTCCTGGTACAGGAGGGGATACAGAGGTTGTATACACACATTTTATCTCATAATCAATGGATACAGAGTAGTTGTTTCTTCTGTGTACTCCACACACAGTCTTGATCAATTGCATATTTCTTGCCTGTGAAAAGTGCTAATTAAGAAATTGGTTTCATTCCAAAATAAAAGACCATTGCAGATTCATTCTCTATTGCCTCACAGTGTGTTCCTTTGGAAACAGAGGAAGGCGATCTCAGCAATAGAGGGTGTGGATACATTTGCCCAATAATGCTGTGGGTGAGCATCTACCAAGACTGCAATCACCCCTTTTTTTCTTCATTCGCCTGGGGCATGTACAGGGAGGAAAAGGCATGGATAATATAATCAAGGGGATAGCTTTCAAAAGTGTATTAAGTAACCACACATACCCCTGTGGACAACAGGATCTAGTCTCAGGCAGCATGTTGGGGATGAACAAGAACAATGCCAGTTTAAGGGAAAATACAAGTGCATTAGTGTATACACAGCCTTTGGCATCAACTGTTTAGACAGAAACAATATGTAATTCCTAAATTGTTCCAAACTGGAGTCTTTTTCGTGGAACATTTGCTTTTCTCCTGTTTGGAACAAGTCCCTTTGGTTTGTTCTTTTTCACCCACACTTAAATCCTATTTCTGTCTCCTCACCCATTAAGCTCAAATGCCCTTAAAATATTATTCACCAAACAATTGGAGTTTTTTTAAAAGTGCATTTCTTTAAGAATATTCATCATCATCATCATCATCATCATGGCTTTCTCCCTGCATGAAACCAGCTGTGGAAGACTTTTACTGGCCTTCTCTCATCTGCTTAATATGCCAACCACTCATGTGTCCATTCCAGGGGTCAGCAAAAAAATCAGCAGGTGGCCGGTCCACTGTCCTTCAGACCTTGTGGGGGGCCGGACTATATTTTGGAAAAAAATAATGAACAAATTCCTATGCCCCACAAATAACCCAGAGATGCATTTTAAATAAAAGGGCACATTCTACTCATATAAAAACACACTGATTCCCAGACCATCCGTGGGCCAGATTGAGAAGGCGATTGGGCCGGATCTGGCCCCCGGGCCTTAGTTTGCCTACCCATGGTCCAGTCAATGCCTCAAAATCGGCTTCTCAGCAATGAGAACTGGCTTTATTGTAAGACTGTCATCGCACATGTACTTATTTGTAACTAAATTTACGTGGCAAACAAGTGTAAATCACTAGTCTGCTTTGAATGCCAATTTTTACAAAGTGTGAATATCTATATGACACACAGATGGTGAAAACACAGGGATGAGTGTACATTTTGCCGCACACCAACCTTACAGTTTTACGGTGCCTGTATTAAAAAGGTAATTTGTATGTAGTCCACAGAAAGCTCAAGTTACCATAATGCCTGTTATTTATTGCACTCATGTGCATACCCTTTAAAAGTTCAAGTACAGTCGTACCTTCCAAGGTGCGGCTTCCGATTGGCTGCAGGAAACTCCTGCAGCCGATCCGAAGCTGCGCCAGACATTCAGCTTCCAAAGAACATTTGCAAACCAGAACACTCACTTCCGAGTTTGTGGAATTCAGGAGCCAAAACGTACGAGTGCAAAGGCGCTTGGCTTCCAAGGTACGACTGTATCATATAAGGGGTTATCCAATTCTATTCTGACTCTGTGAGGTTAGGCTGAGAATGACTTCCCCCCAGTAACCATGCAACACTCTACAGTGGTACCTCAAGTTACATATGCTTCAGGTTACAGACTCCGCTAACCCAGAAATAGTACCTTGGGTTAAGAACTTTGTTTCAGGATGAGAACAGAAATTGTGCTCCGGCAGTGCGGCAGCAGCGGGAGGCCCCATTAGCTAAAGTGGTCTTCAGGTTAAGAACAGTTTCAGGTTAAGTACAGACCTCCGGAATGAATTAAGTACTTAACCCGAGGTACCACTGTACTCACTATAACATACTGGCTCTACTTTATCACTGTTTCATGGCCAAACATTCAAGTGGAAAGCAAACCAGACAGTTTCATCATATAGTAGTTCACACATTAAATGACTGATTTTCAATGTGTTATCTCTTTGTAATATATTCATCCCTTCACACCTCTCCACTCCCTACAATATAATTTGATAGGGTTTTGATGAACAGCTGCACTGCATTTATAGCGCCACACACTTCAACACGTTTTCTTCTCTGTGTCTACTTTTGTTCCTCTTGGCCTGAAATAGGCTGTGTATTTCTACTCTGTCATACGATTACAATTGGCATAATTAAAACTGGTGTGGTGTTCCTTAGACCTTTAGAACATGGTGACTCCCTCTATGCCAGCACTTAGATTATTTATCTGCCTTGCTCCTCTTGCAAGCATACATATGTATGCACTCCTCCTGATTTTCTGCTGGGCTGATGCTATAATTTGAAAATTCATTTAAGTGATCAAATCTTCAGATCCAGTAACACCAAGAAAAAAACGTGTTTTTAAGAAATTTGATTCTTAAAAGCTAAATCCCATGCTGAAGTATTTCAAGTTGTTTGATATTTCATATTTGTTCAGTTAGAATTTTAATTACATGTTAGTTTACCAAAATTGTTTAAGATAACAATTTTGTAACATGGGATAGTCTTCAACCTTGTGATGCACAGCTTAAGAGAAAACATTTTAAAATTGCCTTTTAAAAACTGCCCTTCCTTTGCAAATCCATATCTATGCAAATTTTACATCAGGGCTATGCTAAAAGGAAAAATACTTTTTGCAATGAAATTTCAGAGGTGCCATGGTGAGATCAAAACTGTTGGGCAGAGCCATCCTGTATAATTGCTCTAATACTAAAATTATTTCTATTCATATCTTTGCTATGAAAAAGAACAAGGGGCCCCTCATAAGTTACAGAGCCCAATCAATAGCAAAATGCATAAATAGACAGAGGTGTCAGGGAGGATCATGGCTGCCTAAATGGCTGTGGCCTCCTCATTGTTTATTCTCCAGTGTTTAAATTCACTTCATTTCTGAGTCAAAGGTCAATCTGAAACTCCTTGTATTTATTTTCCCAGTGAATTGGAGTAATCTAAATGCCCTGGTATTTCAAAGTGATGAATTATGTTAATGCACATTTGCAAACAATGTTTTAGACCTTATCAGAGGTGAACTTTGAAGGAATATCCATGTAAAGGTGAGAATATTCTTCCTATAAGGATTAGGACACAGTGGCTGCCATTGAATATTCAGAATCTGAACCATGAAAAAGGGGGAAAGTGGTATGCAAATCCTTCCTAGCTGACCCAGGGATAGGACCAGCTAATGCCATTTTGACACACTAGGTGCAGTTTATATATATTTAAAAATATCTGCTTCCCTCCTTAGCATTGTCATATCTGGGCACATAAGCATGTGCTGTCACAGCCTCCCACATATCATAATCCAATCCAAGCCACAACTGTAGTTTGTAATCAGAAATCAGAGAATGAGCAATCAGCTCTAGAGAGTGAGCCAAGCCACAGATCACTGGAGAAGTCACAGATAATGCAATTCCCATTACTACTGGCCACTGTAGTAGTGGATCTTGACTCAAGCAACATCTGGAGGGCACCAGGTTGGGGACAGCTGCTTTAAAAAGACAGGCAAAAAGCTTTTTTGAAGCCTGCCTCTAAAAGGATTCTGTCACATACTCAGCAGCTTCCCCTTATTGTGTGTGGTGCTGTCATCTAAACTATTCCAAATCTGATCCTGCCAACAACGCAGGGAACTTGCCCAAGGAAAGCTATCGGTTTCAGCAGACCACATCACTCCACCAAGCTCTTTCTCTTCTTGTTTTGCATTTCCTTGGCATTGAAGCTGATTATGATTATTATTAAAATTTATATATCACTCTACACCCAAAGGTGCTGCTGGGACATCAGTGCAAAGGCTACATTCCCACCCCTCCAGTCCAGACATCTCTGTAGCCAAATAATGTGTGCTTTAAATTAAATACGTTCATCATCTAAATTTACCAGTGTTTGCATTGCACCCATCTGTAGAAATGTTGATCCAGACAGAGCTTTGGGTTTTAGCCTCCCATATGAGCTGGGGGGCGGGCAGGGGGCTGCGTAGACTAGGGCCTCCACGTTATATAAATAGGAAGTGCCACGGAACAAGTTTATGCCAATCATTTGGAGAGGATTCATAAATATAGGGCCCTTTTTCTGTGATAAATATAAGCACTCTCAGTTAAACAATTACCCAAGTGTCAGGCAAAAATGAGTAAATTGTCGATCAGTCTTCTTAGAAGCCCTCATCCCTCTGGGCATAAAGGCGGGGGGGGGGAGCCAAAATTGTCTGCGAGGGGCTCCCAGCTAAATATGCCACATTCCACTAACTTTTATGTTCTACAAATAACGTGTCAAAAACAGCTCAGGGACCAAACGAGAGCAGGAGACAGCAGAGGAAGGCGACCACAAATGTTAGAACTTGGTGACAGCCCAAAACTGAAGCCAAGTATAGGTCTGTTAACTGCTGCAGTCCTCTCAAACACAGGGCCCTGGGGGTGTATTACAAGGCGCGGGTCTCCCTTTATGTGGCTGGAGCGACAGTTAGGTTTCTGGCACTGACTTCAAGCCAAAGAGCATCAGCCTGTTATTACATGAGCAGTAAGGTAAGCTATGACTCAAGTGTCTGGACCAACAGGTATTAATCATCTGCATTACACATGGTGAGTAACTGACTCAACGAAACAACCTGGCCGGGGGGGGGGGGGGATAAAGCTGCAGGAAACCTCACTGGGTCTGAATTCCCAAAGTGGAAACATCTTTTTATGTCTCCTAAATAAGTTGCTAAATATTGTGCCTGAAGGAAAGTTTGCACAAGAAAGAAAGATCAACTGGATGTGTACTATGTGATAACGGGGATGAATGCAAAGGTGACCCAGTGGTCTAACTGCTCGCAGTGGACATGCCACTGTGTCAGGAGCTGGTTGGTGGAAGTTCCTGCAAAGAATTTTGTCACACATCTGAGCAGAATAAAGAGGAGCAGAGGATTGCTCTCCCACCGTTGTCTACACTGCCTAGTTCTCCAGGGTTGAAGCACCAACCCATTTTTCCCAGCCCTGCTTGGAGATGGTGGGGATTGAACCTTGCATCTTCAGCAGATGCTCTTCCACTGAGCTATGGTTCTGTTGTAAGAACTGTTCCAATCTGTCTCAATGTGGTTCCCTACAGATGTTACTGGACTACAGCTCCCTTCATCCCTGACCATTGGATGTGTTTGCTGATGTAGATGGGACTGGTAGCTCAACATTGGCTATCTCTGATCTATGTGAAGCAAGCACTGAACACCCACACAATGTAACATGCCAATACAAATAATTTCCCCCTTTTCCACAGTGCAGTGATAGAGTAACATGGGAGTAAGGTTAGTAACATATTGAAACGGTCCAGGTGCCCAAGTTCTGTTCAAAGGCACGACTCCTCTGGCACAATGCTCAGAGCTCACCTTACCACTTTCATCATGGATGTGATGATTCATATCTGATTCATCCAGGGTGGGGCACAACTAATTAACATTTGTAAAATACCTTGTGGAAAAGGTGCTATAGATGAGCACACTATTATTATTTCATTAGTCAGAGCTTTGTCATTTGGCTCCTCCTAGGCAGCCCTGAGACAATTTCATTCCCCACATATCTTCTTCATTTGTATCTGGAGACACCTCTTTGCTTGTGGCCTCTGAGGTTTTGCAGTGAGCCTCTAGCTCTGCTGCTTCTGCTTGCAGTCTTGACTCGTGGTGCAACAGCAGCAGCAGCAACAGCAAGGGATATTAATAGAATCCTGAAGATTCTTAGTGGTAGAACAGCCAACATTCGCTTTGGCATCATTACAAGTCTCACTTATTTTTCTTAAATAATCAGACCATGGCTTTTCCATGGCTTCATTTTTCTACTCGCATATTCCCCAAAGAAGGAAAGAGGAGGATTCCAGAGCTCTGAATAAGGATGCATCATTAGGACAGGAAAATATTTAACCATTGATGAATTTTCTGCTCCCCTCTATGGATGTTGAGCTATGCACACCGTGTGGTACAGCTGACTGGACCTGTTTCTGCAGTGTTTTGCCGCCCATATACATACAGTCGTTCAACAAAACGGAAATGTAACGTTGGCTCGCAAGTGGTCATTCTTCAATCACATTTTGTCTAAATGCTGGAACGAAGGGCTGCTGGCGGCATCTTCCTTTGCTTAGCCCTTGATCCTGGTTTGGTTTCGGCGACTACCTTGCATTACATAGGAGGGCCTCTGTCCCAAGTGTCAGTGAGATTATGTGCACAAGGTGTGTGGTGTGGTGGTGTTGGGGGGTTATTTCCAGTGTGCAAGAGTCAGTTCCAAGAGTCATAGGAACATAGGAGTCTGGTTCTTGTTGTTTAGTCATTTAGTCATGTCCGACTCTTGGTGACCCCATGAACCAGAGCACGCCAGGCACTCCTGTCTTCCACTGCCTCCTGCAGTTTGGTCAAACTCATGCTGGTAGCTTCGAGAACACTGTCTAACCATCTCGTCCTCTGTCGTCCCCTTCTCCTTGTGCCCTCCATCTTTCCCAACATCAGGGTCTTTTCCAAGGAGTCTTCTCTTCTCATGAGGTGGCCAAAGTATTGGAGTCTCAGCTTCACGATCTGTCCTTTCAGTGAGCACTCAGGGCTGATTTCCTTAAGAATGGACATGTTTGATCTTCTTGCAGTCCATGGGACTCTCAAGAGTCTCCTCCAGCACCATAATTCAAAAGCATCAATTCTTCAGTGATCAGCCTTCTTTATGGTCCAGCTTTCACTTCCATACATCACTACTGGGAATTCCATAGCTTTTACTATACGGACCTTTATTGGCAAGGTGATGTGTCTACTTTTTAAGATGCTGTCTAGGTTTGTCTAGGAGTCTGTCTTATACTGAGTCAAATCACTGGTTCATCTAGCTCAATATTATCTACACTGACTGGTAGCTGTTCTCCAGAGTTTCAGGCCGGAGCCTGCGCCAGCTCTACCTGTAGCCTCCAGCACCTGAACTTGGGACCTTCTGCAGGCACAGCAGATACCCTACCACCGAGCTATTCGTCAACTGAGCCACTCATCTTGAAGGGATATAATTAACCCAGAAGGTTCAGCCATTGTTGCCTTTATTGTTAATTGAAGTGAAGATAGTGGATATGCCAGAGTGCTGGTGGATAGTGGCAGAGGTGCCAAATCATTTCAACGATACCATGGACCTGACCCCTATGTCCTATGTCATACTTCATTTCCAGAAAGCAATAACAGCATTCCTTGGGAATGTGTCAAGTACTTTTTTACTGGCCAAGTGATCCAGCTAGCTGACTGTCATGTCAACAAACCAACAAACAAATTTACTTCTACAGATTTTTTTTTTGAGGGGGGGTGTCCAGGACACTACTTGCTAGACAGGAGAAATGAAAGCTAGTTCCCTGACCTCTGCCCAGTTTTCCTGTCCCCAAATATATATTTATTTTGCACATGCTCACTTACTTGACCTGTGTAGCCTGCGGCTTGGTTTGGCTCACTTTCTTGAATGATCTTCAGATGGCCTTTGGGATTGGGATCAGTGTCAGCTTTCTCCACCTGTAAAACATAGTCAAAATTTTGGGCCATGTCTTCTTTGAATTTAATCTTCATAAAGAAGAACATAATGGATGAGTTTGTCCCCTTATGAGGAAACACCCTGAAATGACATGGGAATGGTACCTAGAATATTCCTTGTCTGATACAAACGAGTTAATAACAGACTTACTGGCCATATTCCTCTTCTCTGTTTTGCAAGATGGCACTCCCATTTTAATGCTAATTTATATTTTAAGTTTCGTTATCTTTTGTAGCATATGGTATTTTTACCTTGTATGTTTTATCCTTTGTGTTATATTAAAAGCCCTAAACAGCTTTGGCCCTGTATACTTGAAGGAGCGTCTCCACCCCCATCGTTCAGCCTGGACACTGAGGTCCAGCGCTGAGGGCCTTCTGGCGGTTCCCTCGCTGCAATAAATGAGGTTACAGGGAACCAGGGAGGGCCTTCTTGGTAGTGGCACCCGCCCTGTGGAACGCCCTCCCATCAGATGTCAAGGACATAAATAACTATCTGACTCTTAGAAGACATCTGAAGGCAGCCCTGTTTAGGGTAGTTTTTAATGTTTGAAGTCTTATTCTGTTTTTAGTCCTCTCTTGGGAGCCGCCCAGAGTAGCTGGGAAAACCCAGCCAGATGGGTGGGGTATAAAGAAAATTATTATTATTATTATTATTATTATTATTATTATTATTATTATTATTTTCAATGCACATGCTTTTATTCTTCATATGCTTTGCTTTGTGGGTCTGTGAACATATAATAAATGGTGATGATGAACAGGCCAATGTCTTCTAAATGTTTCATCTTTTAGTAAAATGTGTGCAATTTGTGGGTGTGATTTAATGTGCCTGGACTAATCTGCTTGAGTTATCTGCTCTTTACATACCCCTACCCCTTGCTTTGTGCTTAGAACAATTGCAGGCTGGGTTGCATAGAATTCTTTTGGCCTGGTACCATGTCTGGATGGTATTGCTTAGTGTCTGGGAGCTTGTAAACACATGCAGTCAATGTGCGTCTTAAGATGACTAGAACATTTTCTGTGGGCTCTGCCCTTCATTGCTGGGCCCTACCCTGGACCTGACCCATTTACTTATAGGTCACCTCCCTTTGCTCTACTGGTTTCCACCCCCTTGCCCTACCAGCCTAATGACTATTGTTAACCTTATACATGCATGACCATCAGGTAGCTCTTTTATTTAAAACAACGATGAGATGTCAAAATGCACTCATTTGCATTCATCATACATATTTGCTATTTGAATTCTGAGCCTTTCAGAGGTCTGTTGCAGGGTTTGTCAAAGTCTGCACATGCACAGATGCTCGTGACATCCAGAAATTACCTTTAAAAAATGGATGTGGGGAATGTCTAGTTCCTAAATGAAGAACTCATGAACATGTGGATCAGACCACAGAATGTCATCCTTACTTGGACCTCGTGGCAGAAAGACAGTGATGTCTTCCTTACGCGAAAGATACATCAAGTACTAGGATACATAGATTTCCCATCCAAATATTGCCTTTTCTGCTGCATACGACTAGGAAATGTCCCAGGGACATACGCCTATCCCATGCCCAGGGGGTTCCAAGTAATTTACCAGAAGAAAGAAAGAACGAAAGAAAGAAAGAAAGAAAGAAAGATGTTGCCTATGACCCATTTGCAAATTAGGCCCCTGTCTGAGCGCCGCAACCCCAGAGTCGGCCACGACTGGACCTAATGGTCGGGGTCCCTTTACCTTTACCTGGCCTAATTTAATCTCTCACTTTAAGATGAGAAAAGGGAAGATTTAACATTGTGACCCTACTACTGTGATAGTGCTGTCCCACCCAGCAGAGCTTAATTCATTGTCACCTGTGTGACACACACACACACACACACACACAGAGAGAGAGAGAGAGAGAGAGAGAGAGAGAGAGAGAGAGAGAAGTGGGGGCTCATACTGGCTCTTGGTTTTACATAAATCTGCCGCTAGAAGGATGCTGTGCTCAATTGAAAACATTTTCATTTTTTTCCCTTTCATTTGATCTTTCTGCAACATACTTTTCATATTAATCTTGGCATTTCTCTCCCATCTGGTTTCAACTTTTGATTAGAAACTTGAAGTTCAACTTTAGCACTTTGAGACAGAGAAATGGGGATCCTAAAACAATTAACCCCTTCAGCAGTTTATTCAACAGTGTTCCCAAAATATTTGACAGGAATATGTGACCATGACTTGTGTATGTGTGTGCAAAGCCAACTGAAAAGAATAATTTATTGAACACAGGGAAGGGGGGTGATGGTATTGCAAACTGATTGACCCCATTGCTGAGGACAGGAACAAAAATAATTGGACAATAATAATTGTGCAACACCATTGCCAGGAGAGAATGTACAGAAAAGTGGCACAAGCAAGTGACATGCATAGCGTGGCTGCCAGATTTTGACAAAAGCGGCATTTGGGGGCACTTCCAGATAGGCTGTTTATAAGCACAAAATGTGGGTGTTATTCTGCACTTTCCAGTGCTATTATCCTGCCACTTTTCTAACCGCAAGAAGTCTGATAAGAAAAGCGATGGAAAATTACCCTGAAAATATGTGATAACAATCACTCGCTGGCAATGTCAAACACATCAGATCGAATGCTCAGTAAACAGGCAACATTGTATAACTTCCATGCACATGTTCTGTGAGCGTATCAGCACAAATGCTCACAGCCAATCTTGGAAGTAACTTGAGGTGAGGTTTGAGGGTCTTGATGAGCAAAACAGCTTAAGAATTTTAAACAAAGATAAAGGAACTGAATAAGTTTAGAGGTCAGGAATAGGCCAAGATGTTTTCTGGCCTGAAGTGGAGTATCAAATGCTTCTCACCTACACCCACTCCAAGATCAAGGCTGGCCCAATTATTTTGACACCTGATGCAGAAAATCGCTACAAGCAAAAGTACTATTTTTAGAAAAAACAGTTAAAGGTTTAGCAATTTGCTGCCTTTCACAACACACAAAATCAGCTGCTTGAGGCACCAACCTCACTCTGCCTAACAGTAGGGGCGGCCCTGTTGATGATATTGAGGAAGAGGTGGGTCACATAGATCCAGAGTTTGCTGCTGAATTTCACCTACAGTGAAATTTTACATTAATTTGGATGTTCCTTTAGGGGGGAGGAGGATACCTGAAGGAACTTTCAATAGGAGTTAAAGGATATTCAATGCAAGTAGTGAAATTTCTTAATGGGTTTTTGGACATCTCTGGCATAACACACAAGATGCCATGCTGAAACAAGATGTGCTCTAATTGAAGAGGATCAGGGAATAGATATGAGCGCACAAGTCACATTTGATTACCAGGGTACCATTAATGCTGTTTAACAATGACAGAGGGCCTTCTTGGTAGTGGCACCCACCCTGTGTGACGCCCTCCCATCAGATGTCAAGGAAATAAACAACTATCTGACTTTTAGAAGACATCTGAAGGCAGCCCTGTTTAGGGAGGTTTTCAGTGTCTGATGTTGTATTGCTTTTTTTATTAGTATTATAATTAATTCTGTTGGGAGTCACCCAGAGTGACTGGGGAAACCCAGATAGTTGGGCAGGGTATAAATAATAAATTATTGTTATCATCATCAGCATCATTTTAGGAGTTGGGGATTGTAGAAACGAAAGCCTACAGCTCTGTGCTCTGGCTGGTGGAAAGGTCTCAAAGGAAACCTACAGAATGGATGGTGGCAGTAGCAAATGTCCAGACTGCCATCTGTAGAGGCCCACCATTGTTTCCCAGAACCACCCTAAGAATAATGCTATGTGGGGCTATCGTGGCAAAATGGATGAGCAATGTTGATGCCCTGTATAGCTACCCTCCCCTTAGGAATAGGCCATGGTTCAGTGTTAGAGCACCCACATCATCCCTAGGAAGGGCTAGGACAGGGGTAAGCAAACTAAGGGCCGTGAGCAGGATGCGGCCCAATCGCCTTCTCAGTCCAGCCCATGGACGGTCTGGAAATCAGCATGTTTATACATGAGTAGAATGTGTGCTTTTATTTAAAATGCATCTCTGGGTTATTTGTGGGGCATAGGAATACATTCATATATTTTTTTCCAAAATATAGTCCGGCCCACCACATGGTCTGAGGGACAGTGGACCGGCCCACGGCTGAAAAAGGTTGCTGACCTCTAGGCTAGGAAAACACAGCTGGAAACTCTGGTAGCCACTGTTATTCCCTATAGACAATGCTGAGCTAGATGGACAAATGGCCTCAGCATAAGGCTGCTTCTTTTTATGCCCTTGACATCTGAAAAGCCACCCAAATGCCTCTCCATATTTGGCTCAGCCCTACTGTTAACAGTGGCCGCATGTGGTGAGCAGCAGCCAAAATGGCATTTGAGGGGTAGCAAACAGCACTACATAGCTCCACACATACAGGCTTGACATAAGTTCATCTAGCAGGAAGTTCCATCTATTTGGGGTTTCCTGTTCAGGTTCGGACTTTGTCCGGACAACAATTGTATTCCTGGCTCTGGTGCTTTCTGGCTCCCTCCAGCCTTGGGTTGTTACTTCTTCTAGCTTGACCCCAGTGCAATTCCTGGCTCCCAGAACCTGGCTCCAACATTGACAGCTGCTTACAGCTCACCCATGGCAGCCTCTTCAATCAACATAAATATGAACTGGTGTTCTAGAAACTAAACTGTTGCGCCAGATGACTCCCAAACTACAGGAGCCAGAAATCCATTGATTGTTTAGGTTTGAGATCAAGTGGGCAGATTCCCCAGGGGCCAAATCCAAGCCTTCCAACAGCAGAAGGTGTCCCAAGGTGAAACATATCAAGCATACCAATGCTGCAAGCAGAAGGCTGCAAGCAAACGAAAAGTATGCTTGAATACTTCCATGTGCACAGATGCAGGCCCCGGCACAAAATGTGTGCCCAATTAGCTTCCCTATGCAAAAGAGATTTTGTGGATGTAGCTTGATTTGTGAGGGGGCAGGAGCTCTGCTTATATGGAAGAGACTCTCCATATATGGCTCAAATAATCAGGTGCCCTGAAGGAAAGATTGTTGACAAGAGAAAAAGACTATAAGCATTAGTTAAGCAAACAAGAAAACAAACACAATAAGCCAAAAAGAGACATACAGGGTGCTTCCGGACTGTCACTATTTTCAGACGGAATTAAATCACATTCCAGCAAATTCAGGTTGCATAATTTATGCTGATTTGGGGGTCTTGTGCAACAAACCTACTTCCTCCCTGAAGCCAGACTTCTTTCAATAAGGAAAGTGACTGGAAAGTGTGGGATAACACTTGTTTGGTGTAATTATGCCCTCATCTTCACCATGCATTTAAAGTACAGTGGTACCCAGAGATTTTTTTCTTTTAAAAAATGTTTAGGGGTACTCACATTTTTGAAATACTTCCCTTCAATGAGGCCAAACTTAGATTCATAAAATGTTTAGGGGTATGCGTCCCCCCAGAAAAAAGCACTGGTGGTACCTTGGTTTTCCAATGTAATCCATTCCGGAAGACTGTTCAAGTTCTGAAACATTCGAAAACTGAAAACTCAACAGCCAACAGCTGTTCTTGCCTCAGGATCTTGCACTCAGCAGAAACCATGTGGCATGTTCAACTTCCGAGGTGTGTTCGAAAACTGAAGCATTTACTTCCAGGTTTACGGTGTTTGAAAACCAAAATGTTCGTTAATGGAGACATTCAAAAACCAAGGTACTACAGTACTGCTATACTACTTTTACTGTCATGGCTTCTCCCAAATAATTATGGGACCTGTAGTTTGTTAAGGGGGCAAAGAATTGTTAGTAGACCCCTGTTCCTCTCACAAAGCTACATTTTCCAGAGTGGTTTAACAATCAATCCCTCTTCTCAGAGGATTCTGGGAATTGTAGTCCTGTGAGGTGAACAGGGGTGTCCTAACATCTCTCAACACCCTTAAACTACAATTCCCAGGATTCTCCAAGAGAAGCCATGACAGTAATAGTGGTGTAATAGTGCTTTACATGTATGGTGTACATGTTTGGTGTACATGTATGCAGGCCATCATTTAACCTCCCTGCACACAAATCAGAAAGGATGCTCAATAAACAGCCAACATCATCTAACCATAATCTGCAAACTTGTAAAACAAATTGGGATAACTGCTCAATACACAGGTTATGTGGAAGAGGGACCCGGTTTCCACATTATGGTAGGGTACAGTACTGAAAGAGGGAACCACCCTGATACAACCATTAGCACAAATAAACATGAACGCACAATTTAAAAGGAAGTCTGTAGTGACACTTAGTCCCACTGAATCTGGTTGGATTTTCTTCTGAATGAACTTTCATGGGACCGAACTGGACGTCTCACTGATTTCTGTAGGATTTTGTTGGAATCTGTTTTGGGGTTTTTTCAGCGACATAGGGACTTGTCCCTTCGTAAGTCCAAGTGACCCTTTGCTTTCCCCCTCTGTTTACATTCTTGTCTGGGTCAGCTGAGTGACGCTTTCTTCAATACGGCTCTTTGAAACTTGTGTTTACTTGCGGCGCTCGCAACATAAAGAACGGAGACACATGTAGGACACATGCGGGAAGTATGCGGCAATAATCTCATGTTTATAATCTTGAGTGAAGGATGGCAAAGCTGAAAGCTGGTTTGATCCAGTTCCAAATCCATTTCCTGCACTCACATTTAAACTAAAGGCAAGGAGGAAAATGCTTTGGCAGTTTGGGTACTTCCAGAAAAAGCAGGAAATTCTCAATCGTGTGTGTGTGTGTTTACAGTAAAATAAATTTAAAAAGTAGAGTTTTTATCCATGCAACATCTCTGGAGGAAGTTTTTTCTTGATCATTGAGCACATTCAGTTTTGATCTCCCCACCTTTAACCCTTCATTTTTAGCTCCCACTTCCACGGCATAAGCATCATGCTCAGGACATCTCTCATAATAAATGTCACCAACAGGTCCCCCTTTGCCTTCCCATGAAGTTTTGCAAAAATAAAATCTATTTTAAAACTTTTTAATGGGGTGGCAGATCCCATACCGTAACAAGCAAGAGAGCACTAACATCCCCCTTAAAACAGCTGGGGGAGGGAGCACAAACAAAAACCACCCCCTTCTCCTATTTCATGGACCTTAATTCACTTGCTTTCTTTGGCTTGATTCAGTCGTTCAGTGTTCCCTTATCATGACTAGTGGGGTGCTCTTCAGATATTTTTGGACTACCATGCCCACCATCCCTGACCACCAGCTGTGTGGGCTGGGGTTGATGAGAATTGTAGTCCAAAACCTCTGGGAGGGCATCAGTTTCAAGAAGATTGTTCTAAAGGTAGCCAAAAAACACCACTACCTAGGAGCTGCTGTTTGTTCAGGGACACACACAATAAACCTAAATATACTAATGTCATGTTGATTTGGTAGTAAATGGTATGCAGAAGCTTATGCATTGCAGGTGTGAAATAGCTGTATACCGGCATATGTGTAGGTGCACAGCAATTTCAGTCTAAACCAATTCAGACTCGATTTTCAAAGAGGTTAAAATTGTTCAAGGTGTTAAAATCCTTTTTGTCAAGTCTGGCACTAATGCACAGCTTCCTGTCTCAGCTGAATACCATCTGCTTGTCGGAGGCCTCTGGTGACAATGAATACAAAATGCTGGGCTTGCCCACATTATGAATTTGCCATGGGTCAGTGCTGAGCCGAGGCCGATTTAACTAGCAGCTGACCTGTGCCATCAATATTGAAAACATCTGGGATTCAGTGTTGGAGTCCTGGGAGGTTGTGGGTCAGTCTGTACCCTTTGAATAGGAATCAAATGTTCCTACTATAAACTTCATAGAAATTTGTGGAGTCCTGCACATGAATTAGCCCCATGTCTGGTCTTTCCTCTGATGCCTTTCAGGATCCTGCCTCCTGCTATTTGTAAAGTTTATGACACCCTAGTGTTTTCTCTAAAACTTCAATCTAGGTTCTGATATCTAGCTCTTCATATTCATGGGTTTCCCTTCCCCCTTGCATTTCCTTCCTACATCAAGATGTCTCCCTTTAAATGGCACTTGTCATGGTCTGATTGGAATCAACCGTGCTCTCCCCTTCACCTCCCAAATACTAAGCTGCTTCCCTCCAACAGGAGGCCTCCACTGCTTTCTTGTTTGCAAACACTGCTTCTCTGGGTTTCTTTTTCCTTCCAAGACTTGCATGTTGACTCAGAAGTCAATCCCACTATTTCAGTGGGGCTTATGGTGCAGACCATTCTAACTTTAGCATCAATATGCCCTCCTGGGGGTAATCACAGTGGCCTCCTCTGACTTTTACCAGAGCTTATCCAACATGGCGGCTTTGTATGTCTCCTGCTCTCCTTCCCTTGACCCCAATTTATGGTTTCTCCAGTTACAATTTTTTTGAGAAGGTTCTAAGGTGGCCATGTGGCCTCATTTTCAGAGGGCTGTCCTCTGTTTGAAGGGTTGTAATGCTGCACACAGCTAAATTCTGTAGACATCAGTGAAATGTAAGCAGCCCAACTTGTGCAATGGGACTTCCAGCTTCTCTCCTTTGCCTTCCAGCTCCTCCATGTGAGGAGGAGCTGCCGAGGGAGACAAAGCCTCATGCAAGAAAAGACACACACACACACCCGTCGTGCTATAATGCACCTCCTCCATAATCTTACAACCCTTTTTGGAAACAAATACTTCACATGATACCCACCACCTGTAGAAGAGAGTGCCCAATCCTGTAGACATAGTATTGAGTGTTTAAAGAAAATGTAGTAAGTGAGTGTATTGCTCAAAGGTGTCATTTTCAGAGCAAGAGAGTTTGGTCAAGAAGTGGGACTTTCCACACAGCTTCAGATTTATGGCCTGATCCTATGTTGGTTGGTATCTCGGTGCTCATCCAGACTTGTCCTTGCCCTACCACTTCCCCCCAGGGAAACCCAATCATTACCCCTGAATCAGAGAAAACATTATTCGGGTTTTCTCCAGATTGACATTTGATCCAATTTGTTGCTAAACAGCAGGTTTTCCTGGGAGGAATGGAGAGCAAAACTGCTCAGACCTGTGCCTATAAATAGCAGGACGAGTGGAAAACCGGTCAGATCCACTCTTTCCAGGCACAGGAGAAACAGAAGGGTGGATGAGCTCTCTATTCTATGCTTCACAGAGATCAATGAGAGTTGTCCCAAGGTTAGTTTGCAGAGAATCACAGCAAAGATCTTTGTAAAGGGAGCCTGCAGCACACAAGTATTATTCAGTGGGACACCTCTTGGAGGAAATTCTTATGGTATTGCTTCTGCCTGAAGCAAAGAGGCTTATGGTTCCTCTGGCCTTTCCAACTGGATGCAACAGAATCCAGAAGAAAGCATCAGTAATGTGTCCATAAAAATGAGAGAGTGCCTCTCAAATGCAGCACAAGAGGCTTCTTACTCTAAGGGTCTGCTAATATATGAGAAGCCATATAGCAGAATTATTTAATCACATTGACAGAGGAAATGCATATAGAAAAGCATAGCCTGCGGCTCTCCGTCAACGGTTAAAAGTCAGAAGCTGTTAGAGCAAAATCAAACAGTAAATCCTCAGTTAGTTTAGAATAATTATTTTTACCCTGTGCAATGGAATGCTGAGGATTAAGTTAATTGCTTTGACTGCTAATGACAAGAAGCCAAAGGGAGGCCTGCAAAGGCGCTCTACTTGAGAACTTGCATCTAGGGATAGAATTCTCTGAAAAATTTCAACGTTGAGCTCATCTGCATGGATTTCCCCCCCACCTAATTCCCATCTCAGTGGTAAAGTGAGAGCCCTCACCCCAACCAGTTCCACTAAAAATAAACTTTTTTATATATTCTATGCATTATTGTGCCTATTAGATGCACATACACTCCCAATTTCTGAAAGTATCCAGTACAAAAACACACAACAAATACAACAAAGGATATGTGTATAAAAACATGCATATATTAATGTACTTATATATAGTTATGCTTCAGGAACAGAACACAGAATGGCAATTGAATCATTTAAGCATATAATTTACATATAATTTTTTCAAAGAACCCTGCATATAATTAGTTGGGTGTTTGTTTTTTAAAAAAGGAAAAACAGATAATGCACATGTGTTGTTAACAAAAGCAGGTGATCAGTAGAAGAGAAGATTGATGGGGAGCACAGCTTAGTAGGGTCAGAACTGCCAAATTCTGTGTATAAGTCCGTTTAAAATGGTTGCCTCCTCCAACCCTGCTTGGCACAGCAAGAGTATATTCACAATCATTTATCCACAGACTTTATCTTATCGTCTCTCTTTCTTTGCCCCTCACTGAGAAGGCAGCCCCTTCTGGAACTTTTCACATGATATTCACCCATCTTGCAACTTTCTGTCTGGAACTGGGAGCTGGGGAATGTTTTCAAAGCCCACAGTTCTTGCCTAGACAGTCCAGTTCCAGGGATCTGCTTGAGCATTTTGAATCCATGATGCATGAACAACTTCATTATTTCTTTATTTATTATTAAATGCATATTACATCTTAGTTACCATACAATTTCAGCACTATACATAGCATATATTATATTATATATATAGATTCCCCACATCTAACCCTATACCCAACTCACCATTTACCCAAATACCCATGTCACTTCCTTAACCCACATGCATAATATCCTTAATTGTTCATCACATTG
The DNA here is from genome assembly GCF_964106915.1 of Podarcis gaigeae. Lineage (NCBI taxonomy): Eukaryota > Metazoa > Chordata > Lepidosauria > Squamata > Lacertidae > Podarcis > Podarcis gaigeae. Next base: position 33,919,942 of record NC_139682.1, read on the forward strand.
ATCAATCCTCTGTTTTAAAATCATTGCATCTTAGCTTAATGAACTCAATCAGTACTTATCCAGAAATTTATATTGAAGTAATTTTGTACAATATATTTTTCAACAGACTTCCATTCCTTTCTTAATTTTTGTTTTGATTGCTTTCTAATTGACGCTGTCATCTTGGCTAATTCAATATATTAGCAAAATTTAATTTGCCACTCTGACATTGAGGGAGTCTCCTTGCTCTTCCAATTTTTGGCCACCAGTAGTCTAGCTGCCACAGTTCCATGGACAACTTCACTTGCCCCTGCCATTCCACACAGCTGATAGGGAGAAGAACAGAAGCTGTACAGGATTTGCCTTTCCCTTGGGCATTTCCCACATGCCTAGTTATGTGCTGCTGCAATGCTGGATGGTGAAGCTGAAAATATATTTGTATGAAAGTGCTCTGCAATTCAAACCAAGCCTCTGGTGCGTGCAGGCAATCGTTCATTTGGCCAGAATGTGACCTCAGTACTTCTGGCTTCCCTTAACCTCCCCCTCTGCCAGAACAGGCCTGGAAAGCCAATGTCCTGCAGAACTGTTAATGTAAAGTGCCACTTCCATTAGCAGGAATCACAGGTTTATCCAACATGACTGCTACAACAAGTGCAAGATCTGCCTCCTGCTTCAACATAACCAAAGGGTCCCTACAACACACAGCACCTGTTTATCGGCCCAGTGCACTTGTAGCATTTCCAGTTGTTGCTTTTGCTAGGAACAGTTTGACAATTTTGTTCCTTTCCAAAGCTCCTCTTGACTCAGATGGGCTGCTTTATGTCATGAGAAGACAGATTCTCCCTCTCATTTGCATGAAGAGGCCTAGCAACTGAACCTCCTACGCTCTTCTTTCTCCTCTGTCTTCTCTGTTACTCCTATGGCTAGATTAGCAAGTATGTGAGTTAAGTTCCAGAGCAGGATTTCAGCCAAATGGGGCCCATTCAGTGGCACTTTGATCTAGCAGTTTCCCAGCATGGGCCTATCTTGCTCTTTGTTCAAAGCTCCTTTAAAGACTGAGAACACAGTGGACACCTCATCATAGCACAGGGGACCTGCTGCAACAACAAAACTTTGAACACTGGTTCCTTGCCTAACGCATCAAGCCAGAAGATTAAAAAGGCAGGAAATGATTTGGCAGTGGGTATGCATAGCTGCATTAGTATGGGAATATGTCAAAAGACAAAAACTGTGGGTTTTGTGGTTCAGAAACTTGCGAGGGGCCCTGGAATATGGTTTCATTTAGCCCCTTGTCCCATGACCTGTCTTCTGGCCCTGGTTATATTCAAAACAGGTCACACATTTCCTTTGCCTGGCCAAAGGGGGTCATCATCTGCTCTCAGTTTAGCACGTTGCTGCATTGTGTATCATTAGTCAGATTGTGTTTTTCCCCAGGTCTCTGACACTTACGAAACTGCACGATATTTTCTGGCTTACTCTCATAAAGTCCAGCAGTTTGGACTTCCCCTGGAAAATAGTCAAAGGCAATGGAAATCCTGCAGAGTGCAATCTTAGAAATGCAGAAGGGCTGAAGGAACAGCAAGATCGCAGAAGACCAGAGCTGCTACTCATTCATCAAAGATCCCACTTTCCACAGCAACCTTTCCCAACCTGGTGCCCACCACCAATGTTTTAGACTAGAACTCCCATCAGACCAATTCAGCTTGTGAATGAAAACATGTACAGGGCTCCTGGTTGAGGAAGCCTAGACCACACTCCGCTTGGTGTCACGAGACTTTCTGCTGTTTCCTTATAAAAATTGCATACCCTAATATACGGGAAATTTAGAAATAACAGCTGTCATTTAACTTAAAATGCAATGAATCTCACTATACTGGAAAGGCTGACGAGGTGCTCTGTGCTTCTGCTTAGTTTGCTGTGACATTTAGAATAGAAAGGGGCTGATGGGTGAGTGGTAGACTCTTGCAGTGGGAAAGTCTGCTACAGCTTGCACCCCAAGGTTTTGTTGGAATAAGCAACCATCTTTTATTAAGACCTGCTGAGCTGAAAGAGAAGACAAAGCTGTTAAAGCATTAACATATATAGGAAAAGAAAGCTAAGTGGTCTTCCTTAGTTGTGAGTCCTTGCTTCAACTGTCATGAACAATGGTTGGTTTTTCTAGGGCCACATTCACACCATATATTTAAAGCACTATGATACCACTCTAAACAGTCTTTGCTTCTCCCAAAGAGCTGTTAAGGGTATAATGACCTGTTAGAAGGACCCCATGCCCCTCTCAAAGGTACAAATACCTGAATGGTTTAGCAACCAATCCCTTTTCACAGGGAACCCTGGAAACTGTAGCTCTGAGAGGGGGACAAGGGTCTCCTAACAACTATCAGGACCCTTAAAAAGCTACAACTCCCATAATTCTTTGGGGGATTCATGACCGCTTTAAGTTGTATCATAGTGCTTTAAATATATGGTGAGATTGTGGCCTAAGTAAAGGTCCAGTTCAATCTTTGCATCTATGTCTGTCTTCCTTGAGATGAAACAAAAAACCTACTCAGCAACAGGTTTCTCATTCTAAACAAAAGGCACCGCCATTCATAGTGAATGGACTCTATCTGTGAGCAGGACTCTCCTATAAATGGGACAGAAGCCTAGGAGCTGAGCTTGTTTGTTTTATAGAGAGCACATAATGAATGTTTCCCCACACCTGGGTTCCAGCATTGTCCCAAGGTGGACAGATTCAGAAAGCTCACAGGTCTCTCCACTGGGGTGGAGGGAGCCCTCAGCACCCTCTTCTCCACATCCCAGCCTGAGGACATGGCTCTCTTGCCATCATCAGGCTCTAGCATTGATTCTCTAGCAGCTTATCCTCTGCCACAATACAGAAGAGCATGTGAGCATTATAAGCTTGCGGGGCCTTTAAAGAATGCAGACAGTTTACCAGAGAGGTGCTGCCACTGGAAGGGATGGCCCTGCCAGCCTTAAGCCTTCTGCTCCTTTGCTGAGATCGCATCTTCCATAGTGGGGCTTTGGCCTGACTCGACCTGACTGAAGCAGCTCCAGTTATTGCTTCCGCTTCCTCTACAAGCCCCAGCAGAGGTTCGGACATTCCCATCACATTGGCAGTTGCCAGAAGTGTTTAACTAGGAGGACATGAAGCATAAGCCTGCTTTTGGTTTCAGGTGATGTATGTTACTTTGAACTGTTTTGAAGAAGTGGTGTAGAAGAATTGTAAAACAAGTAGAGTCCACAGCCTTTGTCCACTAGTAGGTGGATGTGGGTGGCGCTGTGGATTAAACCACAGAGCCTAGGACTTGCCGATCAGAAGGTCAGCGGTTCGAATCCTTGTGACGGGGTGGGCTCCCATTGTTCAGTCCATGCTCCTGCCAACCTAGCAGTTCAAAAGCATGTCAAAGTGCAAGTAGATAAATAGGCACTGCTCCGGCGGGAAGGTAAATGGCATTTCCGTGCGCTGCTCTGGTTTGCCAGAAGCGGCTTAGTCATGCTGGCCACATGACCCAGAAGCTGTACGCCAGCTCCCTCGGCCAATAAAGCGAGATGAGTGCCACAACCCCAGAGTCAGCCACGACTGGACCTAATGGTCAGGGGTCCCTTTACCTTTACCTTTAGGTGGCATCCTACAAATGGCTATGACTCACTAGGTTGCTTTTGTCTTGATTTAGCTGAATGGTGGGGTTTTAAGAATACATTGCTTGATGTCCTGGTAGGAATACCTGCTCATAGGCGCCAACTTTTCTGCCGCAGCAGCTTGCCAGGCGCCTCCCTGAAGCTTCTTGTACTTTCACCTCGGTAGTGTAGAGAGTCTGCCACAATGAGCTCCCACTTGTCATTTCCTCTCTGTGGTCAGTGCCAGCTCAGTGCTCTGCCTGAGTCTTCCCTGCTGCACAGCCTGGCTGTGGCTTCTGGGGGTGATTGCTAGCATTCAGTTTTACATTCCATTGGCACAATAATGGATTTCACTGCAAGAACTCGCATGACCTGATGAGTTCATCAACCTCTGTGGCCTACAGGGCTTTCCCCTGCTGTTTCCAGATTTAAACATCGTGAAAACATAATACTCTTTGCCGCCTTCTCAGGAGAGGATCCTGCAACTGGAAGCATGAATCATTTTTATTTTATTGTATTGCAACATTATCATTCCTCAGACTTTACCTTTTTTTTCCCTAATGAAAGGGAAATTTAGCCAAGTCAGATAATAATTCCAATGGGCTGCATAAATTGTCCCTGATCATGCCAATTCTGTTTTCTTTATTTCATGTTGCCCCATCAGATGTGCTATTGATGTCCTAAGTGTTTTAAGCAGCGACATACTGTGTTTTATTGGTGGTCTGATGAACAGAATTTCTCAGCACTGCAAGGAATTGGGATTTACTAACAAGTGTTTGAAATCTAAAAGCATCTGATCTGACATTAATGGAACACTGACCTCCAGTTGGTGCAGCTGCTCTGCAGTGCCCTGGCCCAACACCTTAATAAGATTTTTATTAGAGCAGTAAATTTTAAGCAGCTGCACCAAATTCCACAATCCTCACTTGTAGGAGTGCCATTTTCTGATGAGATAGGAATCTGGAGCCCACAAGACTAATGGTTTAAGAGTCCAAAGTACAGCCTGTATCTTTTCTTTTCTTAAATGTGGGTAGTTTGTTGCCTAAAGACTTCTGTATTTTGGACAGCTTCAGAAGTGGCTCCAGTCATTCCTGGAACTTGCGCAGAGAAAGCGACCTCAAATGAGCATGTTCTGAGTTTGATCTCTAAGGGCAAAGCCCTGAGCAGGGTAGAGAGTTCACCTGCTACTGCTGCATTCCTCAAACTAGAATTCATCATGCAAGGAAATGCCCAAGTTACTGGCTGTTCTTGCCTTTCTGCAGAACAGAATCCAAGACTGCAAGTCATAACTGGTGAAATATCAGAGGAAGATGGGCTCTGCCAAGGAGCAAACTACTCCGGCCCTTCTTCCAGTTGCCTGTTTTATCCAGCCCCTCCTTTATCCAGCATGGTGTTTCATGAATCTGTATGAGTGTCTCCTGTTCTTTCCTTGCCCCAAAGTTCTGAAGTGGCCAGTTTACTTCCCAAAACGTGTACAAGCAGGAAAATAGACACCAATACATTCTTCACATATGACAGTTGTACATAGTTTGTACGCCATTTCCAATACAAAAAACAACAACCCTGCATGAAGCTGTCCTCTAAAGAACCTGCCCACTCCCTGTGAGAGATGGACCAGAGTGTACTGGCAGAGCAAATGTTGTGTTCAGAATCTCCCAGATTTGATCCTTGGCATCTCCAGTCAATAGGATCAAACAGCAGGAGAGGGGAAAGTCCTCTGTCTATGACCCTGGAGAGCTACTGTCAGGAAGTTGGACTTCCACTCCCATCCCCCCTGGCCATTGACCATGCTGGATGGGGCTGATGGGATTTATAGTTCAAAACATCTGGAGGGACCAAGTTGGGGATGCTAGAGTAGATTATGCTGAGCTAGACAGACAAGTATTCTGAGCTAGTATAAGGCAGCTTCCTATATCTGAGCCCTAGGAGGCACTTATGGTAGTAGCCGGAAAGGCTGAACCAAGAAGTGTTTTCCTAGAGCACGGGTCCTGGAAACCTAAAATGCTAACATGAAAGCCTTATGTCTCATTGTCCAACTGGCAAGCAAAATGGGCAATGAATTAGAAACAGTTGCAGAACACAGGTTTATGTCTGCCATCACGGGAAGGAACATATTATTGGAAAAGAAGCCAGTCCTATGATGCTGTCTGGCTGTAACTTGGGTCCATTCTTCTCTGAAGCTTGCTTTAGTGATGTATTAATATCATCTGTTTGAAATGAATTTTGAATTGTGCTGCATGGTTCCATCTGGCTTCAGCCACTCCTTAACATCATTCTGCAACAACAAAAAAGCCGGGCACAGGAATGCCAAACAGACACTTCACCGCTGAAGTCCACTCCAAGATTCCAGTGCCTGGGGATAAGGCCCCAGTGCCAACTTTATTCTGAACCCTAAAGGTGCACCCGGCTCAGCCTTCAACTGCAGAAAGATGAGGTCCAGGCCACAAGAAGTTCCATTCAGTCTACCAGATAGCATCTCAAGCTCTGCAAAACCTGTTCCTGCCTTCAGCAGATGGGGGATAATGGCCTATGGGCTCTTTCAAAGAAAAACAGCAACCTAAACAAGAAGAATATAATCACAGAGCTAGACAGGACCACAAAGTGCATCCAATCCAACCTCCTGCCAATGCAGCAAATTTACTGCTTACACAGCATCCCTGTTAGATGTTTTTAAGCAGAGGACAGATGGCCACCTAACAAAGGAGAGCCCACCACTTTCAGGGAGAGTTTATTCTACCACAGCTTGTACCACCAGAGAACTTTTGGTAATCTTTCTTGTCATTTGAACCCATTGGTTTCCCTCAGGAGCAACTGAGAACAAATCTTTCCCATCATCAATATGGCAGCCCTTCAGATATTTGGAGGTAACTGACATATTTCCTCTTAATTGTCTTTTCTCCAAACTGAAGATCCAACTCCTTCAGCCTTTCCAGTCAGTTGCAGGAGAGATTCAAGCACTTTGTGCCCCCGTACAACACTTTAAAAGAAATGAGCTTTCAGCAGTTAGGAAAGTGACAGGGAAATACACTGAAAAGTGTGGAATGAATGATCAATGGGAAGATATATAAATACCCTGCAAACAAATCAGAATGAATGCTCAATATTTACAAAAAGTGGTTTTGTTTTATAATATATGTAGCTAACAAAGATCATGATTGAAATACCTCCCCTACCCAATCTATGTTCTCTATGGAAGGATATGTTGTGATAATTTGTAATCATTTTATTGTACTGGAAGCCCAAACTATATTTTACAGCCTGGTTACTATTTTAAATTGTGTGATGCAACACTTAGAGATGTATAAATCTCATTATTTTCTGATCAGGACAATGTGCCTTTTTTGGAAATACCTGTATTACTTTACTAGTCAATCACTAATTTTTGTACATTCTTTTCATTTAAATTTATATTTTGTATACAATTTAATGTAAATTATTTTTTTCTTATATATTACCAAAAAATAATAATAATTTTAAGTAAAAGAATGAATACTCAACATCCATGTAAGTTTTGTGCAAGCAAATAAGGATAAATGCTCAAACAGTTCATCAGGAGTTCTTAATACCACATATCATGTCTCTGAGCAAGATGAAAAGTTCCTTTAGGTAGTACTCATGACATCGTTAAAGGTCATTGGATGTTTGCAGAAATGTTTAAACAAACAAATCCAACACCAAATAGAAACCTTATGTATAAGCAGTGAGAATGAAATACCCACAAAGCATAGAAGCCAACACTATCCACTTATTTTAATTTTATGGGGGGAAACTAAAGTGGGACGTTTCTCAGCTTTCATTCTCTCCAACTGTAGCTTAGTCAGTCAAGACAGAATGGTTTGTCCTCCCATTCATTGGGTTAGCAATCCAAACAACATTTGGATGTTGAACATTTGGGAGAACTGCCAGTTTCTTGATTTGATGGGTGTCTCTAAAAATGCAATCCTATACAACTTTACCAGGGAGAAAATTTGATTCAATGGGACTTACTCTCAGTAGACATGTATAGGATTGCACCACGAGGGAATTTTGCCAAACTGGGAGGATGATCCTAATTTGGATGCTGAACTCACAATAGATACTGAATGAAATGTAACTAGCTATTCTTTAAAAAAAGATAGAATAGAGAGATCCACAGCTATGGCACATGGAATGTAGTACAGCCTCTAAACTTGCTCAGAGTTTTAGTTACAGTTGCTGCAGATTTTCACCTAAAGGGAAACATCACAACCAAGTGAGGAGTCTTATGAGAAAAGCTAAACGTATTTGCAAATATGATTGAATGTCAAATATCTGCTGAATATTCTGCATGTATATGAATGTCCACACAACATCTGGTGAATATTTGACATCTAGTTTCACAGGGTAGGTTTGTAAAGAGCCAGCCTTCAATAGTCGCCTCCAATGCCTCTTATCTGAATACAGCTCAAGTGCCCTCTAGTGGGATTTATCTAAGCATCATTTGCTCATCTTTTTAGAGAGGCAATTGAAACGAGTTTGTGCATTTCTGGAAAACGAGCTAGGCAAATAAAATTAATGTGCCCCAAACCCTCCACGAGAGGATTTCAGAGGGAGAGAAAGCACTTGGCAAACTGATCAAACTGTTTACTCTCTGTCCAAGGACCTTACAGCTTAAACGTACCTATATTATATAGCTTAGGACAAGGGTGTGCAGAAGGTAGTTTGGAATCTACTGACGAATCGCTAGGTGATTTGACATAGATTGGCAAGGGCTTCTGTCTCCCAGTTATTTAAGAACAGCAACAAGAAAATAACTCACCCCATCTAACTCAGCTGCTGAAATGAAGAATGCTTACACACACAAAGTTACTTTGCTTCATACAGATTCAAGCTATGCAGGATAAAATTAAAGAGTCCAACTGCCATGTGAATCAATTCAAAGACTCAAAAGATAGCAAGCTTCTGTCTATCTAAACACTGGCATACATTAACTAGCTATTGAGTAGCATCTCCCATTCTCCGCTCCCTGGAAGACAGATACCTGTACATTTTGACATGCAGATTAAAGCATCTCAGACTTAAAATGAAAATTTGGCCACTTCACCCCCTTTTATGGCATCTCTCACCGCTTGCTTCTTCCTTCAACCTTGTGATAAATTAATTTCTCTCTCCCCTCCCTCCGCCTCTCATACAGTCATGCAGAACGTGCTGGTAGCTTTGTACAGCCAGTTTTTGTACCTGGAGCTCAACGGCAGACAATCAGCCAGGAAAATTTGAAATTGACCTAGGAATAAAAACTATACATGTCTGCTGATTCTTTAAGAACAAAGGCAAAACTATGTGGCTTTAAAAAAAACCAATATATTTCATGTTTAGATGAATATAACCCCTCATATTACAAGGACTCCAAATGGTGTGCCCTCTATTACTGATGGCAGAGGGGAAGATCAATGCCCCTTCCTGCATCTCTATTGCCTATGCTTTTGGTGTGTGTGTGTCGGGGGGTGGTCTTCCTTCAATTCCAGCCTAAGAGCTTTCACAGGCAGTTCCCTTTCCCAACATTCTGAGTATTGTTCATGCAGTACAAATCTTGGATTTTGAGCTGGAAGGCCTCTGTTCAAATTCTGATGGAAAAGTAAATTTGTTTCCATCAAATCGTTCCATCTCACCCCATTTCTTCCTCTGCAAGTAGCGATGACCCACTGCACTGGGCTGTTATGAAGACAAATGCACCAGTGTGGTTTTTTCCTGTGGTTACAAATGTTCCAGAATCAATCAATTAAACTGAAAAATATTTTTATGCTAGTAACAGTGTTACGTGATACTGGGACCTGCAAAGAATGTTATGGAGTGGAGAGCTCCTGTTCAGGATGCTAGCCAGCCATGCCCCTTTCCAAAATACTCCATCCCTTTCCTACCTCCCAGTTTTCTGATCTCCACCCCTGGCAGTCAGTCCATATTCAGTGCCCAGTGAGTTAGCTCACTCATCACCAAGCTGTTACCTCACCCGCTCTTAGGGTCCCCCCACCACAGTTTTTCCAAACCTTCACATTTCTCCAAGTCTGCTGACATCTCCTCCTTGAGCATGGATGGGGCACTTTTAAGCTTCTTAAGGTGCTATTTGTACATTATCACCACCAATTATTTATATGCTGCCCATCTGACTGGGTTCCCCAAGCCACTCTGGGTGCCTTCCAACAAATTAAAACAATTATGACAACGTAAAAAAACTTCTCTCAACAGGGCTGCCTTTAGATGTCTTCTATAAGTCAGATAGTTGCATATTTCCTTGACATCTGATGGGGTAGGTGCCACTACTGAGAAGGCCCTCTGCCTGGTTCCTTGTAACCTCACTTCTTGCAGTGAGGGAAATGCCAGAAGGCCCTCAGAGCTAGATCTCAGTGTCCGGGCTGAATAATGGGGGTAGAGATGCTCCTTCATGTATACAGGGCCAAATAGGATTTGTTTTGTGTTTCTGTTGCTAAAGTTTCTCTCATTTAATAAATAATATTAATGTGAGGGAGGGAGAGTTGTTGGTTTGTTTTTGTCTTACGTATTTTGTACTGTCATTTTGTATTTTTCTGTTATGAACCACCCTAGGATCTTTGGATGAAGAGCAGTATCCAAATTTAGAAGAAGAAGAAGAAGAAGAAGAAGAAGAAGAAGAAGAAGAAGAAGAAGAAGAAGCCCTTCTGCCTAGAGGTCTGCTTTGGGATGCCTTATAAATGGCTTCTTTTGAAGGCCACAATGTTCAGCTTAATGGCTGATACACTAGAATACTCTTTGCCAATCTGTTGCCTTCTGGAGGTTTTAGGCTACAACTTCTATAAGCTCCAGCTAGGCATGAAGGAGAAATTTAAATTAGTTCACATTTAATCTTACCTAATTCAAACTTTCCAACACAATATGTGAAACAACCCACCACCATTTGTCAAAACTGGCCTGTAGAAAGGATTCATGTATTGAAAACAGAGACGCTGTATGTACTTTTGCTACCCAAGAAAATCTCTTAATAACATGACTATGCTACCACTCAGTGGATTTGTAACTGGCTGACTGACTGAACCCAAAGGGTGCTCATCAATGGTTCCTCTTCATCCTGGAGAAGAGTGACTAGTGGGGTGCCACAGGGTTCTGTCTTGGGCCCGGTCTTATTCAACATCTTTATCAACGACTTGGATGGACTCAAGGGCATCCTGATCAAATTTGCAGATGACACCAAACTGGGAGGGGTGGCTAACACCCCAGAGGACAGGATCACACTTCAAAACGACCTTGACAGATTAGAGAACTGGGCCAAAACAAACAAGATGAATTTTAACAGGGAGAAATGTAAAGTATTGCACTTGGGCAAAAAAAATGAGAGGCACAAATACAAGATGGGTGACACCTGGCTTGAGAGCAGTACATGTGAGAAGGATCTAGGAGTCTTGGTTGACCACAAACTTGACATGAGCCAACAGTGGGACGCGACAGCTAAAAAAGCCAATGCAATTCTGGGCTGCATCAATAGGAGTATAGCATCTAGATCAAGGGAAGTAATAGTGCCATTGTATTCTGCTCTGGTCAGACCTCACCTGGAGTACTGTGTCCAGTTCTGGGCACCACAGTTCAAGAAGGACACTGACAAACTGGAACGTGTCCAGAGGAGGGCAACCAAAATGGTCAAAGGCCTGGAAATGATGCCTTATGAGGAACGGCTAAGGGAGCTGGGCATGTTTAGCCTGGAGAAGAGGAGGTTAAGGGGTGATATGATAGCCATGTTCAAATATATAAAAGGATGTCACATAGAGGAGGGAGAAAGGTTGTTTTCTGCTGCTCCAGAGAAGCGGACACGGAGCAATGGATCCAAACTACAGAAGATTCCACCTAAACATTAGGAAGAACTTCCTGACAGTAAGAGCAGTTCGACAGTGGAATTTGCTGCCAAGGAGTGTGGTGGAGTCTCCTTCTTTGGAAGTCTTTAAGCAGAGGCTTGACAACCATATGTCAGGAGTGCTCTGATGGTGTTTCCTGCTTGGCAGGGGGTTGGACTCGATGGCCCTTGTGGTCTCTTCCAACTCTATGATTCTATGATTCTATGAACATTAAAAAAAAAATCTGCACTTCTTACTTCTGCAGTGCAGTTATCCAGCCAAATGACGTGTTTAAAAATGCATATATTGGGATTGTGAAAATAGCATACAAAAAGCAAAAATCCCAGACCAAAATTAGGAGAAATTCACGCTAAAATGCCAATGAGTTTTCTTGAGGACTTTCTTTGAAAAAGTAATCATTTCAAAGTGAAAGGGAGAACTGAAGAGTGGAAAAATAAGGAGCCAAGTCCAAAACTGTCCAAAACTGACAGATGCAACTCTCCCTAGCCCCAAGCAGTGCAGCTGTATGTGCTCATGGAAACTGTAGTCCAAAACATTTTGAGGGCCCCAGGATGTCTAAAGTTGCACTAGAAGTCTTTTAATTTGCCATTTATGCAGTCCTAGATCATACCTTAGGTGCCTCACCTCTTTGGTCTCTTGCCAAAAATGAGACTATTGTGGAATGGCAACAATAATCTTCTGCTCCCACCCCAACCACATTGCTGTCCCTGCCACCTATGGACTCCCCTTACAATGTGAAGGAGCTCAAAAACATCTCAAAGAACACAGGCTGAGTGTAGCACATGTGTTTCTATTCTAAAACATTTGCATCCAAAAACCCGCTTTCCTGAAAACTGTTTTAGTGCAAGTTATTTTTGTGAGGCAAAAGAGTACCTTAACTATTTCAAGAATTACTTCAAAAAGATGTTCGGGCTGGGGTGGGTGAGCTTCCAGAACTTTACTATCTTAGATACTCTCTTGTGCCTGAATTTAAATTTCTTTCTTTGCATTGAAAAATGTACATCCCAGCTTTCTTGGGCTCATGAACCACTCCAGGTGACTGACAACAATTTAAAGTGCAGGCTACAAAAAATGTCCATAAAACAAAACAAAATAAATACAATAAAAATACATAAGATACAGAACATTAAGAAAGCAATAGAAATAAAAATGATGTTCACAGCTGAAACACAGGAGACAAAAGTCTTTGCCAGCAGCATAATCAAATACAAAGCAGGATTGGCCTGTGCAACATGGTCTGTCTTCAGTTGCATATTAGTGTACAGAGATATGCAGCAACCTTCCCCAAAGTCAGGGCCGGCCCATCAAAGGTATCCTCACATAGAGCACTTTGCTGTAATCCAAGTGGGTGATAACCAGAGGACGTACCACTCTGGCATCATTAAAATACCCATCCACTCCCCAAAGTGGCACCTGAAGTAGTTTGCAAGACAAGACTGATTTTGCATTTCCATGGGAATGAATGCTCAATACTTACAGGATCAGTGAGGCTCATGCTAGGAACATTGATGGCCCCTGTGAGAACAGGAAGCTCAACTAGATGGGCTACCCTTCTTATGGCCGTGAAGACCAGGAAACAAAACCAGCCAAGAAAGGTATTTATTGCAGCTACAGCTTTGCCCCAAAGTATTCAGAAAGTTTGCCAACTAGGTCTGATTGGCAAAGGATTTCATTATTTTCAAACCCCATGCCCTCTTCCAGAACATTATCACTCTATAAAACCCTTTTTTCCCCTCCCCAGAACCCTGCAGTTCCACAACACTTATTTCCAAAACTAATCTACCATCCTCCAAGAGGAAGCTTCTTTTTGTTGTTTAGTCGTTTAGTCGTGTCCGACTCTTCGTGACCCCATGGACCAGAGCACGCCAGGCACTCCTGTCTTCCACTTCCTCCCGCAGTTTGGTCAGATTCATGTTTGTAGCTTCGAGAACAGTGTCCAACCATCTCGTCCTCTGTCGTCCCCCTCTCTTTGTGCCCTCCATCTTTCCCAACATCAGGGTCTTTTCCAGGGAGTCTTCTCTTCTCATGAAGTGGCCCAAGTATTGGAGCCTCAGCTTCAGGATCTGTCCTTCCCGTGAACACTCAGGGCTGATTTCCTTAAGAATAGATACGTTTGATCTTCTTGCAGTCCATGCGACTTTCAAGAGTCTCCTCCAGCACCATAATTCAAAAGCAGCAATTCTTCGGCGATCAGCCTTCTTTTTAAAGAAGCTTCTTTGCCAGCCAAATTTATATAGATATATATTATCCAGACTAGCAAACAAGCTTATAGAAACAGGAACTTGCTACACTATATCCTTGACCAAATTTAACTTACATGTCTGTAAGCAAGTCAAATGCATGCCATTACAGAGAGTTCCCATGCAAAAGGAAGTCAGTCTCTAAATCACCGACATTAGACTTTCATCTGAAGTCACATTAAGAGTGCAATTGCTTTACACGTTGCCAAAAATACTTGGTTTGTTGTAGAGTGAGGTCCTTCCAGGGGAAACAGAACAGACATCTTGAACTTCTACAATAACCCACCAAAAGCTGGAGACCATATGCATGTGGGATGAGGAGCGTTTGGGGTGCATCTGGGTTTTTTATGTGCTTTTCTCTTTCTTGCCAGTGCCTCTACTTAACAAGGCATATGCCATGGATGACACCATTCCTTTGGAGAGAGGTAGTGTGGTATAGTGGATAGAGCCACTAAATAAATAATAGTTGCTATTTAAAAAGTTCTACCTCCAGTTAATGTTCCGCCTCCACTGACATCATGCGTCTGAATACCAGTTGCTGGGAATCACAGTAAGTAGAGCAAGTCGAGTGTTGTGCTCATGTCCCGCTTGCGGCCTTCAGACACCATCTGGCTGGCCACTGTGGAACAGGATGCTAGACTAGGTGGGCCATTGGCCTAATCCCAGCAGGCTTCTGACTGAGAAATCACCAAAGATCTTTGGACACTGTTATGTACTGAGTTGAATAGGATCCAAAATGCACCAGTCTGATTGGTCCTAGAACAATGCAGCACTATGATTGGTCCGCAGGAGCCACCCAATCCAGCTCCAGGTGGAAGTGAATCCACAACCTGATTGGCCTACAGGAAAATCCCGGAATTAGCCAATCACATGCGGTCCATTGTGTAAATAATTTATATAAAGTAGATATTTTGGGGGAACATTCATTCCTCCTCACCACTATGAGCTGAATAAAGAGCATGAAATCCACTCTCGACTCCGAGTATATTTCAGACACCAAGCTGAAGGTTAAGAAATATTCTTAAGCCTGAGAAATAGCTCAGTCAACAGAGCATGAGACTTAATCTCAGAGCCGTGGGTTTGAGCCCCATGTTGGGTGAAAGATTCCTGCATTGCAGGGGGATAGAGAGACAATCCTCATGGTCCCTTCCAACTCTATGATTCTATATATTGTTGGGTGTGTATAAGAATCTATTTTGGCTCACACATATCTCTTTGATTTGATCAAAGTCAACTAGATGCCTATCAGCAAAAATGCAGGAGCTGACCTAGGTTTTTGGAGAGTGAAGCATTCCATAGGCATCTTCCTCCTGTCATTAATTCCTGTAAAGCTTGTATTCATGTGTTTTATAAATTAATATATCACTCTCCAGTAACTGATTATCTGGGCAGTTCATAAAATAAAAATAATATAACAAAGCCATCAGTAAAACAGCAAGAGAAAATAGTAGCCATAAAAAATATTAAAACTTCTCAGATGTTAAAAAGCCAGGGAGAATAAAATGGTCCCACAGAGGCAGCTTTCCCCAGCTTGGTGTCCTCCAGATGTTTTGGACTATAGCTCATATCATAACTGACCACTGGTCACACTGGCTGAAGCTTCACTCCAGCTACATCTGGAGGGCATCAGGCTCAGGAAAGCTGCAAGAGACATTGGCTTGGGTGCCTAGTGAGTCTCTATTTACTATCAGAGTTACAACGCATCAGTAGGGCAGGGGGTTGGCGGGGGGAGGAGAGAGAGAAATGGATTCTGTTTGGTCTGAAACAGAGGAAATCTGGAAAGGGATTTAAGCATTAGGTTCTGGTCTACCCATGTCTTGTCGATACAGTTTCCAGATCTCCCTGCATGCAGCCTTCCAGGCAATTCCTTCTGCAGCCTTCGTCTAGGGATCGGCCTTAGTAATGAAAGTGCTCAGTGGCACTGAGTCAGACTCTCCACAGTGGAGCAGTTTGTGATGATCCAGGATGACAACACTTGACTTACCAGAACAAGAAGTTTCCCAGAAAATGGGAAAAAATGAGGAATTTACTGTAAGCTCATGAAACTAGGCTATTTGAAAAAATAATATTGGCTTTCACTTTCTCATACACACCTCACTGCTCAATCTCTCTTTTTTTCATTAACCCATGTGTTTGTGATTTGGCAGGTATATTTACCTGTCAAATCAGGTTAGCCATGTATCTGATGAAATGGATTGTAGTCCACTAAAGCTTATGCCATAGTAAATTTCTTAGCTGCCTCAAGACTCCCTGTAAGAGAACCTTGACCAACCATTCCCAAATAGAACCCCTCTCACATTCTTCCCCAAAGCACACGGATTCATAAGAGAATGGAAACAGATGAAGAGAACAATGATGCTAGAAAGGATTCAAATTGTGTCAGGATGGTGGAGGCAAGGGCCTGCCTTTGTCTGGAACCCCAAAACAGCCTGTTCTATCATGATTAATGGATGTGGATTTTCAGCTCAAATATCTCTTTCTTCTCACAAATGCAGTCTTTATTTTCTAAGGGTGCAACAATTGTCCTTGGGATGCCCTTGCCACGTACCCTTAATCATTTTAGCAGGGGCTCATCAATTGCTATGACTTTTAAAGAGACCAGTCTTACTGAAGCCCAGGGAGAGGACACAGAGGAAATACACAAGATATCTAGGAAGGACGGATGACTATGGATCAAGGGATAGACTAAAGGGAGATCTGAAGTTTTCAAACAATAGTCAAGGCCACAACCTCACTTTAGGTGTTCCACCATACTTTTAAATACAGAAGCAATGAACTTGATCAAGGCTAAAGTTGACAAACATTACACGTTGGTCACAAAACAGACACGCCCGTCACATTATTGAAATCTGAGTTATGTATGTTGACCAGCCCTCACAATTTTCAAGTCTACAGGGGGAAAAGTTTGAGAATGGCTGATGGGCTTCTTTGTTGTTTCTTTTTTGCCATTGGGCACCATGAAGTATGGAACATTTCCTTGACACTATTAAACAAAAGAATGTTTCAGCTAGTTCATTCTAGCAGTAGCCTCAGTTGGAAAGGAAGCTGATGATGAATACAAGAAACATGTAACTACAGAAGATGATGGTCATGAACAATGTGCAAAGAGATACTGTATTTTTCCGTGTATAAGACTAGGGGTTGGTTTTTTTACCAAAAAAATAGGTTTAAAATTGGGGCTAGTTTTATACACGGGTAGTGCTGAAGGGTGTTTTCATTTGGAGTCCCCAAAAATAGGGGGCATCTTATACATAGGGGCATCTTATACACGGAAAAATACATAAAAATTAAGCTCAAATTTCAGCCCTACTTTTTACTGAGGTTTAAGGTAGGTTAGACCCAAAGCAGAGCCCTCAAGAACTGTAATCCCTGCATGCAGGCCTATGCAGAGTTTGTCTGACACCCAGGGTGGGAGTCTTGTTAAAATTAGTTATAAACTAAAACAAAAAAAGAAGCTGGTCCCTGGAGGGGGTGGTCAGCTTAGCCCTCTGAGGCCCAGGGCAAGGGTACCAGGCTGTCCCCCACCCTGCACAGGCCTGAATGCATGAGTTACCTTAGGACCTAAACCAGGGATGGGAGACCTGTAGCCCTTCAAATGCTGATGGATCTAAACTCCCATTGGTTCCAGGTAGCATGAGAAATGGCCAGGAATGATGGGATTTGTAGTTCAGCAATATCTGGAGGGCCACAGGTTACTCAGACTGTGTATATGTTTAATACTACCAACACTACTGCAACTAATCCAGGCACCATGTTACTTGGCCAAAATAGTCAGCAGTGGATGGTACAAAGACTGTTTCTTTGATAAGGGGTAGCCAAGCCAATAGCTAGACTCTGCTGGACCTCTCAGTTTTGATGTGCTCCGTTAACCTGTACTTTCCTTCCTACCAATTCTCAGCCTCTCTCCTGCCTTCTTTTTCAACCCTCCTAAAACTTCTCTCTGCATTTGTAAACCTTCCTGTCTTGGACAAACTCCCTGAAACTCAACCCTGTCCTGAACCCTATAAATAAATAACACTGCTGAGTTGTACAGACTGACATCACCTCTCTAATCAAAGCCATTTCTCAAAGCAATCAACCCCCATGACATTAAAAACAATTTCTAGACACACCTGCACTAAGCACCACACACACATACACATACACACACTCTTCTGATGAAGTAAACAAGAAATGGTTACTAATAGCAATGCTCCCCCTTCTTGATCAGGAAAATACATTCCTTGTACACCTGGCATACCCAGCTCTCCTTCAACCAGGGCCAGCCTGAGGTAGGACTTTGTAGCAAAAACACACTGCCCAGCCCAAAATGTAGCAAGTAGGAAAGTCCTCCTAACCCAAACAATGGCTTTATAGGCACACTTTTGTGCCTCAGAAGCAGGAAACAGTGGAGGAAGAACATCCAACTTGATGCTTTGGAAGGGCAAGGAATGGCCAAACAAGCAAGGAGGATCAGTGGCAGAAGAAAGTGGCAAAGAGATGCCCATGGATATTCAGGGATGGGTTTATGGCATGGTTAACTGAGCACATAGGCAGCACCAACAAGGAGCTCACTCACATGCCTCCCCATTGCAGGATCTCTGGTTTATTGAAGGAAGGATATTTTTCACATACACATTATCTGAGTCAATTCTTCCAAGGAGGTTGTGGACTCCCTTGGGAGGTGGTGGGGTCTTCTTCATTGGAGATTTTTAAGCAGAGGCTAGATGGCCATCTGTCATGGATGCTTTAGTTGAAATTCCAGCATTGCAGGGAGCTAGACTAGAGGACTCTAGGAGTCATTTCCAACTCTCTGATTCTATGTTTCTGAGGAGGTTTCACTGATTTATCAGGGCTAGTTGCTCAGCAATGCCACACCTCCAAGCAATCAGGGTTCAGGGTTGTTGGTCCAAGAGGACAAAGCAGGCAATGTGCTCCTTGCACAGTGGCAGGGCCTCACTGAATTCCAGTTGAGAAGTGACAACAGCAGGAGAGGCCAATCCTCATCTCATTTGTAGCTTTTCTAGAAGCATCTGATAGGTGTATGTGTGAGCATAATAGACGTTTGCTTAGATCAAACTGAGCTGCCTTTAACTTCTATTACAGCAAGCAATTAGGCAATAGGGCTACAACATTGTGTGCTTTGCACTGGACCAATCCAATCCAGTGTGTTTGTTCTCCCTCACAGGAAGGCTTCAAGCAGCAGTTGGACAGTCACCTCTTTCCTGTTTTGAGCAGGGGAGTTGGACTAGATGGCACCCTCCAACTCTTAAGTGGCTGCAGTATTGCAAGGGATTCTGGGAAGGAGGTCTTAGCAAGCCACAACACAGCCAAGGAAATGGATGGGTGGAAGAGCAATGAGATGCAACAGCCCCCGGAATCCACTGAATTGATGGGTGGATTGGCAATGACCAACTCCAAGATCCAGTGAATGGGCACAACTTAACAATTTTTGTAATGTTGGTGAAAAAATTAAGAGTGTTGGAGGACAAGCCATCTCTCTACTCAATTGTTCTGCAAAAGATGTTCACCCAATAAAACCTGAGGACTGACCTTTGAGCCCAAGCTTTCACAAGGGGTGGCATGGTTGGGTGTCACAATCTGTAGTATTTGCCCAAGAGAGCAGTTCTCCAGTGGAATTACTCCTCACCACATCACACGTCACCACAGTCTGTTATGTAAATAAAGTGAAATAAGGGAAAGTATGCCATCCCTTTCCCTGCTGGATTCTCCCATTACACATTCCAACCTCAGAGCATTTTTTAAGGACCACAGAAATGCATACTTTAAAACCTGTCTAGTAAACTTCCTTGACACTGAGGCATACACTTTGGATTTAGTCACTTTCTCTCCTCACACTGCCCCTTGGAAGAATTTCTACTCTAGAGAGTACCACTAGCCTAGACAATGGGTGATTCAAGGTCTTCAGGGGTTGCTATGTTGACAGGATGAAACGAACCTGAACTGGCCACAGGAATAACCCTGTTTGGACTTAAGGAAATGCCTTGGGAGGTATCCAGCATCAGATGGTTCTGCTGTTGAGTAATAAGACTATAATACTCAACAGATTTGTAGTAAAGGTGCAAATGTGTCCATGACACTAGCTAGTAACCATTAGTGTCTGGTTTTCCACTCATAAATCTCTTAATTGCTGTGAGGAAGTCATAGCTATTCACTGGCTTCCAAAAAGGGAAGAACAGATTCTGAATAGTGATTCTTACAAGACTAGACATAATGTAGTCAAAGAGCAGTCACAGTACACGCACAAAACCTGGTGTCCTCCAGATGTTGTTGGACTTTAACTCCCATCAGCCTCAGCCAGCATGGCCAATGTTCAGGAGTGATGGCAGTTGTAGTCCAAAGCATCAGAAGACATGGGATTGGGAACGCCAAGTTATAGCTTAGAGTGAGGATGGGCACAATATAGATTGGGCTCTACTGGTGGATTTCTGGGCAATCAGCAGTATATCGGCAAGGGTTTGTGGCTCCTAATGGTTTAAGCCAGTGGTTCTGAAAGGGTGTGGTGTGCCACACCAGTGTGGCAGGAGAGGATGGCAAGCATGGAGGGACAACATTTCAGTGTAGTGTAGTGTAGCATATACACACACACAGAGAGAGAGAGAGAGAGAGAGAGAGAGAGAGAGAGAACGAATCAGAAGCAGAATCCACACCTCTCTTCAAGAGCATTGGCTATTCTTCTACAGCTCTCCATAACATTGTTGTGAGCTGGGATTTTCAACTCAGACAAATATGTAAGATCAGAAAAGAGAAAGGCTTATTTGTGTTGGTGAGGAGATGGGAGTTTGTCTCAAATTAGACCTAATAGGTATGAATTACCCAGCAAAAGCATGCTCGCACATCTCATTGAGTTTGTATACGCGCTTAAGGTACATATGTAAGAGGCTCAAATACAATTCCATTTAGGGAATTATTCATGTTTTTATGTAGCTGCATTGCTACATAAATAACTATATTATAAAGTAGTAGTGTTCTATGTTATAAATCAAGCACTGCTAGGAGTTGTTTCTTTTTGTTTTCCAGTGTATTTCTTATCAATTAAAAATTCAGTGTTGCGCGAACAAATTTTTATTCTCACAGAGAACAAAAGTTTGAGAACCACTGCTTTAAACTGCAACAACTCATTTTCTTTCTAAATGAGGCCTCTCAAAATTTTAATTAAGGAAGTTTGGAGATGAAAACCTGGAGTGTGTGCAGTGGTGGAGATGGCTGTTGCGGCTGCATTTGAGCAGCAAGCCACGCCCCCACCAAGCTTCCCTATTGGGTGCCCAACTGGGGAGGGGCATGGCGCCAGCCCTGGAGTTGAAGCAGGGGGCGGAGCACCCCCTGCATGATGCAGGAATCGTCTCCCGCTCACAATCCCTTCCCTCCTGGGAGTAGGAAAGGCTTAACAGGAAATTAAAATATTATCTTGAGCATTTCAAAACAAAACATTACTAAAGGACGTCAAATATAAAATGCCCATTTCAAACAGCACAATTGTCAGGAGAATAAAATATCTGCTGCTTCTTCTGCCAACCCTGCTCATGGTGGACAATGGCTGTGGAAGCTGAGACTCAATGACTTGGGTCTGCACTTTTGCATGACCTTTTTTAATTGGCAGGTTCTTCTACCAGGGCTGCTGGATTTTATGGTTCAAGTAACAGAAAAAATAGATCCTGGAAGCCTGAAGTCTGCCCTCCTCTGGCCTAGAGGTAATTCCATCCTTTCAATAAGGTCATCGCTTTCAAGATGCAATAGGCTCCTTACAGAGGTCTTGTTTGCCTTATGACACAGCAGTGGTGAATCAGCTCATAACAGTCGAGAAGATGACAAACATGTTGTCCTCGTTGTTCCATTGCCCTTTAATGATGGCTAAAATATAATGTTGGCTTGCCACTAAGGACAGTCCAGGCTATTCATGAGTTCCCACAAAGGGAAAAGCTTGCCATTTCTAGCTTCTGTGTGATCTTGATGGCTAACACTTTGACTAATCACAGTCTGAGTTAATTTTCTTGGCTGAAAATAAAATATGTGGTAAAAAACCTGTACAATCATACATTTTGCCAGAGAAGCCTTCCCCAACCGGGTGACCTCTAGATGCTTTGGACTATATGGTGCTGTGCTGGCTGGGGCTGATAGAAATTAAAATCCAAAGCATCTGGAGACATAAGGTTGGGGAAGACTGCTCTAGTGAAAACACATTAGAGAAAAGAGAAAAGGGCAAAGGTTCTTGGGCATGTTCCAGCATGTGTTATCTGGACCTGATGGCAGCATCTACTATATCTTTTGGGAAATCGTTTGTGCTTCTGTGTGTTTGTTCTCTTTGTGTTCAGATGCCTTTTGAGATATCATCACCAAACTCAGCACAAGGGTTCCCAAGGTGAGGACAGTGGTATTCATAGATGTTTGGATGCTGGACGCCATTTTGAATCAAGATGAAGGACTGAAAAATCACTTTGGCATGACTTCGCCCATTTTTTGACAGGTTCGGCTTGTTTTTTGAAATATCATTGCTAAATTGGGCACGAGGGTTCCTAGGGTGGTGGTCTAGGTCAACATTTGGGTTATAGGTTCCATGATGTACATTAGCTATAGTAACTAGGTGGAACTTCTGGGGGAGGGAATTCAACGTTGCACTATCATGATCATTCCATGAGTACAAACATTTCTGCCTGCCAGATGAAATAATCTTCCAAAGAAGGAGAGCCTCTTGCAGAAGTCTGTTCCACTGCTGGAAAGCTCTTGCTATCAAGAAGCTTCTCCTAGTGTTTCTCCACCAAAAGCTGCTTCTCTAGAATTCCCACCCATTGGTGCTGGTACTTTACTGTGAAGAAACAGAAAACTTCAGCTCTAAGTTCAGAATTTTAGCAAAGGAGTAGCCCTTCACTGTAAGCTGAACTTGGTTTCCAAGGTCCTGAGTTTGTTGTAACATCACTGAGAAAAGCTATCTTGTTCCCTCTTGCTGCTGAGAACTGGCTCAGGAATAAATATTTCTAAACAATGGCTTTGATAACTGCTTTTTTGAGCATTTGCAAGATTCTGCATCTTTGAGGCTCAAATAATCCCATACAAATAAATGAAGCCAAACCTAAACAATTCCACGAGGACTTCTGTTTTGTAACCTATTTGGAGTCTTGTACCCTGGTGTTGCTTGACAACACCAAAGAGAGAGAAAAATCAGTAAAATTTTGAAATCAGTGGTTACAATCAGTGCAGTTTCCAATGGTTCAGTCCACCATCTTGATTCAAAAGCACATCCAATTGTATCCAAACAGACAGAAACCTGCTCCTTGATCTCAGGAACCAACATGCAAATTTTGGTCACAATACCTTAACAGACATCCAAATACATAACAACCAAGCAAGCTATTAAAATATATAGCAAATAGTTCTGCTGGCCTGAGAAACCAGAATACATTGGCTCCTGAAGCGATTCATCTTCAAGACTAGTCTGGCCCCTGCTACCTTGCTGGCCAATAAGGTACTTTGTGCCCATTGCTAGAGGAGGCTAATGCCCCTCCTGGCATCTTCACTGGGGCTATTCCGAATCTGTCATTCCTATCCTGTAGAAAATCCCGTCAACCTGGTGTCCTTCATGTGTTTTGGATACAGCTCCCAGCAGTCCTGGCCAGTGCTTTATGAGAGTTGTAGTCCAAAGCACCCAGAGAGCACCAGGTTGAGAAAGGCTGCTGTATACCAATAGTGAACTCACTCTCTGAGTGCAGATTCTTATATAGCCAAAACTGCACCATCCACACAGGAAAAGAAAGAAAGCTCAAGGAAACACCAAGATTTGCAGATATAGCAACAAAACTTGAAGGGAGAAATGAGGACTATGTATCCCCAAGTGGGTCCATAATCGTGATTCTTAGGTGGCTGGACTGATAGAGATGGAATGGACTATCCTACAAGTGGGACTGGAACCCTCAACAAGAGGTAAAGGACCCCTGGACTGTTAAGTCCAGTCAAAGGTGACTATGGGGTTGCGGCACTCATCTCATTTTCAGGCCAAGGGAGCCGGTGTTTGTCCACAGACAGTTTTCCGGGGCATGTGGCCAGCATAACTAAACCGCTACTGGCGCACAGAGGACCGTGACAAGTGCCAGAGCTCATGGAAACACCGTTAACCTTCCCGCTGCAGCGGTACCTATTTATCTACTTGCACTGGCATGCTTTCAAACTGCTAGGTTGGCAGAAGCTGGGACGGAGCAACGGGATCTTACCCCGTTGCAGGGATTCGAGCCGCCAACCTTCCGATCAGTAAGCCCGAGAGGCTCAGAGGTTTAGACCATAGCACCACCCGCCACAACAAGAATACTTTGCACAGCAGCACTTTGCTCCAGTTTCAGCTTGTTTTACAATCCACAATCATTTTAAGTTGGCCTGTGGGGGTGGGGCTCTGCTGGTTGAGCCAGCCTCCTGCTAGTCACCAACAGAGTAACATAAGCTGGCGGTGGTGCTGCAAATGGTAGGAGGTCCTCAGGTGGCAACGCTACCAATGGAGGCCAGCAGAAAGCCTCTAAACAGGGCACTGTGAGGATGCAGAGGCAGCAGTCAGTCTCACAGCAGTTGGTGGCCAGCATTAGGCTCAATCTGGACCCAATCAGCCTGATTTCCCTGCCATCCCATGCCATCACCAAGAACAGCTGGGCTGCAGATGCAGCAGTGGCTCCACCACTCTGCAGAGCTATGATGGCAGTGGGAAGTTTGGAGTGCACCCTTCCCAACTGTTGAGAAAATGTCACTCAGTGGTGTAACAGATTCTTTGCATGCAAATAATCCAAGCTTCAACCCCCAGCATTGCCAGAAAGGTCTTGGAAAGACTGAGCTTCATGGGCCAGTGGTCTGACTCAGTATAACAGTTCCCCATGTTCCTAAGAAAAACCAAGGAAATGTGGAATATCAGAAGGAAAATGGTCCATCTTGCTGGCTCCCTTCAGAACTCAACCAGAGCTCCATATCTCTCAAATCCATCAGTTAACAGAAAAAGTCAAGATAATGGGATTCAGGGTTGACTCATTTGAACATAATCAAGCAGCTTCCAACTGAGTCAGACCAAGTTTTTCCATTTAGCCCACCATTCATTTTCTATTCTTCTGCATGCAAGGCATGTGGCACCTCCTCAGGCCCGTTGATTGATTGGGGAAGGGTGTGACTCTGAACCAAAATAGTAAGAGGGAGCTGAACTTTCCTTCTGCCCTTAGTGTTCTTCCTCTGCAGTCTATTTCCGCAGCCAAATTCTAATACCAGAAATGGGCTCTGAAAGACTTAGCATGCTTGCAGGCAGGGGCATCGCTAGGGGGTGATCCAGGGGGCCTCAGGTCTCCTGCCCCTTCCTTTTCAAAAGGTTTGTTAACATGGTGGCTTGGTGCATTGCCAACTGAAATCCTGAAGAGCTCCTGCCAGTCTGAATATGGAGATAGATCAGGCATCCCCAAACTTGGCCCTCCAGCTGTTTTGGGACTACAATTCCCATCATCCCTGACCACTGGTCCTGTTAGCTAGGGATGATGGGAGTTGTAGTCCCAAAACAGCTGGAGGGCCAAGTTTGGGGGTGCCTGAGATAGATGAACCAATGTTCTAATAAGGCAGCTTCCTATGTTCCTAATTTGTCCAGAAGCACTTTACCCACTTGTACAACTTGGTGCTCCTGCTCGCATGGAGAGGCACTATGGGAAGGTAACAGGTAGGTTTGGCTTCTCTCACCAACATGCCCTTTTGCTCTATAAATTCCTTTCCTTCTCCCCTTTTATATATACATTAGGGCGGAGCCCAGTTTAAACAAATGAAGGGTCCATAGATAGCTCGGGGGGAGACGCCATGCCTGATATCAATTGCTGGTATCAGTCCTTTGCCAGATTTCCAAACAGCAGGGCTTGGAAATACCTCTGCTGGAAACCAAGGAGAGCTGCTGCTAGTACTGGGTTAGATCAGGTGTGGGTCACCTATTCCAGGCCCAGGTCAACCTTCCAAGGATCACATACCCTTGGGGCAATAGGCAAAAGTTGATGGAGCAAAAAAACCATTGTACAGTAGAGTAGTTTCTACAGTACACACACACTATCCTCCATCAAGGCAATTCAAAGACACATTCCAGCCAGGCAAAAACACTTGGGATACAAAGTAGGGACCATTAGGGGTGTTGCCGGGGGTGAGTTCTAAGGACCAGTAAGAGAGGCACCCTATGCTTGAGATTCCCCAACCCAAAGCCTACAGGGCATCATTGGAGGGCATTTGAGGGCTGGTGCAATAGACTAGTACTGAGAAGTACTCTGCCGCCGCCTCTTCCACTGCTGCTGCCTGGCTTAGCTGCTCCCTCCAAGTGTGTAAGCACAGGGACAGAATAAAGGAGCAGAAGGAACAGCCTCCACTTGCCTTGAGGTTTTTTCCTGGACAGTGGCTTGGATTAGGCCCAGAGGGAAAGGGCATGGAAATGGGCAGTGACAAAGAGAGGGCCCCAAATCTAAAGCCAAAACTGGTGCAATATTCAACAGGGAAATGTAAACTCTCCTCCAATCCAGATTCTCACCTCCCTTACTGGTGCTGTTATTATTTTAAAAGAGAGAGAGAGAGAGAGAATCCAAACACAAGATTAAAATAAATGTGAGACTACAGCACTAAGATTTTGCCAACTTCCAAGGGCAGCCAACGTGGTGCCCTCCAGATGTTAGACTACAGCCCCCGCCACTATGGTCAACGGTCAAGGATGAGAACTTTGGTCCAACATCATCTGGCCAGCACCAGACAGGGAATGGTGATTTAAAGAGAAGGAAGATGATCAGGAACCTGGATTCTGGGTCCCAGTTCTATACAGTGGTACCTGGGGTTACGAACATCTTGGGTTACGAACACTTCAGCTTACAAACTCTGCTAACCCAGAAGTAGTACCTCAGGTTAAGAACTTTGCCCCAGGATGAGAACAGAAATCACATGGCGGCGCAGCGGCAGGAGGCTCATTAGCAGAAGTGGTACCTCAGGTTAAGAACGATTTCAGGTTAAGAATGGACCTCACCTCCGGAATGAATTAACTTCATAACCAGAGGTACTACTATGTGCATTTGTGTAATGTCATCATGGCATTGTGAAATCCACACAGCCCTGGATACAGTGGCAATACACTCTTATATAAGATGATCACCCTATGTGATATAGCAAAGGATAGTTCATAACCCATATGATGTTTTTCCCCCAGCAGCTACTGAACAAACATCATGGTCATAAAAAATACATATCTGTCTAAACCAGCCAACAACACAAATCAGAGCAACACAGCAAAACACTGCTACTGCCTATGGAATCTTTTGATGGAAACCTTATATAATGGACAAACATAAAGCACAATGAGCTATATCATCTATGTTTTGACTATGGACACAAAGACATCGTTCTGGTGGCATACCTGCCATCTACAGATGCTGTCAGCATAGTCTGGAACCACCTTCGGAAAGTATGAAAGGCAAGCTCTGGAAAAAACATTGTGGGCCAGTATCAGAATTCTAAGATACCCTGTTGTTAAATGCTCTCTTGGCCAGAAATGGCCCACCCAGTGGAACGAAACTGCCCTGCTAACTTCCTGGCAGCAGAGTCTCTTCTGTTTACCAAAGAGAAGGGGAAGATGTTGGGGAGGGAGGTGCAACAATGGAGTCAATCTGGTGTTCCCACCCGCACCAACCTCCGCATCACCTCATCCCTTCCACTCCTAGTAAGCAATAGCACCACACCTTCACACCAGTCATGGGTGTTTGCAGAAATAATTCTACTAGGGGCAGGCAAGGTCTATAACTTGTAGCTAAGGGCTCTTGACTTACAACTGAACCCCACACACTGTTACATGATGCTGAAGGGAAAACAAAAGAAATTATGGCAATTTACTGTATTGCATGGGATTATAGATTTGAGCTAACTTCTAACAAATTGCTTTATTTGTCCATTTAACAGCAACAGAGTAGAAAACAGAAAAACAGAAAACAGAGTAGAAAACAGAAAAACTAGAAAAACAGACAACTTATTTGTACTGAACAACAATACTGTCAGACTCTTAAGCCAAATTAAAAACCCCAGAGCTGAATTTCACACTTTTTTAAACGCAACATCAGCCTTGGCAAAGTCTGAAACCAGACTTTTTTTGTTAATGCTTGTCTGTCCTTAATATAAGGGGAAAATATAATACAAAGCAGACTTCTTTTTAAGCAAAAACTGGATTCTTCCATGGCCTTGGCCATAACTTCTATAAATTTCTCCATGGGATAGGTCTTCAGCATTTCTCTATGGACACAACACACACAAGCCAGAAGAAGACCTAAATACAGAAATATCTGGTGGCAAACAGGGAAAACTTTGGAAACAAAAACCTCTAAAATTGGTCTCAGCAGCCACAAGAGAAAATATGCTGAAAATCATTTTTAGATGCCATTTCACACAAATCACATTGAGTGATATGAAGAAATCTCTAAGCAAAACATGGAACCGAGTTACACCTTTGATGGAATTGTCCTATCATCCAAAAAACCTAGATCAGTCTTTGTCCTGAACCCATGGCCTACCCGGCAGCAAGTCAGTATGTCAAGTCCCCAGTCCAGGGTCAATCCACATGTCCAAAGCCCAAAGCAAGCATAGTCCCACAAGGATCCTGAAGCATCCAGCCTGAGGTGCATCAACAAGGGCAGTTGAGCAGACCCAGCACCTCAGCTCTGCTTCCCTTTTGTACTTTGCATGCTGATTGCAGCATCTGGGCATGATGAGGCAGGTGACCCTCACCTGTTCCAAGCCTACTCCACTTGAGGAATCACACACCTCCTCACAGAACTAGCAGGCCTCACCTGGTCAGCTGGGAGTTGGGCTGTGGGCCTTGCCTGTCTCAGCCTCCTAGAGCACCTCTCCCACTTCTCCCTATGTCTCAGATCCTACCGTGTTCATGGAGACCCCTCTGGCTCTGGGTCCTACTGCTCTGGTTCCTGTGTTCTGACCCCTCCCCCATCCCCTTATCATCCTCCATCACCCTGTGAGAAGAAGAGGAGGAGGAGTTTGGATTTGATATCCCGCTTTATCACTACCCGAAGGAGTCTCAAAGCGGCTAACATTCTCCTTTCCCTTCCTCCCTCACAAAAAACACTCTGTGAGGTGAGTGGGGCTGAGAGACTCCCGAGAAGACTAGCCCAAGGTCACCCAGCAGCTGCATGTGGAGGAGCGGAGAGGCGAACCCGGTTCACCAGATTACGAGTCTACCACTCTTAACAACTACACCACACTGGCTCTCACCAGTACTTCCTTCCCCATCCCCTGCTCGCCCCAGTGTGTCCCACTCCTGGCTACGCCCCTCGCCAGGATCCTCTTTCTTCTCTCTGTTGCCCTGCCAGTTCATGACAGTCTTGCCCACACCGACTAGCAGGAGCTGTCCAATGTTTCAGGCAGGGATCTCTCCCAGATCTACCTGGATATGTCCTGGATTGAACCTGGAACCTTCTGCACACTGAGCAAATGCTCTCCCAATGAGTCACAGCCCTTCCCCACATCCCCTGACCACCGGTCATCCTGGCTGAGCTTCTTAGACTCAAGGATCACCTGGATTGCCCCAGGTTTCTTACTCCTGTGCTAAGGTAGAAGCAGCCTGTGTACAGGAGCAGAACATCCCACCATGAGATGCAGCAACCCAAAATGGGAGAGAAAACTGGGGGTTTTCTAACTAGAAATTACAAGGCAGTTGTCAGCTTATGTTTCATTAAAAAAAATGCATTTGGGGGAGCAGGGGCAACCCAACCTCTGAACATCTAACCTTCCAGGAATTTCCCTGGGAACAACCTTCTTAAAATCTTGCGGCAGTGTGCAGCATGCCTATGGGGCATTGTTGATGCTCTCTCTATTATGGCACCTGTTAACATGAGGTGAGGGGGGCAAGGAGGGGGGAAGTTGTCGCCCTGCGACACAGCAAAGCTTTTGATGGTGCACAGTTGCATTTGCTTTGGACAAGCCTGGCTTTGTGCTAATTAGGACCCTCTGGGGGATTTCCGGCCCTGCAGGGTGACAATTTTGTTGCTGTTACCATAACAGAAATCCCAAACCGCAACACTCTAAGGTATTGAGCATGCCAGCATGTTTTACCACCCTCCCCTCAAATTGTGGGGGGGGGGGGACCTTGAAATAGTGAGATCATGGTAAACTGAGCTCTTGTGGTTGCTTTGAAGGTTTTTTTTTCTTTCCTACGAAAGGCATGTCTTTAAACTGACTTGTCAAAGTCTCTGTCATCTTGCAACTTTAAAAATTACTCTATGGTGGCAATTACAATAATTTGTGTGTGTTACTGGCCAGTAGATGGCGCCAGCATGTGTGTACAAGCTGGATCTACAGGTAGACACATCAAATAAGCATTTTGGTTTAAAGCATTGTAAATTTAAACAGGGAAAACAGGTAGAGAAAAACAGGACTCCACATCGCCATCTGGTGGCACAATGTTATACAGTGGTACCCCGGGTTACAAACGCTTCAGGTTACAGACTCTGCTCACCAGGAAGTAGTACCTCAGGTTAAGAACTTTACCTCAGGCTGAGAACAGAAATTGCGAACCAGCGGCACAGCAGCAGCAGAAGGCCCCGTTAGCTAAAGTGGTACCTCAGGTTAAGAACAGTTTCAGGGTAAGAACGGACCTCCGGAACAAATTAAGTACTTAACCAGAGGTAACACTGTATCGCATATACAACACATATAAATCACTTTTTCTTCACCAGTCTAGCTGAGTCCCATGTCTGCAGAAGATGCTACAAGCTACCTCAGAAAGCTACCTATGGACCTAGCTACACATGTTACAGGCAAATGCCCATAATAAAGCCCCAAGATATTTCCCCTGCCCTGCCCCTTAGTGAAAAAGGAGAATTAGCAGGATGTGATTTTGACTAAACTGTGAAGAGGGACAGGGGGCTGGGGAAAGTATTATTTCCATCTGGAGGGGCACCCTTGTGTTACCAGAACAGGGGCAAACAATATTGAAAGTGGGATTGTGTATAACTGCTCCAATACTATCATGATTACAAATAATCATGAATGCACAATAGAAAGGATAACAGTTCTTCCTTTCTGGCCCCAGCATCTCTTATCCTTGTTTCTCACTCTTAGCTCACCCTCTGTCCTCAGTTCACCGGCCAGCCTATTATTGCCTCAAAAATAAATGTCTGGTTTCACGCAAACTGACATCAACCACTTTCTTGATTCTTTGTTGCTTACCGTCTTGTCACGCTGCTATATTATTTTCATATGTCTGGACTTTCCAGTGTTCAATACTTTTGCCTGTACACTTAGTCTAGTCTAGAAACAGATCACAGACCTGCTTTGGTCAGAATATGAACTGGGCCTATTTCTGTAAGGGACTGTGCCAACTCTGCTCATCTTGGACTAAACCCCTGAATTTGGAGTAGCAAAAGCTACTGGACTTGGGGCATTTCTAAGAGGAAAAGGAAATGATAACCCAGGACCACTGTGAAGGCAGAGCACAGGCCAGAGAGTTGGGCTGGAAAAGAGCAACAGCAACACATTCCTCGCCAACATTTCGTTCCCTGAAGGTCTTCCACGTGTACATAGTGCAGACATCAGCATCAGGACAAGACTGCAGACTGACAGATCCAGCCAATGCTTGAGTCATTACCCAACAAAAACAGATGAGTGAGGGCCAGTGAGGTGATTTGAGCAGAGAGTCAAAGCAGGAGCCAAAGGCTTCTGCATGATTGCCTGGAATTTGAGATTAAACTGCAGTTCCCAGAAAACTGCTCACTTGATATGCGAAATGTGACTTTTGAGATTGAAGGCTGAAGGCTGAAGAAGAAACAATCTGCAGAGGGGAATAATTTTGGACTTGGCAAAAAGGTTGAGGGCGTACAAGGCAGCACCATCAAAACAGGAAACCGGGAGAATTCTCTGCAAATGGTGGGATTCAGGTGCGTGCAAAGTATATATGGATAGATGGATAGATATATATATGGATAGAGCTAACCACAGAAATGAAAACCAGTTACAAATACAGGCGCACAGTGTGTGGTGGCAGAAAAAGGCCTCCCATCTTACAGCAGCAGGACTCCATCAGTTCAAGGCTATGTTGAGTTAAGGGCTGTGTATGCACTGCTGCTTAATCTGAATCCAGTGCACTCCCACCACTGGTTTAGGAAGTGGAACACACATAACATTGGCCATAATCCATATCCACACTGTATTAATCCAAGAATCATAGAATTGTGGAGTTGGTAGGGTTCCCGGGGGTCAAACCCCTGCTATGCATGAACTAAAACAGTTTGTTGAAGGAGCTGGGTATGTTTAGCCTGGAGAAGAGGAGACTGAGAGGAAATATGATAGCCATCTTCAGAGATCTTAAGGGCAGTGGCGTAGCGTGGGTTGTCAGCACCCGGGGCAAGGCAAGTAATTTGCACCCCCTAACCCTAACCCCCAGATGTTGTGCTCAGTGCGGCCGGGCCCCCCTGCACCCCCCACGCTACGCCACTGCTTAAGGGCTGTCACATTGAAGAGGGGGGGGTGCTTCAAGTTATAAGAAAGGAGATTCCAATTAAACATTCGGGGGGGGGGGGGCTTTCTGACACTAAGAGCTGTTTGGCAGTGGAACAGACTCCCACAAAAGGACTCTCCTTCCTTAGAAGATTTTAAGCAGAGGTTGGATGGCCACCTGTCATGGATGCTTTAGCTGAGATTCCTGCATTGCAGGGGTTGGACTAGATGACCCTTGGGTCCCTTCCAACTCTAAGATTCTAGGATCCATAACAGATGGCCATCCAATCTCTGCTTTAAAACCTCCAAGGAAGGAGAGTCCACCACCTCCCAAGGGAGACCATTCCACTGCTGAACAGCTCTTACTGTCAGAAAGTTCTTCCTGATATTTGGTCAGAATCTCCTTTCTTGTAACTTGAAGCCACTGATTTGGGTCCTAACCTCCGGAGCAGGAGAAAACAAGCTTACTCCATCTTCCATGTGACAGCCCTTGAGATACTTAAAGATGACTATTATATCTCCTCTCAGTCTCCTCTTTTCCAAACTAAACATACCCAGCTCCTTCACCTCAGAAGGCTTGGTTTCCAGACCTTTGATCATCTAGGCACCCTCCTCCTCCTCCTGCCTGTGAAATGTTGTGTTTTGATATGTGTCCCCCCAAAACAGTAACAACCCAGCTTTGGTCCAAATCAAGAAAAATGACAGACCTGCCTTTTAAGCCAGTAATATGTACACAGTCAAGGGCACAGCAGAGAAGAAATGGAACTTTCTTACAGATACTCCAGATCCAAAACACTAAAAGTCACTGTAGCCTACAGCCCTGCAAAGCATCAGAGAGAAGACCATGCCCCCAACTGTAACATCTGTGCAGTTCCTTCACCCGACTCCTCCACCACCCAAGAAAAAAGAGATGGG
Organism: Podarcis gaigeae; assembly: GCF_964106915.1. Lineage (NCBI taxonomy): Eukaryota > Metazoa > Chordata > Lepidosauria > Squamata > Lacertidae > Podarcis > Podarcis gaigeae. The sequence goes on from NC_139682.1 coordinate 33,952,988, forward strand.
CCACTCCCCTGGCAATTATGGGAAACCATGTACTAACTTTTTATTTTAAAAAAAACTAAACATCTTTCTAAACAGGTAGAAGCTGTGTCCACACTCACACAGGTAAATGTTCACAAGTGAGTGTTCGCTGTGGCCTTGTTGGTGACAGATTCCCCCATGTGCAGGCAAGGTCCCATCAAGCCCAGTGAAAACAAAGAGGTTCAGTGCACTCCACTCTCCTCATTGCTATTTCTGGTCAAACATTAATGGCTCATTCTTCCTTATAAAATCAGAGCTAGGTCACAAGCAGCAGAGCAAACAGAAACAGAGATTGTTGTTGTTTAGTCGTTTAGTCGTGTCCAACTCTTTGTGACCCCATGGACCAGACCATGCCAGGCACTCCTGTCTTCCACTGCCTCCTGCAGTTTGGTCAAACTCAAGCTGGGAGCTTTGAGAACACTGTCCAACCATCTCGTCCTCTGTCGTCCCCTTCTCCTTGTGCCCTCAATCTTTCCCAACATCAGGGTCTTTTCCAGGGAGTCTTCTCTTCTCATGAGGTGGCCAAAATATTAGCACCTCAGCTTCAGGATCTGTCTTTCCAGTGAGCACTCAGGGCTGATTTCCTTTAGAATGGATAGGTTTGATCTTCTTGCAGTCCATGGGACTCTCAAGAGTCTCCTCCAGCACCATAATTCAAAAGCATCAATTCTTCGGTGATCAGCCATCTTTATTGTCCAGCTCTCACTTCCATACATCACTGCTGGGAAAACCATAGTTTTAACTATACGGACCTTTGTTGGCAAGGTGATGTCTCTGCATTTTAAGAAACAGATATAGTTGGAATTCCTCTTCCACCCCATTTTCACCACACACAATCAGAGCAGCTGTTTGGTTTCGCTGCTTTTGAAAGGGGAATTTGCCCCGAGGTTTTCTGGGGAGGCTGCTTAGTTGACCTTATAGCAGATGTGGTTGCCAAGGGAGAGCCACTTTAAAAAATACCACTGTGGCTGCTCTTGCCAATGACTGTGATCCTCTCCTCGGTCCATGTTTTCCTGTACCAGAATGCAGTGTAAACAATTCTTCGCAGTGTTCTCATATAGGCCTGAAGCAATGCAGTTCAAGAGACCCAATGGACAATGTTGGATTTCACTTGGAAATGGGTTTTGTTCAGTGTTCCACTGTGGACCATTTCCTTACCTGTAACACTTTTCTTTCCCTGGACACACTCGCTATTGGACCAAGTTCACATCCTTAGTGCTAGGCAAACGGTCATTATCACCAGTCCTCTTCCCTTGCCTGATTGCTCCCTCTGCAGGTGAGAAGTTGAAGCACATGCGAGTCCTGCAGAATAACCAGAGTGCTGCTTTCCTCAACTCCGTACTAGCATGGGGATCCAGCCTTAATTAGGTTTAGGGTGTTGCAAACAGTACAGCTGAATCTGGCAACACACAAACACACACACACCGCTGGCCAAACCTTAATCCTTGGGAATGGGAGAGCGCCAATGCTGCGTAATTACACTTGCTTTCACCATCGTATGTCAGGGAGGTGAGGCCAGATTAGAGTCATAGAAATGTAGAGCTGGAAGGGACCCTGAGGATCATCTAGTCCAACCCCCTGCAATGCAGGAAAATGCAGCTCTCCCATATGGGGATCGAACCTGCAACCTTGGCATTATCAGTACTATGCTCTAACCAACTGAGCTATCCAAGAATGGCTTATAGCATGAGCAGACCGCTTCAACCCATAGAAAGCCCTTAATTTTCTGGAGTGGGGAGAAGTGAAAGCAACTCCAATCAGCATCAGCTGCCAATACTTGAGTAGGTGTGGTCCTTGCCAGACTGATAGATGCACAAGCAGGCCCCACCTTTCAAATCATCAGACCACAGCTTCTTCTCAGCTGCTGATGAGTGGGAAGCATCTTCTAGAATGCTTTCCCCACCACCAAATGGACTATAAGTCCTCTCTCTAACCTGCTTACCTGTGGGTGGGACTGCTGAGAGGATGATGTCCAAAACCCAACAGTGAAAATGACTTGGGGAACGTTGCCTCCAGTCCACCTTTATCCTGTTCTGCTATCACTGATATATTTTTTAATGAACATTTTGCATCATTTTAAGGAAACCGCTCAGATTTTTAGCAGTATATAAATCTCACTAACAGAAACAAAATGAAAATAGGGCTGCACAGATGTGGTTGCTTCTTCTCTTTTTATCACCCGCAGATGTATGGAAGGGATTCCTCCCCTTGCAGGAAATGCTGAGAGGAGCCCAAGAAATGGTGCTGCTTCCTCCAATCTTCATCCACGCTAGCATCACTACCAAGGCACCATCCTCAAGTCCACCCTTAAAGATGCCCAATCCTTAAGACCTTAAGACCACCTATCTTCTGTGGCCATTCACATCACTAGATACATATTTCCTTAAGCAATATTCTGCATATTTTAATGAGGATATAGTGCACAGTACGAAACTAAATAGTTGTGCTAGCACTATGGGATTTGCTCCTCTCCACTCCTCATGCATACCCCATAATGTCCCCAGATCTGCTCTGGAGGATGAGGGGAAACCCCAGGACAGATTTTTAAGGGGCATGAAGAAGATGACACAATGCTCCATTGCTCAAGGAGAAATCATTGTACTCCCATATAAGTAAACTGTAATAAAACCTCATTCATATTGCAGTAAGTGGCATGATCAACAGGGTAACCTACAAATGTCAAACTGCTGGCATTTCTCTTTTGACACAAGAAAACATCACAAAGCTATGCTAAATTAGTTGACCTCAATAGGCAGAGAACTGCCAAGCACTAAGTATTTACCGGTAATATATGTATCAAAAATGTAAGAAAAATACAAATCATTATCATGTTGCATTATTTAATCACATCAAATAATTAAAAATGTCAGGAGATCCAATAGTTGTCCATAACAGTGGGGTGGGAGGAGCTCAGACATAGGAAACAGCAGTATGAATTTGTTTCCTGCCACAAAATCCTTTGCAAGTCGTGTGCTGATTTTAATAATAAAATAAAATAAAATAAAATAAAATAAAATAAAATAAAATAAAATAAAATAATAATAATAATAAATTTATTTATACGCCGCCCATCAGGCTGGGTTTCCCCAGCCACTCTGGGTGGCTCCCAACTGAATATTAAAAACGCAATACAGCATAAAACATTTAAAAACTTCCCTAAACAGGGCTGCCTTCAGATGTATTTTAAAAGTAAGATAGTTGCTTATTTCCTTAACATCTGATGGGAGGGCATTCCACATGGCAGGTGCCACTACCAAGAAGGCCCTCTGCCTGGTTCCTTGTAACCTCACTTCTCGCAATGAGGAATTTGCCAGAAGGCGCTCGGTGCTGGATCTCAGTGTCCCGGCTGAATGATGGGGGTGGAGACGCTCCTTCAAGTATACTGGGCCGAGAACTGAGCCCCAAATGGTGTAAAACCACACAGACAGTGAGGGCATTACACTGCCATCCAGCAGTGTTGATCTTTTCACACTGTCCTCATGGCCCTTGGGAACTGTAGTTTTCCCAAAGCCTACCACCTTGCAGGTGAACTTCCTCCTGCTACAAGTCCTGGTGGAAATGAGCAGGACTCTGTTGATTCACCTCACAAAATGTATCTCTGCTCAAAGGGCTTGTAGAAGAATGTTTCATTCTTTCCTCTGGTCTTTTTCTTCCCTTTTTCTTTCACAAAGTTTTCGGAATGCCGTTCTGTCAGAGAGTAAAACCGCTGGCTGTTAAAAATTATTTAAGCCCTGGTATTGATGATTTTAACACCAGGGGGCACCACCAACTCATGAAACAAGAGGCAAAGGCTTTGTGGGAATAGCTCAGATTTTGACATTTGTTTGATTGTCACATTTGCACAAACAAATGAGCAGCACATCCATAAAAGCCAATGGGGAACAGAGGATGGGTTGGGTAGCAGAGGCTTTTTTTTGAAACAACATGTTTTCCGTCACTAACCCTCAATCCCCTCCCCACCCAACCCATGGGGCAGGGAATGCGGGGAACAGCCATGCACCAAACTGTGAACATTTCCTCTCTCTGGTTTTGTTTCATTTCCTGTTTCCGTACAGGTTTTCAGCACTAGCCCAGTGGAATTAGATGATTTATAAAAGCCAGAAAAATGCTTTCAGCTTCTCCCAAGGGCAGGCCATCCTTTTCGATGGCACAGAAACAGATTGCTCCCGAGTAATGAGCAGAGAAAAGGTTTGAAGGCTTTGCCAGCTGGAATGGCCTTCAGCAAACAAGTGGCAACCAGGAAATCCGGCTGTTCTGAATTTGTGTATGCAGAAATTTGTTGATTCGTTGCACAAATCAAACACAAGGACACCGAGCCCATCTCTCACGCAAAACAAGGGAGAATCCACAGCTTGGAACCTGGGAAGAGGCAATTAGGCTATGTACACATTACTGGTTTAAAATGCAGTTACAGATAGGTAGCCGTGTTGGTCTGCCATAGTCAAAACAAAAAAAATTCCTTCCAGTAGCACCTTAAAGACCAACTAAGTCAGTTCTTGGTATGAGCTTTCGTGTGCATGCACACTTACAGGAAGAAGCAAGAAGCTTCTTGCTGTAAGACCTATTGCAGCAGCTTCTTCCTGTAAGACCTATTGCAGTCGTTAAGAGTCGTCAACAGGCTCATCACAGCTATCTGCCAATCACCCATTCCCACCACCCTTCTGAGTAATACCCCTCCCCACCTTCTCACTATATAGAAGGGTCTGGAAACTTCTGTTTCAGTGTATCTGAAGAAGTGTGCATGCACACGAAAGCTCATACCAAGAACTGACTTAGTTGGTCTTTAAGGTGCTACTGGAAGGAATTTTTTTTGTTTTGGTTTAAAATGCGTTTAGGTCATTATTATTATTTTCTCCATTCAGATCGAAGCTGGTTTGGGTGGGGGACACATCAAAATGCAGTATTTCGTTAGAAGTCTCAGGGCAGAATCAGTATAGAGACTAATGTGGTGGGAGAGCTCTGCACACAGCCTTAGTCTTCTTGCTTTAGAGCAGGCTTCCTCAACTTCAGCCCTCCAGATGTTTTTGGCCTACAACTCCCATGATCCCTAGCCAGCAAGACCAGTGGTCAGGGATGATGGGAATTGTAGTCTCAAAACAGCTGGAGGCCAAGGTTAAGCCTGCTTTAGAGCTACTTCCACATGGCACAAGTCCCTCTCTTCTGGCACATCTAGCAATGCTCTTTACAAAATGGCATATTAAAACACATGCAGATGTCTCTTAAGGATAACCATGCTGAAGTTTATTTAATTAGTAGTGAATACTTTCAGAAAACTTCCAGAAACCAGCTCACCAAAGACAAAAGAATAATGAACCACACACACACACACACACACACACACACACACACTTGCAAATTGTCTTTGATGGAACTCAATGGCTGTTTTGCACCCACAAAAGAGCACGTTAGCACTATGGAGGCATTGCTTTCCCTATGGTTTTCCCAGTAGTGATGTATGGAAGTGAGAGCTGGACCATAAAGAAGGCTGATTGCCGAAGAATTGATGCTTTTGAATTATGGTGCTGGAGGAGACTCGTGAGAGTCCCATGGACTGCAAGAAGATCAAACCTATCCATTCTGAAGGAAATCAGCCCTGAGTGCTCACTGGAAGGACAGATCCTGAAGCTGAGGCTCCAATACTTTGGCCACTTCATGAGAAGAGAAGACTCTCCCTGGAAAAGACCCTGATGTTGGGAAAGATGGAGGGCACAAGGAGAAGGGGATGACAGAGGACGAGATGGTTGGACAGTGTTCTCAAAGCTACCAGCGTGAGTTTGACCAAACTGCGGGAGGCAGTGGAAGTCAGGAGTGCCTGGCGTGCTCTGGTCCATGGGGTCACAAAGAGTCGGACACGACTAAATGACTAAACAACAACAAAGGGTTAAAACAGATTCCACATAGCACAATATAGTGCAAATCATCTATCACTATCTTTGGTCCATCTAGCTCAGTATTGTCAGACACTGACTGGCAGTCGCTGTCTGGGATTTCAGGCAGGGGTCTCTCCAAGCCCTACCTGGAAATACCAGAAGTTAAAATCTGAGGGGGGGGGGCTTTGGCATGCAAAGCAGATGCTCTACCACACAGCTATGGCTATCACCATTTCTATGCATCTTGAAACGCCCTATGGAAAATGCTGCCTTCTTTAGATGCTGGGATGATGTCTACATCAAATATTGCTTCTCCTGGCACAGAGTTTGGATAATAATATTGGATTATGGGCCTACAGTGGCTACAATCATTTTGGCATATGGCAGCTGCAGGGAAAGCTCAGTCCCTGCTGAGTTCCAGCCGTTCTCCACATGTTTCAAACCAGTGATCTACATGCGCCACTTTGTGTTGGATTCAGCTCTTGGCACACAGACACACAATTGCATTTAGGGTGGGTTGCAGAGGCACAGGGAACACTGAATTCAGGTTGTGGCGATGGCTGAGCAGTACAGACTGGGCTGCTCCTTACAGCTACCAACACATGCTGAATTGATCATAAAAGCAGGCCTTGAAAGATGCAACTCTACATACTTTTACAAGGGAGTAGGTCTTATTGAACTCAGTGGGCGTGGGGACATGCTTGGGCTCATGTTTCACATGAGTTATTTCCAAAAAAAAACAACCCCACCAGACTTTGGTCCCAGTGAGAATGCAAATAAGCCACAATAGCTCCACAAGACAACACTAGTGTGGTATTGTCTCCGCACGTTAGTGTCCCTTCTGCAAATTAAAAGGGCAAACAGACTACTCCGCGGAGCTGATCTATAAGAAAATAACATACAAAACTTCACAGACTTAAAATTCCATTGTTCAAGAAGCAGCATAAGTACCAAAGCTGGTATTTCTCCCTTCTTGCTTGCATCTACCCCACTTTTCACAAAAACCAGGGTTGCTGCTGGTTTTCCTTCTGTGCTTTTTTTCCCTTTTCGCAAGTTAATTAGTTCTGCATGTCATTCTGCTGTTATGAAATTACAGCAAATAAACAGAGTAAATAGGAAACCGAGACTGTCATTGGGCCATCTCTCTCGTTCATATTCATTTTCAATTTCGCTGTGCTCTTTTGCAGCAAGCATCCTGCTCAAGAGGCCAAATTAATTCCTAGGCTTAGTAAATTACGGTATATTGTTTTCACATGTGACACAAGGCTACAATTGTCCGGACACTCACTAAAGAGCTTAAGAGACTATTACTCACTAAAGAGAGTAAACCTCACTGAACGCATGCATAGGATTGCTGAGGCTGCAATTTTAAGGAAATGTACTAGGGAGTAAGCTCTGTTCAGCTCTATTATGCTCAATAGGATTTAATTCTGAGTAAACAGTTTTTGGATTGCACAGTGACTCACACCTTTCAGCCTCTTGTATATTATTTGGCTCCAGAAAGAAGCACAGACGGGGGGGGGGGGAGGTAATATTCTCACCTCAATTTTCACAAATGTAAAATCTGTGATTATAGTAAAGGAACAGAGATTTTAAAAATGCTTGGAGGTAATGTGAACTGATTCAAAATCTACCTTACAGATTCACCATTTCCATACGGCAACATTTACAGAGAGGTCTGGATTTGTCACAGAAATCCAGGGCTTGATTAAGCTGCGCTATGGAGCTAGAAAGGGGTTTAGGCATGTGAGATTGCAAGAGTGCCTTTTTGATGTTGAAGTTTCTGGGTTAATCTTTGTCACTGTGGGCCGTTCAGTGACTTCCTGTAAATATCCTTTTAAGACAGAGAATTTTGCAGAAATGGCCAAAACACTACTCTTCATGAAATGCTTCTGAAAAGAAATAATTGTCAACGGATTATCATAAATCCACATCAGATTATCTCCAATACACCCTACTAATACTGTGTAAAGAGCCGAACATCAAAGATAATGCACTGCTTTTGACCAAGGCTGTTAACACACCCTTCTGGAAGTGATCGGAATATTAACATAAGACACTTCCTCAGCAGACACAGCTTAGAGAAGCAGCCACAGAGAGCAGGTTATAGTTGAGAGCAGTGGATGATGCAGTCATTTTTACATTTCCACACCCCTTCATCTGGTCACTTCCTATCTCTGTCCACTGGTATTGCCTCCCTTTTCTCTCCTCCTCTCCTCAACCTTCACTCTCTGTCACTGCCTCTTGCCTCTTTGTTTCCCTTCTCTCTGCCTATATTATCCTTGCCTTGCCTTTCTAAGGCTGGGTATAAACAAATAAACCAAAATCCACCACTCTGGATAAAGAAACCTATGGGCTTTTGTTTTACTGCAGACCTGGTTGTGTGTGTGTTTATTCCATGGTAGCTTTCCTTAACAGAGCCAACTTTAGGCTTGAGAAAGCCTCAGCTGCTTTTGAAGTTGAGTTCCCAATGACCTCACTCTGCTGCAACAGGACTGAACTGGATTCAGACGTGAACAGGATCCAAATAATTCAGAAACTCAGAACAGCTCAGATTTTGCACACTCAGAAATGCGAGACCTTTGAAAACCTGAGGTCCTAGTTGAGAACGGGTCTTTGGTGACGGCAAAGCCCTGTTGTGCTTTCGCAAGCCCTGGCAATCGGCTGACAAATGGTGTTAGCAGAAGCACAGGGCTTGATCACAGGCTGCTCACCATCTTTGCCACCCTGCTCTGGTGCATTATTAATGCTTAAGAGCAGAAGTGCCAAACCTCCAGCCTCCCCGTTTGGCTTAAGAGACTATTTCACCTAAGCCACACCCACCTATGACATCTGGTGTTTGGTCAGGTGTCCTATGACACCATATAGGTGTTGGGCAGCAAAATACACAGCTCCCTGTTGAAAGCAAGGTTTGCGGTGAGCCCTATGCTTTTGTAAGCATCGCCGATCACCTGAATGTCATGCCTGCAAAGGCACCAAGGTCCGAGGAACATGAGTTACTGCTTAGAATGAAAACTGTGATTTGGATTTCTGTGAAAAAGAATATAGCCCTGGAATCCTTGGCTGGCAATGTTTAAAATTAGACCAGAAGGTCAAGCTTCAGTAAAATGTAGTCTATAAATATCAGACAGAGGAACTCACCAAAGGAACGTGCTAACTGTAAATAGTCTAGTGAGAGGGGAATCTTTTTCCAACTAGTTTTTGCCTCCCACAATATTGCGCGATTTGGTTCTCTGCTTCCTTGTGTCCTGTGTTTGAGTTGGACTGGACTGGCGTTCTCTCCCTTGGAATATGGGAAAACAGCCCAGGCAAAACCTTGGCAAATAACTGCAGAAGGAAAACAAACACTGCGTTGGTTGTCATCAGAGTCCTTTCCTTCACTGAAAGACAGTCTTTCCTTGCACTGGGGAGAAGGAACAACGCAGCCCCCACCACGAACATGCATACTGTTCATTGCCACTCCAGTTGGCCGGATTGAGGCTAAACTCCAAGCCAGTGGAAATATACCCATCAGCCCAGTAGTTTAATATGGCCCAAATGCTCCATCTCACACAAAATACAGCATTCTTACTTAGCACTGAAACAGTGAATAGGTGGGTGAATACTGCCAGGACCATTTCTGTTTGCTTCCTGTACCAGCACAAACGAACATTCTATTTCTACTAAGCAAATGTTCATTTTGGTAATCATGGAGAACCAAATACTACATTGCTGGATACAGTCGTGTGTGTATGTGTGTGTGTGTGTTTTTTTCTCCTGCCTTTCTTTGATTCATGGTTACACACACATGCATAGAATCATAGAACTGTAGAGTTGGAAGGGATGCCAAGGGTCACCTAAAGCAGGAATCTCAACTAAAGCATCTATGACAAATGACCATCCAACCTCTGCTTAAAAACCTCCAAGGAAGGAGAGTCCACAACCTTCAGCTGGGTTTGGGAGAGATCCCTGCCTTAAACCCAGAAGAGCCACTGCCAGTCACGTGTTGGCAATACTAAGCTAGGTTAAACAATAGTGTGTGACTCAGAATAAGGCAGCTTCCTTTGCTCCCATTTATTTAAAAGCATTTCTAAACAGCTCAATATTTTTAAATCTCCAGGTGGTAGAGATGGTTAGCTATTATTATCACTGTAGTCCCACATTAAATCCAGCTCCCAATATCTGATGGAGACATTCCTCAGCAGCCATCCTTATGACACAGTCTGGCTCCATCAGCTTTGCAGTTCCTCCAAGGCTGCAAGTCTCACACATCCGCTGAGGGCTCCATGTATGAGCTGGCAGCTGCTCCAGGACCTTCAGACTCAATGCTGATAAAGGTCAACTTGAAAGGTGTTCGTTCATGGAAAGTTTTCAGTGCAACTATGTTCCACTATATAATCTGTCAGGGAAAGGAACTCTCAGTCCCTCCACTGGGCAAAGCACAGGTTGTGGTGATTTAATTCTTCCAGGCAACTCAGATGATCAGCATTTCCTATGAGCTAGATATTACTAAAAGTTTGTGTGTGTGTGTCTTTTCATTTAGGTATCAATTTAGATGAAGGACCATTTTCAGCAATATGTGGGAGCTTTTAATTAGTTAAAGGCGTGGCCATCCATTTCAAGACTTTAAATAAAGACATGCGTTCCTTGATTAAAAGATGTACTGAACTCTTCAGGCCATAAGGCAGTTAATCACATCACATGGATTAATTCTGGGCATGTTTACCCTTCCATAGAGCCCTTTGTATACTCAAACTGAGCCTCTTCTTATATGGCTAGTTCTGAATTTGGAGCAAAAGAAGGGCTGGGGCTTGAGCTCTTCAGGGGGAGGGAAATGTTAGGAAACCAGCCTTCCGGCTTCAAAGAGTTGTCCTAAAACTATGCACATGATTGGCTGGACTTTATATTCAAGGGTACCATTTAGGGAAGGCAATGGTAGCTGTTGCACACAGAGATTTCAGATTCTTGTAAGGGATAATCTACACTTCCTCTGGTCCCAGGGAAAACCACTCTTTCGTGCTCAGTCAGAGCAAACGACAATTCAGGTTTTGCCTGGGTTGTCATTTGTTCAGGTCTATCAGAGCAGGTTCGCTTGGAAAGGAGTGAGGCAAAGGGAAAACTGCTCGGACCCGCACTTTCTAGGCATGGCACAAGCAGAAGTGTAGACGAGCCCTCAGTTTGCATCTGTCCTGGAACTATTTTAAACTTTCTTAATTAATGGATTTGTTTTTAATATAGAATGGGCCTTTTCCGTGGATGCTCTGTGTCTGTGGAATGCTGTCTTCAGGGAAGCACATCTGGCCCTGTCTCTGTCTGTTTTTAGGGGCCGGGTGAAAACATACTTTTCTACCCATGTTTTTAACTGGGAGAGTTGTTAGATATTCCTGTGGCCTTTGTTGCACTCATCCTTTTAACTGGGGTGGGTAGGACTTGTTCCTTTAAAATATATTGTCAGGTGATCATTTCAGCTATGGTTTATGGTTATTTTTATCTGATTTCAATGTCTTTGTTGTTTTATTTTTTCTGTGTTTTTTCTTTATTTTATGCTTTGAGACACTTAAGTGCAAAATGTGACTAATAATAATATATGGAGCTGTTTTAAATTGTTTTTATCCTTCTCTTATGGTTGTAACTGTTTATGCGTTTTATAATTGTACATTTTGTTCTTGTAACGCATCCTGAAACCTAATCTATAAGTATAGTGTGTGTGTGTGTGTGTGTGTGTGTGTGTGTGTGTGTTTCAGGAGAACCTTCATTTCTGACCATCTCACTGGTTCCATGCAACAAGTGACTTTTGTTAAAACTATTTGGGAGGTCCGTATACCAGAAATAGAAACCAAAGTGATGCAGGGTACAGAGCATACATACATTATGCAGGTAGCTCACTTCATGGATCTCATTGTTGCTCCATATGAACTGAATATACACCTTGGAGCTCAACCCAAACCCTTCTACAACCTGTGCATTGTAAACTCTTCTGCTCCTACATATCATCTCACTAAGCGACACCTGATAAGCTTTGAGGCAATTCCTCAGAAAAGAGTTTGAAAGCCAGAGCATCCCATACCATCCATATTGTAATGTGTCACATGCAGAAGCAGTCGGGGTGACAAGACATGGGGAAGAACATGGCAGAAGAAGCCACAGCTGTGTTCCTGCTAATAGATCAGGGAGGAGGCTATTTGTTCCTTCATTTTGCAATCTTGCAATGCTAGCAGCTATTGATGAAGGTTGCCTTGCCAGTTTTATGCAGATTGTTTGGCAACCTCTGGCTCTGTTGTTGAAAGCATGTTTCAGTTACATAAGCAATATCTACGTACTGCTTTTCAATGATAACAGATTTCAAAGCAGCCCATAACAATAATCGATCACAGTAATCAGTGCTTTTTTTCTGGGGGGATGCAGTGGGGCACATACACCTAAACATTTTGTGAATCTAAGTTTGGCCTCTTTGAGAGGTATTATTTCAAAATGAGTAGGAAAATGAGAGTAGCCCTAAACATTATTTTTTTTAAAAAAAAAAAAAAAAGCACTGACAGTTATAATATCAATGAAGTCAATGAAACAATTCACAACTATTACCAAAGCAAAGTGGAACAGCAATTACCAGATAATAACAAATATGGCAGCACAGCATTAACACTCTGAGTTTATCAGATAATATCAAACAGGGCAGGCATAATGAAGCAGATACTTTTTCACTCCCTTCTAAAAGGGAATGTGCGAGGCTGATCTTAAGAGGAAAAGAATTCAACAGTTTTCCTTCAAGGCACAAAGAGAACATTCTGTTCATATTAGCTTATGTCCCAAGGATTTTATTAATTTCCCACATCAAACTCTAATTGTGGGAATAAGAGGTGCTCAACAATCCAACTCCATCCCTAAAGATGAGACCCCCATGCATAACTAGATTTTTCCATTTTTGGTGGTTGTTTTCTGAGAGAATTTGTGTGCCTTTTACAATTGCATGCCAGGTGAATATTCAAACAGGTGAAGTTTTCCCTTCCATCTTCTCTGCATACAGATCCATCTGCTGAATTTGTGGGCTTTTTTAGGCAGCTGTTAGACACAGAAGCCCTAGCACTAAAGATGTCAGTACAACTCCATGGTGTTTTTTTCTAGGGTTGACATCATCCACTTGCTACTATGCCTTTGGGCTTCTTACAGCACTCCCTTTCATCTCAAATTTGAGCCTACAATTCTCTCCCATACTAACTCCCTTAATCCCCACCTTCCCCCAACCCCACCTACCTCTTAACAGCTTATAGGAAACCTAAGCCTTTCAAATGGGACACATGTTCTTGCAGATGTTGTTGGACTCCCAGTGCCATCATCTCTGATCATTGGCTCTGGCTGACTGAGACTGATGGGAATCACTGTACATCGTGAGGACAGCTCAGTACCTTGACACCACCAGGACCCTAATACCAAAATGCACACTGTAAGTCCATCCCTCATCCCTACAAGCTTTTCCCCACCAAACAGCTACTTACCTCCAGCATCCAAGTAGACTCATGCAAAATGCATTCAGATCAATAGAAATAAGTGGTGTGTTAGTGTGTTTCACAGACCCAAGCAAAGGGTAAAACAATGCATTTATAAATGAGCCAACAGCAAATTGTCATTTTTACTACATGTGGGAGTCAGAAAATGCAGTTTTGCTTAAAAACACTGACTTACAATCCACAGTCAGATGTTTTCTTTTAGTTCTACACAGCAAAATTTGCTTTTGAAATTCTATTGCCCAAAAATAGCATGTGAAAAATCTGGTAAGATGACATTTGATTATTTATACTATTTATTTTTTGCATCCCACTTTTCTTCCACCATGAAAGCAGAATACATGGAGTTCCTGAGTAGTCTCCCATCCAGGCCCTGACTAGAGCCAGACCTGCTCAACTTCAGCAAGCTGTCTACATCAAATTCGCTTAGACCATGCCCTATAATTTAGTCTTAATGCTCATTATAAATCATTGATATTGTTGGGTGACACCATTAGTCATATTCAGAGGGCACCCACTGGATATAACCCATTATCTTCTGCTTCTTCCCCAGTTCAATACACTCCATCTTCTGCACGAGTGAATATTGAGGGTTTCCTGTTTCAACATGTAAAAGAGCATTGGCAGGTGGTGCCAGGATAAAATGGAAGTTCTTTCTAACAGCTACCCTGATGCAACGGCATCTTATTAAATGGTAGCTGAAGCCTTTGTGCTGTAAAGCTGCCATTTGGAACTAAATAAGAGAGTGCAGTTTCCACATCAATTTGTCCTGAGAAGATTTCGCAAAGAGAACCTCCCACTCGTGTTCACTGAGGGTTACTCCAAGGTACCGGTACATACGCATCTTAAATGTAATGGTGTTTTTGGACTAAAACTATCGCATTTTTTTTACTGGCCCTGCTCCGGTGCTTTGAAGTACTGCTTAACACAAGAAATGTATCTGCTGGAGTTTCCTCATCTATGCCCCACCTGCTTAACTTTTATTTGGCAGGGAGCTGTTTGGGCCAGCTTCTGTTCTTTCCAGAACAATTTTGCTGGGACTTTACCCTGTGACTCAGAATTATTTGTCTCTCACTCTGGTACACCTTTAATCACCTCCAAAATCTGTCTCTGCAGCAGAGGTGGAGAACCTCAAGACCAGGAGCAAAAAGTGCAGCCCTCTCTGCCCGCCCCTCTAGACACTCCCCCTGCCAGATCCCCCCCACCCTCCAGTTTTGCATCCATCCCTCTTGTTTGCCTGCAGAGAGGATGGAGAAATGGTGTGCAGAAACCTCTGACTAAAGGGAAGTGTCCCACCAACCAGTATCTGGCCCTGCCCACCACTGACATATGGCCCCCAGAAGTCCCCCCTCAACAGAATGTGCCCTGAAAAATGTTTCCCACCACTGATTTACAGGCTTCACTTTGCCTTATGGTAAGCCTAGTCCTGGTTTCAAGTATTATGTGTCTTTAAAGTATAGCAAAAACAGTTGTTGTTTTTATCTTTCTTGGTTTATTGCACAGAGTATACTTGCCCTTCCAGTACTCAGTCCCCTTGCTTTGCTGGTGCATGCCATGTGAGTCAAATATCCACCCATCCTTAGCAGGAAAAGAAAATTCTGCAAAATTCTAGAGATCAGATCTTAATAGAGACCCATCTCAAAAGTGCTGAAGGCAGCCCCAGCACAAGCTGGGAACTGGTGGAAACTCGGAGTCAAGTTATTTTTCATGCATTAAATGGAAAATAAACATTTGAAACAAATTCAGTATTTCGCTAGTGTGCTCTTCCAAAGTGTCTGCCTCACCTCCGTTTCCTTCCTAGCAGGGCATCCAAAACTGCTCTAGTGTACTCCTTGTGAAGGCTGATTGAGAACTGGCAAAGGGAGAAGAACAGAGACGCTCTTTCAGACCAACAGTGAGTTCAGAATGGACAGGGCTGTGCTGGCTTTGGGGCAGCCCACTGGATATGGTGGAAGGCAGGGAAGCCAATGATAGGTAGAGTGAGAGCCAGTGGCGTAGCGTGGGTTATCAGCACCCGGGGTAAGGCAAGTAATTTGCACCCCCTAACCCGTGGATTTGCGCCCCCTAACCCTAACCCCCAGATGTTGCGGCCGGTGCGGCCGGCCCCCCCTGCACCCCCCACGCTACGCCACTGGTGAGAGCTAATGACAAGCAATGCAGCCCTCTGACTGGTTGTAAGAAAGAATGTGGGGGCTCGCTGAGAACACACTTTGGTTGGTAGGACAGTGCCCCATTTACTGTAATGGACCAGCCTCTACTGCTTCTGGGTTTAATTCAAAGTGCTGGCCTTCTAAACCCTCAACATTTTGAAACCAAGGTCCACCTGCACCCAGAGCACTGCAATCAGCTTTGTTTCAGCCTTCTTCATCCAGTAAGGCGTGTTCCCTGCTATTTGCCAAACTAAGGAGAATTGCAACAGAGTTATATTGCTGTGTGAACTGGATTCTGTAGTCCACTGAGTGCCCTACAAACTGCCTGCATCTTTTAACTTTTCTGCCAGGGAGCCTAAAAAGTAGCTTTCCAAGAGGGCTTCCGTCCCAGATTCTTAGCTCCCCTGACGACTGGAAAAACAAATTGCAACAGAGTTAACACAGCCAGCGGCAACCATCTCGCCTTCACGGGTGCTGACAAGTCAGACTGACAACCAGGAGGTTCCCTACCCACAAGACAAGCAGTCATTGAGGATGCCCTGGGCTTTCCCAGGAGGTGTGGCTTAGGGCACGGGGCACTTTATTGGCAGTAAGAGAAGCACCTGGGCAGTTCAAACAGAGTCTGGGGCTGAACTGAGTGATAGTTTATAATTTTGAGACATTCTCTCATCTGGGATACCAGTCAACCCTTCCTCAGAAATTGGAGATTTGTGGACATGCCCTCAGGTCACACAGGACTGCTGGAGCAGAGGAGTGCCTGTTGTATAAATTGTTGGCTGAGTGCAGATTACACAATGTGTTTCATGCCAGGCCTCATTCTGTGATTTAGACTAATGGCCTCCGAATCATTACATCTCGCCTGACTCCCAAATACTCCATGATAAGGAGCACAGTTCAGTGGTTGTCTGGTTGACAACATACTTGGCATGTAGAAGGTCATTTTAGGCTCAGCTGGAAAGGGAAGAGCTAGGAAAGTCTGCAATTCAGATTTCTGGAGAGTGGCTGCCAGGCAGTGTAGAGCTATCCTGCGACCCTACAAATGTCACTGGACTCCAACTCCTACCAACCCCAGCCAGCATGACCAATGATCAATGATGATGGGATTTGCAGTCCAGAAGGCCTCCCCTATGTTGCGCCCATGGTGCTGTACTGGCTGCAGCCCATGGGAGTTGGAGTTCAACAACAGCTGGAAGGTCAAAGGTGATTTAAATACCTTTTTTCAACATGGACAGCTCCCAGGGGTCATTCTGCACACAAGCAACAGAATGAAGCAGTCGGAAGGGAAGAGGTGGCAGGGACTGCACCACTTCGGACGGCAGATTGCCTTTTCCAACGCACATATTCTGACAAGGAAGCAATGCGGAAGAAGAGCTGAGCTCGTTTTCAACCCAGCGTGCAAGTTTTCTATTTGCAGGGAGTTGTGCGTTTGTGGGTTTCCACGTGGTTTAAATGTGGTGGTGTTTTTAAAGGGGAAGGGAGGCCGTTCTGCCACCTCGCTCTCTTGCACCTGTAGATCTGGCCGCTGTTGGGATGCGTGGCGTGAAGGCCTGGATTGGTGCCCAAACTTACTCTGGGGATCTGTTTCCACGAGCGGGGCTGAGCCACGAGGACAGGAAACTGTCGTGAATCCTGTGCTCATTTTGGACAAGAGAGCGAGGCTTCTTCCGGGACAGGGGGCCTGGGGCTGGTCTTCTTCTCCGGGCAGCTGAAGTCCAGGGCGCCTCTTTCCCTGTCCGCTGAGCCCGGGCGAGGGACCCCGAGGCGTCTCCGGCTCCGCTCCGCGCGCGCGCTCCCTCGGCCCCGCCCGGCACCTGCCTCCTCCTCGCAGGGCCCGGCCCCGCCCTCGCAGCCGGGCAGCCACCGCGGGCGAAGGCGTCTGTTAGCAGCGGCGAGCTCTTGGCGAAGGAGCGTGTGGTGCCGCTGCTGCAGCTGCGAGAGAGACGCCGGCCATGGGGAGAGTGCAAGGAGGGATGCGCTGCGTCAAGTTCCTGCTCTTCATCTTCAACTTCATCTTCTGGGTCAGTGCGGGCGATCGCGGCCGGGGAGCAAAAGGCGATCGGGGACTACGGGGCTGTGGGAAGCAGTGGTCAAAGAAGCGGGGAGAGATTGAATGGGATTCAGGATGCCCGGGAAAGGCGAGCAGTAAAGTCTGGTGATGGGGCAGAGAGAGGCTGTTTCATAGATCGTGGAGCTGGGACCACGAGGGTCATCTAGTCCAGCCCCCTGCGATGCAGGGCTCTTTTGCCCAGCGCGGGGCTCGAACCCACGACCCTGAGATCAAGAGTCTCATTCCCTGCTAACTGAGCTTTCCCGCGTCTCCACTTCATCGGGAAGCGCAAACAGCTGTCAGCTAAGAATCTCGCTCCTTCAGGCTGCAAGCCGACACGCTTACGTCCGTGCTGATAAACTGTAGCACAATCCCAGCCAGCCGGTTTCTCTCTCCCCCTTGACCATCCTTCGTTGCACAACCCCCTACTACATGCCACCCTTCATGATCTCTTGAGCCTGCTAGAGCGAAATTGCAATAACATGGGCTGGTGTGCAACCGCTCTGCCCTGCGCATCCCTCTGCTTCTGATCACAGGGAGGCTAACCTAACAGCTGCTACATATGTGGGATACTTCAGTGGGGAAGGTCAGGCTTCCTTTCTCCGTCGGATCCTCTCTTTTGTAGATACTCTCTTTCTGCAATGGCTGTTTTGTGCAATCAATTTATGCAGCTATCAAAGTGGGGAGCAGGCAGGTACAAACTGATCCAAAGGAAATGAAGCTGAGGTGTTCTAGTGCAAAGTGCCGTGTGACGTTAAGTGTGTTTTGAAGGAAGCAGCGTGTTACAGATCACCTGTCATCCTCATCTAACCCATGATAGCACAGTTACAGTAAAAAAACCTTTTGAGTGAATGAGTTACCTTTGGTAGTGTGTCTTTTCTGCATACGACCATCTTTTGTCTTTGGGGCAGATGGGATCATCAGGCCAGGAGAAGTGTCTGTCTCTGCAACCCTCTTGTGGGAAAATGCCTATAACTTGCAAATTGTCTGCACCTATGGGCTGGCCATATGGTCACAGGTTCGTGAAGCCTGGTGCCACTTTAAAAGCAAGTCAAAAAGGCTGGAACCTACAAAAGCACAAATGCTGCATTGCCCCAATAAGCATGTGATTGTGATGGGGTTTAATGTCTCGCTCCCTTCCCCTGTGGGACATCAACCATGAAACCACTAACAAGTTTCTTAAATAACACTGACATGTGAGCATTGGTTAGAATTCTGTGAGCTTTTCTATTTGTGTCTCCGAGATGTGTAAAGCTTTGTGGCTTCTTGAACGATTTCCCCAGAGATAAGATAAAGTGTTACCCCTTGTGCGTGTCGTGGACCCTTCGTATGTTTGGTCAAAAATGTATTTGCATCATTTGTGAGCATCCACGCTTTGAGTGATGATTAATGCAGGCCTCTCTTATTTGTGGCATGAGTGTGGACGCCACTATGGCTCTGCGTGGAAGACCTCCCTTTGTATCTGTAGAATGCCCAGAATGTTTTAAGCTGGAATTTCCAAGCCAAGTACAGTACTCTGTGAATACATTTCAATGTCTATCATTGACACGATGTGTGGCTGTAGTTGATTAGCAGGGAATCTAGCCTTTCTTGGTTGTGATCTCCTGAACCTGTATACAATAAAGGCATTAATGGTTTGCCAGTCTGCTGCAGCGTGTTCCTTTTGTTCCAGATGTACTGAGGCAAATCGCTTTTTCAAATATTAAAAGCAGAGGATATCCAGATAAGCAAGCAAGCTGCTTACCGACTCTTGTGCAGAATGGTGTGCACAGAGTGCAAGTGAAAGGCAATAATTTTTAATAAATTCTGGCAAGCAATATTACAATATGCACTTTCTTCTGGTGGCTGTCAGAGTTCATGCAAATGTACAGAATCTGCTCCCTCTTATCTTTTGCTATTGTTGATGCATTACGGGAGACAATTGCACTCCAGTGCTGTGGAGGGGAAGGGTGCAACTTCAGAAGAATTCAGAAAAGCAGAAGCAACGGGGTGGGAGTTTTTGACATTGAGGTCACAATCATGGGGGAAGGGAAGCCTTGTTCTTTTCCACCTCCTATTTTGCTTCAATGGCTGCTCAAGTTTCCTTGCTTGAGTGGCACCAGCTGAGAATATTCAACCTCTGAATAATGTCTTTAGCTAGAACCATCATCTGAGCAGGAAATGTAAATTCCCAGACACTGTCATCTAAAAAGGCCCTAAAACATAGAATCATAGAGTTGGAAGGGACTCCAAGGGACATCTAGTCCAACCCCTTGCAATGCAGGAATCTCAACTCATGCCATTGGGAAAGGTCTCTATTAAAGATGGCAGACCCTAAGAGATTTGCTGCCCTCCTTGATCGTGCTTCTGATGTATCCCCTGTGTAACACCAGCAGCAGCAGCTTACCCACTTCTTCCCCATCGCTGACTGGGCAGGCCATACGTGAGAGGTCGCCAACTGTTTTAGGCACAGGGACACATTTTTGAGTGTGTGAATAATATAATTGTAGAGTTGGATGGGGTTCCAATGGTCATCTAGTCCAACCGAACCTTGGGCACTGCTCTCTCCTGTCACTTCTTGCTCCCTTCCCCTGGATTGGCTCCTCTTCTCACCACCTGAAGACCATGCCAAGCTGAAACTTGGATCCAGTTGATTTAATCTGAGCCATGAAAAGCACGTTCTTCCTCTTTTCAAGGCAGAAGAGGGGCAATGAATGGGGGTGGGCGACACTCAGAGGCTTCATGGGCACTTGGAAATACCTTAAAGATGCTATTGCCCCCAAGATGCCCTTGCATTGGTGCCCGTACATGCTCCCTTGGTGGGCAGGATTGTTGTGGAAGCCTGGCAAGATGAAAGCCAAGCAGTTCTTGAAGCTAGCTTTGACCAATACAGCTAGAAATGAGTTGTCTCTTTCACCATAAGGAGAGCCTGTAGACTAATTATGTCTGGTTGGCCAGAAGTTTGTTTAAAATCTGCATTCAAGTTGCTGTTTGGCTGACTGGGCTAATTTATCAATAATTTGCTTTTGAAGATGGTAACAATCTTTAAAAGGTTTGCTTGTTCCGTTGCCTAACATATTATTTGGAGAACTGGGATCTTCTTTCTTAGAAGTAGTTTTCAGTTTCAGCATCTCTGGTCACATGGTGAAAGAAACTATCACTGAGGGTATTGTAGGCCATGTAATGAATACAAGTTTGCTCTTTATTTTGTTAACCATAGCTTCTCATATTTGTGTATTAAGCATACCAGAATCTTGTGCTCTGCTGCACACTGACAAGAGTCTTTCCATTAGCAGAGATGTTTAGCCCTGAATTCCAAAAGAATAACATCACTTTAATTGCTGGTACTCTAGTTTATATCTCATCTAACACATCTCTTAGATCTGAGTACCAACATCAGCCCGCCAGTAGAAGAAAATAGCTCTTCATTGAAACCATAGAAACAGCAAAGGAAATAAACAGCCACAATGGGGCACATTTGTTTATCCTTGACATTGTTTTGCTATCAACACTTTCCCAGAGCTGTGTGGTTCTCTGTGCCCAGGCAGTGAGGTGGATTGCTAATCTAAAAGGAAGCAAAAAATAAATAACTCTTAAGGAACAGCTTGGGACTCTTCAATTATGGGCACACTTCCATGATGGCTTAAGAATGTCCATTGTGCATATACACTTCTATAACTTTACATAGACTCAGAGTTTATTTCAGTCCTTCTAAGGGCATCATTCCTTCATTTTGAAGGAGGAATTTGTTAGGTCTGCTTTTCACAGCAGACTGACCAAACTGACACTCCCAGACTTGCTTGTGAACTGGAATGCAACTCCCAGTTGGATTTTGCACTTGTCCGGATTTTGCAAAGCAGTTTTGGTGTGCAAAAAGTGTGCACAAAAATACTTATTTTATGTTCAAAATTCATATTTTCTGGGAAATATTTTCCTATTTTCTGAGAAAGTGCAAAATGTGTACAATTTAAATGTAGACTTTTTTTTTGCATTCTTTCCAAAAAGCCCACACAATACTGTTTTCAACTTTTTCACGTGGCTTTCATTGTATATTTTTGTGTTTTATTGCTGTAAACCACCATAATTTTTTAATGCATAGTAATATATAAATATTTTTATGAATAAATAAAATGCAGTAGAATTGACCTGTGACTGTGCATCATTGAAACAAAAATTAGGATATTCAGTCCATCCCTAGCAATGCAGTACACCAGGAGTAGGGAACTGGAACTGACTGGTAGCCTGGATCCATATTTCAAACACCCATGGGTGAAGTTTGATGGTGGGGGCAGCGTTGCCCACCTATCAATCACCTGATGTTACAACATCAGCATATAACTTGCTTTTCGCTGCACAGTTTGATTCCAAACTGCATGGGCAAAAAAATTTCGGCACAGCACTGGGGAAGCCCTTTGCACATCATTATTGAAGCAGTGACAATCAGCTGATAGCAAGCACCACAAAGCCCATTTTATCTACCTCCCACTGGGCAGATGGCTATGGCTTGGCCAGAACAAATTTGCAGGCTAATAGGGAGATGTGGTAGTAGGGACGCAGGTGGCGCTGTGGGTTAAAGCCTCAGCGCCTAGGACTTGCCGATCGAAAGGTCGGCGGTTCGAATCCCTGCGGCGGGGTGCGCTCCCGCTGCTCGGTCCCAGCGCCTGCCAACCTAGCAGTTCGAAAGCACCTCCGGGTGCAAGTAGATAAATAGGGACCGCTTACCAGCGGGAAGGTAAACGGCGTTTCCGTGTGCAGCTCTGGCTCGCCAGAGCAGCGATGTCACGCTGGCCACGTGACCCGGAAGTGTCTCCGGACAGCGCTGGCCCCTGGCCTCTTAAGTGAGATGGGCGCACAACCCCAGAGTCTGTCAAGACTGGCCCGTACGGGCAGGGGTACCTTTACCTTTACCTAGGGAGATGTGGTGGACCTGAGTAGACCTGCAAGTCAGAGGTTCCCCATCCATGCAGTACGCAGTAGGGAGATAAGTATCATCCATGTGAAGTTCCAAAGCAGCATATACAACATAGTACAAACATATCAAACATTTGCTTCAAAGAAACCTCAGTTCTGTGACCTGTAAAGCCCTTGCTTTGGCTGTCACCTTACATGATATCTTGCATATTTCTCCCTTCTCATCCTCTCTTTCCCATTCCAAACCTAGTTTAACATCATTATAAATCATCAAACAAGTGGAGGGTATGCTTATCAGATTTTCTAGTGACACCAAACCGAGTGGGTTAGCCAATTCCTTAGAAGTCAGGTGGGATTCAGCGCAATCTTGATAGGATAGGAAATGGAGTGCTCTGCATTTAGGTAGGAACAATTAGGTGTACAAATAATGCAGCATGACTAGCACATGGGACAAGTGAAAATGATCTTTTTTAAAAAAAGAATCCTACCCCCAGTGCCCATGTGAGAGGGCTAAAAATGACTGACACCCACCAGTCACAAAATAACAGTCCAAGGGAGGAGATGGTGACAAATGAAGGGGGAGGTTAATATAAGCAGCTAGCAGCTGGTGACATTGTTTAGTGTTAAGATATCAGCCTTCTTTGAGAATTGCAGAATTCTTTGCCATGGCAATCTCCATTCTGCTTTCCTCAAGCTAAGTATAGCCACTGGATCTAGACATTGCATAACCTCCTCATTTTAGGCAGAATTTGCTTATCCAGAGGTTCTAAGAAAAGCAGAAGCAACTCATCTGTGCCCCCACTGCTGAGAAGCCAACATTGTGGGTCCATTCCACCCAACAAGTTGCTTCTGAAGAACTAAACATGCCTCTCCTATCATTTCTTCCCTTTTCCTTTTGCACTTGACTTTCACCCATGCCCATTCTGACACTGCTAGTTTCCCCCCCTCCCAGATCCTTTTACATTAACTTCTTCTCCTATAAAAACTTTCTTCCCTGTTCCGTTCTGTTATATCATATACACTCTTCTGTTATATATACACTGAGTGGAATTCAACATTGTTCCATGACAAACATTCCATCTGCGCAAGTGTTGCAGTTTGCCAGACTGTACATTCCCCCGTCTCCCCCTTCCCCATGTTCTTCCAGGGGTTCTCCCAAGACCCAGCTAAATTTGGGAAACACAGGGCACACAAGGGGAGGAAAATCCCATTGAACAAGCAGAAGTCTTTGCATAGGGCTTTCCCTGATGGGGTTCAGCTGGTGAATCTCACCCAGTATATTTTCTTTGCCCTTTGAAAATGGGGTGGTTGGGGTTCAAGCCTGCAATGCAAATTGCATCCTGAACAAGAGTCACTAAAGCTGATTCTGACATCTCATTCCAAAGAAACTTAGAGAGAAATGGAATCCCAACTTTAGTCCTCAGTTTGCTCAGCTAGTTCTGCAAATTAAGGGCATTTGCATAATTGATTCTGCTTCTGTTAAGGGCACTGAATCCCTGCCCCTTTGTTAGTGGAAGTCCTGCATACTCCTCATGGCTTCTGATGCTCCACCAGGACTGTCCATATTATTTTGATATTATATTTACAGTCATCAGGCCTAGAAACTTGATTTTTGGGAAACAAATTGATAGGCTGAGGTTGCCATCATCAGGGGTAGACTAGGGTGTTTCAGCAGAGCTCTGTGTGAGCCCAAAATTTGGCAGCAGCCCCCTCACCTCTTGCTTTCTGTTCTGCTCAGTTCACTAAGTCATAATTGTGACATCCTGCAGCGCCCCCTGTTTGGTGCCCATTTCAGTGGAACCAGTCACACTGCCCTAAATCCGCATCTGCCAGCATTCTAGATTGAGCATTCCAGCTTTTGAGCTTGCATGTATGCTGTGGTAAACTGCAGAATTCTCAGTGGCCCATCCTGTTTCTTCCCCTCAGCAAGGCATGCACACATGGCACTGACATCTGACTTTCCAGAGGCCTGCCTGCAGTACTTGCTGGTGGTAAAAAGGGGGCACTTTCTGCCTCCTACTCAGTAATTGCTCCATCCAGCCATTTCTGTTTCAGGATGTGGTTGGCCTATCATTTCTCTGGCCTTGTTTGATCAGTCAGTTTCATGTTTCCAGTCAGCATTTGCAGGGCCAGTGCAAGACATTTTGGCACCTGAGGCAAACCACAAAATGGCGCCCCTCCCCTTTCACCAGGGAAGATGGGGTGAGTGAAGCTCTACATCAGGAACAAGGAGGGAATGAAGAGCCACACCAGGAATGAGGGGCAAATAAAGATCTACATCAGGAACTGGGAGGGCGGAGACCAGTAGTGCCTCCTATTCACCAAGAGGCCACTGTAGAGGCGGCATTTGGGAGGCTGCCGAAGAGAAAGCAGATCTGGCCTCCCCTTTCACCAGGGAAGATGGGGTGAGTGAAGCTCTACATCAGGAACAAGGAGGGAATGAAGAGCCACACCAGGAATGAGGGGCAAATAAAGATCTACATCAGGAACTGGGAGGGCGGAGACCAGTAGTGCCTCCTATTCACCAAGAGGCCACTGTAGAGGCGGCATTTGGGAGGCTGCCGAAGAGAAAGCAGATCTGGCCTCCAAGGAGCATGCCACAGATGCCACTGGCACCATAGCAGAAACAGCAGGCAACACACTCCTTGAAGGCCAGATCTGCTGCCCCTGAGGATGCTGCTTCCTGAGGTAGTCACCTCACCTTGCCTCATGGGTGGGCCGGCCCTGAACTTTCAACCTGAGATGCTTTCAAGCCACTGCAGTCTCTCCAGTCTACCAAAGGTTTCTTTAGGGAAGTTAAGGAGCACTGTATATTAAATGGAAATGACTCTCTGTTAAAAGCACTCAGCCCACCTGTCCATCATGCAACTATTTCCAGTGGCATTTTTGTCAAATTAAAAAAGAAACGTGTGGTCGGAGGCTTCTCACCCACTCAACAGCTCTTGAGTTCAGTATGTAGAACCTCTTGAGTTCTGCTCTCTGCTTGGAAAAACAGTCTTACCTCGGGTTAAGTACTTAATTTGTTCCGGAGGTCTGTTCTTAACCTGAAACTGTTCTTAACCTGAAGCACCACTTTAGCTAATGGGACCTGCTGCTGCTGCCGCGTCGCCGGAGCACAATTTCTGTTCTCATCCTAAAGCAAAGTACTTAACTCGAGGTACTATTTCTGGGTTAGCGGAGTCTATAACCTGAAGCGTATATAACCTGAAGCGTATGTAACCCGAGATACCACTGTAAATGACTGAAAGAGAAGAATACAGAGCCATCCATAGCACTAATAGGTTCAGTTAAGTTCTAGTTATGGGCAGGAGGAGGGGGAGAGAGAGAAACAAACCAGCACTCAGAAGGTGAGTTGCTCACCTTGACCTTATTACATCACGGTAGTGCAGATAGAGTGGTGCAGGATGAAACCATTGGCTCGGATATTTGTAAACAGAATGTCACACCAGTGCTGGTGTGGAGATGGAGATCAACCTCAGCCAGGGTTTATGAAAACTAAATTATGCATTCAGACACAAATCACAGCTCTCTGCATGCACATGGAATGGTGGGACTCTAACAGCTATTGTTTTCAATCACACACAACATGCCTGCTCTTTACCAGCATGACTTGAGGTGGGGGTGTCTGTGTATAAATATAAATGTTTATTTTTAGATACATGGCAGTTATGAGTTGGCCACTTCATAACCGAACATGATGAAACATCCCCCACACACTTTTCCTTTGTGTTTCTATAGCATCCCTACCAGGCTGAAATGGCATTATTAACTTGCTTATTAGGACTGCCGATCAGAAGGTCGGCGGTTCAAATCCCCGCAATGGGGTGAGCTCCTGTTGCTCGGTCCCTGCTCCTGCCAACCTAGCAGTTCGAAAGTACATCAAAGTGCAAGTAGATAAATAGGTACCGCTCTTGCAGGAAGGTAAACAGCATTTCCGTGTGCAGCTCTGGTTCACCAGAAGTGGCTTAGTCATGCTGGCCACATGACCTGGAAGCTGTCTGCAGACAAACGCCCTCGGCCAGTAAAGCGAGATGAGCGCCGCAACCCCAGAGTCGTCTGCGACTGGACTTAACAGTCAGGGGTCCCTTTACCATTACCTAAAGTAAAGCATTAACACTGTTTGGCAACAGTTAGGCAAATAGAGTCACAGTACAGTGGTACCTTGGTTCTCAAACATAATCTGTTCCAGAAGTCCATTCCAAAATCAAAGCGTTTCAAAACCAAGGCACACTTTCCCATAGAAAGTAATGCAAAATGGATTAATCTGTTCCAGACTTTTAAATACAACCCCTAAAACAGCAATTTAACATGAATTTTACTATATAACAAGACCATTGATCCATAAAATGAAAGCAGTAAACAATGTACAGTACTGCAGTTACACAATCAATCAATCAGTAGCTGAACTGGGTTCCACACAGTCACAAAAACAAAAAAAAGAGACACAAAAACAAAACCACAAAATAAATAGCAAAAACAGACAGACCTCAGCGTAACACTCAAAACAGAAGTGTGACACTCAAAATGGAGGTGTGATATTCAAATAAGAAGCGTAACACTCCAAATGGAGCATTTTCAGCTTCCAAAAAAAGTTCGCAAACCAGAACACTTACTTCTGGGTTTGCAGTGTTTGGGTTCCAAGTTGTTTGAGTACCAAGGCATTTGATACCACTGTACACTTAACCATAAAGTGTAGTGCAGCAAAGATGACTAGGTAAATTGCAAGTAGCACTAGAGGAGGCTCTTGGTGGAGCAAGGGGTTGGGACAGCCACAGATGTTGCCACAGGGTAGTGCAGACAAGAAGCAAGAAAATCCCCAGATAGCTCACATTTAATCAAAACGAGCCTTCACCCAAGATCTTGTTCACAAGTGCAGTAATATTTATTTTTTCTAAATCACTTTCAATTCAAAGACTGTTCAATAGATAACATCATAGTGGGGCCATGCCCTCAGGCTTGCTGAAATCACTTGACAACTTGCAGGGTCACAGCTCAACTGTCCCACACGGAGCTTCCATGCCACCTCAAAGACAAAACTTTTAAATGGAAGCCATTCATACATTCCACATCAGCACATCAAAGGGTAAAATATCAATTGATGAGCATGTGTGAGTTTCCCTATGTTCCTCAATAGTGTAAAGCAAGAGATCATTGGTTGCTTTTATCTCAGTGGTTCCTTTGTTTACTAAGTGTATTTCTTGGATGGATGCCAAACTGCCCCTTTCCCCCATCCTTTCATGTTCCCCTGCCTTAGTGTTGTCATACTAGTGGCAGAGAATGAGGCTGAAAGAGGTGGTAAAATAGTTACACTTCAGCCTGCAAGTGAATGTTTCTCTATGTAAATCAATACACTCTCTGCAAGCAGAAAGCTAGTAAGCAAAGCAAGGGGTAGGTTTGAACTCTGTTCCCTGATCTGTTGGTTTTCTATCAACAGGGAGGTTTTTAGATGAAAGAGCTATACAAAGAGATGATCGCCTACCTGCAATCTGAAGTGGTGCCTCCTCATTCTGCTCTATGTGTAGACTAGGGCTGCTCCTCAAGTGAAGTCATGGTGATGCCTTTCATTGCGCCCATTTTTGTAGACATTCGTATACCTGCTTTTGACATTTTAACAGAGTTCTTCATTGAGAAATAATAGGAAGATTGGCATGTACACATTACCTACAAAATAAAAAAACTCTGTCTAGCATAGATATCTGCATTTATCTAGGGGCATTAAAGTACGGTTTTCCTTCAGGAAGAATTTTGCTTTTCCTTCAGTGGCATCCAGAATTTATACATTTTTACATGATTATTAATTTCCATATAGGAGGAAGTAACATAGAAGTCTGTCCTGAGAATTTGTGGCTGCTATGAGACCGTTGGAGGAAAGCAATAAAATGAATATGCTATGTGTAGAAACCATCTTAGGTCCGCCCATTAAATTTCTTAAGAATGTATTGTATCCCTTTATATTACTGAAGCTTTAGGAATGAAGGCGTAGGTGAAATGCTCTCCCCAGGGAGGTTTGCCTGGCACATTTATTATATACCTTTAGGCACCTCTTCAACCAGGCCTTGGGCTGACTAGCATCCTGTTAAATGTGTTATAAGTGGGAGCATTGTTTTATTTTGTTTTGTTCTTGTTTTTTATGTATTTTCTGTTTTTATCTTGTATTTTTATGCTGTGAACTAACCTTGAGAAATCTATGGATGAAGAGCAACATACACATTTTATAAATAATAATATAGAAAGTACCCACACTGGGTCCCTTGCCCTCTAGGCTTTGCAATGTAAATGGTAGTTATGCATACCTGGGAATCAAAATGGCGGCTCAGCCTTGTCTGTGGATTGGATGTCTTATTCATTTGTCAACTAATATGAGGAAATGTCCCTTGCCCCTACTTTTTTCTCTTTCTTAATATTACTGAAGTGCAAAACTGCTCTGGAGATTTAAGTGAAGGTTTCTTGGTGTTGCCAGCCAATCATCATTGTGCAGAGCAAGCTTGAGCTACAGGTATCTTGAGCATTCCCTCTTCCCTAATAGCTGGAAAGGAAAATTGCATTTAAAAAAAGTTATGTCTGTCTTCACCCTTAGTGTAGATTTTTAAAACTCATTCATCCCAGAACATTAAAGAAAATGTTTTCTACAAGTGTGCAGCTGTAGGAGGAGGAGGTACCGCTGTTAATAACACTGTTTGAAACATTTCCCATAGCTGTCGAACTAAGCTTTTGCCTTCTGGGAACTTATTATTCGTGTGATTAAAATCTCATCTCTTAAGAGTTTCCTCTGCATTTAATACCATTTCCTTGCTACCTAGGGCGGGCACTGCTATGCAGTTCCAGTGATGCGAGGAGACTTTCATTACTCGTTTAAACAATGGCAGTAAATCCCATAAAAGGAACATTTTCTGGTGCATGCAGCAGTCAGCAATGGGGTCATGGAAGCAGCTTAAAAAATCAATAGAAGTTGCAGGTTAAAGGGCATTTTCCAAGCTATTCATTTCCCCCCTCTTTTTTGCTAGCAGGACTTTGTACACAGCTTTGACAAATATATTGATCTAGCTAATTCCAGCCTTGCATCGCAAAATTTTGCACTTGCTGCAGCCGCCATCATCACCACAGGTGCTCCCAGTGATGTGTTACACCTTTTCTCCTGCTAGAGCCTTTGCCACTAATTAGCACTTTGGCTTGCCTTTGTTTTACTGTTTACTGCCTTTGGAGATGTGTTGATCCTCCTCTGATTATTTATTACCGAACTTCTTAACAGGTGCATCATAGGAAGTAATCACACAGGAGAAGTTTTCTAAAGCACAGAGCAGGCCAAATGTCAAATACCAAATGCCATGCATATACAGTGGTACCTTGGGTTACATCGCTTCAGGTTACATATGCTTCAGGTTACAGACTCCGCTAACCCAGAAATAGTACCTCGAGTTAAGAACTTTGCTTCAGGATGAGAACAGAAATCATGCTCAGGTGGTGCAGTGGCAGCAGGAGGCCCCATTAGCTAAAGTGGTGCTTCAGGTTAAGAACAGTTTCAGGTTAAGAATGGACCTCCGGAACGAATTAAGTACTTAACCCAAGGTACCACTGTATGCCTCCTGTCTTCTGTCGAAGTATGCCAATAACCTGTGCCAAAGTAAATCTAAAGTGCCTTGGTGAAGCAGATGGGGGGGGGGTTGGTGCCATTGTTGTTGTTGTTTAGTCATTTCCGACTCTTCGTGACCCCATGGACCAGAGCACGCCAGGCACTCCTGTCTTCCACTGCCTCCCGCAGTTTGGTCAAACTCATGTGTCAGGGTTTCAGGGACAGAGAGCGAGGGGGAGGGGTCCCAGGGTGACGAGGAAGAGGACGACGATGACCCGAGGTTGTCAGTGAGTCCGTCAAGTGAATCCGAGGATTCCCAAAAGGGAGCCCCCCTGGTCAGGCCAAGGGGCAGTAGAGAGGGAAGCAGTCAGAAGCAGGGGAACGAAGAGGGAATCCCCAGTGGGGGTTGGAGATCGGGACCGGCCTCTCCGTCGGAACGGAGTGAAGGGGGTGGAGTTACCAGTGTGTCAGAAGGAGTAGAACAGGGAGCAGAGAGGGGAAGGAGTTCGGAGCAGAACGTCCTGCAGGAAGGGGAGGAGTGTAGTACCGAGAGTAGCGTAACGGTCGAAAGGAAGGTCAGAAGCAACGTACGCGTGCCAAGTTCAAATGTGGAGGCACGCGGAAATGAGGAGAGCCCTGAGGAGGAGCCTGGTCCCAAAGCACGAAGGAGGGGGGAGCAGGCGTCAGAAGACTCAGCCTCGGGGGAGTCCCGAAGGGAGGGAGCACAGGGGGGCAGGAAGACCCTGCGGAAAAGGAAGGAGAGGAAAAGGTGGAGCAGTACAAGCCTCTTAAGCTGGTGCAGGGGCGGGACTGACTCAGAGGGGACTACAAACATCTAAGGGTAACAGATGCTGAGCCACGGAGCTTGGATGTAACGACAACAATGTTCTTCAATAAAACCTTTTGTATATAACTTGGACTGGATTTTGGTCTCTTGTGAGCTGGGACCTCGGGTGGCTCTGACATCATGTTAGTAGCTTCGAGAACACTGTTCAGCCATCTTGTTTTCTGTCGTCCCCTTCTCCTTATGCCCTCAATCTTTCCCAGCATCAAGGTCTTTTCCAGGGAGTCTTCTCTTCTCATGAGGTGGCCAAAGTACTGGAGCCTCAGCTTCAGAATTTTGGTGCCATAGACCAGTGTTTCCCAACCTTGGGCCTCCAGATGTTTTTGGCCTACAACTCCCATCATCCCTAGCTGGCAAGACCAGTGGTCAGGGATGATGGGAATTGTAGTTCAAAAACAGCTGGAGACCCAAGGTTGGGAAACACTGCCATAGACTAACACAAAAACTATTTGGATTTCTGTCCTGTAGAGCAACCTCCCCCAACCTGTTGTAGTCCAGAGGATCTGGAGGGCACCAGGTGGGAGACAGCTAGGCTGTTTTGCTCTTGCTCTTCCCACCAGCATTGCACTTGATGGTCAGAGCAATCTGGCTCTTCTAGAGTCTGGTGGGAAACCGCCATCTTAGAAGAGGTTACTAATCATTATGGCAGGATTCCTTAATTGCACTCTCTGATTCCAAGTTCTAATGGTTCTGAGATGGCAAATGGGATGAATCCTTTCTTCCTTCTCTGGAGGCTTCAGGAAAGTGGGATGCGCAGTCTTGCGATAAATCTTTTATTCATATTTGGAAGGCTGTCAAAGTGCAATGTGTGCTCATTCAGTAGTTCCATAATTTTGAGTTTTTAAATAAAGACTAAAAGATCTACTCCCTGGTATTATAGATCTAGCATAGCCAACGTGCGGCCCCAGCCAGGATAGCCAGTGGTCAGAGATTATGGGAGCTGCAGTCCAGCAACATCTAGAGGAAGGGGCGGACCTTGGTAATATGCCGCCCTTTTGTGAGGCCATTTGACACCCTCCCCCCAGCCCTCATGGCCCTGGCTTAATCTGGGGTTTGGGAAGAAGGCATGAGGCTCTGGCAGGGTCCTAGAGCCCTCCTACCTCCTTCCCAAGGCTGCTTGTCTAGTTTTGGGAAGAAGGATTCTAGGACCCTGTCAGAGCCCTCACACAAGGCTTTGAAATGCACCTTCCTTGGCTGCATACCCGGTGTGTTGGTGTGTCCGCACCACTCACACTACCCTACATCTGCTTCTGCTGGAAGGCCCCACATTGGCTGTCCTGTTATAAATTGCATCAGAGGGCCTAGAAACTAAGGCAGTGGGGTGACCTTTGAGAGGATATGGCCTTTCTGATACACATGTGCATATAATTGTGACTTGTATGGCTAGGTTAACACAGAGACATAGCGTGGGAGGGGGCATGGGGGCCATGGCCCCGGGTGCAATTTTGAGAGGAGGCCAGAAGGAGCTGCAGAGCAATTGATGAAAATTTGATGGATGTTTGTTCCAATTCAGCAATAAATTGTGGTCTTTCCCAGGGAAAGTAGTGGGACAAAAGAAAAAACCTCTCAGACCTATGCCTAGAAATCATGGGTCAAACAAAACTGTGGATGATCCCTGTCAGAAATGTAAGTAACACATGTCAGGAAGTCAGCACAAAAATAAATGGTTTTGTAGCTGTACCTACAGTTTAGCTGATTCCTCCATTTGTATGGTGGAATGAGGAGACAAGTTGAATTTCTCCTAAGAGATTGCTGTACCTAGATTCCATTCTAATGGCCCATCAAGCCCATTGCAAATTCTTCCCAATGGCTTTCCATTTTATTTTGTTGCTTAAATGAAACTTTAATGCAGCCCTGAGTCTGGTTACTAAAGCAACTTGCTTTTGAATACCATTGGATGTTATTCAAAGCAGTGACTCTCTCTGCAGCTGCCCTATTCTGAGTACATGTGCTTTCCTGTTTGGAATTTGAATATACAAAAGCCTATGGGTGGCCTATGAAATCCTAAAGTGCAGGTCAGCTGCTCAAACCAATATGTAGATCTGCCTTAACTCAAGCTCCACATTTGCTTCCTTCTGTTCCAAGGTTGCCATGTGAGGGATTGCAATGCTGAACTCTCAGAGCCCGCATGACACCTTCTCTGTGGACTCATTTCAGTATTCCAGCAATAAATTTGGCAGCATAGAGAGCACCCCGGAAATGCCCCCCCCACACACACACACACATTGCCATCTCTGCAACAAGCTATCTGCGCAAAACCTTCAGAGGAGCAGCATGGACATCAGCACTGATGCCTCCATGTTTTTTGACTATGGAAACTGGATGTGTATTATAGTTCAAGATTTTAAATATGTTTTAGCCAAAATATAGGGTAGGGTACAAATCCTCACTTGGACATGAAGCAGCCTCTCAGCCAAACCTGCCTCACAAGGTTGCTGTGGGGATTAAATGAGGAGGGGGTGGGAACCAGCTCCTTGGAGAAAAAGCTGGGATATAAATGCAATAATTAAATAGAAATCTGATGTGCCATTGTAATGGGGATCTGCCGAGGGTGAAATAGACCATCACTCAAACTCTTAAGGGGCAAAGTAGCGTTGTGAAAAAAATATTACAAAGACACTTACGGCTTTGTTCACACTTCTGTGCACCCCATGCCTAAAAGCAGTGGGGTTGAGTGGTTTTCCATTTGCCGCATTGCTTTCCCCAAGAAAACCCACTGTTTACTGCTGAATCCACAGAAGAAGACAAAGAAGAAAACAATTGACATTTGTTCCAATTCAGCAGTGAACAGCCATTTTCCCCAGGGGATAGCAGGTAGGAAAAGTGGAAGTGTGGACAATCCCTAAGTCCTTGGGACACACCCACCCACATCCAGGGCAAATGGAAATCCTGTTTGGGGAAGGGCCATAGCTCAGTGGTAGAGCATCTGCCTTGGTACACTTATGAACATTTAACATATAACTAAGACCTCAAAATTCCTATCACACATGCAAGATATCCCAGGTTTAATCCCCAGCATCTCCAGGTGGGACTGGGAGAGAACCCCGCCTAAACCCCTGGAGAAATCACTGCCAGTCGATGGAGACAATACGGAGCTAAGTGGACCATTGGCTTGTCTCAGGACTCATCCACACTTCCTTAGGCCTGCACCTAGAGAGCACAGGTCTGAGAGTTTTCCCGCTTGTCCCCTGCTTTCTAGGCATGAGCCTGAGCAGTTTTCTCTTTGCCCTACCGCTCTGTATCATGGAATCAGAGCAAACATCAATCCACAGAAAAGTCGATTGACGTTTGCTCCAATTCAGCAGTAAAGAGTAGGTTTTCCTGGGGGACAGGACAAGTGGGAGTGTGGATGAGCCCTCGGTATAAGGCAGCTTGCTGTGTTCCTAGCTTGCTGTGTTCTTGTCCTCCTGCCCTTGGGAAAGTGGGGGTTGGGTAAGAATAGTTTTCAGTGCAAGGGAGTGTCCGCATAATGGAATGTAGGTGAGTGGGAGGACAATGAAGCCTCCTCTACTAGACAGCATGTACCGAGTGTCTCGTAAAGTAAATTGTTTGCACTGAGTTTCCACTGTTTACTCCTGCATTGAGTGCATGCCCAGAAGAACATTGCCCGCCTGCATGAGGGTTTGGAAGAGGCAGCCTGTCTCTGCAGGAAGCCGTGGGTCTGGTCACTTTTTAGGCTCATTACGAGTGGGTGGTGAAAGAGACGAGATGATGTCCTCGCCGTGCCTTGGACTCAGCCTGCTTCACAAACTCTGCAGCCAGCAAGCTGCATTTGTTGCATCACAATAAAGCAGAGCATCACATCCCTTGAACAATGACTCGGTCCATCTCTTCTGTGTGGAGGAGACTGTGTCACCAGGAACTGTGGGGCTCTTAGTGATTGCTCAACTGCAGCTGTGTGTGCGTGTGTTACTGAGAAGGCTGGGAGACAAGAGGGTTTAGAAATCTCACTGGGGAGAGAGGTTAAAAAGAAAGCACTACAAGTGATGTTAATGGTTTTGGGGGGGAATGCTACAACAACTCCTCTCTCTCTCTCTCTCTCTCTCTCTCACACACACACACACACACACACACACACGGGGACCACCCACTCCAGATCTAACCTCAAATCAATTTGCAGGCAGGGCTAAACCCTAACTGAACATATGGATGGGGAAGGAGATTGTGTGTCTGCTCCCCCACCCCTACGGAAAGCCGAAGTGTTCAGTCCTATGGAGGTGCTGCTTCACAGGCTAAGGCACACCCTGCACCCCACAGGATCGAATCCTCCGCTCACTAGCTGCTGAGCAGAGGATTCACTCCTTCTGGGGTCTGCTTCCTTTCCTGCCCATGACAGAATAAGATCCACAAGTGGCTACTAAGCCTCTAAAACCCTTTTGTCGTTCCCATCCCTTGTAATATGTGAACTGAAAACCTGATAACAAAAGAACTTTTCCTGGGGGAAATGAACTGATTGCCTAAACGCTACAATGCGCCTCACTGCTGAGGTTTGTTACTGCCATCACTGAAAGGGTTGTGTAAAACCGACTTTAGCTTTGGACTTGTACATGCGGGCAAAGGTGGTTTTACACATATCTATGCAGAGCAACTCTTTGTAGTAGCTGCAGCACTTTTAAGTAACGTACCATGAAAAAAGCAGCTGCTTCTGAGTAGCTTGTTACTTGAAGCAGGTTACAGGAAGTTAGTTAGTCAGACTGTGCACTGAATCTCTTGATGCCAATATCCTGAGTACCGTGATGCAGCATTTTTATGCCTGGCAGTACGCTTAAATGCTTACAGGCTTAAATTTACTCTTTTATCATTATGATCAAAGGGAGCTTTGATTTGTACAATTTAAAAGTTACTATTTTCACATTCAGCATTGGAGCGTTCTGCCCTTTCTGCAGTGTCTCAGAGCTTGCATGCACATTGTTGTTTCTGTGGAGTTTTGCGTGGTAACCTTAAAAGCCCTCTATGCATCAACAGGAGGGGTCTGAATTGTGCATCTTATGGGGCTCTGCTCCCCCTTTCTTCTCTCCCAGGGTGGCCCTGCCCTCTGCCTGCCCCTCAGAGTCAGTGCATGAAAATTAGTCCCTCCTGTTCCTGTCCAGTTTCATTGTCTATTCCACCTGCACCTGCTTCGTGTGCCCCAGCCATTCATTTGAACAGCAGACAGCAGCAGAGGTGCAACAGGAGTCAAACTCCACAGAGATGGAGGTTTTAAGTAGCTCCAGCTTGCTACATTGATGGCTCTTTGCTCCCTGGCTGCACAGTAAACAGCAAGAGAGAATGCAGAAGGGTGAACTTTCAGGTTGGAAGCCTGGTGAGATCTGATCTTTCCTTTTCCCCTTTTTTAAAAAAGAAAGATGAGTAAAGTAAATGGTGAAGGAAACTGGTTTACTTCAGGTATTGCTTTAATTGAGTAGTTTTTGCCAAACAGGAAGCCATGTGGGCATCTAACTTCAAGGGAAGCTATTCTGAATCAGATCTTTGGGTTGCTTTGTCAATAGCAGGTTGCTTGCTTGCTTGCTTGCTTGCTTGCTTGCTTGCTTTATTTATTTATTTATTTATTTATTTATTTATTTCTATTGTGTGGCACAGTGGAACACATGTAATGAAGTGTCTGAGGCGCATTGCATCCGAGGATTTGTGGGTGTTTTATCAGAGGTAGGAGTGATTTGGCCATGTGAAGATGTTGATGTTTTTGTTGGAGAGCTTCTGGGTTTTGTTTGTTTGTTTGTTTCCTGACATGATCACCTTGATCAGTTGAAATGTTTGTTGATCTTCCATGATACTGCAGTAGCTTGGCCAAATCAGAGCCGTAGGTTTCACCATTGACGCTGCTTTTTAAAAAAATTAATCCTTTGTGTTGGGCGAGCGGGTGCTGTGGCTTGAGGGAAATGACCTTGCAGGCCGAATTAGGATTCCCGCAGAGTCAAATTGCACCTGCCAGCTGGAGATTATGCGTGCCTCCCATATAGACTGGTCTCCCTGCTGGCTACACAAATGTACCAGACACTGGAGAAACCTCCAGTGTGAAGGCTGTACAACAAGTCTGCAGTTGAAGTAACTGCTGTGTGACTAGCCTATGCCTGCCACAAAAACCAGTGGAGGGTATCTGATACCTGCTATTTCTTCCTCCTACCATGGCTATAACTGCCATGCCCTCTCCACCTGAAGTTCAGTTCAGCCATGAACTCATTCAGTAGCCGTCTCTCTCAGCCTCGGCTGCCCATCGGCAATTATGAGCATAGCAATACTTCTGTGCCAAATTACAGGGCTGTTGTAAAGATTCCTGGTGCATGTGAAGCCCTCTAAAGCTCTATATAAATGCTAGATGTTATTATCATTACAAAATGCTGTGGGGTCTGTATCCACTCACCTTGATCTAAATTATGAATTGACCTAATTTGACTGATTGATCAAATGTGTCTTTTCCTCACACCTGAGACAGTCCTGTAGTGAAATAATCAACTGACTGTTAAACACAAAGTAATATTTTGTAAATATACCTATCGCTGTGTATGCCCTGGCATATTTTTCTTTCTCAATAATAATAATAATAATAATAATTTATTATTTATACACCGCGGCTTCCAACAAAACACTAAAATACAATAACCTATTAAACATTAAAAGCTTCCCTAAACAGGGCTGCCTTCAGGTGTCTTCTAAAAGTTTGGTAGTTATTTTTCTCTTTGACATCTGGTGGGAGGGCGTTCCACAGGGCAGGTGCCACTACTGAGAAGGCCCTCTGCCTGGTCCCCTGTAACTTGGCTTCTCGCAGTAAGGCAACCGCCAGAAGTCCCTCAGCGCTGGACTTCAGTGTCCGGGCAGAACGATGGAGGTGGAGACGCTCCTTCAGGTATACTGGAGCGAGGCCGTTTAGGGCTTTAAAGGTCAGCACCAACACTTTGAATTGTGCTCAGAAACGTACTGGGAGTCAGTGTAGGTCTTTCAAGGTGTTATGTGGTCTCAGCAGCCACTCCCAGTCACCAGTTTAGCTGCCGCATTCTGGATTAGTTGTAGTTTCCGGGTCACCTTCAAAGGTAGCCCCCACATAGAGCGCATTGCAGTAGTCCAAGCGGGAGATAACCAGAGCATGCACCACTCTGGCGAGACAGTCTGCAGGCAGGTAGGGTCGCAGCCTGCGTACCAGATGGAGCTGATAAACAGCTGCCCTGTCCCCCCAAAACAGTACTTCTGTCTTGTCAGGATTCAACCTCAATCTATTAGCCGCCATCCATCCTAACTACTAGTTGTTAGTTTTGGCTAGGATGAGTTTACACCAAGAAATATTCTATTAGGATAGAGGGGCAGTTTGTTTCTCTGCCTAAAGTGCCCCTGCATTCCTCCATTGTAGCTGAAGGGCATGGGATCAACTTCTCCCTCTCTATCATCTACTGGAAGCACAAAGAGAGCTCCTCTTTTCCACCATCGTAAGGCACCGCTTCCTTCTTAACAACTTAGTCTTTAGGGCTTGACTGCTCCCAGCTGCCCCCCTCTCACGCCTGCTGCACACACAGGTCTCTGCTTTGCAGAGCTGCAGAACCGCCCAGCAGGGTCCTTGAAATTGCTCTTGGCAGCAGAGCCTGGCTCCCTGCCAACAACCCAGTCTCTCTGGGAGTGTGCTGTTAGGTGAAACTGCCAAGGGGGGTGTTTATTTCCATTTGGGTCTGTGATGATGTAAAGGGATTTCTTTGCCATTGGCAATTTCTGTCTGCTTTAAGCAAGTCGCTTCCTGGAACCACACTGTTTGTTAGCTTGGGTAGATTATGGTTCAAAAAAAGCCAGGAGGTATTGAGGCAGGCTGCATCGTATTTTATGGCAACCCCTTACTTCTGCTAATGGTTTTGTATATACTCCTCAGAATGGGAAATCCACCCATGGCAAAGATGCAATAGTGGGTGTGGCAAATTAGGTTACCGGCAAAGGTAAAAGAAGTACTGCTGCACTGTTAAAAGTAAATGTTCCAGATCTCTCCTGAATATTTATCCCATACATAGGGAGTGGAGAAAGAAGCAGTACAATGTGATCATTTAGCAAAGGGCCATGGGTCAGTGGTAAGAGGGGTTCGAGAGGTCCAGGGGGTGGCAACATGAGAACGGGCCTTCTCTGCAGTGGCTCCCCATCTGTGGAATGCTCTCCCCAGGGAAGTTCGCCTGGTGCCTTCATTATACACCTTTAGGTGCCAGGCAAAAACATTCCTTTTTAACCAGCCCTTTGGTTGATCCAATTTACATCCTATGCCCTTTTAAAAAAATGGGGAGGGGCAGTTGTTGTTGTTTTTATTAGGTATTTTGTGGTTTTTCATCTTGATTTTATTCTGTGAACCACCCTGAGACCCCGGGGTATAGGGCGGTATATAAATTCTAATAATAATAATAATAGCAGCAGCATCTGCTTTACATGGGAAAGGTTCTGGGTTCAGTTTACAGCATTTGCCAGTAGGACAGGGGGAAATCCCTTCTAAAAGCCTAGGAGCCACAGCCAGTCAGTGTATACTGTTGCACGCCATCCCAATCTCTGAACGGTGTGAGACTCCAGGGGTTCCAGGTGCTTACCCAAGGTTCAGTTTCCTTGGAATGAGGGACTGTGGAGACTGAGGCGTCTTTATGATATACAGTTTATTTACGCATATATACAATAAGATGTAGGGGCTTGCAGCATTAACACCCCAACAGGTCTTGCTTCTCCCATAGCCACAGCTTTGGATCCCAGCAGAAATCAGACACGGCTCTGCCTCTCAGCTGTCCAGCCTGCTTTTTGTCTTTCTTTTTGTCTTTTACTTTTTGTCTCTTGCCTTTTGTATTTCTAATAGACAGTTGAGGCACAGAGCCACTTCTGTTGTTGCCATACTTTTGGACCAATTCTTTTGGAGCCATTATGGCCCTTGCCTAGCTCTCTACTCTCTGCATGTTTATCTGGTGTGTGAAGGGGCAAGTATTGCAAGAGTGTGTACCTGCTGTGTCAGCAGCACTGTGTGGCCTCACATCTCCCCCCCCCCCTTAAAAAAAAATCTTTCATTTCATTGCGGCGGGTGTTCAGTACGCTGCCTTGGTATTTCTTATAAATGAAAGGTAGTGTAGACATGCTTTTAATAAATGCAAATAAATAGCTACCTGCCCATCTGCCAGCAACGGAGAGCTGGCCTTGTGCTTTGAAAGTGAATAGCAGTTTGATATACTGTCTGTTGGTCTCTCGTAATACGACATGGAGCAATAGTTTTTGATAGTCTGATGTTTCAGCTGTGCCTCTACTTATGCTCAGCCTGTATATTTGCAAATAAATGCAAATTTTACAAAACACTAATAAGCTTCGGTTAACCTCCTTTCCAGTCCTCTGTTTTACCTTTCTATGTGGTTTCTGGGAAGGAGCAAGAGCTTTCTCCATCTTCCTCAGACTAGGTGGCTGCATTTCCTGTAACTGAAATTTGCTCCGCCCATTCACATACAGTACCTTCCAGTTTTTCCACAGATACAGCAGATGCTTATTTGTGCCTATAAGGATGATTCTTACACTGAGGACCACTGCCTAAAAGGCGGGCGAGGGGAGCACCCAAACACAAACAAACTCTTTTCTGACTCATTTACTCTGCAATTGCTGCTGCTGCTGAAACAGGATGTGTTCATAAACTGACCACAACTGTTTTCTTTTTTCTTCTTTTCCCTTTTTTGAGCTTCAGACTCATTCCCTCTATTTCTGGTCTTCAGTCTGGAAGTTCCATTGCTCAAAATGGCACCACCCACAGACAAGAGGGAGGTAGGGGCAGACCTGTCGGAACTCCAAGTTTACCAAGTAGAACAAATATTTAGAGGGGAGATTAAGGGTAGGGGGACCAGACCAATGTGGACTGTGCATGCTCAATGGCTGCAGCACACTGAGTGTGTGGGAGCAGAGAAGAAAATGGGGGCAGGGAGAATGGAATCGAGTGACTGGAATCCTGGACCACAGCATTCCACACTATAAAATTTTGCTACAGGTTTCACTTGTGTTTAACCAAATTTTCAGCTGATCAGACTGTTGGGGTATGTGTGTGTTTAATATCTGCAACATGCAATGTTTACTAACTGTTTAGGTTGTTCAGTAAGGAGAGGATTTGAAGGAACGCAGGGCATCCTTAAGAATTTTAGCAAACATGTGGGCAAGCAGTTTAAAAGTGTTCCCAGCATCTCACAAAAAGACAAACTATCACCACAATGAAAATAGTGTTTTTACCAAGGACAGACAGGTCCCAGAAAGTAGTACCTACTGCCCATGGTAACTCGGGACAATTGGAATATATGAATGCCTGGGAAATGATGCCTTTTCAGCTTTCTAACTATTTTTGGATGGTCTCAGTTTGATTGTATTGACCTGAATCTTTTAGCAAAGAGTCCCCTTCCGCCTGAGCGTTCTTGGAAGGAAAGGGCCTTGCTGAAAGCGGGAGAAGGGATCCGTTGTGACTGATGGAGCTGCATCTCAGTGATGGGTTTTGACAGCCAGTCCCACTTAAAGGGACTGCTTGTGTTTGCCTTGCTAGGCTCCTGTGCAGGCCTTTGTTGGTAGAGTAGTTAAGTGAAAGGCAGCTCACACTCTGAATAAGCCACTCATTCTCCCTGTGAAGTCTGAGGACCTTTTCAGCAGTTTGGCAAAGGTAGAGCTTGTAAGCAGCATGTTGACAAGATCTCGTCTGCAGCTTTCCGTGGCAAGGGTTCCCTGAAAGATAGCATAACTTGCACCTTTGAGATGTCACTCTCTCTTTTACACTACAGTAGAGCAGTGTCTCAGTGTAGAGTTTGAAAGGACCTTAGTGCAGTGTGACAAACACTGGCACATTGTTAGAAATAATATTAGTGGAGTGTTACAAATAGTAGTGTTTTGAGAGAATTCAGGTTTGCAACCAGGATATTCTGGGTGGCATTCGGAACAAACCAGATGGGTGGTATTCAATGTTCACTCTCTTGCAGTTGTTCCATTTTCACCCTTCCCTCACACGAATGAGGTTCAAGTCTACTACAGTGCAAATGAGTACAGAGTTGTGAGGCGGGTGTCCCTCAGCTGCAGCTGCGAATCACACAGCAACACAAAGCTCTGTGTTGTGTGGCCTTGCAAAAGTGCTGGCTATTGTCTCTTTCTCTCTTCCATGAAGGAAAACAGGGTTGCTTCCTCAGCCTGCACCCTGGCCTCCTCTCCCTTCAGCTTCGTTGGAGGAGGCATACTCTTTCTTTCTTTCTTTCTTTCTTTCTTTCTTTCTTTCTTTCTTTCTCCCTCTTGACTTTGTGATTGTTTGAGGACTTGAACTCCCCTAGCAAAGAGATTGCCTTCCCTCCACACTGTATGTTTCGGTAGACATTTTCTCCCTCTTAAAGGAGCGATTGACAACTGATTGGCCAGCTGAAACCAAAACTCTGGATTGAAGGGAAGCCATCGCCTCCATAGTTAGGGAAACCATCCTGAATTATTCTGGCCTGAAATAAATTATATTCTAGGGTTAGTACCTGCCTTTTAGGTAATGTGTTTGTGGGTCTCCCATTCTAGTGATGAACTAGAGCAGTTAAGTGTTTGGTAACATCACTTAGTTCAAGATGAAGTGACTTAACTTTTGGTTCCTTGCCCAAGGAAAAAGAGCTTTTCTTGAAAGCAACATGAATGGGATATTTATAAAGCAACGTATGCAAGCATCGTGCAGAGAGACAATCATCTCATGTTCCATGGCCAGAGAAAATGCAACTCCTCACTAAATGGATGTCAAAATATGAGCGCATGTAAAGGAACTGTCAGATTATTTTCTATGTGTAGCCTAGGGATGTGTACAAACATATATGCATGCAAATCAGAACTTACCACAATTCTTTATTTGACATCTCATGTCTGGATTCCTGCTTCTAAGGTGGCAAATTTAACAGGCATACTGGCCAACAACACTGATTTATTTGTCTGCCTTGCCCTTCCTGTGCCATGCTTCAGCTGGGTTGTTCAATTTATTTATTTTTAAAGCACTGTGGATACATTTATTGAATTAA
The DNA here is from genome assembly GCF_964106915.1 of Podarcis gaigeae. Taxonomy (NCBI): domain Eukaryota; kingdom Metazoa; phylum Chordata; class Lepidosauria; order Squamata; family Lacertidae; genus Podarcis; species Podarcis gaigeae. Next base: position 33,995,842 of record NC_139682.1, read on the forward strand.
ATATACTTCCCCCTGTGTTATTTTTTAACAAAAACAAATCATAGAATCATTTTTACATGTTTGAATGCTGCTTTAGGAATAAGGAGGGAGTGGGCTAGGGATGTCACCAGTTTTTAACCAATCGGTATCGTGCACAGCCAGCTTCTGCCATAACACACACACTAGTTTCCCCTGAGTTCAGTTAATGAGAAAAGTTTAGATTCTAAGTGAAAAAAAGCAAACAAACCTGAGAGCATTTATGAAGTTATACATCAAAATGTCTGTATTCATCCTTGTTAGCACAGGAATGTTAATAGTTTTGGACAGAGACAAATGTGTGTAAATGCCAATAGCAATCTTTATACTGTAGTCTAGCATGTGAATTTGGAATCATCTGCTCTGGGAGTTTCCAAGGAGAAATAAGCAGTTGTTTGCAGATTTTCTGTGCTCACCATCTCTTCCTTTAGCTATTAACCTTTTGAATTTCGTTTTGCTTTTCCAGTTGGCAGGCTCAGCTGTCGTCGCGTTTGGGCTATGGCTGCGGTTTGGAAACGTATTAAGAGATTTAGCGACTGACAAGACCTCTCCAGAATACATTTACATGGGTAAGTTCTGTGTAAATACTGACTGTGTAAAGATAAGTTTTCTGCAACCTTCAGACCAAGAAACTGGGTACCTAAATGGCATATTCTTCCACGACACACTAGTGGAACCCTCTGACAGTTCTCTCTCTCTCTCTCTCTCTCTCTCTCTCTCTCTCTCTCCTCTTAGTGTCCACATTTACAGTCTGCTCTCGCTGAGCAGCAGTAGGAAAAGAAGAGGGAAAGGCTGGGAGTGTTGGCTCTTTACTGTTAAGAAACACACATCTGTGCAATGTCAAACACACAGCATAGTAGAAACAATGTTTATGATCACAGGGGTTTTCTATGCTAGCAATCCCTTGCTGGCAGATAAAAAAATCCAAATTATATTACTGTAAGTACTGCAACTTAGACAGTTTGCAAATGTTTGCTCCAAGCTCCATGACCCATGGTATTTCTTTTTTTTAAATGTATTTTTATTAATATTTTTTTATTTCAACTCTTCTCGCTGCTGCCCCCCTCCCCACCACCACCAGAGGAATAGAGGCCGTTGTAGCCTGAAGTGGAACACCAGTGCATGAGAAGGGCTTCTTAACTCTTTCCCTCCACACAATATTTCAATCGAACCTCCCACCCTGCCCCCCCAGCTGCTTTTACCCCACAAAATAGAAAATATAGGGGCACTCAATGTGGTTTTTTTTTATACCTATAGCTTTCTCTTACGACAGGGTGCAGAACTTTTCTCTGCAAGGGCCACACTCCCTTTCAGCAATTTGTCAGGGGCCACACATCAGCGCTGGGTGGACCTGAACCCAGTGATAGGAGGAGCCAAAGCTAAAAGTGGGCAGCCACCCACCTTCGCCACTCACTTCCTGCCATCTCCTTTTCTCTCCCATGCCCGCCTGCCTGTCTGCCTAGCAGCCTGCTGAGGAACTGAGAGAGAGATCTCTCCCTTGCTAGAGATCCAGGCTCATTTCTGACAGGGGTTTTTTCACTTCTTCACTTTCTATTGCTCTTTACTTTGTCAGATTTCCCCTCCCATTTTCCCCACATGAAATTAGGCTGTGTAAAATTAGGTCCTCAGTTTCTTACTGCATTTTAGGATTAACCAAAGGTCAGACTCCGGAGGAAGGAACTGTTATCTTTCTCCTCACCCCACTTGTAGCAGATGGTGACTATGGGCTTATCCCCACCTCTGATCGACCCCCCCAGGAAAACCCGTGCTTTGGCGCTGAATCAGAACAATGGGCAATTGGGTTTTCTGCAGATTGCTGTTTGTTCCAGTTTAGCACCAAAGAGCTGGTTTTCTAGGGGGAAGAAGCAGCACAAAGGCACAACCTCTCAGACCCATGCCTAGAAAGCGGGGGACAAACAGAAAACCACTTGGGCCTCTGTTTTCTAGGATAAGCAGAAGTGTGGGGCGATTCCTAAGTTGAGCTCTGTTTGGCTGAGATTGGAAGGACCTGTTGGAGTTTTTTAAACTTTGAAACAGTTGATTAAAAGATGGACAGCTTTTTGAACAGAGCAGGAGGGGAAAGACAAGCTAGTAAACTGGCATTCGTTTGCTAATTAGCATATCCATCCAATGGGTTGCCAAGGAAAGGGGAATCCATGCAGAGACCCCGTGTCTTACATTGTGGATTTGAATGTGAAGTGATCCACATGAGTAACATCCAGAAAGCACAGTCACAATACGTGGGCTGTGCCAAAAAGGCATTTGAATCCAGTTATTTTAGAGTTTTTTTCCATTTGATGTGGATCTTGTGACAAAATTTTATTGTTCACGCTTGTTTCATCCTTATCCAGTCCCACATGTGTAGGAAGGAAGGAAAGCACAAGCTTGCTTGCCTGGCTGGCTGTGTTAACTGTCAGGGCAAGAGAAATACTGGCAAAGCTGAACTTGTGACAAGGCTGAAGTATCACAGAGCCTCTGTTATTCCTTCCCGAGGGCTGACATCTCTCCAGAGAGCTTTAAGTGTATCTCACAGAGTGAGGAGCTGGCCCAGAGCCCGGTGTTTCAAGCACAAAGAACCTGAAGTAGTACACAAGCCAGAATGTAGAGTGATTGGCACCTATTTTGTATCCCCTTGGGGATACAATTGTTCAGCAAGGTTTTAGTTAAAGGGGGAAATAAGAACTGGATTCATTAAAAAAATCTTTCTTCATGGAACTGTTAATTCATCCAAGAATCAAAATGCCTTCAACAGGAGAGGCCCTGCTTGTGGTTCCACTGGTGGTGGCGGTGAGGTTTGTTGCACATGACAGGGCATTCTTGGTGTTGGCACCTTACCTGTGAAATCAGGTTGTCCCAATCTAGTTCAACAACACAATTTGAAAACCTGAATGACTGGTGTTGTGACAGTATTATCTGCTGCTATTGTTATTGATGAGTATTTATTTGGTGTTTTGATGCATTGTTTTATGTTGTTAGCCACCCTGTGCTCTTGTTTTGGGAGTAAGTATGGGAAATAAAAATGACAATCTGAGAACCGCACAAATTAATGTAGGGCTCCTTTTCACCAGGTAGGGGGGAGGCGGGGCACATTGATGCACGGGGCACATTGATATACCAACAATATTTCAATATCAAGAAATGTTATTTGTGTCGTGACATCACTAAAACGTGTCTATACATGTGTGAATACAACAGTTGCGACTGTGCCACCCGTTAGCCGTTGGCGTTTGACGAGGGTAGGTGTGTTTTTAGCACGGCTAGCTAAAAAATTACGTGAAATGTAAAAGTGTTCCAACACTGTTTTATGTCATTTACGTAGTTAAGATTTTAAAATACCAAAGGTAAGTTATTCCACTCAGTAATCAGGATTACACGTGATTTTTAAATAAGTTCTGTGGTTTTATTAATAGTTGTTAGTATTTTTGAAAATGTCTGTTGGGGCACTTTGATACACTAAGACACGGGGCACATTGATAAATCTAAAAGTGCCCCACTAGTGTACAATAGTGCCCCAATATACAAGTTTGCATGAAATCTCTAAACTCATTAAATTTGAAACGGAAACAAAACTGTTGTTTACTACATGGCCAAAGTCATTTCTAAATATAATATGACTGAATATCAAGTGTCATATCTCAGGAAAAAACCAGGATCTTGTATGTTTGTTTTCCCCGTTGTAGAAGATAAGGCAAGTGTTGATTTCAAGGATGTTGCTTTGCCGTTGCCAAAACCAAATTTCCCAAAGGGCACAACTCGAACATCATCTCTTTATACTTTTTCTATTGACTTAAGTGGATATAATGTGCAACTAAATGTTAAGTAATTATCTTATTTTTATAAGGATTTCGTTTAAATCACTGTTTTTTTACTAACTAATGTGAGTTCTTATACTTTTTAAGTTTTTGCAAAGTTTTTTTTTAATGGATAGGTGTTTGAGGAAAGATTACTATAAGTTTTGATGTTTTGTTAAGAAAACCTGCCATAAAGTCTATGATATGTGTGAAACACTGTTAGTTTTGATACGTAATTTAGATTTTAAGTAACAAATTGTAAGGCTGATTATTATCTCTCAGAATAAAAATTGGTTTTTCATTAATTTTTTGCAAATAATTACCATTCTCATACAATTTACGCATTGTATCAAAGTGCCCCGTAGGTGGGGCAGAATGATACAAACTCCCCCCCCTTTTTTTTTACTGAAGTCATTACATTCTCACTATCTTCTAACTTTATTGGTTCTTTTGATTGCTATTATAATATTGATTAGTTATGCCATGCATCAAGCCAATTTTTTTTTATTTTATTATTTGACTCATTTTTTGTTACATGAAATATGAGATTAAATTTTTCTGTATCAATCTGCCCCACTTCCCCCTATATAAAATGTGTTTAAGGCTTCAATCACATACCCACCTACCTAGGAGTAGGCCCCACTGAACTCCTTGTTACTTGCTTTTGAGCAGACATCTTTAGGGTTATGCTGTTAGCCTGCATTTCTGTTGATATTTTGGTCCCACACCCTTATGTGTCTGTTAGTACATGGGTAGGCAAACTAATCTGGCCCAATCGCCTTCTAAATCCGGCCTGCGGATGGTCCGGGAGTCAGCGTGTTTTTACTTGAGTACAATGTGTCCTTTTATTCAAAATGCATCTCTGGGTTATTTGTGGGGCATAGGAATATGTTCACCCCCCCCCCCAAAAAAAAAATATAGTCCGGCCCCCCACAAGGTCTGAGGGACAGTAGACCAGCCCCCTTCTGAAAAAGTTTGCTGACTCCTGTGTTAGTACATCCCAAATCTGACCTCGATGTGTAAGCGGGGGGGGGGGGAGGGAGGGAGAGCTGTGTTTCAAGTAACATTTGCTATAGGAATTTGAGGCAGGCCATGTTCATTTGAACTAACCTTTAGATAATCCCAGAGGTTCTTATATTTGTCCTATGTCCCATGGATCTGTTAATGTAAACAAGTGGATCATTTCCTAGCTTTGCAGCTTGACAATACAGAGAAGCATATTGCAGTTTGAATAAAATTCCCTCCAGTTTCACAGGAGCTTGGCAGTAGCATTCAGTGTGGTACAGTGAATCAGTATTTATGGTATGGTCAGATCTGGTTCAGCTCCTGCTGAAATTTTTGCTCAAAAATTATGGTGTATTAGAGGACAAGCAAAACAAGATTCATTTTCAATTATATGTATATGTATATGTGTATATGTATATATATGTGTATATATATATATATATATATATATGCAGGTTTTGGTGTCCTCGGGTGTCTTCCCGTGTAAAAGTTGGGGTGTCTAGGCGACGTTTCGACGAGGTCTCACTCGTCATCTTCAGGCTGGTGCTTTCGGCTTCTTGTTACTGGAACAGAGCGGGATCTCAATGTTTGAGTTCCTATAAATACTGTAGAGGGGGTGTGGTGTCTAGCCTCCAATGTTCTGGGCAGAGAGGAAGTTCCCAGGCTAGTGTGCCTTTTCTTCTTTTGTTCCTTAATTACTTGAGAGATACCTTGAGTGATTTCTTGAGTGATATCCTGAGTACCACTTAGGTGGGTCATTAGGTGTGGATTAGTTGCTAAAGTCTTTGTGTCTTGACCTCTTGAACTTTGTGAAGAGTTTTCCTGAGAAGATGGCTGTATTGCACTTAGTTGTGCTTTGGCTTGGCTTCGTGTATAGGGGCGAGCTGTGGTTTTGTGGCTTGTGTCAGCCAGATCTGTGTAGGGATTGCAGGGGGGTGCAGCATCCGGAGGTGCCACCATGGACTGGCTACTGGATGGTGTCAGTAATTCATCTGTGGAGAGGGTCTGGGTTTGGGTCTGGTGTGGTTGATTGGTGTTGGCGTTCTGTGTGCCTCTGGATCTGGTGTCAGTTTTTGTGGGGAGGGCTAATTTCCAGATGTCTGGCAAGCGGGATGTGTCGTCACGCTTGTTCATGTTGTGAGGGTGTTTCTCTATCTCGATGGCTTCCATGATTATTCTCTTGTGGTGATGTTCCGTGTTAAAGAGCAATTTGGAATCTGCAAAATTAATTTCGTGTCCTGTTTCTTTCATGTGTTGGAAAAGAGAGGAAGTTTTTTCTTCTTTTTTGACGGCATTCTTGTGTTCTGCGATACGTGCATTTATTCGTCTGTTTGTTTGTCCAATGTACGTGGCTGGGCAGACTTTGCAGGGTATTTCATAGATCCCTTGGTTTTCCAACTGGATTTTATCCTTGGGGTTTCTGAGGATATTGGCTATTTTTTGGTTGGTGCAAAAGGCTGTTTTGATATTGTGTTTATGGAGGATTTTGCTAATTTTATCTGTAGTGCCCTTGATATAAGGAAGGAGGGCCATGCCATTGTTTTCTTCTGTGTCTTGGTTTTTGGGGGGTGTTTCCTTTTGGATTAGCTTCGTAATCCTGTTTTGCTGGTATCCATTGGCAATTAACACATTTGAGAGATTCTGTAACTCAGTTGTCAAGTGGTCTTTGTCAGCCAGGCGTTTGGTTCTGGAGATGAGAGTCTTGGCTACGGAGTTTATTTGTGCAGGGTGGTGGTGTGATTGTGCATGTAAGTAGCGGTTGGTGTGTGTTTTTTTCCGGTAGATAGTGTGTCCTAGGGAGCCATCAGGTTTTTTGTAGATTAGGACGTCAAGGAAGGGAAGTTGGTTGTTGGCTTCTATTTCCATAGTGAATTGTATTTTGGGGTGTAAGTTGTTGAGATGTGTGAGGAAGCTATCCAGTTTTTCCTTCCCGTGTGGCCAAATTACAAAGGTGTCGTCAACATATCTGAGCCAAAGTTTGGGTTTGTGTTCTGACTTGTCTAAAGCCTTATATCAAGGGCACTACAGATAAAATTAGCAAAATCCTCCATAAACACAATATCAAAACAGCCTTTTGCACCAACCAAAAAATAGCCAATATCCTCAGAAACCCCAAGGATAAAATCCAGTTGGAAAACCAAGGGATCTATGAAATACCCTGCAAAGTCTGCCCAGCCACGTACATTGGACAAACAAACAGACGAATAAATGCACGTATCGCAGAACACAAGAATGCCGTCAAAAAAGAAGAAAAAACTTCCTCTCTTTTCCAACACATGAAAGAAACAGGACACGAAATTAATTTTGCAGATTCCAAATTGCTCTTTAACACGGAACATCACCACAAGAGAATAATCATGGAAGCCATCGAGATAGAGAAACACCCTCACAACATGAACAAGCGTGACGACACATCCCGCTTGCCAGACATCTGGAAATTAGCCCTCCCCACAAAAACTGACACCAGATCCAGAGGCACACAGAACGCCAACACCAATCAACCACACCAGACCCAAACCCAGACCCTCTCCACAGATGAATTACTGACACCATCCAGTAGCCAGTCCATGGTGGCACCTCCGGATGCTGCACCCCCCTGCAATCCCTACACAGATCTGGCTGACACAAGCCACAAAACCACAGCTCGCCCCTATACACGAAGCCAAGCCAAAGCACAACTAAGTGCAATACAGCCATCTTCTCAGGAAAACTCTTCACAAAGTTCAAGAGGTCAAGACACAAAGACTTTAGCAACTAATCCACACCTAATGACCCACCTAAGTGGTACTCAGGATATCACTCAAGAAATCACTCAAGGTATCTCTCAAGTAATTAAGGAACAAAAGAAGAAAAGGCACACTAGCCTGGGAACTTCCTCTCTGCCCAGAACATTGGAGGCTAGACACCACACCCCCTCTACAGTATTTATAGGAACTCAAACATTGAGATCCCGCTCTGTTCCAGTAACAAGAAGCCGAAAGCACCAGCCTGAAGATGACGAGTGAGACCTCGTCGAAACGTCGCCTAGACACCCCAACTTTTACACGGGAAGACACCCGAGGACACCAAAACCTGCATTCCTGTACCCGTGAAAATCTACGAAAGCATATATATATATATATATATATATATATATATATATATATATGAATGATTATAACAATATTCAAATGCCTCCTGTGAAAAATGCTATTTGGAATTCTTAAAAACTTTTTAACTTTAACTGACAATGACATAAGACCTTGAGAACAATATCCTGATATTTATGAATAAAACATTTTTTTTTAATGTTACTAGCCCCCAACACCAATAATATCATTAATATATTTCCAGGGATTGTGAACAACACAACACAAATTCATATTTTGTATATGTGTATGTTTCATCTTCATTTCCATTCAGTATCTTTTCTTTTATACTTCATTGTTGTATGTTATCGAAATATATCCTGTTGCTTAAATAAATGGATATCAAAAGAAAAATAAGTAGGAAAAGATACCCAGGATTGGGGAAGTAACAAACTTACTATTTTAAATTTATCCAATTGGAGGCCTTTAGGTCACAATGTTATCAAGTCGAATGCCCATGTTTCTCAGTTACTATTCCTTATTAAACTACTTTTTTTTTATGTCCCTCAGTCAGAGACTCTGGAGGTAGCTGAGGACATATTAAAACAATAAAGTGATAAAAATTTAAAACCGGATAAAAGCCCCCCTAAATAATAAAAGAGATTTTTATTGCAGCAGTGGCAGTGAAAATCAGCAATAAAATCATATTCCATTAAACTTTAGAGAGATTTTCAGCTGTCTCCCAAAAGCAGTAAGAGCGGGCGCCTGACAAATTGAAATGGGTATGGCATTCCCCAAGGGAGTGTTTCCAGTTCAATTTTGATAAGATTTCTCAGTAGGAAGAGGGAAAGAAAAAAAATTATACAATCTAAAGAGAAACCAGAGTACAGAAAGAGATATAATCTTTTCAGAATTTCTGTTACTTTTGGTAGAATACCCATTCATGAAGGGTATAGAAGAGTCAGAGTAGTTAGAAAAAGGAAGACATTTTCCCCTCCAGCAGGGGGGGCCAACTTGAATAAAATATTGGGGGGGCAGGTAAGCCCCCACTGATATGCACACCATTTGAATGGCAATGCCCATTAACATGGGGGGAGGCCCCCTCAAGTATTGGAGAAACAAAAGGGACCTCTGCCCTTTCGAGTTGGCTCCTCTGCCCCCCCTCCCCTCGACCCATTTTTTTGTTAGTCATGTTATATTATTTATATGTGTGCAATTTTGCAACAAGAAAATAAAGATATATTTAAAAACAAAGAACGGCGTTTTGATTTATAGAGTGCCCAACTGCCTTTGTAAAGGACTCAGTAGGTAAACAAGCAGTCATGCTTCTCAGATGGGAAATGGTACTTTTCAAATGGGTCTGATATATTTAGTCAGGCACAGAGACAGTAATAGTGTGTCTTATGTGGTAGAGTATCTGCTTCCTGGTCAGATGCCCACACAGTAGAAGTTGCTCCCAGTAACAATCACCACGCAGAAGCAGAGAACGGTTGCAGAAGATAAGACTCAGTAAAACAGTTCTGGAAGTAGATATATACAGCTTGTAGGTTTTTGCAGCTACAGATTTATACAGAAGTACAAAGTATCGCCATCACTATAAATACAGTGGTACCTTGGTTTGCATACATCTTGGTTTGCATATTTTTTGGATTACAAACACGTCAAACCCAGAAGTGTGTGTCCCGGTTTGCAACCTTTTTTAGGATTACAACCCAATTTGGGGGGGGGGGGATTATGAACAATTTTTTTTTGGAGGCCCCATTCGCGAAACTGCGCCTTGGGATACAGCCTGTTTTGGTTTACAAACAGACCTCCAGAATGGATTATGGTTGTAAACCAAGGTACCACTGTAAGTTCAGCTATTCAATATGTAATGTTGGACAAGTAACAATGACTATCGGTCAGATTAACCAGACTGACAGCACGGAGCTAACATGCATTAACCACAGATATAGTGAGGGCACTAGGCCGTCACCATAGCAACTGGGTTTGCTGAACTTGCACCTGCAATGAGCTCATCCATGGGATGATTTATGCTCATGGAGGAAATTGACCCCTTCTCGTTTCCAGGGGTCTCATTCCAGCACTTTCCAGGTTTGACTTCCATACTCTCTAGGCAGGACTGGGAAACATTCTTTGAAATGCTGGAGAGTTCCTATCAGTCAGTGTAGACTCATTGCTTTGACTCAGTATGAGACAGCTTCCTATGAACCTATGTTGTTAGATCCCCATTTAATTGTGCTGTGGAAAATAATAAAAATTGGTTTATAGGATGCTGTTCAATAGCACACCAACTGGTGGACATTTGGCAAAAAAGCATCATTGCACATGTGAACTTTTCTCTGTCAAAAACAATTATGTAAAATTACCCTTGCAATTCCACAGTACAACTAGGGCATTCGATGATGATGTTCCTAGATTCCCAGATAAGTGTGGCTGGCCCAAGGCCTTAAAGTAGATTAGATTAGTTTACAATTTAGACTAAAATTTTTGTGCTGGTTATTGATCCTGATCGCTGGTTCTAGAGTTGTCATGTTAACAGTACGGCACCAAGGACAGCTCCATAACTCATGGGTGGATGAAACCCATGGGAAGGCCATCTACACTGGTGTTACCCCAGTAACTTTGAACTGTTGTTGACATGCTGTACTGTCAAGGGTGTTCCAGTAGTCTTGGGCACATCATGTAGGAAAGACAAAGGCTGTAAAAGTGGTTCACGGGATAAAAGTGCAAGCGGAGTGAAGTATCAGATGGGGGCAGCACACTTTCCTGGTAAGAGTTTCTTCTCGTGTTCTAACCCTTTGCGTTGCGGCATTCAGAGCCATTCTCCTGGTTTCGGATTCAGCAGTACCTTTCACGAAGGCATGCTCCTCTGGAAGAGCTCTGTGTGGTGTTCTCAGGTCCATTAAAGCTGGCAGCTGTAGTTTTCCAGCATGAGAGGGTTTTGTGGTTTTGTGGTTGTTCTCTTCGCTGGGGCAGCTGCTCAGGAGCCTGGCGGAAGAGAGGGATTCAGATAATCAATGTGACAGGGAGATGTAAATCTGTTCAGTTACATTAAATATCCCTCTCCCTCGCTTGTTTACGTTGGCAGCCGTACAGATCTTCTTTGGCTTTGGACAGCTAGGCGCCTCCAATGAGATCGGTCCAAAGGCAGTGCTTCATTGCCTTCTTTGGGCATCCATCATCTGCGGGTGGGTGCTGGGCAGCGGAAGAGACACTTGCTTCCAAAGTGCAAGTACCTTCTCTTTCCATTAAGAATACAGCATAATGCTTTTGTGAGAGATTCTCTTTGCAGTGGTGCTGGCTTCCCTGAAACAAACCTCAGAAACTAAGCTCTAATCTGGAACTCAACCTCATGTGAGGTGTAGATTCTGGCTGTGGCTGCTTTTTTGGATGAAAAGGAGCTGAAGTTGGAAGCACCTTTGCACAACTTTGCTCTCCGCAACCTGACTTTCAGTTCTTCCCCTTAGATTCAGGGATGGGGAACCTGCAGCCATTGAGGATTCCACCTCCCATCAGCCCCAGTCAGGGATGATGGCCAATAGTCAGGGATGATGGGAGTTGTAGTCCAGCAGTGTCTGGAGGGACCACAAGTTTTCCACCCCTGCTTTAATCCGAAAGGGCAGACATTCTCCAGCAAGAAAATGAGTCTTGTGTTTCCATGTTGAACCATGACGTTGCCTTGAATCAACATGCTTAAAACCTAAGCAGAAGTTTGTAAATGACATGGTTAGTCAGGTCTCCTCCAGTTTTACCTAGAGAACCAGGGCTTGTAGCAGAGTCTGGAGCAACATTAATTTCAACTATACAACTCATTGTACACAGGAATTGATGTGCACTGAATTTGCTAACAGTGCCTATTTTGTCAGGAACAATACAGCCTGATTTGCTCAGAAACTGGCTCTCACACGCTGGCTGAATACTGAATGTTGAGATGTGCTATAAATGTGCATTGCAAAACCTTTGCGGGAAACACACATTTTACAGCCAGTATGGAAAAGGCTTGCCCACTGTTAATATAGTAAAAAGCCTTCGTTTGTTTAATATAAGCAGGTTTAGCTATTTTCCTTGAAGGGCATGTTGGGCAATGCCTGTAAACTGAAGACCGAAAGGCTGGGTTATCCAAAGGAAGGGGAGTGCTGCGAGAATCAGGCACGTGGGGTTTAAAATGTGAAGTTAGTTGCTGCTGCCGCTCAGATTGGCCTATCCAGTATTCACATGGCCATTTGGAACTCCTGGCTGGATACCTCTCCTTCCTGTCTACAGCTTGTTTATGGAGGGATTTTCCTGGATCTGCAGTATTTTTGACTTTATAATCATTGGTAATTACAGTCCTGTACTTTCCACTGAGCTGGCTTGCGCCTGTCGTGCAGAATCCCGACTCTACCCACAAGCAGGCCTCCCCTGCCCTCTTGGAAGGATCCCTCCCCTGGCCTCCCTCTCAAAGCCAGGTCACTGCTCATCTTTTCCATCCACCGACTCCGTCCCCTCAGCAACAGGCAGGCAGCTGTGCTAACAGCTCCAGCGTGTGCCGTGGCGCAAGGTGCAGGCCCCAGCCAGGTGGGCTGAAATTCCACATTGCTTTTGTGCTAAATTTACAGCACAGGAGTTAGGCTGGCAGGAAATGCATCTAAGCAGCACCATAGAAACCAAACTATTTGATCCCTGCAGAATCTATCCACCTGCCATCTGGGTATGAGACAAGATGTCAGCAAATATAAACAAACAGCCAGCGGTAAGGAGGGCAAGTAGCCAAAGACTGAACTGGTTATATATAGCCGTGGCTCTGGTGTTCGCATGCCTGTCTGCAAAAGTGCCAGCGCCTTTGCCATCTTTCATAACTTTCACAGCTGATCTAAACCGGGGCATACATAGCGTTGCTACCCATTCACAATTCTTGTAGGCTGTTCATGTTTCAGTAACAACAGAGACTCTCATGATACTTTTGAAGACTTACAGAGTTATGCAGCAATTCTATATACGCTTATCTGCAAATAAGTCCCATTGAACCTGCAGGATAGCTCCGTCAGTAGAGCACAAGACTGATTCTCATGGTCATGGGTTCAAAACCCACGTTGGGCAAAAAGATTCCTGCATTGCAGTGGGATGAACTAGTTGAGCCTCATGGTCCCTTCCAACTGAACAGTTCTATGATTCTGTTCTTCTAAATAGGATTGACTTCTGCATGGATGTGTACAGGATTGCACTGTGATCATGGTATAAGATTTTTTTTATTTTTATTTTTGTGGCCCACTGGTCAGCTGTATCATTTGGCAGGCTACACACACACATGCAGGTACAGACTGGCAGGGAGTGTAGAGAAGTAAAGCAATAAAGTCAAGCTGCCAGAAAATCTTTCATGTTTCTGTGCACAACCAAAATGTGTACAAACGTAACAATAGCCACCCATTCGCTGGCATAGGAACTTTATTTAACATATTCGGAAAGAAACTCCCAATCCTGATGAAGTCCAGATTTAATAATATCAAACCTGCTGATAAACCCCCATAATTGAACAATGCCACCTGATGTCATAGCTATGCTGGTGTTATGGTACAATGAATGGCTGGACTGTCCATAAATTGCAAGGTTAAAAGGTGACAGCTCTAGGTTTACAGTGGAAGCTATTTGAGAAGAACAAGGGGGTTCTTATCCTGATCATATAAGTGCTTGAATAGGTTATCTGGGATATCTTGTTGCAACTCCATGCTTAGAAATGCTCTGCCCACTAGCATTCAACAGAAGCCTGTTCTGCATGCCCCTGGTCATCCTCTGTCCCTTATCCTATTATATATAGATGTGCTGTGTTGTTGTTTTTGTTGTTGTTTAGTCGTTTAGTCGTGTCTGACTCTTCGTGACCCCATGAACCAGAGCACGCCAGGCACTCCTGTCTTCCACTACCTCCTGCAGTTTGGTCAAACTCATGCTGGTAGCTTCGAGAACACTGCCCAACCATCTCGTCCTCTCTCGTCCCCTTCTCCTTGTGCCCTCCATCTTTCCCAACATCAGGGTCTTTTCCAGGGAGTCTTCTCTTCTCATGAGGTGGCCAAAGTATTGGAGCCCCAGCTTCAGGATCTGTCCTTCCAGTGAGCACTCAGGGCTGAGTTCCTTCAGAATGGATAGGTTTGATCTTCTTGCAGTCCATGGGACTCTCAAGAGTCTCCTCCAGCACCATAATTCAAAAGCATCAATTCTTCGGCGATCAGCCTTCTTTATGGTCCAGCTCTCACTTCCATACATCACTACTGGGAAAACCATAGCTTTAACTATACGGACCTTTGTTGGCAAGGTGATGTCTCTGCTTTTTAAGATGCTGTCTAGGTTTGTCATTGCTTTTCTCCCAAGAAGCAGGAGTCTTTTAATTTCGTGGCTGCTGTCACCATCCGTAGCGTGTGCTTAATTGCCAAAATGAGAGAGGTGCCTGGAAGTCATGCCCATTTCTGTAGATTTTCTGTAGGTTAGAGAGAAGTAGCTGTGATTTATTTAGTGGTGAAGAAGGGAAGGGAAGATACTCTGCGCATACCCAGAAGCACCTCATGTCTTATTATTGTTGCATGTGTTTTAGGGTCAAGCACTGGTATGTGAGTTCAGGTGTCTGCCGGTTACCTCATTGGTGCGTATACCTGATTTCCAATCTGTTCGGGAAATAGAATAGCCCTGACGGTTACCTTTAACACACAAGAAGCAGGGCATGAAAAAGTGCTTAAAGGCAAAGGGCAACTTGTGCGGGAAATAGCTTATATATTCAGGAAATCAGCAGAGAAGGGGCATTAGGTAATACAAAGTTGGGTAATGGGATAAACAGTGTCAAATCAGCTCCTAGCATTAATCAAACAAGGGCTGGATTTGAAGATGCTTTTGTTTCAATGTGATTTGTGGCATGCACACAACAATTCTCCTTATCCAAGTGGCAGCCTGCACCTCCCCCGCTTCTAAATTAGGATTTTCCCAGTCTCTGAATAATCTGAAGAGGAAAGAAAACCCAATATTAAATTGCATATTGGACACATTTGTGTGGCCAGATTTTTTCACATACGTTGAAACATTTCGCTGGGTGCCATTTATCATCATGCCCTCTACTTCCATTTTGCATGTTTATGGTATTTATTTATTTATTTATTTTAAAGACTCTTTTATGCAGAACTGCTCTTTTATAAAACAGCTGCATTAAAAATTAAAATAAAATTTGCCCTTGCAGGTACATGAGGTGGGGAAGGAAAATGGGAGGAAAGGAAGCAGCAGCCTTTCATGTGAGTGACTCCAAATCCTTACCAGGCTTAGAGCAACACACACATACTTTAATTATTATGTTTGACTGCTCTTTTGTGCAAATATTGAAAAACTTATAATAAAAAATATAAAAGGTTCATACACACAGTAAATTGACCTCAGGTTTCCTGGCTTGGAGTGACACCACATGTTTAAAAATTACTTTTGACCGCTCTTTTGTGCAAAACTGGTCGATTGAAATCTTGTATTTCAAAAATAAAAGAATTTTCTGTGACTACAATGGAACTCAAGTTTCCAGGACTTGTGGTGGGCAAAAAAGTACTAATTGAAGGGAGGGGGTAGCAAATAATAATAATAATTTATTATTTTTTATTTGTACCCCACCCATCTGGCTGGGTTTCCCCAGCCACTCTGGGCGGCTTCCATAGAAACCAAAAATACAGTAAAATATCACAGATTAAAAACTTCCCTGAACAGGGCTGCCTTAAGATGTCTTCTGAATGTCAGATAGTTATTTATCGCTTTGATGTCTGATGGGAGGGCGTTCCACAGGGCGGGCGCCACTACCGAGAAGGCCCTCTGCCTGGTTCCCTGTAGCTTTGCTTCTCACAATGAGGGAACCACCAGAAGGCCCTCGGCGCTGGATCTCAGCGTCCGGACAGAACGATGGGGGTGAAGACGCTCCTTCAGGTATACTGGGCCGAGGCCGTTTAGGGCTTTAAAGGTCAACACCAGCACTTTGAATTGTGCTCGGAAACGTACTGGGAGCCAATGTAGGTCTTTCAAGACCGGTGTTATGTGGTCTCGGCAGCCGCCCCCAGTCACCAGTCTAGCTGCCGCATTCTGGATTAGTTGTAGTTTCCGAGTCACCTTCAAAGGTAGCCCCACGTAGAGCACATTGCAGTAGTCCAAGCAGGAGATAACTAGAGCATGCACCACTCTGGCGAGACAGTCCGCGGGCAGGTAGGGTCTCAGCCTGTGAACCAGGTGGAGTTGGTAGACAGCTGCCCTGGATACAGAATTGACCTGTGCCTCCATGGACAGCTGTGAGTCCAAAATGACTCCCAGACCACGCACCTGGTCCTTCAGGGGCACAGTTACCCTATTCAGGACCAGGGAGTCCTCCACACCAGCCCGCCCCCTGTCCCCCAAAAACATACTTCTGTCTTGTCAGGATTCAACTTCAATCCATTACCCGCCATCCATCCTCCAACCGCCTCCAGGCACTCACACAGGACCTTCACCGCCTTCACTGGTTCTGATTTGAAAGAGAGGTAGAGCTGGGTATCATCTGCATATTGATGGACACCCAGTCCAAACCCCCTGATGATCTCTCTCAGCGGCTTCATATAGATGTTAAAAAGCATGGGGGAGAGGACAGAACCCTGAGGCACCCCACAAGTGAGGGCCCAGGGGTCTGAACACTCATCCCCCACCACCACTTTCTGAACACGGCCCAGGAGGAAGGAGTGAAACCACTGTATAATAGTGCTCCCAGCCCCTCTAGACGGTCCAGAAGGATGTCATGGTCGATTGTATCAAAGGCCGCTGAGAGATCCAGCAGAGCCAGGAAACAACTCTCACCTTTGTCCCTAGCCCGCCGGAGATCATCAACCAGCGCGACCAAGGCAGTTTCAGTCCCATGATGAGGCCTGAATCCCGACTGGAAGGGATCCAAATGGTCCGCATCCTCCAGGCGAACATTGAGATAGATTTTTGGAGGTCCTGTTTAGAGGAAGGCACACATATAGAAATCATGATCTGCATACACATTAACACCCTAGTTAATGTGCAGATTTCCACTGGATGCCAGATTCCACCTCTGGTTCTCTTTCTACCTCTTCTCGCTGAATTTTTGAGCAAAGGGTCATTGCTGCAGAACGTATGAGATTTATGCCTAGTTTCCTGTGTCAGTAACTTTGCACCTGTGTAATGTGATCTGCAGTGCTGGAGGTGATAATGGACTAAATTCAAATCTGCCTCTGTGCCTCAGCTTCAGCTTCCATTGCTTGTTTTGCACCTGCTTTCAGGAATTCCCCCGTGGATTTTACAGGCAAGCAGCACTAAAGGGACGAGCCACTCTGTTGTTTTAGCATTAAGAGCCAGCTGCCTTAGATTTCTGTAGGGAATTGCACAGCTCCAGTAGACAAGTATTTCACATAAACAGAAGTAGCAGCTGAGAATATGGGAATAGCCTGAAATGGGTAGTGGGGGGCATTGGTCAGGACATGGGTTCAGTTTCATAATTACCTGGGTCTTGATGAGGTTGTCCACACTACAGTCAGTACAAAGCTCCAATTTGTCTTACGCAGTGATTATGAAGTCCCCCATAGTCCTTGAAGTTTTATTCTCTTTTTAGTGTTCTGTTGGGAGCCGCCCAGAGTGGCTGGGGAAACCCAACCAGAAGGGCGGGGTATAAATAATAAAATTATTATTATTATTATTATTATTATTATTATTATTATTATTATTACTACTACTCCTCCTCCTCACCAAAGCCTAAGCTAATGCTGTTTTTACATGTACAATGGCTATTCCATACAAAAAGGGGTTTCCAGTTCCAACTGTTCCCTGTTTCTTTGTTGATGATTTCTTCTATTATAGGGTTAGTAATTGGCGTTCTTATTATGCCGCAGTTTTTATATCGGTATCAAATTAATTTTAATTTGAGCAAAACAGAACACTAATTATTACCACCGCTAAAGAACAAAAACATGTACGTAAAAGCCAAAAGGCACGTGTGCTTGTGTGCTGGAGGGTTGGGGAGTTGTTGTTGTTTTATATATTAAAAACACTTTGGCAAGAGTTTGTCAGTGTGGTGTAGTGGTTAAGAGCAGTAGTCACGTAATCTGGGTAACCGGGTTCGAGTCTCCGCTCCTCCACATGCAGCTGCTGGGTGACCTTGGGCCAGTCACACTTCTCTGAAGTCTCTCAGTCCCACTCACCTCACAGAGTGTTTGTTGTGGGGGAGGAAGGGAAAAGGAGATTGTTAGCCGCTTTGAGACTCCTGAAGGGGAGTGAAAGGCGGGATATCAAATCCAAACTCTTCTCTATGCACATAAAACCCGTGAAGAAATGTGTGCATGTTATGCCAAAATGATACAAAGTAATGAGTGGTTGTAAAACACATAAATACGCACAAACCGGGTGGAAAATAGGTTTGCCCCATCTGCAATGACTTGGGAAGAACAATACAATTGTGGTGGGAGAGGGAGAATCTTTGGTGGTATAACCAGTGTTTTTTTCTGGCGGGATGCAGGGGGACGCATACCCCTAAATATTTTGCGAATCTAAGTTTGGCCTCATTGAGGGGCAGTATTTCAATAAGAGTAGGAACTTAGAGTACCCCTAAACATTTTTTTTAGAAAAAAGCACTGGGTATAACCACTATAATCCGGAGTGATATGATTCTCATGAAGGGTTGGGGAAGGGAGAACAGAAGGGAAAAGAAGTACAGTGGTACCTCGAGTTACAAATGCCTCAGGTTACAAACTCCGCTAACTGGAAGAGTTACCTCGAGTTGAGAACTTTGCTCCAGGATGAGAATGGAAATTGTGTGCCAGCAGTGCAGTGGCAGCAAGAGGCCCCATTAGCGAAAGCATGCCTCTAGTTAAGAACAGTTTCAGGTTAAGAACAGACCTCCGGAATGAATTAAGTTCGTAACTAGAGGTACCACTGTAGTTGGTAAGTTAGCTCCAGGGCTGGCATGCTTGTCCCCGATCCTGGGGTCTTTCAGAAGAACAGGAGGAATTTGAGTCCGTACCTCTTCTGATATGCCCCTCCCAGACCCTCTTTTAACCCTCTCCTGTTTCAGAGCCCTAACTAGGGATAGGCAATGGTGGTAGTCCTTTCTGCAGTGGCTAGGAGGTAGCTTCTGATAGCAGACCTCCCTCTTCACCCACAGGGAGGGGATCCATAAAATCCTAGGCCCCTGGTACACTCCCCCAGGGACTATAGGATTGTGCCCTGAAAAAGTTTCATGGAATAAATTTATTTTTCAAGAAAAAGAGAACATGTGTTAGATAACAAAACCAAGTTGTTCCAGTGCTAGATCTTTATAATATGTATTCCAATACATATTAATAAACGCATTTCATTTGCCTGCCTCAGCTAAATCTCCCCCCGTATGATTTTTGTTACTTTCTATTCCAGCATTGTCAATGTCTTTTTTCCCCTTTAATGACTCAGAAATAGATGCACAAGAGTCCATTTTCCTGTATTTAGTCCAGAGAGATTTTGTGGCCGCTAACAGCATTTTCTCTCCATTACATTTAACAGGATTCAAGGCACCAAATTTACTACATGGCAAAACAAACAAAAAACCAAGTAGTCGTTTAAAAGATAGACACTCAGTATTGCTGAGATTTTACACCCACAGTCGCTAACTCCAAGCTCATGAGCCTGAACCGGCCCGCAGGCAAATGCTTCTGAATCTGACACCATAGGTTTTGGCAGCAGTAGCAGAAAGAGGGATGGAGGGAATAGACAGAGAATTGAGTGGAGTCCAATGCTTTGCTGGGAATACAAATGGCCCCTTCCCCAGCCATCATGTTCATTATTAGCTAAAAGGAGAGGGGATCAGCTGAGGCGAGGGCCTGGCTGTTTCTGTGTGCCCTGAGTGTGAATGTGTGTAAGGGAGAGTGTACGATTGGGGGGGGCACACCCATTTTTAGTCACATCCAATGTGGGCTGGTGGGACCACCACCACCAAACACACCCCAGCATTGGCCAAGGTTGAATGTGGCCTTTGGCCAAAACAGGCGAGCTATCCCTGTTTTCCACAGTTCCACCACGGATGAAAGAAATCATTCCCAGCATCCTGACGTGTTTAATATTAAAAAATGATAGTATGGTATACGCTCCTAATGTTTTGCTACGGTCAGTGACCATCAAGCAGCCCTTAACTCTGAGCTACTCATTTGTATCACTATGTCCCTATGTCTCGGGGATACCAGGTCTTGTTCTTTTATCCATTTTCTTTTCTTTTCAAATAATATTTATTAAGTTTTCCAATTTAAGCCAATTTAAGCCACATTCCAATAAAAGCCACATTAAAAACATTCCAAATTATAAAATAATCAAACAGTCCAAATATTATGCCAAATTATAAATCTTTGTTTGGCTTCCCATGCTCTGCGGTTCTAATTATCTGATAGATATGAATGTCCTTATCATTATGTCATCATTTTCATGAGTCGGCCCTTGGCTCCAGTTTCCACCTCTGTTCATTTTTTCACAAGGATGCAAAGGTCATAATCACACATTTGGAAATAAAGGGATTGCAGCTGAAAATACTGGGGATAAAGTGGCTGGTGACTAGCCAGGATTTCTTTAAAAATCCAACATGGTGAGGGAAATAGATACTTGCAATCAAATATTTGTATGCAAACAGCCTCTTTTGTCCCTACAGAGAAAAGTCACCAAGATTATTTAGATTAAAGGATTTGTGTCAAGTGGCAGATGCCATAATCTTTATACATGACCTGCTTGAAGTTTTTTGCATTTCTGCCTGAGTCGTCTTTCCATCTGGTTTCATTCTGTTAGAAGTCGCTAAATGGTTCAGCTGTGAAAGAGAGCAACAGTGGGAAAAGACAACAGATCAGCCATGTGGCTTTAAAAAATCAAAATCTGGGGCTTTTTTTCAGCCGGAACTCAGTTCCAACACCTCTCAGGTGGGCGCCATTGCCATTATAGTAGAACAAGGGAGGTGTTCGTGGTGAGTTCTGACACCTCTTTTTCTAGAAAAATAGCACTGTCTAAATTCATTCATCAAATTACATAGAGGGTTTATTAACTGGTATATATAATTTCATTGCATTTCTTGAGGTTTTGCCCCAAGACAGGGACTTTAAACATATCAGACCACTCTTCCCTTGTCCAGGACTTTAGCAGCACCCCTGACCGGGATCATTACTTTGTGTAATTCTGAGCCAGGAACCCATCTGATTATAAGCCATGCAGAGAACTCGCTTCTGATTTGATGGTGCAAAATAAACTCTGCAAGTACATAGGAAGCTGCTTATACTGAGGCCGGCCATTTGTCCATGTAGCTTAGTACTGTCTGCACCAATTGCATACCGAAATCCAGGGTTCAGTTGAGAGTCTTCCCAATTCTACCTGGAGATGTCAGGGACCCTTGGCATGCCCAGCACATGCTCTGGTACTTAGGTAAAGCCTGCCCCCAAACTTGCTTGCAGTCTGGTTTCTCCACCAACACAACTTCTATCTTCTTAGATTCAGTTCCAGCCTGGAAAAGAGGATACTCTGCACTCCTTGAAATGCACACAGAAATGTGCATTATGTCTCATGCACACAATGATTAAGCACCATTATAGCTGCCAGTGTCTGTTCTTCTACTTTCCCATAATGGAGAGAAGGGCTTCTTTTCAACCTTCTGCTGTCGTGTGGAGACCATTCCATGTTGTGTTTATCACCTGGTGACATTTTCATGTGAAGCAGCTCACCACAGGGATCATCCAGTTTTTTCCACTAAGTTACTTCATGCATCATAAAAGATTTGTGGCGGCAGGGTGAAATCACCTGCTCTGAGTGTCTTGCTATGCAAATCAGGCCATTTTCACCATGTCTTTCTGCACCACATTGAGTAATTTAAATTAAACCAGCCCTCAATAAGGGCACAAAAGTTCTTTAGAGAACAATAAAGAAACCCCCCAAATCCATTTTAATCCTCTGCTTTCTCTAGTTTAACATACAATGAAGCATGGTGCCTACTACAGATACTGCGGTCTGTTTTTTGGAAGCATTGCATTCCAAATCCTAAATCATTTCTTAGGATAAATATACAGCAGTAACAGAGTAAGCATTTGCACAATATTTTATTATGATTGTGGATTGTGTTCTGATTCCATAAAAGCTTCCAAATGCTATTGCAGTAAAAATAAGAGAGTAGAAAATTGAATTTCACTGATGAGGAGTTATGAGAAGAGAAAGGAAGGGTGGACAATTGTCTAATTACTGTTTGTAATTATCTTGAACTATTTACTTCCTGAGTTGTAATTCAAATGGGAGGAGACTTAATTTCTCCTTAATATCTGGCTAAGTAGACTTGTCACTGGGAACCTTATTTATGGCTCTGAACATGACCAATATTCTTGATAATTAACCCTGAAAAATTACTCAGTAAAAAGAGGAAGTTTGTTGCTGAGACAAATATTCCAAGATACTGGTCACAGTTCTCTATTCTACATTACCAGCTCCCTGCAAACCTTAGCTTCATAGCACTGCCATGAAAAAAACACCAATATATAAAATCACAATTAAAACAGGCACAGAACAATCAACATGATTATGCTGAATCTTTATGGCTGTCTTGATTGTTCATGTCTATTTTCACTGTGCTGTATTGTCATTTTTATTGCATGATCTAATGACAGTTTTACTGAAATTTCTTTGGGGTAGAGCAATCCAAACCCTCCTTCTACCAGTGTGTGTGTTGCATTGCACAGAGGTCTCCCTCCACCCAGCTCTCCCTACAAATCTGACCTCCTGCCAGCTCCGTGCAGTCCAAGCTGCCCACCCTCTTGGGGGGGGGGCATGGTGCTCAGCCTGCCTGGGATCCTAAGCTTGTCTCACTATGGCAGAGGCATCGGGCCTGATCCCTGTGCCAACCAGGAGCTGATATAGCAGTTGGGTCTGGACTGCCCCATCCCACATTCCGCTGTGACCGCCATGAGTGTCACGGCTGTGGCTGTGACCCCATTACTCTGCAACGCCCCATCTGCAAGGAGGTGGGAACTATATTTCTCATGCTTCCAGGTGCCTAATGGGATTGGGGGGAAAGTCAGAACAGATTTAAGGGATGCACAGGGGGAAGAGGTAGAGCTCAGTTGCATGAGTGGAATCCTTGAGCCGACAGAATGAAATACAGTGGTACCTCGGTTTAAGAACAGTCCTGTTTACGAACAATTCAGTTTACGAATTCCACAAAACTAGAAGTAGTGTCCCAGTTTGCGAACTTTACCTCGGTCTAAGAACGGAATCCAAACGGTGGAAGGACACCGGCAGCGGGAGGCCTCATTAGGAAAAGCGCGCCTCAGTTTAAGAACGGTTTCGGTTTAAGAATGGACTTCCGGAACGGATTAAGTTCGTAAACCGAGGTACCACTGTACTTGGAGCTACATTGGATACAACTCAAAAGTAGCACACAATTAACAAAATGACCACGAGCACATTTAAACTAATGAAACTTACAAGTATTTTGTTTTTACTTACTCCCAAGTCTAATTTGTGTTGTGTAGATGGAAACTAAGCTTCATTAAAAGTTTCTGTGGATGTTTCCCTCCAAACTTACATAATGATGATACAGTAGATATTTTCAAAATCAGCCTGAACATAAACCACCATAAGCTCCCTGTCTAGCAAAGAATTGTCTGTTCCCAACTTGGGCTCTTTTACAATGGTAGCAGTCACGGACTGTTCTGGAAAGGAGTTACATCATTAGGCAGGGTGTTATTGGTGCTGTGGGGTTTCAAGCGCGTTTCACGCCGGCTGCATAAACAAGTAAACTTCCTCTGAGGTTAATTATGTTGCAGAACACTGGCTGAAGGTTTGCATGTCACCTTAGAGACAGGACCCCGAAGAGGAGACGGAACAAGCAATGTACAGCTTGCCTGCCTGGAAGAGAGCCAGTTTGTGTCCTCAGTGCACACAACACCCCCACCCAAGTTGCAGCTGCAAAGTCCTCTCTGCCCATAAGCAACGCCGAGAGATGGAATTCTGCATTCACCACTTGAGACAAAGACCCTGTTCATTCATGGTCATCACACAGACAAAAAGCCCTCTCCCCCCCCCCTTGTTACTAGGTGCTAAGCCATGTTGTGAGGCTGCTGCTGTCACCTCCACCATGCTCAGAGGGAGCTCTCTTATTACTCAGAGCAAAATGGAGGCGAAAGAGCAGCTGCCACAGAGGGAGGCAGAACTAAGCAGGCGGATCCCTGGCTAACTCCTTGAAGTGTCTTTTGCATGGTCTAAACCAGAGGTGGAAAACGGGTGCCCTTGAAGCAATTTCCTTTGACCCTGGAGGATTTACCAAGGATGCTCCTGCCCCAGCCATCGCATCGTGAAGGGGTGAGGGCATGTTGACAAGCAGGTGGGACGAAGTTCCAATGCCAGCCATCATCATCATTTTATTTGTATGCCGCCTTTCCACAGTTTAAAGAGTGCTCAAGGCGGCTTACAATAGGAAACAATTTACATAATAGGGACGCAGGTGGTGCTGTGGGTTAAAGCCTCAGCACCTAGGACTTGCCGATCGAAAGGTCGGCGGTTCGAATCCCTGCGGCGGGGTGCGCTCCCGCTGCTCGGTCCCAGCGCCTGCCAACCTAGCAGTTCGAAAGCACCTCCGGGTGCAAGTAGATAAATAGGGACCGCTTACAGGCGGGAAGGTAAACGGCGTTTCCGTGTGCAGCTCTGGCTTGCCAGAGCAGCGATGTCACGCTGGCCACGTGACCCGGAAGTGTCTCCGGACAGCGCTGGCCCCTGACCTCTTGAGTGAGATGGGCGCACAACCCCAGAGTCTGTCAAGACTGGCCCGTATGGGCAGGGGTACCTTTACCTTTACCTTTAAACATAGCAAGGTAGTAATAAAACACATAAAAAACCTACATAACCAAACTGAACAATTTCCACATAAAAATAAAGATACAAAAAAAACAGTATCAGTAACAGCAGCAAAAACTCCCAACAAAATTTCCCCCCAAATACCCCAGTCCTCCTGGGCAGCAGCAGCAGCAGCAGCAATCCTTAAGAGCCTGTCAGGCCGCGCCTTAGGTCAGGTGGAGAGAGACAGAGCAAGGCCCTCAGGCTCTCGGCAGGTCAGCCAGATGGCTACAGGTGTTCAAATCCAATTGGAGGAGGCCGTCAAAAAGTTACCAAGCAGCTTGGTGCATGCACAGACACCCTATCCCTTGGCACATGGCAGGATGAGCTGGTCATTCGGGACCATGTAGGAATTCCATCCTCCAATCAGCATTGACCTTGGAGTGTTTTTGTTTTGTTTTTTTATCTTGCCTATCCTGTACTGTCCAATGAGTGGTACCTTATGAGATGGTGGGTGGCCACAAATGGGTTCCTTTGGTTCCAAGAGAAAGTAGTCACCCCTGAAAATGAAGGAGTGGGGTTGCCTCAGAGCACTCTGCCATGGGTATCAAGCTTCAAGGGGCAGGAACTCTCTTGGGGACGTGCCTAGCTCACCCCCCTAGAGCTGGCTAGTTCAAGAGCATGTATGAGTCAGGCAAAGGATCCGTCAATGCACTATGAGTGGTGTAGGGTTGGTGATGCAGAGGCAGTACCCTGACAGCTTCTGGTTCAGAGCCAGGATAGAGCTTAGTCAGAACAGGTCGTCCCTTAATGGAAATCCCTACACTGTAAATTAGCTAGCAAAGTTGTTGCTCCCTGCAGATCCTGTTCAACAGTTGATAAAGTTGTAGGCCTTGCTACTTCCCAAAGGTTGCCTCTTGCTTCTTCATTCACTTCTGTGCCCACAAATGTCTGAGGCTGGAGCTTTTCTACAAAGCCGGCTGCTTTCTTTATCTCAATAAGCTATGATGCCTTGAGGCAGGATGCCAGACCCTGGCCACTCCACAGCGCCCTAATTGCTGGGCAATTTGCCCTCGCTTCAGTGGTTTTTAGTGCTTCACTTTGTGTGACTCACTCGGCTGAACTGTCATCTTTGAGCAAAGCTTCCCTTTTAAGGCATGTTAAGGGGAAGCACCTCTAACCTTACTCACTGAATAGACTCCCTTGCGGAAGAGAATGTTTTGCCTGCCCTTTGAAGGGCTTTCCTGGACAAGGGTGAAAAATGAAAAAACTTCTCACATTTCTCTTTAAGAGGGCTTGGCCTTTGCCTTGCAAAGATCTAGCAGAGCCTGGTACATCCCCACCCCATGCTGACCAGCTGGAAAATATGAATGAGAGAGATTTAAAAGCCCTCATTGACATACGTATGCACTCAACATTACTCAAGCAAGATAAGGTCATCTCGGTTCACGGCTGGTTTTATAATTCATAGCATATTAGGCCATGGATGGCCAACTCCAGCATTTTCCCTCTAGACAACGTCCCAAGGGCTAGGCCAGGACTGGGGAATTTTTTTAGCATGGGGGCCATGTTTCCTTTTGTACAATCAGCACTGACCTTGGCATGGTTTTCTCCTCCTGCCTATTCTGTACTGAGCAGGCAGAGAGTGGTACCTTATGGGATGGTGGCCACCAATGGATTCATTTTGGTCACTACAAGAAGGGATATTGTGGGCAAAAGAGAGACCAGGCAAGATGATCAAACACCCTGGGAATCAAGTATCAAACTTGGGAAGGGAGGGACAGGAGCACTCTTGGGTACATGCACTATTCACCTACCCAGAGGTAGCTGACTCTGGGGTTGGTGTAACTCAGGCATGGCATCCCTCAGCAGGGGCTAGTTTCTGCACAACCTCAAAACCTCTTTGCATTCTCCATTCAGCTAAGCAAGAAGCATATCAGAGTTCAAGGATACATTCCAATCAAACAAAAAGATTTGGAGGGTGAAGCAGTGGGGTTTGCAGCTTGGGGAGCAAAGGGGTGACTTGAGGAAAGTCCTAAGGCCCACATTGAACCCCATGCCTGAAGTACTCATGAGTCAACCATTAGAATTAGCCTCCCTCTTTCAATATTATTATTATTTCATTTATTTCACACACTTCACCAGCAGGGTCCAAGGTGGGTTACTACAATTTAGAATTGAACAAATTACAGTCACAGAAACAGGGCCCAGTACAAGTACAATGCATGTAATAAGTGGGTTTATTGAGTTTGTGGTGGTCACAATGGCTTTGTTGTTGTTGTTTAGTCGTGTCTGACTCTTCGTGACCCCGTGGACCAGAGCATGCCAGGCACTCCTGTCTTCCACTGCCTCCCGCAGTTTGGTCAAACTCATGTTAGTAGCTTTGAGAACACTGTCCAACCATCTTGTCCTCTGTTGTCCCCTTTTCCTTGTGCCTTCAATCTTTCCCAACATCAGGGTCTTTTCCAGGGAGTCTTCTCTTCTCACAAGGTGGCCAAAGTATTGGAGTCCCAGCTTCAGGATCTGTCCTTCCAGTGAGCACTCAGGGCTGATTTCCTTCAGAATGGATAGGTTTGATCTTCTCGCAGTCCATGGGATTCTCAAGAGTCTCCTCCAGCACCATCATTCAAAAGCATCAATTCTTCAGCAATCAACCTTCTTTATGGTCCAGCTCTCACTTCCATACATCACTACTGGGAAAACCATAGCTTTAACTATACGGACCTTTGTCGGCAAGGCTGGTGTCTCTGCTTTTTAAGATGCTGTGTTGGTTTGTCATTGCTTCCCTCCCAAGAAGCAGGTGTCTTTTAGGGTGTTGTTTTATGAAATCATCGCTCTGGCATTTAGACTACAGAAGAAGGGAGCACTTCTCCCTGACATTTAGCTGGATGGGGATAGGGCAGGGTAATAGGACAACGAGCCTGGGGGCCAGGCCTGTGTGGGTGCACCAGTGGTGGCAATCCAGTGCTCATACTGGTGTGTCTGCCACCCTGCCCCATCCCCATCCAGGCAACCTGCAGTGATGCCAATGACTGCCCCACCACAGATGCACTTCTGAAAATATGTTGCACATTTGCACAGGGTGGCACTATGTCTAATACTGACATAGAAGTGGTATTAGGAGAGAAAAGGCATCCAATATCTGTGGAGAGGGAGAAAAGAGGTGACTAGCCCAAATCATGTGAATGTGATGATCCTGCCGAAATCACATTCCTGGAACAGTTTGGAAACTGCAGTGTTCTCAGAAAGGCATCTTTCTTGGTGCTAGAGAGTATATCTTGAAGGTTCAGGTTCAAGCAAATTCTTTGCTTGGGGAAACCTTTGTCTAAAATTTCAAAAAGCAGCTGAAATTTCAAAAAACAGGGAACATAGTATACCTCAGGTCCCAGGTATATACTGTACATGCTTCTGGAGAAACAGAAAACATGGTGTGCTTTATTTCTAAAACAACCTTTTTGGGTTTTTAACTAAAGAAACATAAAACATTTTTGTATCAAAAGCCTAGAAAATAGTGCCTTAATGGGCAACATCAAGTGAAGCCTAATGGATACTCCTGCTGCCCTCTGGTGGAACATCTTTGGCTTTGCATCTCAGCACTCGGAAGGTTTTGTCTGTGCAGCCATACACTTCTCAGAGGGTGAATATCAGTTGTGGAGCTACAACCTTTACCTGACCTGATCCAGGGAAATAGCATGAATCCACCCAATGGCTTCATACTGAGCCATATTTTGCAGGGAGGGTGGCAGAGAAGAGCATTATTACACTTCTGGAATTGAAAGTGAACAATGCTGGCAAACAATAGCACCTGTTCATCTTCCAAGTTCCTCCCTGTCCTACCTTATTTGTTGGAGATAACAGCTGATGCTTCTCTTGACTATGGGCATAGAGTTCCAGTTGCTCATCTACAGGAAAAGTTCTATCCTAAATAGAGGTATTTCTCAAACCTTCATAGACTTCCCAGAACTTAGATTGCAACTCTCAGCAGTCCTAGCCAATGAAGTGTACTGCTGGGGCTGCTTCGAGAGCACCAGGTTGAAGAATGCTGACTTTTAAGGAAATTGGACTGTTTCAAGGCCTTCTTTGCAAAAGGACCATAGCAACTCTCCCTATCTGTGACACCTGGAGAAGCTTCATTGATACCTTGTATGGAATCCTTAAACTAGCAAACCCAAACTTCCCTGTAGATGCCCTTCTTCCCTGTAAGATGGCCTTTCAGAGTCCACATTCAAGGCAAGATTCTGGAATTCCACAGCAAAGCTCCTCAATTCTTTAATAAGAAGAATAATGCAAATAAGCTAATGTGTATACAGTGGGTTAATTTGCATTACTGTTATGAAGCAGCCACCATATAGAATGAGGCTCAAGTGCACACAGATATGTTATGATTGTGATGCAGGAAATGATAGAGGAAGAAAACGCAACAGATGCTAGGAAGAACTTTATTGTTAAGAGCTGTTGCCTTCATGTTCTGTTTGTCTTTCTGTTCTGAACACCTTTATCTTGTACCCCACCCAGATATCTGTATTGACAAAGGGCGAGTTATAAATATTCATAATAAAATAATTAACTGTCCTGATTGTATGTTTCCCATAAGCATTTGGCTGCCACTGTGGGAACAAAATGCTAGACAGGATGGACATATACACCCAGTTCAAACACAACAAAAAATATTTGTTTATTATCACATGTCAGAGCATTGGGCTCATGTGCAACTGCTGCTTCTCTCTTATCCAGCATACCTCCAAAGAGGTGATTAAAAGTTTCCAGTTCCACTTTTTATTAACCACGGTTTAATGTTGCATCCAATTCCTAAACTGTGGCTAATTTTAACTATTTTTCTAAAATAAAAAACAACAACAAACAACAAAACAAAACAAAAAATCCGGCTTCATAAGCTAAGGTTTGGAGTTAACTTGTTTCAATGATTAAAGTTGAGACTAATCACAATGTGTCAGGGTTTCAGACTGCAGTTAGTCTAAAGCAGAAGTGAAACTTCTGAGCTCATCCTTAGGCCAAGGAGTGGGCCTATCTATTGTATTTTAAGAGAAACTGCCTTTCATCACAGAGCCCCAGAACAGGTGATAATCATATAATCATGCAGTATTGAAATCCAATTAAACAATTTAAATCAAACTAATAGAGGTCTTACAATTATCAAAGGCTAGGATAAAGAAGTGTGTCTTCAGCAAACAACAGAAACCATATAATGAAGATGCTTGATGCAGCTCTAGTAACCCAGGACATCATTGGCCTAAAGGTAAAGGTAAAGGTACCCCTGCCCGTACGGGCCAGTCTTGCCAGACTCTGGGGTTGTGCGCCCATCTCACGTAAGAGGCCAGGGGCCAGCGCTGTCCGGAGACACTTCCGGGTCACGTGGCCAGCGTGACAAAGCTGCATCTGGCGAGCCAGAGCCGCACACGGAAACGCCGTTTACCTTCCCGCTGGTAAGCGGTCCCTATTTATCTACTTGCACCCGGAGGTGCTTTCGAACTGCTAGGTTGGCAGGCGCTGGGACCGAGCAGCGGGAGCACACCCCGCCGCAGGGATTCGAACCACCGACCTTTCGATCGGCAAGTCCTAGGCACTGAGGCTTTAACCCACAGCGCCACCTGCGTCCCTTCATCATTGGCCTACTTGGTGCCAAAAATTGATTGCATGGAACAGTCCCATTTGGGGAGGGAGGGGAGGCAGACAAGAACCATCCTAGTGCACAGGTAGGAAATGACATGGGGGAAATGTTCCTTGTATTCTTTCTCTGATGATTCTGTCTTTCCCATAGGACTCTATGTGCTAATAGGAGCAGGCGTGCTGATGATGACTGTGGGGTTTTTTGGGTGCTGTGGAGCTGCGCGAGAATCTCAGTGCCTGCTTGGAGCAGTAAGTAATGAACTTATGCACAACTTGGGTGTGAAATTAGGGCTTTTCAGACATAATATTTTGTTTCCCCTTTCACCTTGTGGCAGAACCAAAACACCTAGTAAGCGTAAGGTACTTTCTTCTCCCCTTCCCTTCACACTCCAGCTTTGACACTTCCATCCTAGATTTATTAAAACCCAAGTTCCGTGTTACATCTGAAAAGGGAGGAACTATAATAATGTCAGTTTGCTAGCTAGAATCTTAAACCAAGATCAAACTATGATTTAAGATCCTCCATAATTGTCAGATGGCAGTGTTGGTTGCTCATGAGTAACCTGTCAGGACTCCAACCTGTCTTTTACAGGTTTTATTTTGGTGCAAAACTATTTACAGTGCAGAACCACAAGTTCATGTCTGCCTCAATCGCTAGCAGAATCCGGGAGTGGTTGTTTCCGGGTCCTCCCCCAACATAAGAGCTTAGTCACCCCCAGCCTTTTCCTTCCTTCTTTGTGTTTTACACCTCTGCGCAAGGTGGGCGATGGAAGAGGCGTGCTTCCCTCCTGGCCAGCTTGGCCAGGAGCGGTGCTGAGGCTCCCAGCAGCATCCTCTAGCCCTTTCCCCTCCTTTTCCCAGGAGATGTGGCTTTTCCCACCCTCAGACTGACTAGGGGCAGCGCTGGGGCTCCCAGCAGCATCCTCTGGTAGCTTCCCCTCTTCCCCACTGGAGGTGTGGCTTTCCCCACCGCAGAAAGGGGAACTGCTTCTCAAGATTTTCAGAGGTTCCCTGTATCCCAAACTGCCCCTCTGCCTCCCTTCCCGTACCGATGGCAGTCCTCTGACAATAATAAACCAACATTAAACAGGATTTCCCTGTTTTGGACATACATGGGTTGCTATCTTATACTGAGTCAGACCATTGGTCCGTAATGCACAGTATTTTCTACACTAACAATGGCTGTTAAGCAGGAGTCCTTCCCAGCCCTCCCTGGAGATGATGGGAACTGAACCTGGGGCCTTCTGCACGCAAAGCAGATGTCACAGCCCTTCCCCTTTACCCTGTGGCCTGCATAATATATTTACTGCAGATCGTCAGGGGAAGGTTGTACAACCTAAGCCTGTAATCCTGTCTCCATCCTTTTGCAGTTCTTTACCTGTTTGCTGGTGATTTTTGCTGCTGAAGTCACTGCAGGAGTTTTTGCTTTTCTTGGCAAGAAAGCGGTGAGTTCAATGTTTGCTGTGCCCCATTCCCAGAGTCTCATGCTAATGAGTAGTGTATAAATGTATAAAACAAACAAAAGGTAGATGTGTCTTTGATGATAAACAGAGGAGGTTAGAACCAGATTAACATGTTATGATATAAGGAGCTGTCATGGGTGTAGAAATCCCATTGATTCCAGCGCATTTGAAGGTTTACACCTAAAAACGTTAAAGTGTGAATTAAACAAACACATGCAGACTTTTCAGGGAGCCACTCAGTGGCAAATTTAAGTTTGCTGCTGGTGGAAACATTTCTTTCTTGCATAATGCATACTAAGTAGTTTATTACCCTAAATATAAAACTACAGTGCCCTGGCAGATTTCACCTATTGGCTTCACTTAACATGTTTGTTTGTGAATGTGGTGGTCTTCCATATGAGATAGCTCAGTTGGTAGAGCATGACACTCTTAATCTCAGAGTTGTGGGTTTGAGCCTCACATTGGACAAAAGATTCCCCCATGGCAGGGGGTTGGACTAGATGACCCTTGTGGTCCCTTCCAACTTTACAGTTCTATGATTCTAGGAAATCTGCCAACCCAAAAGGTGGTCAAATTGCTGCCTAGCCTTTCTCCTTTGGTACCTTCTTAGCCAAGTCCAGTCCCCAGGTCATGCTGTGCCTCTGGGTTTTCCTTTCTTTAAAGCTATGCAGTAAAGTCAGATTTCTTCCCTTCTGCTTGTCTTTTTTTCACTCGTCTCTCCTTCCTGCCAAGTAGTAGAGGGACCAAGAGCCTAGAGGGAAGCCAAGAAACTGCAGAATAGTCCCTCCAATTGTCACCATCATGATCTCATTGTGGTTGTCTGTCTGGTTTACTGCAGGCTGTTGAAGAGGTCCAGCACATCTATGAGGAAGCTTACGAAGAGTTTGTGAATAACATGGGGACAAGCAACAAAACCCTTATCCAGTACCATGAAGCAGTGAGTAACTTCTGAATTCAGATCTTTTGCTTATCAAGGCTGCCTTTATGAAGTTTCAAAAGAAGGCTTTAAGTCAGGCATACAGGAATGGAGGTTAAGGCTTGCTTCATTTTCACTGCTCTGACCTGGTGGGTGCTCCTTACTTAAAGTACCTGAATTTCCCATTCCACAGGAAGTGGGCAAGATTCCCTATGGCATATGGCTTAAATACCTTTAACAATAAAGACCTTCGGTCTATTTATTTACATTTATTTATTACGCTGTTATCCTGCCCTTTTTTCCAACTAGTTCAGGGTGGGGTGCGTAATTTCCTTTTTTAAAAAAAAAAATCCTTACAATAACCCTGTGAGTTAGGTAAGGATCTGCCATAAGCCAATGCTGAAAGCTAGATAAAAATGGCCTAATCAAGCAGATATTTCTATTTGCATACAGATTGGAATAGTATGTGAACCCTGACTTCAATAAGTCCTTTAGTTTGCATGGTTGTGCTTGAATTCATTTGGCTTAATTGACTTTGCTGAAAATTGAGCTTAATGAAATACATTCAAATCGTCAGGTTCAGCAGATTTTCAGCACTTCTTCCCTCCCCCCCCCCGGGCGCCCCCCCCCCCCGGCAATACTGTTAAAAAAAATTTTTTAACAAGAATATGCTAAACATGTCTGCTTAGAAGTCCAATTAATTTCCTAGTTAAGGAGCTTGTTGGAAACACTACCTTTGGCCTAACCTCTGTTACTGCTGTACCAACTAAGGATGTTGTTAGGAAGTAATATTGCCTGCATTTTCAGTGCTACGAAAGCCAGTGAGGAAACATCACAGGGAGATATGGATACATCAGGCCAGTTTCAAATCTCTTTAAACTATCATCATGTCCAGCCTACAGCTGTGCTCAGATGAAGGTTTCCCCAGTGTTGGTTGCACTAAACCAAGGGTTCAGGAGGTTGTACTCCATTAAAGAGATGCACAACGAACAGAAAAAACAGTAGTAGAAGGGTAGACTGTGGGCAATATTATTGGTGCAAGTATATTTTGGAGAGGGACGCAGGTGGCGCTGTGGGTTAAAGCCTCAGCACCTAGGACTTGCCGATCGAAAGGTCGGCGGTTCGAATCCCTGCGGCGGGGTGCGCTCCCGCTGCTCGGTCCCAGCGCCTGCCAACCTAGCAGTTCGAAAGCACCTCCGGGTGCAAGTAGATAAATAGGGACCGCTTACCAGCGGGAAGGTAAACGGCGTTTCCGTGTGCAGCTCTGGCTTGCCAGAGCAGCGATGTCACGCTGGCCACGTGACCCGGAAGTGTCTCCGGACAGCGCTGGCCCCTGGCCTCTTGAGTGAGATGGGCGCACAACCCCAGAGTCTGTCAAGACTGGCCCGTACGGGCAGGGGTACCTTTACCTTTACCTTTATATTTTGGAGAGTATGAAACTTCAGCCTGGAACAAGAGTTTAATGTGAATTTACAAGTTGATGAGAGAACACTGTTATGGACTGACTCATAAATATAATAAAGAAATTTATTATTTACGAGGGGGATTTCTTTATTTAAAAAATCTGTCTGGTGTTTGGTGGTTGTTTTTTAACATGTTATCTCTGTCTTTCCAGCTTCAGTGCTGTGGGAGAGGAGGAAATGATGCTGCAGTGAAGCCCACCTGTCCAAAAGACATTGAACAGCCCAGAGTAAGTGTCACTGATGGACATGTTGCAATAAATAGCCCTGGGATGTGATAAGACATGTAAGTCAGCGAAGCTGGTGGGAAGCCAGATGAAATGCTCTGGACGAGGGCTATTTGGCACTGGTCTTTTTTCTTTCCATTAGTCATTTGAGATGCTACTGAGGAGTATGCCAGCAGGACTGACTTTCCAGCAGCTGTCAACCCTGCTAACTCTGGGCACCTTTATAGAACTGAACAATACCACTGCAAAGCACAAGCAATACTTAATGAAGGGAGAGCACATTCATTGGCAGCCTGCTTGCTTCCCTTATCCTTGATATTTGCTTGCTGATTCACAGGTATTCCTGCTCCATGTCACACCGAGAAACAAGGCCAAATTAGGCAACACATGAAATACATTTATCTGTATTTATCTGCACTTCTTCCCAGGGCAAATGGCAGCTTTATGGGAGAGGGGACTTTCCCTAGGACCATGGCATTGCAAGAAAGGGTAAACCCATGCTGTGCAGTCCTTAAAGGTCTCTTGACAAACAAGAGGCCTAGCAGAATCTGATGGAACCTGGCTGAATTAAATAAAGGTGCCCAAACTTTCATAGCAGGTTCCACCTAGGTAAGCCATGAATCCTCTTGGAGGTCTTAATTCTGTATTGGGTGAAATTAAGCAGCATACCTTATTCGTAGCATTTGCCGTAGTGGTGTAGATTCATATTATGCAATTTGTGACACACCGACTCCCTTCCTCTGCACTGTTCCTCTCTCTGCCACACAACTTTGTGAGAAAACCAAACAGGAAACAACTAGGAGAAGCTGCAATAAGGAAAGGAGAGAACGAATGTACCTGGTATGCCCAAGATTGCTTCTTGTATGCTTGTACCTGTCAGAAGGAAGCAGCAGCAAATTGATCCTTGTTTACAGGTTTCACCAAGCAAATTATAAGAAGAGCAACATCAAAATCACAGCGAAACTTTATGGGTGCTATTCAATGCTATTACTACTCAAAGTTGACCTATTGAAGTTGATGGACATTGCTAACTTAGGCTCATTACTTTCAGTGGGTCTACTCTGAGTAGGCCTTGATTGAATATGTGTACGATCTTAAATGAATAGTTTTAATAAATGTCATCAGGGCCCAGGGCTCAGGCATGCTAGAGTGGTGATGTGAGGTCCAGTTAGGCTTATAACAGACACAAATATCAAACATTTAGGAGATTATGGTGGTTCAAGCCAGTGCTTCTGTAGTGGTGTGCTGGGTTGTCTCAAAAACCAGAATCCCAACCACAGCAAAGGCAAGGAGGCAAGATGGAGCAGAGAGACAAAGCTGGTGAGGTATGGGTGAGAACTGCTGCTGCTGTCAGGAAGCTCCTCAAGCCACTCTTCTCAAGGGTAGCTCAGAGGAAGCAAACATGGGAAGGCAATTCCTACACCAAACAGGACAGTCAGGGGCAGAAGTTGTGAAGAGGAAAGGGGTTTACTAAGGTAGATTTTCCCCATGGTTGCCGCCAAGAATGTGTCAACTGTGTCAACTGGTTCTTAGTAGAAACCGGAAGGGCTCTTCAAGACTGCTTTGATGTTTAAAGCATTGTCAACACCTTAATGTCTCTAACAGAGTTGTCTGACTGAAATCGAGACTCTCATTGACACAAATCTTCGTTTAGTTGGCATTGTTGGGATTGGAATTGCTGGGATCACAGTGAGTAATTATCTGATGACAATACTGGTACTGCTGCTTCTGTTGTTGCTAGCCATGTGTTTGCGAATCCCCCAGGTCCTTCCAAGCCAGTGGAAATCAGGTTGCTGAGGAGTTCAGAGTATGAATGTAGTGTCCCATGTGTGGAACTTAGAGCTCGTCCTCACTTCTGCTTGTCCTGTGCCTTGAAAGTATGGGTCCAAGTGGTATTCCACTTGACCTGCTCTTTCTTGGCATGGGTCCAAGCACCTTTGCCTTTGCGCTGCTTCTTTCTTCCAGAAAACATGCTCTTTGGAGTTAAATCAGAGCAAATGGCAGTCCACGGAAAACATGACAGAGGCAGCCCTGATTATTCACATGTCTGCCTTCATACTCTTCTGCTTCAGACACCTTTCTCCCCAGGTCAGCTCTGATATTGGAAGTAACTCCTATTAAAATTAGATCCCCAAGCCACTTGTACACACCCCATTTTGCACATGAGTGGGGCAGACATATGAACAACAAAATGGATGCCCTGTTCATGTCTAGTTGGGCCTGACTCAATGCATTCTGCTGAGAACATTGTTTTCCCTGCTCTGATGCTGGCTACTTAGCAAGTTGTACCATGTAGCCTCTAGGTGTCAGCATTATATCAATTTGAATGGATTTTATGTCTGTACTGCTGTTTTGAACTCTTTCTTTCTCTGTGTGTGTGTACATATTTGAAAATTGCTTCATGATGCCTCATAGAAAGCAATTCATAAATGAAATAAGCGATAATAATTATACACAAGACTGACAGTTGTAGCCGATCCTCAGGGCCAGAATAAATGTGGCCTTAATTGCATAAAAGGAAGCAATGTGGATGATTTTTTTTCAAATGTAAAAAGGCAATGCAGGGAGACCCTGAGTAGGACTGAGACATGGCAGATGGAAAAGTGTGGTTTAACCCCTTCCCCTACACCACAATTTATATGAATAGTCCTCTTCCCCAAAGCTGCTGCCAAGCCTCAGAGGGAAGCCAACAGAGGTTTCCCTCGCAGGACTAATAGCAGCTCAAGGAATGGGATAGTTTCATCAGGATTGTGATATAAATGACAATATTAAGACCCCGCCTACCTAGCATGGTTTAACCCCCACCACTCAGCAGCTATTTGCATTCTTTAAATGTGCATCTTAAATGCTTTCATGCAACTAGCATCGTATTTTAGTTTGGCTCTAAGTCATCAAATGGACAGAAACACACATCAAATGAACAGAAATTTGGATATGTGAGGATTGCTCCAAACAATATCAGCCATGCCCTGCTTCACATTAAGGATTATGCTTCTCTCTGAGTACTCGACTCTCCACATCTGCCTGAGAGCAATCACTAAACTTCTCTGAGCTGCCAGACATAGTGACAAAAATCTCCCCGTGTTTCCTGGGTATCCTTTAAAATATGTTCCTTGTGTTCCAGATCTTTGGCATGGTCTTCAGCATGGTCCTCTGCTGCGCAATCCGGAACACAAGAGACATGCTCTAGAACTCTTGCTTCGTAGCATTATCTTCACCCTAGGGACCAGAGACCGGAGGACTTCTGGATGAATCTGCAAGTGCACTTGTCCGCTCAGCTTAACAACTGTAACCATTTTAATTAGTGGCGTTAACCAACTGACAGAGAGAGAGAGAATGAGAGATAGATGTTTGGGGAGTGTGAGAGTTTTACATTGTTTGCATTTAAATTAAGACAAGGAAATCTGAAGCAAACAAATAGGATGGGCGTAACAATGTCTTCTTCAATGCAGTGACAGCATTAGAAACTAAATTTTATTTGAAACATGACTTTGCACATGTGTGCAGGTGATCAGTGCCTATATCTCCATGTTCAAGTACATGTGTGTTTGTTTGTTTGTAGGCACACAGATGCATGTGGTCCAGCTGCACAGATATCTGTATATATGGTACTCCATATGATTGTATGTATGTTTTGTGGGTGTCTGTATTTTTGCATGCACGTTCCTGCAGTATATATACACTTGGGTGCATACCCAGGCTAAAGCCCTTTCCAAGTGGCCTCCTCATTGCTGATAAGCCATCTCGTTTTTATCCAACAGTGTCCAAAGGTGACTACATTTAACCAATTGGATTGGAAGTAAATGATACACGATTGGCTCTGTTCCTGGACATCTCACCTTGGAGAGTTTCGGTAGCTTTCTTTGTCACATGCAGAATTGTCTTTAATCCCTGAAGGCTCCATGGGGAACACAGTGACCTGCACAAAAGAAAGTAGAGGCTTTTCTTAAAAGATGGCAGCATCCAGTCAAATCAATTAATAAGTGTAAAATGGAATTAACTGGGAACATGGGAACTTTTTGTGAGACCTGTGCAGCAATGTTTTTGAAAAGGACCTCTCTCTTTTTTCCTTTTCCAAAACTCAGGTTGTCCTTGATGAGGAGCTTAGCCGTGTTCTATATACACTGGGCTTCCTGATTGTTGCTGTTTTCTCTAATAAACACCACTTTGTGCCTTTTGATTTAATTATTTTTAATATCCACAAAAGGAAAGGTCCTTTCTGCACAATTGAAAAGCTGTGCTTCCAACTACATTGGGTACCTAGCATCATAATCACACAAGTTTCTTTAATGTTTATATCACACCTTCCAACTTTTGGCTATATAAACTGTGCCTTTCACAACTGTGCACTAATATTTCCATATTCTGTCACACCCATGCCACACAGTCCTAAACACATTTATTCAGACATCATGTGTCTCTCTGTTCAATATGACTGCAGCCTTCATGAATAAGGATCATAGATTTGCTGCAGGGTATAATCATGCTGCTGTCCACAAGTTTTCGTTTGCTGCAGGAGCATTTCTGCACTGGCTTAGCACAGAAACAGTTAAAAAAACAGCAGTAGACAAGCACTGAAAGAGCACTGCACTATTGTAGTAGCACAGCTGATGAGGACACTGAACAGTTTTTTAAATTACATTTAAAATAAATGTTCCCGATATTTTGCAGACATGGAGTGGAGCAGGTGGGCACTGGGTCACTTGGCATTAATGAGATTTCAGACAACAATCAGTTGGTTCCATGAAGCAGTTATGCTGAGAAGCTACAGGGAAGTTGTTTGAACTCTGTACAACAAACTGATAATAACTGTGGCAAAAGGATTCTCGCTTGCACAATGGGACTTCCCCCTTCCCACCCCATGTGTGTCCCATGTCCTCCCCAAATCTGCTCCAGTTGGGCAGTTGGGGAACCCCCAGAACAGCCTTAAGGGTAGGAGGGAAGAGGAAGGGGGGGAGCCCCATTGCTCATGTGAGAATCCTTGTGTTGACAGGATATTACTCAGCATTCCAGTGAATCCAAGCCTGGACATTTATTTTGCTAAAAAATTGATTGTTTGGAAAGGACTAGAGACAAAAATGAGAAACTCTGGGTGGTTAAAGCACAGCATGCTGTGAGCATCCTTCCATGTCATCTGTAGCACAGTAAGATGTAGCTGCCAAACTAGCCTTTAGAGATTAGTTTTTAAAGTAAATGTCAAATGGTCTGTCTTTGCCTTATCCCTGTTTTAGAAATGAAGGGAGTTGACTCAGACTTATTGCTTGAACAGAGGCTGCTCAGTCTCCTGGGACTATGTGTGCATAGGATCCACTTTATAAAGGTGATGCCAGTGAAAAAGCTAGCTTCTCTGGCTAACATGCACTGACCTTTCTGAAAATCCTGTCCCTGGGGTTCCTGCAAACCGAGTGGGAGGGTCAAGATTTTGGAATGAGAGAAGTAGCAATACAACACCCATTATTTCCACAAATTCTTTCTGAGAATCTGAGGCTGGCTTCCAGCAGGGCATTTCAGTTAGGTCCTTGTCCTACGTGTGACCAAGTCATGCTGTTATTGTCCAAGATGCATTGTGGGTGAAAAAGAACACTGTATGATTGAAATACCTCAGGAGTTAGTTTACTGTTTGCCTCTGTGTTTTACATTATTTCTATTTATTTCTACTAAAAATGTTTCATGGAGAAAAATAATCTGATGGAATTAAACCAGCCAGGCGGTGGGAAATATTTTATGGTGCAGTCTTGATTCATCACAATCACTGGGGCCTTGAGCTGCATCCTTGGAATATTTATATATATGGAGCCCATTTCTGGCAAGCTGCCATTTTAGGAGTCAGAACTCTGTTATTTTGTCCTTTTTAATATTCAGTTCTTTTGTTTTGTTTCATGTGAGAGTAGGCCTTCAAAAAGAACAGGTTAGTGAAAGACCACGTGTTTTCTAAAATGTTATGTACCTCATGAGCCTTTGTTCCATTAAAATTTCTTCAAAGGTTTGAGAACTTAGGGAAAGTGTAGTGTGCACCCAAGTGTGTATGTGTGCATATGTGTTAGAGAGAGAGAAACACCAAGTTATGTGTAACCTTTTCTTCCCATTTCCCCAAACATATGTTCATGTGCACCCCATTTTCCCTAGATTTCAGTTAAACCACTTTATCAGTCTCTACTGCTTGGCCCAGTTCAGATATCTGGACACATGGTAATACCTTTCACATGTTGGGGGCTAGGCACAGTCTCAGGAATCCATGCATCATGTGCACAATTTGCCCCACTCACACAAGAGGTCATTTGCTGCAGGCCGCACATGCTCCTAGCACCCAAGCCCAGCTCCCAGCTTATGAAAGACACTTCCAAGACCCTGAGAGGCTCAACAAGGTCCCTGTTTTGTCAGAGAAGCAGAATTGTCTGCATCGCACATCATTTTTATCTGAGATTTTCAGGTTGGGGGGTCAGAAATAGCTGGATATACCGTAGTCTGTATGTGGAGAGGGTGTGCATCGTTGCTCCAAAATTGTCATCTAGATGAAAATATTTTAAAATGAAGACTTCAGGAATTTCTGCCAATTTTCCATGTGAAACATAAGATTTTGGCAGGGAGCGTAAAGCCCACTGTAGCTGCAAGTGGTATATGTGTCCTTTTATTTATTTCTAAGCATTTCTACTTTGCTCTTCTATTTGAATAATTAGTATTTCCCTTAGGAGGCAGGTCATCTTCTCCATTAAAATGCCCACAAATTCTCAAATGAGGCCAAATGCGGAACAGTCACTAGAGAACAAGAACTTCTGGGCCTTTCCATAGACTACCCTATCCTTCCATCTGTGAGCTCTGCTTTTGTCCCTGCCTCCTCCATTTTCCAATCCTGACCTTTCTTTTGTCCCTGACAACTCAGGGACAACTTGTACATTTGGATCCCATTTCAGGAACTAGGAGTGTTGTCCCAGACCCTGTAATACAACTTTCTACAGTGTTTTCACAGTTGTGCTGGTCCTTGTCAGCTACCATCCACTCTGGGAAATGCCTTGCCCTCCCAGTTTTATGCTTCAAGGATCAACCCAGGAAGCCCCATTTAGCTGAGCCCTATTTTCATTTGCATACCTGCCTTATACTTATGAGACAAGTGAGCCATTAACCTAAATGCAGCTTGAAGGAAGAGTTCTACTCTGCTTCATTCTGACTGTCGCATTCCTTATTGGCAGATAGAACTGTACCTACTCCCTCTGCTAAATGGAAACTATGAATACCAGAGCAAAGTCATGGGATGGCACCAGTTCAGAAAAGACTCCAAGCTGGCAACTTCTCCACTTTTGTCATTTCTGTGGAATGGCTCTGTCCTGTGCAGACCTCACCCTTGTCTGCTGAATAGTGCTGATAACTGAGCCGTGGGTTGCAAGCCAAGGGTGGGATGTGGTATCCACACAGACAGATTGGGCAGCACTGTGAAAGTAGAGCAGCAGGGATATACACATGCACACACACACCATTATTTTGAATTAATGGACACTGCTTGTTCAGCCTCAGAGCAACGATGACATTCTGGCTTTTGTCTCTTTCATCACCAACTTCATCAGAGTTGCCAAGCTTGGAGAAATCAGTCTTGCTTCCCAAATACCATCTGTTGTTGCTTGGTTGCTTTTTTTTTTTTTTACCTCTAAGTGCCTTCTTGGAAACAGGGCTGGGAGCCAGTTCTGCAAGTAGACCTGTCTTTTTCTTTCTTTTTAATCAAAGTCAGACTTGAACTCTACTGCTTTCTGGTGAATTTTCACTTCCCTGCATGTCTTTCTATGCATGAAATTGTTATACCAATCCTCAGCTGCTTTCCAAAAATAAAAAATGATTAGTTTGGAATTTTAGATTAGAAGAAATGTAGTGGCACCTGGTGCCTATTTTTCTGGATATATATATATATGTGTCCCAGAAAGCATCATATATTAAGTCTATTGGTGCCTTTAAAGTTCACAGCTGTAGCCTTCCCACCTCACCATGTCAGAAATTATTTACAATTGCATACTGAAGGATATATTGGCAAATACTGGTGAATTATTATTTAGTTCTATCACTTTCTTAACCTTTGTACTTTTCTAAGGTGTTTACTAATGGTATGCAATCAGGGAGCGTGCTGTCAGTCTGTTTTTGGAAACACGGGTTCCAAACGATTGCCCAGGCTGCAGACATTTGTTTCAACCAAGTTGGCAACTTGGCACACTCAGATGACCATACCAGGCCTTGATGAGAGTAGCACAAAGAATCATGAGACGGCTTCTCCCTCACATTCAGTAGACCTACAATAATGTTTACAATGAACGAGAGCTGTGCCTATTGGTGGTCGTTGCTGTGGCAGGCAGGTGCCACCTTGGG
Organism: Podarcis gaigeae; assembly: GCF_964106915.1. Classification (NCBI taxonomy): domain Eukaryota; kingdom Metazoa; phylum Chordata; class Lepidosauria; order Squamata; family Lacertidae; genus Podarcis; species Podarcis gaigeae. The sequence continues at coordinate 34,038,549 of NC_139682.1, forward strand.
TTCCTGTGGGGAATTTCCCCGTTTCAGTCTGCTGCTACTTCTTTGCCTGAAGCATGATAATATTCCCTTTCTATTTCCAAGCTCTGATAAGGAGTGCAGTGTCTTTCCTAAGAGGGATTAGTGTGAGAAATGTAGGGATCCAGCAGGAACACCAGACAGCAGATAGAGGACACCTTGGAGCTAGTGTGGTCAGATTCTCCCAAACATCTTCAGGATATCACTGCTGCTGAGCAAGCAATGCTCCCCAAGCTACCAAACACAGCACATGTGGTCTACCTCAACACTACGACTGCAGACTCACCAAGCGACACCGTGCTGCTTTAAGCAAGGGAGGGTGAAAGAACAATTTGAGAGCCCTTTAAAATACATTGAATAAGTCCTTACTTGGAGGGGAAGCTTTTCTAACCTTTGTCCCTTGTGGAGCCATGGGTACATTATGCATCTAATAGATGCTCTGTCCTCCTGCCTAATGTAAATATGGGCATTCTCACTAGCCATGGGAATGACTGTTTACACTGAGTTCGGACCTTTGGTAAGTGGTGTGTCGAAGTGTCTATTGAAAAGTAGCACCTGGCCACTCCTGGGAACTTGCAGGGATCAAAGCAAGGCCTGAAAACACAGAGCTGCAAAATAGCCGTGCCTCCTGTGCCGATACCCCCACTGGAAACACGTGCCCAGTTTCTAGTGAAATGGATGTGCAAAACTGTTTTTATTTCCACCTTTTAAAGCCTATGTGTTAAAGTTTGTATAAGAGACTTCATTAACTCTTCAAATGTTAGTAGAAATATAAATATAGTCCTCCTTCACAGCGTGGTTGATATCTGACAGCATCAGTGCATCAAGTTCCTATCATGGGAAAGCAAATATGTTCACCATCTAGCCATTCCCTCTGGCTGTAAATGTTATTAGCCCTTGTTCTGTTAATGAAACGTGTTCTAGTTTGGCCTGCTTTCTGAATGCATTTTTTATCAGCCTTTCTCTACTGAAGTTGATGCAGAAATCTAATAAAAATAATAATCTGAAATGAAAGTAGTGGTTGTCTCTTTTTGCTGACCAACATTTTAATGCACATTGCATGTATTAGCTTCCTTTCTCAGATATATCTCGGCTGGTATGTTGTGCATGGAACAGACTGGTTTGGGATGTGGAGGGGGAAAGTCTATGGCTCCAAAGAACATTTGCACTAACAATGCAATGAATGTGTGCTAGGCAGTGCTTTTTTTCCTTTAAAAAAATGTTTAGGGGTACTCTCATTTTCCTACTCATATTGAAATACTGCCCCTCAATGAGGCCAAACTTAGATTCGCAAAACGTTTAGGGGTATGCGTACCCCTGCATACCCCCAGAAAAAAGCACTGGTGCTAGGATATATACTAGTAGCATGTTGAGCCATGTGAATGATGGGCATGGCATGTTTTGATCCTGTGCATTGCACCTCATTCAAGCTGTAGTTCTGTATACAAGCTCCAATGAACTTAATAGCATATCCAAGTAGACGTGCATAGGATTGTGCTTTTACTCTCATTTTGCCATTTCAATATTTGGTTGCTCTCCTGCAAATCCAAAATACATAGACAACCTGTGGCTCTTCCTTGTAATGCAGTATTGGCTGTGGTGGAGGGTTACTGCTTTTATCTTTGTGTTGCAGACTTAAATGACTGTGTAGTTTTGCTTCACTGACTACCCATTTTCTTAGTTTTAATTAGGGAAGGTTTTCCCAAAAAAACACATATCATGGAACGAGTTCTTCAGGAAGCCAAGCTAGCTGCCTCTTGTTTCTTACAAAGACTTGTATGTTGTGGTATGTGATATTACAAATACCGGTATACCATGGAAAAGACACTTGCAAAGCAATGAAAATGTAAGGAAAACAGTTTGAGAGAGCTGTGGTACATATTTATATAGGTGCCAAAATGGCTGCTGGTGGTTTTTTGCCTGTTTAATATTGCAATCTTATATATGCTTATTCATACGTTAGTCCCATTGAGTGCAGTGGAACCTATTCTCATGTAAGTGGGTATAGGATTGCAGCCTAAAGTGCTCCATGTTCGTTGGACGGCCATACCAGCCTCCACTGGTGAAGAAGGAGAGGATGGGCTGGATTGGAAGCACTAGACAGAAGAGGTAGGTAGAGGATCCCACCTGAATTAAAAGTATGTATGTGTGTTCCTTACCTGTGAATTAAGAGGCTTGGCTGTGAGAGATGTCGTTCAAAACTGTATCAAATCAGCTAGGATGAGCCTCAAGAGCACAGATATCAAGAAGAGGTGCCTGTTTCCCCAAAAGTAAGACATCCCCCCAAAATAAGACCTACTTCCAGTTTTGCCTCTCGCCATAATATAGGGCATCCCCCGAAAATAAGTCCTCCCCTATAATAAGGCCCCCCCCGAACATAAGGCCTCCCCAGAATATAAGGCCCCCAAAGCTACCATAAGGCGTCTGACTCCTCTGGACCGTAACGGCGGGCACCGCCGTGCAGCTCACTGATTGGCCACAGCACAGCTGGAACTCTTCAGGCAGTGCAAGGTCTCTATAAATCAGAGAGCCCACGCCGCCGCCAGGACAAGCTGCCACCTGCTGCTCGCTCTGCCCTGACGGAGTCTGGCTGACTCAAAATTAGACAATAAATGCGTACTGCATTCTTCTTCATGGAAAAATAAGTCATCCCCTGAAAATAAGACCTAGCGCATCTTTGGGAGCAAAAATTAATATAAGACACTGTCTTATTTTCGGGGAAACAGGGTATTTCCAAGCTCATACAGTGTTTAAATCAGGTGTGAGGAACCTCGCTAAACAACTCCGATCAGCTCCAGCAAGCTGCAAAAGAAGAAGGCATAAACAAAGGGTGAGGAATCTCCATTTGGCCCTCTGAACTCTTCCCCTTGTATCCTGCTTCTCAGCAGCACCCTCTCTCCCCCTAGCCACACCTTTCACTAACCTTACCTGTCCCGGAATGGCTGGAATATATTGCTGAACACTGATAATGCCTCTTGCTTGCCTGGATGGAAGATGGAGCAGATATGTGTGTTTTAAACTGAACTACTGTACAAAGGTAGCATTTACCTTTGTTGCGCCACCCACTTTTACCTGGGGCCCTGCCCACCACTGGAACGTGGCCCCTGAAAGGTTGCCCAAAAGGGAATGTGGCCTTTGGTCTGAAAAACTTTCCCCGCATCTGGTGCAAACTATGGATTTTATTATGCATGTTTTTTCTCTCATTGACCTCAGCGGCATTCAAGGCTTATGCACCAGTGTATCGAACTGCAGCCAGTAAGAGTAATTGAGCAGTAGGAATAAACTTGCACACAACCACAGCAAGTTTTCAAAGGGGTGGGGGGAGAACACTTTCGACACAATTTTATTGATAGACAATCTTTCTGTACATATTATGCTCAAATTGGCTCGCATTCTCTTTAATAACAGTGACAAAATAAATAGATTCAAATGGTCCAGTACAACCTACAATATAAAAAAACAAAATATTTTGGCATGAGGCAAATTGTTTTAGGATTTCTGTTGTTGTGGAGCATTAACTTATCCCGTGCTGAACATAGTCCATCTTGCACCTTTCACTCTCTCACCTCTGCAGATTTTCCTGGAATAGAGGCATACATAGTAATTGAAAACAATGTGCCTTTTTGCACTGCTGCTTCATTAGCAGCCCCAATAGGGGCTGGGGAAAGGGGAGAAAGCCAGGGAAAAACGGAACATTATATGTAAGCCATCCCTTTCTCATTTCTCCCTCAGGCAGTACAGAGTATCAAATAACGCTGAACTGAAGTTGGTCTTGCACTGAGGTATCTGGGCTTGTGCAACTGAGATGAGCAACTGCCTGCCCCACAAACCAAGTTCCTGAGCAGTTTCACATTACTTCTCTTGGAGAGCCCTATAGCTTTCTCTGCTGCCAAGATACAGCAGGAAGGCATCGGTGGTTCTAAAGCAGGTTTGAGGAACCTTGACTCTCCACCTCTCATCAGTCCCAACAAGCATGGCCAAAGGCCGAAGGTGACGGGAGGTGTAGTTCAGCAAAATCAGGAAGGCCAAAAGTTCCCCTCACATGTTCTAAACAGAGATGTAACATAACCATAGCTGCCAACTTTTCCCTTTTCTTGTGAGGAATCCTATTAGTAACAAGGGAATTTCTCTTTAAAAAAGGGAAACGTTGACAGCTATGAACATAACTATTTATCTGAAAAGTAGCCCTTTTCTTTTATCCTAGATGTAGGCTGACAAGGTAAAAAAAAGCAGGGCTCCACCGACCCCCAAGAAACACACACATAAATAAGCTCCATCCATGAAACATTTATTTATTTATTTATTTATTTATGAATGAATGAATGAATGAATGAATGAATTGAATTTATATACCACCCTATATCCGATATATAAATTCTTGCCTGCATCGTTGCACCGGCTCAAGTGGGTGCCTTCTCATCTTACATCTTCAACCCAGCCAATGCACCTTCAGCGGAAACTATTCCCAAAATATTGGCAGGTACATTGCAGCAACATTAGACAAAGGAGTGCACAAGAAAGCAGGAATACATGTGGACTTATAGCAGCCCGTTCAAACGGCTCTGCTGGTTCTGAGATCATGGCAGCTAGCCTTGTTGCCAGCCACCTGCAGAATGAAGCCATTGATTGATTGATTGATTGATTGATTGCTCACCAATCAAAACACACACAAGCCGCGCCTTTAAAATTTGCTCCAGGCTGAGGACCTGGAAGAGCGGAGCTACGAGTGCAGAAGGAAGTTAGGAAGGAGTGGGGCGCTGAAAGGAAGGAGATTAACGGTGAACGGGCTGCCAATGTAACCCATAGTGTATTTTGAGCAGCGCGCCTTTACTGCCGGCGACTGAGGGGGCGGGGGGAAGCGTGCGAGCCCAGCCTCTTCCTACCATTGGGTGGATTGCGGCAGCTCTGGCCAATCGCAGCGCGCCTTCTGTAGAGGCGGGAGACGCACAGCCGGCTGAGCGGCGGCGGCGGCGGCCGTTCTTTCCTACCTGCCTGCCAATGGAGCGGCGGCTGGGTGAGTAAATGCGTAGAATTTGAAACCGAGAGCCGTTGGCCGTCAGTTGACCCGAGGGGAGGGACAGCTCGTGTTGCCTGGTCACCGCTCCGTTGCCATTTGATTTCAAATACCTACCCCCTCCTTGGCATGGCATATAAGGGCTAATAATATTCATGGCCAAGGGTGGCTCCTTGAGATAAATGGTACTGAGGGGCAGGGATATGGGCAGGGCCGGATTTAGGTTTGATGAGGCCCTAAGCTGCTGAAGGTAATGGGGCCCTTTATATGTCCAGCTGTCCTTTGTCAACAACAAATTGTCTGTGTTTTTTGTGTTGAATATGTGCTATACGGTATGGTAATTTATGGACCTAATGGGTATCTAAAGCCATTTGCACATAACAAAATATATATTTTATCAAAGTAATTGTTGAACTGGAATACAATTAAGAAGTATATTAATAGTTGAATACAGTTAAGTATATGAATAGTGAAATTATTAAGCTCTAACTTAAATTGATTTTTATTCATAACGAACTTAATAATGCAAACACATTGGCATTTGGAAATAACAAAAATGCCTTTAGAAACGCAATTTACAAAGAATCATCTATTTTAGTTGTTTTTTATCTTATATTTTGGAAATGTACATCCAGGTTTTGTTTTTTCTTTAAATTTTTTTTGGGGGGGGCCTAAGCTATAGCTTGTTTTGCTTATGCACTGGATATGGGTACATGTATTTGTGTTAAAATGCCCTTTTCTAGAGCTCCTGTGTCTCACTGAACTGCTGGCTGACAGGCGGAAAAACAGATGTTCCTAATGCTGCATTGATAAAGCTGCACTTAACTCAATTTTTATGTCTTCTGTGCAGCTGTGAAGAGTGGCGGGGGGAATATAGCGCCCTTTCTTTGAAGCCTCTTATCTGTTTGTCAGCGAGAGGGTGATAGCCACCCACATAATTTCCAAGAGAAGGGGTGGCACCTTAAAACTACCTCATTTATTATGGCTATTTTTTGTGGGGTATAGTCCATCAGAGGCATGGTGTTTGTGAAATGGCACTCTTCCCCATCCACCACCAGGGGATGAGAAAAGGGGGAGAAGCAACATAACCACTAGCCCCACCCCACCCCATGTACATTCTGTGCAGACCTCTCCCCACCCAACCTCACCTTCACTGCTTGGGAAAATAAGAGGAATCAACCACAAAAGGGTAGTGGGGCTGGTACCGTTTTTTGTTTTTGTTTTTTTGTAAACAGTATTAAAGTTGACAACACAAACCCCCTGCCATTGCTTTCCCCTGCATGCCTTTAGTTATTTGAGCCCTTAGTTATTTGAGGTTCCCAGAATGGCTTGCATAAAACCAGGTGGATTAGTAAAACAATAAAAGCAGAACAGTTAAGCGCAATTAAGACCCTACTGTGGGACTTACTCCAAAGTCTGCAATTTAAATGCAGCTTTAAATAGCATGGAAAAGCCTGGAGGATGTAGAAAGTATCAACTTTTTTCAGAGTCAGAAAGGTTTCAGAAAGAGACAGAGTTAAACGTGGTTAAGAAAGTAAAATACCTAGGGGTGATCATAACAACAAAAAATTTGAATTTATTTAAGCACAACTATGAAAAGTGTTGGATAGAAATTAAGAGAGATTTAGAAAGTTGGTCAAGACTGAAACTTTCCTTGTTGGGTCGAATTGCTGCTATAAAAATGAACGTATTGCCAAGGATGCTGTTTCTATTTCAAACTTTACAGATTGTGGATAAAATGGAGTGTTTCGGGAGGTGGCAAAAAGACATTTCTAAATTTGTCTGGCAGGGCAAAAAGCCCAGAATTAAGTTTAAAATACTAACTGACGCTAAAGAAAGAGGGGGGTTTGCCCTGCCAGACTTAAAGTTGTACTATGAATCAGCAGCTTTCTGCTGTCTGAAAGATTGGCTGCTGCTTGAAAACACTGATGTCTTAGATTTGGAAGGATTTAATAATGCTTTTGGATGGCATGCATATTTGTGGTATGACAAGGTTAAGATTCACAAGAATTTCAAGAACCATATTGTAAGGAAAGCAGTGTTTAATGTCTGGACAAAATATAAAGACTTATTAGAAAATAAGACCCCAAGGTGGTTATCACCTATGGAAGCTAAAGCTGTGAAAAGACCCAATATGGAGGTCAAATGGCCGAAATACTGGGAAATATTAGAGAGAGATGGAGACAATTGGAGATTGCAGAGTTTGGAGAAACTAAAAGACAAAGTGCGAGACTGGCTACATTACGCTCAGATTAAAGAGGTCTTTAAACTGGATAAAAAGTTAGGATTCCAGGTGGAAAAATCGAAATTGGAAACAGAACTGTTAGAACCTAAGACTAAGGTACTCTCAAGAATGTATAACTTGTTGCTGAGGTGGAATACACAGGATGAAACGGTTAAATCAGCTATGATAAAGTGGGCACAGGACATTGGCTATAATATTATGTTTGCTGACTGGGAAAAGTTATGGACCACCGGTATGAAGTTTACGGCATGTAATGCCTTAAAAGAAAATATTATGAAAATGATATATAGGTGGTACATGACCCCAGTCAAGCTAGCAAAAATATACCACTTGTCAGACAATAAGTGTTGGAAATGTAAGGAAACTGAAGGAACGTTCTTTCACCTCTGGTGGACCTGCCCCAGGGTTAAGGCCTTCTGGGAAATGATATATAATGAGCTGAAAAAGGTATTTAAGTATACCCTCCCTAAGAAACCAGAGGCCTTCCTTTTGGGGATTGTTGGCCAGAGGGTGTTAAAGAATGATAGAACATTTTTTATATATGCAACAACAGCAGCAAGGATACTCGTCGCTAAATATTGGAAAACTTAAGATTTGCCCACACTGGAAGAATGGCAGATGCAACTAATGGACTACATGGAGTTAGCAGAAATGACTGGCAGAATTCGAGACCTGGGAGAGGAAGCAGTGGAAGAGGACTGGAAGAAATTCAAGGACTATTTACAAAAGCACTGTAAATTGTACGAGAGTTAAGAAGGATGAGAGATTTGAAAACAACTGGGCACCATAAAATTTGGTGAAAAGATTGTGAGAATGAGTGAATTTTATGAGAAAAATAGTTTTTGAATAAATATTATGGTAAGATTAGAGACTTAACATCTAGATAAAATTATTCAAAGTTAGGGACAAAATATTGGAAAAGTGTACAATAAGAATGGAAACAAGGTGATAATTTGCTGGTTAAGGTTCTATAAATTTGGAAAGTAGGAGTGAGAGACGTGAGGGAGTCCAATAATGAAGAGAAGGAACATTGTTTGTATTCTGTTATGTTGTCTTTCTTCTTTTTTTCTTTTTTCCTTTTTTTCTATTGTAATAAAAAATCTTCAATAAAAAAAATAGAAAGTATCAACTTTTGCCGAAAAGAAAAGGACACAGAAATGTGACATGCAAAAGTTGCTTCCGGCGGAAGCGAGCTCGTAGCAGGAGGGGATTTGCCGTGAGGAAAAATCCCGAGCTATTTCGGGGGAGAGAAGGGGTGCCTAAGGGCGCAGAGGCCCCCCAAACTACCTCTGGAGGGTGTCCAGAAGGCGAGGATCCCAGCAAGACCAACAGCGGTTCGCCCGGCCGTCAGGTAACTTCAAAAAGAAGCGAAGAGTACGGCGGAGCTGAGCAGCAGGTCATGGGAAGCCATTTCCTACCCCCCGAGTAGCGAAGCCCCGACCCTGCCGAGAGAAGCGCACCGCTCTCCAACAAAAGAAACTTCGGATTAAATTAAGAATACGAACAATTTAAGAATAAGAAAAATCCGGGGGGAGAAACAAGAGAACTGAGGAGTTCAGTCTTTGCCCGGAATCAGCACGGACGCAAGGTAATTCACGGAGCGGAGTAAAAGGAGAGAAAATGCCCTAGCGATGTTTCTTTGTTTCCCTGAAGGACTTTAACTTATAATTTACAAAGTAACCAAAGGGAAGGACACTCAATATCAATATCAGTATTAAGAGACTGTTTGACTTAAACAGGGGACAGAAAGTACAATTTATAAGCGGGAAACACTCAATGAACTGAGGGAGGTAAAGAAAGGAAACTCCCTCTCTAGGCAATTAATGAGCAAAGAACAAAGAACAAAGCCAATGAAAGCGGAAGAGAAGGCTCCGACGCCATTATAGAAACTGAAGCGTGGCGACTAACAGCTTCTAATAATTAATGTACTCTGATAGCCTGTACTAAAGTAAATTATTCCTACTCACCAGCATATGAGGGATTTCTCTGAAACGGGGTTTCAGTGATGTTTGATGGAGACAGTGTGGAAGCTTGGATGCTCCCGTCGGAAACCCCTCCTCTCTTCTACAAACTTTACAAAATCTGCTATTAGAACAGACGACATCTAGTGGAGTGAATACAACACTGCAACTGGCTTTACTTTCTGTTCCTCTTTCCTTCCCCTTCACAGACCTTATCTATTTTTGTGACTTCTGAGGCTATGGTGATCCACCTGCACCCTCATATGACGTTCAACTAACAGGATCACACCTAATATTTAACAGACAGACTTTACCTTGATACCAGCGTTTTTTATGATTACTTTAAGTCTCTTTTTCTCCTTTCTGGATTGGGAGGAGGAAGAAGACTGAGCTAATACCTGGAATAGCCTGAATAGAGGCAAGAAGAGGTGCAAGAAGGCTGCTGACCTACTGAAAATATTATTGGACTATATTGGTTATAGTGTTATTATTTGGGGTCAGTGTAAATTTAGGGGGGGTGTTTCCTGTCAGGATATTTGATAGTGTGCAGTGCGTGGATTTTGTAATTGTATTCTGGTGAGAATGTCGAACACAGCAAAGAGGGGGGAGGGGGGACACCTTCTGAAAGAAAGGGATCGAAGCAAGAACAAGACTTCAAAGCAGACATACTAAGAATGTTTGCGGAAATCAAACAAAGTGAAAAAAATTTAGAAGTAAAACTAGAACAAGTAGACAATAAGATAGGGAAAATGGATAAAAAGATGGACGAAACAGTCAATGAATTAAAAGGTCAAATAAAGGAAGTATTTAGGAGAACTCAGGTAACAGAAGAGGGGTTGAAAAAGACGAGAATAGAATTGAAGGAGGTAAGACGTGAGGAGGAGAGGATCAAAGTAGAGCTATTAGAACTAAGCAAAGCGCAAGAAGACTTGAAAGACATAATTGCTTTGGGACTTCCGGGTCGGCGCCATCGCCGAATGGCGGGCTCCCTCCGAGCTCCGGAGGGAGCCGGCTTGGCAGGGGCTGGGTCCTACCGCACCGGCGATGCGGGGACCCTTAAAAACCACAGCCAGATTGAGGCCGTGGACATGGAGACTCGGCTGGCACCGTTAGCGCTCTCCCGACTCGTGAAGGAGCCTTTTTAAAGGCTACGGATCGGGTGCCGGGGAGAAGCGTGGTGCTTTGAGTTCTCTGCTATCCCTGCCGAGCGCAGCCGCATGCCATCCGGCGGAGAGCGCTGACTTCTTCTATTGAAAATTCGGCTCTAAAGAAGAACCCGTGAGTAATTGGAATATGGACTAAAAAAAAAGGGGATAAATTTTTAAAATTCGGAGTGAACGGGGGAGGTGGAAAAAAGGAAGTCAGCCCACCCCTAAATTGTAGAAGAGCCAAAACAAAGGACTGGACAACTAAGATCGAGTGTAACCTTATCTTGCCGAATCAGCAACTTCGCGAGGGAAAATTATAAGATTGAGCTGGAGGAGAAAAGTGGAATTGTTTTAAAAAAAGCAACCCCCCCGGAATCCCTGGAGCGATTCGTGAAACTGCCTGGAGAAAAGTGATGGAGGTTTTGACAGCTGTCAAAGAGCTGTCAAAAAGGAAGATTAAAATAGAGACTTTGTTATGAGGACTTTGCCGGTTATATTTGTTACAAATTGAATACAAACTGTTTTAAATATCGGTCAACAAGCTACTTGGTCTGGTGGATGTGGTTCTGGAAGGGAACTTTGTTACTGCAATCCACCTAGAGGAGCCGAGGGATATTGCATGTGTTTTTCACAGGAAATCTGAACAGTTGAATGGAACTTTTAATCTCCTGGGAAACTGCAGGAATGGAACATTATTTTGTCTACAGAGGTCTACACACTACAGGAAACAATGGAACTATTTGTTGGAAAATGATGCAATGCTTTGCTCCATGAATAACAAACCTCTGCAGAGACACTAGAAACTTTTGGAAAAAGAACATTTCTGTGGGAGAACAGAGAAATAAAAAGGAGGAGAATGATTGATAAGAACAAGGAAATAACAAGAACTGGACAGAACTGGGGGAACATTTGGGATATTCAGGTTTGACAAGCTTATGGATACAAGATTGGAGTTTTTACTCCTGGATATAAAAACCTGGATAGAAGAAATGGGCCCTTATTTGATAGACTCCTTCTACGATTGGACATCCGTAATTAAAGACTGGCAAAGAACCGGAGGGACATAGTGTAATGTGGGAACTCCAGGAAGATATTAGAAGTGGAGGGATAGGTGAAACGCAAAGGGGAAAGAGGGGAGGGAAAATTGGAATCCAAAGGCTGTAAAATTATTATTCATATTTATCTTAATTCCATCTGTACTATGTTTGAAAGGGGGAAACTCGTGGAAGGGTATAGATCGATCTTAGGGGATGAGAATTTGGATAAATTGGGTTATTGATGAAGAGTGTAACTTGGGGATAAGAACTTGTTGAATTTAATTGCTTATTTGGAAGATTTGGAACACAAGAGGGGGTAGGGAGGGGAAGTCCTAGTTATTGGCGAAAAGTTTATAGATTGGATTTAATTTGTTTTGATTTGTTTTAATTTGGAAAACCTTAATAAAAATTATTATAAAAAAAAAAGAAAGACATAATTGCTTTGAATGAACTAAGATTAAGGGAGGTTAACTTAAGACTTAGAGCAGTGCCAGAAAGACAAGGAGAAAACATTAAAGAGAATTTGATTGTAGAATTAGCCCAATGGATGGAAATACCAATAGAAGAGATGGCAAAATCAGTTCAAACGGCATTCAGATTAAAAATAAAAACAACCAGAGCTAAAAAATTTGTAGGAGATTGCCTGATTATATTTAAAGAAAAGGAAATGAGAAATATGATTTTGCAAAGAAACAGAGAAAAAAGATTGTGCATTAATGGGAATTATATAATAATTTTCAAAGACTTACCAATTAGAATTTTGAAACGTAGAGAGCCGTATAAAGTATTGGCACAGACGTTGAAGAAAAATAATATAGAGTTTAAATGGGAGTATCCGGAGGGCATCTCATTCATGTATAGAAGCAAGAAGCATAGTTTGGTTAAACCAGAAGAAACTAGCAAATTCCTAAGAAAATATAAAGAACTGAGACTAGAAAAAGAGGAAGACAAAATAGGAGAGGCAGCAGGGGGTGCTGAGGAAGAGATAGAGGAGGTAGCAGAAGGGTTAAGAGGAGAAGAAGAAGAACAAGAGGAAGAAGAATTAGCTGAAATATAAGAAAAGAAGTAATTTAGGTAGGTTCAATCACCATGGTATTAAAGATTTGGAGTTGGAACATTAATGGGATAAACGAGAAAAAAAGGAACAAAATCCAACAAATCTTGAAAAAAGAAAGTGTAGACATTATTTGCTTACAGGAGACCCATATAGCAAGAAGACATAAAAGAATTCTGATAAATAAAACACTGGGAAATGAGTTCATATCATCTGATAAAGTCAAAAAAAGAGGTGTGGTTATTTATGTTAAAAAACAAATTGAGGCCCAGCAAATCTTTAAAGATGAAAACGGAAGGATAATGATGGTACAAATTAAATGGCATGGACAAAACGTAATTATAGTAGGACTATACGCTCCAAACAATAATAAATCCGAGTTTTATAAAACTTGGAAGAAAAACTAGCTGAATACGTAGATCAAAAAATGATTATACTCGGGGATATGAATGGGGTGGTCTCACTAGAAATGGACAGACTCAGAGATGGGGGGGGTAAGGAAGGGAAGTTGCCCAGAACCTTTTTCTCATTGGTTAAAAACTGTAACCTAATAGATGCCTGGAGACTTAGACATCCGCTGGAAAAGCAATTTACGTACCACTCTGAGCCTAACCAATCACTGTCCCGAATAGATCAGATCTGGGTCTCAAACGAACTAACACCAAGAATTATACGGGTAGAGATTCAAGCCAAAATAATATCTGACCACAACCCAATAAAGATGGAACTGAAAGGTCTGGAAGAAGGTACTTTTAGATGGAGACTGAAGCATTATCTCTTAGATGACCAAGATATAGTTGAAAAAGCGCAGAAAAGGATGAAAGAATTCTTTAAGGATAATATGAATAAAGGCACCAAAACTAAGGTGGTATGGGATGCGGGTAAGGCAGCGATGCGGGGCTTTTTTATTCAGCAGAATGCCATTAAAAATAAAGGAAGAGATAAAGGGAAAAAGGACATTCTGAAACAGATAACGGACCTGGAGGGGAAATTAGTTAAAAAACCTAATAATAAGAGAATAAAAGAAAATATTAAAGTACTGCAAGCCCAGTATGCAACAATAATAAATAGGGAAGTAGAATGGAACATAAAAAAACTAAGACAAAGAACGTTTGAGTTTGCGAACAAGTCAGGGAAGCTTCTGGCATGGCAAACCAAGAAAAGAAAGGAACAAAGCACAATAAATAAAATTGTAGCGAACGGAGAAGAAATAACTAACCCCAAGGAAATAAGGAAAGTTTTTCTGGATTATTATAGAGGATTATATAAAAATAGAGAGAGATTCAACCAGAGAAAAATAGAAAGATTTTTGAAAGATAAGCAGGTTCAGAAGATTCCAATAGAGAAAAAAGAGCAATTAAACACCCCAAAAGAGACAGAAGAAATAAAATTAGCAATTAAAGATTTAAAAAGAGGGAAAGCCCCGGGCCCAGATGGCTTCACGGCAAGCTACTATAAAGAAATGGAAAATACTGTACTGGCACCACTGAGAGAAGTAATGAATAATATTTTGAAAGAAAAAGAAATACCAGATACTTGGAAGGATGCTTTCATTACTTTAATCCCAAAACAAGACTCAGATCTGTCGCAAGTTAAGAATTACAGGCCGATCTCGCTGTTAAATGTTGATTATAAAATTTTCGCAGGAATACTGGCAAGTAGAGTTAAAAACATATGGTCAGAATATATCCATGGAGATCAGGCGGGCTTTCTGCCGGGCAGGCAAATGGTAGATAATATTAGAAATATAATAAATTCCATAGAATACTTGTCTGCCAGGTATGATAAGCAAGCCGTAATGATGTTCGTGGATGCAGAGAAAGCATTTGATAATAGTACTGGAAGTACTTCTGAACTCAATAAGACAAAATAAGAAAATAAAAGGGATTAGAATTGGTCAAAATGAATATAAAGTTAAGGCGTTCACAGACGATTTAGTAATAACAACAGAAGACCCGCTGAACTCAATAAAAGAGATACTGGAAGAATTGGAACAATTTGGTAAGGTGGCTGGTTTTAAGTTAAACAAAAGAAAGACTAAAATAATGGTGAAGAATTTAGATTCGAAGGCAATTGAGGAATTACAACAACAAACAGAAATAGAAGTGGCCAAAAAGGTAAAATATCTAGGAATATGGATAACCCCGAAAAATATAGACCTATTTAAGAATAACTATGAGCAGGTATGGAAAGAGATAAAAAAGGACTTGGAGAGGTGGAGGAAGCTGAGATTGTCATTCTGGGGTAGGATAGCTTTAATTAAGATGAACGTTCTCCCGAGAATGTTATTTCTGTTCCAGAACTTACCGATAATCAAGGGCACTAAGATATTTAAAGAGTGGCAAAGAGGAATCTCAAAATATGTCTGGCAGGGCAAAAAACCAAGGATTAAGTTTAAATTGTTAACAGAAGCTAAAGAAAGAGGGGGATTCGCTCTGCCAGATCTGAAATTATATTATGAGGCATCGTGCCTTTGCTGGGTGAAAACGTGGATAAAATTGGAAAATAAGGAACTATTAGACCTGGAGGGGTTCGACAATAGAGCAGGATGGCATGCGTACTTATGGCAGGGGAAGAGGAAGCACAAGGGTTTCGCAACACATATTTTTAAAGGCCCTCTAATGGAAGTTTGGGAGAGGAATAGATTTTTACTAGAACCTAAAGTACCACACTGGCTATCCCCATTGGAAGTTATGAGCGTGAAGAAAGTAAACATGAGAGGTGATTGGACAACTTATGAACAATTGTTAACAAAAGTAGGGGGGACATGGAAACTGAAACCATATGACCAGGTTAAAGAAAAAGTCTATGATTGGTTACACTATTTCCAAATAAACGAAATGTTTAGACAAGACGTTAGAGAGGATATGCGGATAAAGAATCTAAATTCCAGACTGAAATAATAAACTGATTACAAAATTCTTTCTAAAACGTATAATATGCTATTAGAGTATAACTTGATAGATGAGGAAGTGAAGTCTGTGATGATTCATTGGGCAAGGGACATCGGCCATAATATATACTATGAAGAATGGGAAAAACTCTGGGAAAAAAACCTTAAATTTACAGCTTGCATAACGTTAAAAGAGAACCTCATGAAGATGTTTTACCGTTGGTATATAACACCTGCAAAATTAGCAAAAATATATAAAACTTGCAATAAATGCTGGAAATGCAGGGGAAAAGAGGGATCCTCCTTCCACATGTGGTGGGACTGCAGAAAGGTCAAAGGCTTTTGGGAAAGTGTATATAATGAAATGAAAAGTATATTAAGATATAACTTTGGGAAAAAGCTGGAGGCTTTTCTGTTAGGCCTAGCAGGAAGTGATATAAAGAACAATGACAGTAAATTCTTTTAATATGTAACAACGGCCACAAGGGTCCTATTGGCTCAAAATTGGAAACAACAGAATATACCGACGCTTGAGGAATGGAGAGCAAAACTACTAGAATACGCGGAGATGGACAGATTGACGGGGAAAATTAGATATTCAAAAGACCAAAGGTTCATTGAGGACTGGGGGAAATTTGTGGAATATCTGGAAAATATAAGTGAAGGTCAGATAACGCTAGTTGGGTTTTAAAAAGCTCTGTGAAAAGGTTGGAATATTGTCTAAAGAGAAAAAGAAGGAAAGAGAAAATAATGTCAATATAAGCTAGGATTTGTGTGAATTTGTTAAATTAGGGTATGGATGATTTCAGGGGAAGCTGAAGGAAGTCTTAAAGAAAGAAATCTGCGATAACAAGGTGTAAACTGTTTTATTTTCTTGTTATGATTTAAAAAACAATAAAAATTATGCAGAGAGAAAAAAGAAATGTGACATGCAGCCTGTCATGACGGTTTAGTGATGGAGAGTGCTTTATGTGTATAACTGTTGCCAGGGCATGGAGCTGTTAAAAGGCCCAGGAGACCTGCCAGAAAAAGGCTGTAATCTTAGAACAGTATGCAGAGTATATGGACTAGAATTACTGGGAGCATTTTGTAAGATGCAGGTTGAGAGAGCCAGTACTTGTATGTAGACCATCTTGGGGGAATTTGAAGGAAGCAGCCATGGACGGGGTTGGACTAAGCTATCATTGCTGGGCTCATTGCTTGCAACCCTGTACATGGCATCCTCTGTTGTACTCCCAGCAGAAA